>NC_073313.1:260396279-260996279 GCF_027595985.1 Sorex araneus
AAAGAAAGAAAGAAAGAAAGAAAGAAAGAAAGAAAGAAAGAAAGAAAGAAAGAAAGAAAGAAAGAAAGAAAGAAAGAAAGAAAGAAAGAAAGAAAGAAAGAAAGAAAAAGAAAGAGAGAGAAAGAAAGAGAGAAAGAAGGAAGGAAGGAAAGAAAGAAAGAAAGAAAGAAAGAAAGAAAGAAAGAAAGAAAGAAAGAAAGAAAGAAAGAAAGAAAGAAAGAAAGAAAGAAAGAAAGAAAGAAAGAGAGAGAGAGAGAGAGAAAGAGAGGACAGCCATGAAAAGCTCTGAGATACTCATTGCTCCAAAGTAGATGTAAAATTCTCATCCAGGCACCACTTCTATATTTAAACTGTCATGCCAAACCTGTGCTCCGGCCCTTTCAGCCATCTCCTAACCCTGGGAATTTTTTCAAAGTGAAAGTTTTTAACTTTGAAATCAAATTCAAGCAGAAATAGGTGCAGTTCCTACAGCTGGGAATAGTGTTAGGGCAGCCCCATTCTACACTCTCCCGTGACTCAGGCTTTAGAACTTAAACCCCTTGAGCCACGGCCTCGTAAGCAGCACTGGGGATTGCAACTTTGCAACTTTAGAGTCAGGACACCATGTATTTTAGGCCTGAGGAATATTGCGAAAAAAATCATTGCTGAAATTGGAAAATGATTCTGCTCATCTCAAATTATTCCTATCACACTGACCCCTTATTTTTAATCATATTTGTTTCATTATTTCAGTGGGAGTTGGCAGAGAGCATGGGCTGTGGAAATCTGCAAGGGACTAAGACGTACCTAAGGCTTGCTCTATCTCTGCCATAGTCTCTGGGTGCTTAGGATGATATAAAAAAAAAATCATTGTTGGGGCTGGAGCGATAGCACAGCGGGTAGGGCGTTTGACTTGCTCGCGGCTGACCCGGGTTTGATTCCCAGCATCCCATATGGTTCCCTGAGCACGGCCAGGAGTAATTCCTGAGTGCAGAGCCAGGAGTGACCCCTGAGCATCGCTGGGTGTGACCCCAAAACCAAAAAAATTTTTAAAAAATAATTGTTATTGGGCTTAGAAAGATGGTACACTTGCCTTGCCCATGGGTGACCCATGTTCCATCCTCACCACCCATTAAGTCCCTCAAGGCCACCAGGAGTGATCCCTGAGCTCAGCTGAGAGTGGTCAAAACAATTTTTTTTAATCATTAGTATTTCCCATCACTCTCTCCCAATTTTGGTGTTTCAATAAAAGCTAAAACCTCCCAGAAGTGTCTAGACCAGAAATGTCAGCAGCTAGTCAGAGTGGTAAAGTAAAGAGGGGTAGAAGGAAAGTTGACTAGGCCAGAGAGATCATGGACCGGTTGCATAATTTAATCATGCCATGCACACCTAGGAAAATCTCATTCTAAGTAGGACCATAGAAATTTCCAGTATTTCATCATCTCTGATCCACAAAAGCTGCAAATTCAGATGGTCAACTCAAGATTATTCACATCACATTAAAACAACCTGGGGAACAGATGGACAAAACTTATCCAATCCTACCAGACAGGCTACAGCTGTGGGAAGGAGACTGACCACAATTTTCCTTAGTTGTGTTTCTGGTTTACTAGAGCTGAATCAAATGCAGAGCCTTCTTTTTTTCCCTTTCCTTCTTTCTTCTTTGTTTCCTTACCGAATATACGGGCTGGACTGATAGCACAGAGGGTAGGGCGTTTGCCTTGCACGCGGCCAACCCGGGTTCGATTCCTCCATCCCTCTCAGAGAGCCCGGCAAGCTACTGAGAGTATCTTGCCCGCATGGCAGAGCCTGGAAGCTGCTCGTGGAATATCCGATATGCCAAAAACAAAGTCTCATAATGGAGACATTACTGGTGCCCGCTGAGCAAATAGATGAGCAATGGGATGACAGTGACAGTGATACAGTGATAACAAATATACATCTATGCAAAGTCAAGTCATCCTCCACAGCCGAGATCATAAAATGATGATTTCCGAGCCAAAGTATGGCCACAATTACTTTAAATATTAGCAGTTTGGGCTCTTCCTCTTTGGGGGCATAAATTGCAATTCTCACAGAAATGCACAGCTTTTCAGAGCTTGCTATTTTTTTTTTGGCTTTTGGGTCACATCCAGTGCTGCTCAGGGGTTACTCCTGGTTCTGCACTCAGGTATTACCCCTGACAGTGCTTGGGGGGCCCTGTGGGATGCCAGGGATTGAACCCGGGTTGGTCGAATGCACAGAATTTGCTTTTAACTGGAAAAATCTACACCTTGTGGTAATGGCTTGAAACTTTTTATCATGAGACAGGCAGTTAAGGTCAGAGTTATATTCTTGGGACCGTCTTTACCTGTTGACAGTTCCAAAAGGCTTCAATGAAGGACAGAAAAGTAATACAGAGGGGAACAAGAACGTTTCATTGGGTAGTAATTAGTGGGCACTCACCCCACTCTTCTTACCTATCCTGTATTGGTAACATGCGAGCCCTAATCAGCCGGGCTAATAAACAAAGGGCCTCAGAGTGGATACAGAAGGCCCAGGTGTATGTCCCACAGTTGGCTCACCAGAATGAAGGTTTCCAAGGATCACTTATCCGGGAGGCGCTTCTTCTGGCCCTATAGACAACCTCCTTTCTGAAAAGAGAGGCAGAGGGTGGTGGGTGGAGGGGGCTTCCTCTGGGGGATCTCTCTTTACCTCATCTATACAGAGGTACCATTTTCAACATGACAGTCCACCCTCAAGATCTATCCAAACATAATTTCTCTCAAAGCTTCAATGTCCACCCACCCCCCATTGAAGGATTCAGGATTTCATATAAGTTGAGTATCTTTTGGGGGCCGGGGGTGCAAAGTTCATTTCATAGCAACAATAATTTTTAAAATCTTTCCTCTTAGAGAGCAGTTTTCCAACCCCAGTGCCCAAGAACGGACGACTGGTTAAAGAAACTTTGGTACATTTACACAATGGAATACTATGCAACTGTTAGGAGAGATGAAGTTATGAAATTTACTGATAAGAGGATGGTCACGGAGACTATCATGCTAAGTGAAATGAGTCAGAAAGAGAGGGATAGACATAGAATGACTGCACTCATTTGTGGAATATAAAATAACATAATATGAGACTGACACCCAAGGACAGTAGACACAAGGGCCAGGAATATTGCTCCATAGTTGGAAGCCGGCCTCATGAGCTGGGGGAGAAGGCAGCTGAAATAGAGAAGGGATCACTAAGTCAGTGATGGTTGGAGGGATTGTTCAAGATGGGAAATGTGTGCTGAAAGTAGATAAAGGATCAAACGTGATAACCTCTCAGTAAAGTAGAGAGAGAGTATGGGGGAAATGGTCTGCCATAGAGACAGGGATTGGGGGGGCGGTGATACTGAGGACATTGGTGGTAAAAAATGTGCACCGGTGGAGGGATGGGTGTTCGATCATTGTATAACTGAAACTCAAACATGAAAACTTTGTAACTATATCTCACAGTGATTCCATTTTTTTTTAAAAAAGGCAGTTTTCTAGATATGAGTTTAACTAATATTTTTAAATAATTAATAGAAGTCCTTTATAGAAATAATATCCTCAATATTCAGGACTTGTCTTTGGTACCCCAGGGTTCAGACAGAGACATTGACCTTAAGCTTCGCTCGTAACTATTAACGTCTCTCTTTTCTTCTAATCACGGTCCCCAGCCTTTTTCTTCTTCATTTTTGCTTTTTAAAAACAATTTGAGTATGCTAAAAATAGCTTGTGCCCACTGTTTTTTCCTCTTCACCTCCTTGTTACAAACTGCTTTCTAATTGCTTCTAAGAAAAGGCTGACCTCCTGCCCAGGCAGAAAGCGTCTTGGAATGAGATTCTGGGTAGATGGTGACAGCCCTGGATTGGGGTACAGGGTCCTTCACCCCATGGCAACAGACCCTTCCCTTTTCAGTCAGACACTCTGGTAATTTCTGTTCTTGTGGAGTCTGGGTATTAAATACTCTGAGTTGCTATAGTTAGAGAGAGTCTATTTTTAGTCACAAACTGTTTCCTGAGATACATACAGATGCTCATTAACACTGAAAGCCTTTTTTTTCCCACAGAGCTTCTGTTCTCCTCCTTCCTTTTCAATGCCCGATGGGCTTATGAGGGAAAATACAAACACGGGTTATATTTAGTTTTTTTACTCTGCCATGTCAAGCCCCTCATCTAAAGGAGGTTATAGAAAGGAAAACGCTCTCATTTTCTCAAAGGAGCATATAATCCCACCCTGTATCAGAGTATTGAAAAGCAGAGAAGAATTTGTCCATTAATTACAAATATGTCTCCAAACTGCGAGTGAAGATGGCAGGTGAGTCCATACCATGAGTCTCTGAGAAGCACAGGAGAATGCTAAACACTAATATTTAATATTTGTGGTCTGCAAATTGCAGAGCGAGTAGTCACAGAAAGCCCATGGCATCAATGACTATATCAGTGTGTGGAGACATTTTCCTCTTAGAGTTAGAAGACATTCTCTGCAGCACATTCTCGGGAAGATGATAGTTGCAGAGCCAAAAAGTAAGTGGTCAGTGCCCTTGTAGTGATACATGGGTCCAACAGTCAAAATCTGCACACCGTCTACATTGCTCTTGTGTGGTGAGCTTGGATGAACACCGATGCAAACTTCAGATTTCTGCTACCAATCAGTTCCCTCTGATCCATCATTTTTTGCTTTCCCAACCACACAAATCTAAAATCTTCTTTCAGGACCAGGTGGGGAGCACCAGGAAACCATTCAGCTCCCTTCATCAGCTTTTATCCTTCTCCGAGGACTCATATCCACTATGAGGCCCCACATCTTCCAGCTTCCAGAAGTCTTTGTTAGTCTCAAATGGGAAGGAGAAAGAACTTGGGTAGTTAACAGGACTCCATGCTAGTCCGGGCCCATATTCTTTTAGCAGGAAGGAGTGAGGAGCAAGCTTGAGTGATTTGTTTTGTTCTGATTTTTGTCTTACTGGATCTAAGTTTCTCCTATGCCCTGGGAGTGAAAAATCAACTTCATTTGGGTGTCCTGAAAAGTACATGAAACCATGAGTGGCAAGAGTTTAGTTCAGCGACTGGAGCAGGAAGGAATGGCCCTGGAGTGGGACAATTATGATCCACATGTCTGTGAATTTCCCCTCTAGCCATCATCCTAAACCTTGACATCCTCCTTCTCTTTTCTTTCTTGCAACCTTTGTCCATTATGCATTGCTCTCCTTTTTTCCTCTCGACTTCTATTTTCCTCCTGCTCATTGTTCTACCCACAAATCAAAACAAGGCTATTTTGTGACTTGAACGAAGAAAAGAGAAGCCAGCTAATTTGAAATAAAGTGTTAGCGTGGCTAGAGTTAATAAGTACAAACATTCTGAAAAATAACTTCAGAATATCTAAAAATATCTTCTTCAGACTATTGCCAGAAGGTACCCCCTTCTTCTAAATTTAACCTATTTTTCTTTGAGTAGCTAACACTTCAAAACAAGATGAAATGCTAGATCTTCTGTTCTTTTTCACTCACATTTATTTTGAAAAAAAAACAGTGTTAAATAATTCAATATTGTTGGCGTTTGGTGTAGATTCCCATTCACAGCTAGTGTTCTACATAAGTATCAGTAAATTTATTGCAAATATACTATAAGTGCATTCCATGATGGATAAAACAGACTGCCAGAGATTACCCTTGGAAACCAGGAAATTATGAAAGTACTTCCATAGAACACATGCTCCAAATTCCAAATAAATGACTTGCCGTCATGTATGGAATGACCTGGCAGCAAGTTGAGACCTGAAACACTTAAGCATTTTCCCACACTCAGCAGACATCTTTCTCCTTCTGTTTTACTGTTTTGTTTTGTTTTTCTAATATGGAGCTTGGAAAGGAGTTAGACAGCTCTCCAACACAGATGAAAGTGCGGAGCCCAGCATCCAAGAAAGAATTCCTGGGCCCGAGAGCCAGCTGCTTGCTGGGGCGTTACCATTTCTCATCACAGCAAATGTCAGGCCAAGAAATAATCATCAGTCCTTCTCTAGGAGCACCTGTAACCTCAACTGAATCTTCCCCCCACCCCCCACGTCCCCGCCTTTTCATTTCTTTTTTTTCTTGTCTCTAGTGAGATCTGGATCACATTGCAAGTTGGCGGGTTGTTTTTATGATCAGCATTGCTGCTTCATAAAAAAATAATAATAAATCAATGGAAACTCCCCAGACTTTAAAAACCAGACCCCAGACATTGTCTCCATCCGTTTTAAATGATATTTGAAGCAAGTGTTTACATCCCTGCCTCAGTCCCTCTAGAACTGTGCTGTCCGGTATAAAGTCCATTAGACACACGTGGCTACTTCAATTAAAAATGAATTTTAAAAGAAGTAAAACCGAGCAGCAATTTTAACTCAATCCCAGTAGTCCCTTGTGGCTGCCATTTGGATAGCACAGACACAAAGCATTTCCTTCACTGCAGGAAATTTCAGTAGACAGTGCCTCTGTGAAGTAGGGTGTGTGTGTGTGTGTGTGTGTGTGTGTGTGTGTGTGTGTGTGTGTGTGTGTGAGTGTGTGTGTGTGAGAGAGAGAGAGAGAAGGAGAACAGAGAAGTTAAGGAGCTGTTCTGTATCTGGATAATGAACTTTGGAAAGAAAGTGTTCAAATAACAGCTTCTGTGTTTGAATGCAGGACTCTCACACTTCCCACTGTGTAGCACGGGAAGGCATCACCCTGCTTTTTCTGACTTAAGGACTTGTTGCTTCAGAAATCTCTGAAGTTACAGATTCAGCCTTTTGACTCGCTTACACAATGCAGCAGGCAAAATCAGCCAAGGAAGCAACCTCTGTTCTAAGCCACTTTGTGAGCAAGCAATTGAGCAAGGAAAAGGATCTGCTTATCGTGTTCCCAAACGCGAGGAGATTGTGCGTCCATAGCCAAGGCCATTATCCGGCTCTGGAAATAAGGCTTCCTTCGTTTCCTGTGTGGCATTTATGACACTTATAAAAATGACTCCTGACATTTTCGAGCACCCCGACACATGGACCACCTGCTGAGGAAGAGAAGGCAGATAACAAAACTATTTCAGCCTTGGACTGAGCTGGTCTTTGGCAGCACTCATCTCATTTCAAACACATAAGATAGTCCTCTGACCTATTCCCCTTGATTATTTGCACACTAATTTCCACCTCTTTGAAAATACATCGATTAAATTTGGAAGCCCAACAAGTGTTTTTATTAAATGTGGGTTGAGCTGGCTTTTACTTACCTCTGTCATGAGCTTTTTAAATTAAAAAAAAAATTGTTAAGAAGATCAAAGTTCCCTCTTCTAATTCCTTTGGATCCTTTGGGAGAAACCAATGTTTATCGCTGTAAAGTTCAAGTCTGCATAACTAAAAGTCAAGGAAATCTAACATTCACCCCCCAAACCCTGCAGAAGCCCATTTCTCCCCTCCTTTGCACTCTGATTTGGAAGCTGCTGAATGAATTCACAAGTACTACAGTTTGTGCTTTCTCACAACGTTTAAAAGCAGAAGTATCAGGTTTCACAGTACTGTGAAGAAGTTGGCAACCACTTCAAAGCAATCTTAAGGCATCTATTACTTTATTAAGTCAAGGCAATAATGACCTACAAAGGGCCAACTAGCTCATGGTTTCCTGTTCTTCCTGACTTTCATTGCAAAGACCACAGTCTCTATTTTCCAGCTTAAACATCAGTTAGTACATTGCTTTTAAAATTACAGATCTGAGAGCAATCACAAATAAAAAGCTAAAACCACATCCCTAAATAACTTATCCAGCTATGAGAACTACAGATACATTAAAGAAAAATAAGTCTGTTGCAAAATATTTTGCTTCCTGTCTCTTAACCTGTAGCTGTATTCACTTTAGTCCTCCAGTCCCTTTATTACTGCATTCTATATATTCTACAAATATTGCAACATTCAATAACAATCACAAATGATAGGTCCCTAGAATAACTCAATGGCTATTCAACTGTGTTTCCAGCTAGTCCAACATTTGCTAACCCAAGCAGAGATGGCATAAGTGCAGATATTCGTTCTACAAACAAGGACTATATCTAGTCTTAGAGATAAAGCTAACCCAGATTGAGCAACAATAATTATTTGTAGATTAAATGTGAATTGCCCTTCCCAACCCTTTTCTTCTTTAATGTGAGAGCAGTAAAACTAGGCGGCACCATTGTATCTTACAAGTGTTGAGGATGTTCAAATGTTAAAACCCAAGGTGACAATTGAACTGCCATTCCTGAAACTTGACCTTGTCACTTTTAACAAGGCTGGTTCTTACCAACTAATCCCTTGTACTTAGGATCTATTTGTCAACAACTAATGAAACTCTAGCCCAGTGATGGCCCACACTGAGTTAGATCCATGAAGGCAAATGACCTTCAAAGTCATAGTCACCACATGTATTCCGTTTTAGGTTTTATTTTAATTAAAAACATGGTGATTTACAAAGTTGTTCATTATACTGTTGGTTTAGGCTTTGAGTGTTCTAAAACCATTAGTGTGGCCTTCCTTCCACTAATGCCCCCATTTTCCCTCCCATTCCCAACCGGACCCCTTAGGCACGTAACAAATTTACTTTATATTACTTGTTCCAACAAAACTTTTCAGAAATGGCAAGTAGAATGATCAGAAAGTAAATCAGCAAGAGCCCATTTGTGAAATCATGTGCTACATTTGTTAAAGCCCATTTGTTAAAATCATGTGCTACATGATTTTAACCTATGGAAACAAAGAAAATAAAGCCCTTTAATAAGCATAATAAGATGCTTCTCATTTACATAAGTAAGTCTTCAACTCTGGAATCTAAGCTCTACTTTATTAAATTTTATTTTATATTTGGATCTCATTATGGTCATAATCATGCCTTACCTGTAATGTTAATTAGAATTCCTGGTCCTGGCAAAATCTTCTCCAAGCTCCTATAAATATTCAAACCCATCCGTTCCAAATATCATGAAAATGAAAAAGACCGAGAAAGCCATGATCACATTTAAAGTTTATAATGAACGAAGCTGACCAATCATACAAACATTTCAGGACTTGGATTCGTAGTCAAATTGCATTCGGAGAGTATAGAACTGGATTCGGCAGAGAATAAAGAAATAAAGATGTAGAAGGGTTACAATCGTCCCCCTCCCCCGCCCCAAATCACTTGCTTATCTGAACTAGCCACGTGAGGGAAGTCAAAGTTCTTTTTCTGTGGGTCATACCAATCATGAAGGTCTATCAGGTGAGTAAGAAACTCAAACTGGGGGGGGCTGGAGAGATAGCACAGAGGGTAGGGTGTTTGCCTTGCATGCAGTCAACCTGGGGTTCGATTCCCAGCATCCCATATGGTCCCCCAGCACTGCCAGGAGTAATCTGGCATGAGTCAGGAGTAACCCCTGTGCATCGCTGGGTGTGACCCAAAAAAGAAAAAAACACAACAACAACAAAACAAAACAAAACAAAAAACTCAAACTGGGTTTTAATAAAATTGGAGTTAAAGACCTGAAGTTTTGTTCTGTGTATCACATTGCTCTTGGGTTGTCCCAGTTAATAGAAACTCAAAGGGGTTTGATTCAAATAACGACAATAGCAGAGAAGCAATTCTACGTGCAGAGGCCTAGGAAGAAATTTAGAGGCTTAAGAAAGGGACTCACACTTACAAGGATAAAGAGTGACTTGTTAAGAACCAATGCAGCTTTTAAAAATAATTATTCACTCCTGACCTCATATCTCTTCATTCTCAGCAATGGAAAACAAATTGCCAAATGCTTTCTTTTCAGCAGATCGACTTTAGGGGGGAGAAACTCCAAATCAATAATAGTGAATTTTTTGTTTAAATATTGAATGTAATCAAAGTAAAGTGAAAGTAAAGTGAAATTTACCAGTTACACATGCGGGGTGGGGGGCTGGGGAGGTGGGGGGAACCGGGGAGATATATCGTGATTCTTGGTGGTGGAATATCTGCACTGGTGAAGGGGTAGGTGTTTGAGCATTGTATAACTGAGACTTTAACCTGAAAGCTTTGTAACTTTCCACATGGTGAATCAATAAAAGAATTAAAAAATAATAATAATAATTACTCACCCAGATGAGCCGTGGCTTTCCAAACAACCTGCTTAGGAGATGGCATATACCATCCTCCAGACACGTTTAAAACCCAACTTGAGGATTGCCTTCATCTGCAACATAATCAGACACCTCTATCCCAATTTGTATTGCCCGATTCTTCGGTAATTGTATTAATCCAGTGTCTCAGTTCATTGAGGCTGCTAAAAAAAAAATGCCACAACATCGTTGGCTTATTAACAAGAAGACTTCATTGCTCACATTTCTGAAGACTAGCAACTTCAAGACCCAGCAGTTCAGTGTCTATTATGGAATATTTCCTGGTTCGTCCATGGGCTCAGAATGTGGCTCAGCAGCAAAGCACTTGCCTTGCACACATGAGACCTGGGTTCAATCCCAGGCAACACACACACACACACACACACACACACACAACACAGGGCAATCTGTTCCTGCTTTGAAGACATTCCATCATTAGCACCCAGCTTGACCCTAAACTATTGTTGGCATATCTCAAAATATTAAATATCTTCTCCAATAATGAAGGGTGCCAACAGTGAGAAAGTTTAAAAGAACAATCACAAGCTCTGACGATCATTTCCAAAGGGGCATTTCACAGTGATTGGAGCAATGGTAGCATTGGAACAAAAACTGGAACAAATTTACTTGTTCCCAAGATAACTTTTCAAATGTACCTTCAGGTAAGTCCTTCAGGGCTGTTTTGTGCTGTATCACCTCTCAGTGTCCCTACTTTGTTCTCCATAAGTGATGGGCACAACAAGTTCTCTACCACCATCGCCCCTGGCTCATCGGTTAA
Source organism: Sorex araneus (assembly GCF_027595985.1). Classification (NCBI taxonomy): domain Eukaryota; kingdom Metazoa; phylum Chordata; class Mammalia; order Eulipotyphla; family Soricidae; genus Sorex; species Sorex araneus. The sequence goes on from NC_073313.1 coordinate 260,407,140, forward strand.
ATTTCTTAAACGGTACTTAAATCCCATGCCCAAAGTCACGTCCTACATTTTCCACGAAATGTTTTTAACCAAGCAGCCTACTTTCTGTCAACTCAATGACAAAGCTGTCTAGACATTTCTTTAGTGTTTTCTCTTTCTCCATTTGAGCTATTTCATGTCATTTTCTGATAGTAGCCCTCAAATCTTGTGTGGTTAATTATCTTTTCGTACATTGTTTCTTCTCTCCACTAATTACATTGTAAGATATATTAAAGCAAAGACACTTCTTGGGTTTCTCTGATCCTCCATTCTATCTAACAATGTGCCTAATACATGACAGGAACTCAGTTAATGAGTGTTTCTTTCTTTTTATTTACAATACTGTTAATGACACTCTCATGCATCCAGTGTTCCAATACCACACCCTCTACCCACATGTGTGTTTTCCTCCATCATTGTCTCAGGGTTCCCTCCCAGCCACCCCCAACTCCTGTTTCACCCATGTCACTGTCACTGTCATCTTGTTGCTCATTGATTTGCTCGAGCGGGCACCAGTAACGTTTCCATTGGGAGACTTGTTGTTGCTGTTTTTGGCATATTGAATACACCACAGGCAGCTTGCCAGGCTCTGCCATGTGGGCGAGATACTCTCGGTAGCTTGCCAGGCTCTCTGAGAGGGGCAGAGGAATCGAACCCAGGTTGGCTGCGTGTAAAGGAAACGCCCTACCCACTGTGCTATCGCTCCAAGCCCTCTTTCACCTTGGTAAGTTCAATTCTGTAAACTAGTTCTAAATAAGTGCCTATTTATTAACATTAGATTTGATCCATTAATTGCAAAAAATTACTCTTTTCTCATTTAACTTTTTTTTGGCATGGGGGATGGGCTTGGGGCTGCACCCAATTCCTAACTCGGTAATGGCCCTTGACAGTACTTGGGGACCATATGTGGGGATTCAAACCAGGGTCAACCATACACAAAGTAAGTGTCTTACCTCTTATTCGATCTCTCCAGCCCTCTCAGTTTTATTCCCTCAAATGTTTTCAGTATGTAAGGAATAAAAGACATGAGCTGCCCAATATATCCTAATCTTGTGCAAATAATAAAACGTCTCATCTTTACTTTTGATCAACAAATATTAATTCAGAAACTGCTAATTAAAAACCACTCTTATAGCTGCAGAGACTACAACCATAGAGTAGTGATGCTCACATTTCTACTAGGGGAATGGGGAAATACATGCATATATGCACAAACCAAAAAAAAATTAAGTGTGTATAGCAGATGGTAATGAGACAATAGCTAGACAGAAAGTAATAAAGAATGGAATGAGGTGAAGGATGCAGGGGACCTAGTCAGAGTTTGAAATTGAATGAACAGGGAAAGCCTCGGAAAGAAAATGAGTTGAGGTATTTATCTAAAAGAAATGAGGTAGCAAACCTTGTAGCACATGGAGATTTAGGATGCTCAAAGAAATAACCCACACAGGTAGCTGGAGTGATATTTGGCATTTAAATGGGTCATATGAGCTCCATTTTCTCCTTCTTGGATTCCAGCATTATCTTCATAGCCTCCTGGGCTTACACATGCCTAAATATTTATGATAATGTGCCATAAATGTTTTATATTGTGTCTCCCGCCAGACACTGTGAGTTATTTGAAGGCAGGGATTATCACATTTATCAATTCAAATCTCATAGCATTTAACCCAATTCCTGGCCAACGGTGAGAAATCAATAAGTGTTTGTTGACTATTAAATAAATCTTCATTCAAGCCAACAACCCATCTCATCTAAATTCAAAGCATTGCTTATTCTAATTTGGGTCAAATGGCATTTGTGTTCATATTCTTCATGTAAGCATTTCACCCACTTCTTCTGAAATAAAAAGAACCAATTTTCTTACAAAAAGACAAATAAAGCTGGACCCTGCATGTTTTCCAGAACTTCTGCCTGGCCCACGGACACCTAAACAAATTCAGATTTACAACTGGGTGGCACATTTGCTACTGTTCAGTAAAGGAGGAACAGATAGTACGAGAAGAAATGTTGCAGGTTCCCAAAGGGAAATTTTAAAACTAGCACACACTGTACCAATTGATTCCTCCAGTTATTAGCAAGACAAAACAGTAAAGTTCAAGTCATCCAAGTATTCAAGGACACTGAGATGACCACACAGTTTCCTTGGCTTCATCATAGTCTCACAGAGGTAGAGACAGAACTTTCATACCGTGGGTGTAAAATTAGGGTGCGAATGTGAGACACCCCAGGAACTTCTTGACAATGATCTCCACCTTGCTGAGGATGTTTTCTCTCTCGGGATTCAGCCTGGTTCTCCTTCAGGAGGACCTCGGGGCACTCTGTCATCTTGGTCATCCATCCAGAATGGCTCTTCCTGTGCGAAATAAGGGGCTTCCTGGCAATGAAGCCTCATGAGGAAGTTTATTCTTATCAAATAAAATCTATTGTCACGAGACGTGATACAACAGGCCCGCGGTAGCACTTAATATCCAACTGTTAGTACTCCAGTGTCTCGTGAAGAGCTTAGAGAGAGCACAGATGACTCAGGATGCTGCCACATGCTGCTTGGCCCTACGCTGGGGTGGCAGTTCCAGGGAAATCTGCAGCTGGCTCCCGGCCAGCCAGGATCCTGTTTGCTAGTACTATTCTAGTCATTGACGAGCTGGCCAGGTCCAGTTGTTGTCTTAAGGGTTGCTCTTTGCCGTTCCCAGAGGTGACAAGGAGCCTATAAAAAGCTGCCCTGAGCCACTCTCATCGCTCTGTCTTCTCCCATTCTTCCCTCTCCTGACTTCTCCGCTTCCCGTCACATTGACTAGAGCCTCCTTCTCTGCATGGTGGTCTTCAGGCTGACGAGCCAGCTGGATGGTCTCATCTGATCTTGTTTTCAGGGCCTCTCTCAGGCTGGTCATCTGTGACACGGGGACAGCTATCTCTTCTCCCCTCACACCATCCAACAAGTGGCTCGGGTTACACTGCTCATCTAGGAAGGAACAGAAATGGAATGTCAGTCATCATCCCACACCAAAAAGCATAAGACTAATCGGAAAGTGCTTAATGGCTGTGCAGTGACATAAGGCTGTTGATATAGAACTATAAAGCTACAGCCATTCTATCATCGTTAAGTCATACTCAAGCCAAGGAGTACTGTAAACAAGATTATCATTATGCTCCTAGATGCTCTGGGCTCTCTAACACATCCACGAAGAAAAGATGAGTGGGTGGGGACAGGCAGAGAATACAACAAGGAAGGCATTTGCCTTGCATGCAGCTGACTGGGGTTCAATCTGTGGCATCCCATAGGGTCCCTTAAGCCTGCCAGGAGTGATCCCTGAGCAAACAGCCAAGGAGCAACCCCTGAGCATAGCTGGATATGGCCCTAAGACAAAACAAAACAAAAACCCAACAACAACAAAAGGGAAAGATGAGTAGTAGGTGAATGGGGCTCAACTTTAGCTATTTTTACAACAAAGAAATTTGTTTTTGAACAAGTTTGCCAGGGACTCGCTCAAGAAACTTCTCTCTTCTGTTCATCTGTGAACACAAAGTTCTGCCTCCAGAAAGCAGTGGAGATAACCTCTATGCTCATACAGAGAGACCCTGCAAGCTTAAATTGCAAGGGCTAGAGCTGAGTGTGAAATTACAGTTCTTTATTTATAGGTGAAGAACCCAGGCCTTTGGGAAGTTAAATGGTGAATATAAGACTTTTCTGGAGTGTCTGTTCAGAGCATTGTCCCTCACTCTTCAATTGAGTTCATATAGATGGCACTTTAGTCTCACTGGTCTCCGAGCTCTATTTAATGATGCTGACCAGCCCTTCCCTGGGCGGAAATACCATGTTTTAAGAAGCAAGTGAAATTGGGTCAGGGAAATAGTTCAACAGACTAGAGCACATGCTTGGCACGCAGGAGTCTGAGTTCAATTCCCATCATCACATGGTTCCACATGTCCCACCAGGAGTAAACTTGAGCACTGAGCCAGGAGTAGCTCCCAAGCACTGCTTATTGTAGCCAGGGGGAAAAAATGCATGCAGTTTCCCTCAATTCACTCAAACAATGAATTCTGAGGTCTTCTGATTAATACGGCTGAATCTTAGTCTTCCCTCCTTAGCTAAAGCCCTTAAATCAGGGACTGTTCTTATGATTTTCCCAGTGTTTCTCACAGGATTTATTATTAAAAATCTATGTGCATTTATTGAATAATTAATAAAGTCCCTTGGTCAACATGTCTAGGGTCAACTGGAAATATACTGACTTATCTGTTCCCTCCCACAAGTAAACAGTTTTAGTTAAGTATTTCAGGAAAACTATGATTTGATTCTCTCATCAACAAGTTATCTAAGTTCTGTTCCTAGCAAATTTCTCACTTGTAAGCTCTATCATCTTCTATCGATGATGGAAAAACAAAAGAATTGTATCAAGGACTATTAAAATGTCAGCCTTGTTTTACTTGATTTAGAAAATCACTTCTTAGCAAAGAGCCCTCAAGGCAGGTGATTTATAAATGTGGCCAAAAGCACTCAATATAATTTTTAATAATGAAATAACTGAAAGTGGGAGGATTGGAGAAAAGGACCGTATATGTGCTGCACACCAAAGACATGGGTTCAATCACTGGCACCCTACACATAGCTGGTGCACCAGGAGAAACTCCCAAGCACTGTAAGATGCTATATGAAGTGGCCCCTATGCCCACACATGAAGACAGTTAATGCTATGCTTTTGTATCTTGGGGAGTTAATTGACTCCGAATAATACTCACTCCAGGGCATCTGTTTTCTGGATACTGATGGGCATTGGTTAACAAAACAAAAATATCTGCCATGTTTAACTTCAAATAATTTAACAAAAGTATCCTTACGAGTTTTCAGTTACTGGACCAGAGAGATAGTACAGGGACTAAGGTAGTTGTCTTGTATGTGGACTGTGAAATCACCAAACGACTAACAATCCTGTGGATCTCTCTCTCTGCCTGCATTCGGTGGTCTCATGCCGCTTCTCCACCAGGGACAGCCGATGCCATGGACAGACAAAAGAGGAAAGGAGGGGCAGGCTGGTTGGTTATTAGTTGCCATTTATTCCATTCTGACACGTGCCTGTTCCAATCTCACTAAGCCCCTCATTACCATCTCCTCCTGTCTCGCTTGCTCGTCTCTCCACCACACTCAGACTCGCTGCCTTGGCCTCTCCCTCATCTCTCCCAAACCTCCCAGCATTGGGGGTAGCAACCACTCTTCTAGGTCTGGTAGCAAAATCAACACGCCAAAGTCCTTGCTGATCGCCTGCAGCCAGGAGATCCCGGCTCAAGGGCAAAATGGGAGGTTTTCTTCTTTCCTTAGTCCAGTAACCATTTAAACATTCATCTTAATTAATAATATTAGTCATTTTGTATGGACATAGTAAGAGCTACATTAAGCATGTAGAGTGGTTCTCCTGGGGACATCTCGCTATAGATCTCGGACTACAGGGCTCAGGCCAGATTAATCTTTCCTAACCCTAGCAGGGTTCTAATCCAGTTGTTACTTTTTGAATCATGACAGAATTTGTCCATAAACATGCTCCTAACTTATATTTAAGTATTGTGGCACTTTGGCCTGGCCCATTTTGATGCCAGTGTAGCTCACAGTTTGCCCTGGGTCCATCCAGTCCTTCATCATGACCCTGCTTTTGAGGTGCTAAGAAGTAAGGGCAACTGAGGCTTACGTCCAGAAAACAGATGCCCCAGAGTGAGTATTATTCGGAATCAATTATCTCCCAAAATTACAAAAGCATAACATTAACTGTCTTCATGTGTCTATACAAAAAGAACATTTCTCTAAAGCAACCATGTGCAGTCTGGTGTTGGCCTTCAAACATTTGAAGGTTGGAAAACAAAGTATTGTCCATAGTCAGTGCTAAAGATAATCCACTTGGAAGTTATGAACAGGGCCAAGAGATGGCACGGGAGGTAAGGCATTTGCCTTCCTACAGCCAACCCAGTTCAATCCACAGCCACACAGATGATCCCCTAAGCACTGCCAGGGGTCACCCCTGAGTCAAAAACAGTTCCTGAACACACTGGTTATGGCTTAAAAAAAAAAGTGAGGGAGGGTAAAAAAGCCTCAATGTATTTCATTAAAAAATTTAAGCTGATAAATAACTCATGGGTAAAACAATGAGTTAGAATGGGAAATTTTAAGTGCCCAGAAGTGAATGAGAATGAAAAGATATCCAAACTGACTGGATCCAACAAAGGCAATGTCCAAAGGGTATAGATTACTTTAAGTATATAATAGTTTTAACTTCTTAAAAATTTTTTGTTCAGAGGCCAGGCCATACACGGTGGTGCTCAGGGCTGACTCCTGGCTCTGTGCTCAGGGATCACTCCTGGCGGGGCTCCGGGGATTGAGCTGAGTCAGCTGCATACAGAACAAGTGCCTTACCTGCTGTAGCACAGCTCCAGCCCAGCTTTTGACCTTTTCTAAGTTTCCACTCTAAGAAATCAGAGGAAATTCAACAAATAAACCCACAGAAGGGAGTAAAAACTAACAGGGCCAGAGAGACAGTACAGGGGCTAAGGCAGATGCCTGTAGAAGGCTACATGGCTTACTCTCACCTCGCACCCACACAGTCTCCATCACTGGGTACAGCCCTGGAGGCCCTGAGCACTGCTCAGAGACCTGAATATGCCTTGGGTAGCTCACATGACCCCCAGCACCACAGGTCCTGAGAAGAACCACATCCTTGGACTTTTACATTGAACCACTAGCTGGGCTGACTGGGAAATATTGGGAGAGATCCCCAGGCTTCCCGAGACCACTTAGGATTATATGTAATTGTATGCATATATACACAATAATATATGCATACATGTAATGCAATTCAGAGATGAGTGCTGGACTAGAGCTGTTACCGACTGGATTCCACGGGACGTCAGAAGACCTTGTGGCCGCCCACTAACTAGATGGTCAGATTACTTGTCAAATCTCTAAATGAACGATTTGAGGCTCTTCCTATTCCTGGAGCAAGCAGGTATCATTGGGCTGCACTAGCTCACGACAGGGACAAATGGAGACGTTACTGGCACCCGCTCGAGCAAATCAAAGATCAACGGGACTACAAGTGATACAAGTGATACATAATAAATATTAACCAGCAGCAGAGCCTGGCAAGCTACCCGTGATGTATTTGATATGCCAAAAACAGTAATAACAATGTGCTCTTCATTTTCCTGGAGTGAGCAGATGCCGTTGGGCTACACTGTCACACAACAGGGCCAAATGAAGATGTTACTGGTGCCCGCTCAAGCAAATCTATGAACAACAGGATGATAGTGATACAGTGAACTATGCAAAGGACATAAGGAGAAGAGAAAAGCAATATTTATGAGTTAACAGAGTCCGATTAGGAGATAAAAGTGATTGACCTATTGGGAAGCAGAGCACAAAGAAAGAGGTTACAAATCACAGAGGAATGGGCTTGCCTCGGGAGCACTGTGAATGGATGCAACCCAATAAACCTAAGCTCCCTGTCGCAAGGCAGAAAGGACAAACCAATGTTATCCTACAGGGGACAACTTTGGTTTTTTTTCCTAACACCACATAAGATTTTCCAGAAGAAGGCTCTGAGTATTGTATGTGGCCGAAAGTACACCTCAAAAACCTAGCTTTTGGTTACATAGAGAAATACTTAACATGTTAAGTAAAAAGAAGCAGTATACAAAATTAGAGACTCAATATGACCTTCATATGTTCACAAAAGAATTAGTTCACATCTAAGTAGAAGTTATCCCCCAAGTGTTACATTGTGTAATTTTTCTTTGTGATTCCACATGAAAATATTTTAATTATTTTCAGTAAACAAATTTTATAATCAGGCAAACAATGGGATAGTTCGAACTGTAACACACCCACCTGAGCCACAGGAATCTGGAACTCATACAAGCAACTCCTACTCTGAGTTCCTAATGAGTAATATCACTAAAGTCTAAGGTTCCCAATCTACAAAGTCCTCTTTAGCATTCCTTTATCCAGCAGCTGAGAATAACATGCAAGCAATAGCCTGCCATAAACAATTGTTACTGGGTGTTAAAATGTGTTTGGGGCTGATAAGTTAACAAGCTAATAGGTCCATTAAAAACTGCATTTTGAGATATAAAATTATACCCATGGAATTATTTATTTAATGCTACATGTTTACAGAGTAGACTGAGTGTCTATGAACATAACACGCACACACTATACACACACACATACAAATTCAGCAGTGGGTAAGATGACAACAAGTGTGATGATTAAGATTTTCAAATAGAATCCTGACAACATATTACTTTATTATTTCAATATAGGTGACTTTTAAATTAAATATAATTTGGTTTTCATCCCTTTGTAAAAGTTTGATCAAATAAATCATAGGACAAATTACTTTTACCATTGATGAAGTGACCAATTTTAATTTCAGAATCCAAGATGATCTAAGGAAATGTTGACAAAATATTAAAATATTAATTTTGTAGAGTAATCTTAATAGAGTCTACGTTATAAAGTGCATGTAACTGTAACTGCTCTAGTCATTTTTCTGTATATGTGTATGTCTTAAACACACACACACATATACTTGAGGGAAAAAAAACTAAGCAGGAGGGAGTGTCTTTATGCATAATAAACTGGATTAAAGTGAGCAATAAGGACAGTGACAAAAGAATCAGTAATGACAGCACCTAAACTTGGTTTGTGGATTTTTGGAGAGTGAAGAGCTTGGGAAAAAGAAGGTTCTGGGTGCTGGACTTTTAAAAATATATATAAAATTAGTGAACTAATACCTTTCAAGGAAAGGAAAGGGCACAACTACTGGATCAATACACATATAAGAAGTTCACAATTCTGTGTGTCACCCATAGATTCACTTTCTGGATAAAGCTGATAATAACTACAAGCAAGGGCAGAAAGTTTAGTTTCCGTTTCTGCAGAGGGTACAAAGCCAGTGCTGCCCACCTTGCCCGCCTGTGAAAGGGGTCATTATGGAAGGCTGAGAAAGCCATAGAAAAGAGGGCTCCAATTTTGTTCTAACTCAGTAACTAATAGATAAGCCATCTCTTGTATCCCTGTGGTCCAACAAGTTGGTTCCCAGCTATGGCATGTGAACAAACCTGGAGAAGAGAACCATGGGGACAGGGGGTTAGAGAGAGGCTGTGAAGCAGTACCTTGGGGGGCTGCATTGGAGGACCCCAGTGGGATGGAGAAAAATAAGGGCCCCTGGCACGTGTGCAGGGATTTTCTTCCCTACATAGCCCAACCCTGCAACACGGGGAATGCTGTGAAGAGGAAAGGAAGAGGGACTCATTATTTTTCCCTGTTGTGCTCATTTTGTCTCATGCTTATTTCTTTTCCAACAACATGACATATGAACGCAAGTATTGAGGGAAACGTCTAGCTGCAGAGGTGCACAACGAAAAGAGAGACTTCAACACGCTCACCTAGCTAGCTCCAGCCAGGCGTCATTTTTCTTTAGAGATATAAAGTTCTTATTTTTTAAATTGAGAATCACTGTAAAGTTCTGCTTTGCAATCTGCCTCTTAAAGGTCAGTACTGGTTGGCAAAGTTGCCCACTAGATTTTAAAGTGTGGTTTTTAAGGGTGGCACGCAGTGCTATTGAATGGATGGCATCCAGGTGAGCTAACTTATCCAATTCACCTTTCAATTAATTCTGGCCTACACCTATGTGTGTGATGCCTACACTCACGCATAGGGAGGTCTGTAACAAATCAGCTCTTCCCCTTGTAGATAACTTCCTAGAGATGGGTCTGAGCAGATGGCTAAGCATATTTTTCAGGCATTTGATGCTGGATTTCAAATCGTCCTCTTATAAAGTCGCTGACACTAGTGAATGGATATGTGTTGGAACATAGTATGACTGAAATTCAATCATGAACAACTTTGTGATTCAATAAAACAAAATGTTTAAGTCTGCTGATTCCTATTTCATCAGCAGTATATGGCACTACCAAATATCATAATAATGTTGTAGAAAGGATCTGTTGCATTGGTATTTAAATATAAACGTTATGGAGGGTTGGAGTGATAGTACGGAGGGTAGGGCACTTGCCTTTACATAGCCAACCTGAGTTCTATGCTCAGCATCCCATATGGTCCCCCAGCACCTCCAGGAGTAATTCCTGAGCACAGAGCCAGGACTAAGCCCTGAGCATCGCTAGATATGGCCCAAAAGTCAAACAACTGAATAAACAAATAAATGTGTTACAGTTTTCAATGTGTTTAACTTACTGGTGATTTCTTGGGTTTTCACGTAAAAAGTAAACCAAAAGACAAGTTTCTGTTGCCCACAGTTTTTTTTTTTTTTTCAAAAAACTTTTCACTCCATCCAAACCCCTGAGCCACGATTCCTACTGTCATTTATTTTCCAATGAGGCAACAATAGCATGAGTCAGTGAAAACAACGAAGTGGAGAGGAACAGGGAGATCACAGAGTTTGGGAGACAGGAAGTGGAGAGACAAGTGGGGGATGGGTGGCAGGCTTCTACCTGGCTATCGCTGAAGGAGAAGGTTTGACAAAGACAGAGAACACTGGGAAAGTTTCATTAGCAGAGGCTTTAATGACTCTGAAAGAAAGCGTGCATAGTTCCCTCTCTCAAGGGGGGCTGCCGGCTGCTTCTTCTGAGAGGGAAAGATGGTGACTGGCTACCTGGATGGTGGCCGCAAAGCCACCATGGACCTTGCACTAGAATTTTGTAGATTTTACAGCTGACAATTCCAAAGTGTCTTATCTTAGACAAATAATAATATGATCATGGAGCTGGTTTGAATTACATTTGGAATAGGGGTCTTTGCTGACATCAGGCAGGCAATGATCTCCCTCTGAGGCCTCTGAGATAAGATGAGCTGAGAGCCATGAGGCGAGCATGTCTAGGAGGGAGAAAGAAGGAGAGAATGGAGAGTCTATGATTAAACAAGGAATACCAAGAGTTACCAAAAGTGAGTAGGGTCTATGAAAGTGCCCGACTCAGTACCTCCAGAAAGAACAAAGACTTTATTCTGGCTTCCAATGTCTTCATTTAGGACCTCTGGCCTCTATACTGGTGAGAAAATTAATTTCTGTTGTTTTTAGCCACTTAGTTTCTGGTACTTTGCTTTACAACTGTCCTGAGAAACCAGGACAGTCACCGAGCCTTGGAGAGACCTTACTGGGGCATTGTGGGGCAAGGCCTCCGGGGCCTGTGGAAAGGCGAAGTGAATGTGCGTGTAGAAGGGGCAGGCTGCGCGTCAACCTCTTGCCTTACTTAGCTCAAGAATTCAGTTCTCAGGTGTCTGTACTCAGTCCCCCCCCAGCACTGCCAGGAAATGGGAAGAGATTTCTCTGGAGAAGATAGGTGCCTTACAAGTGTCGCCCTTCAACTCTCTCTTGGGAGGACAAGTTGGCAATATCTGTCCAGGCAGATAACACTCCCAGGACACTTCCCAACCAAACTACAGAAATGACTTCAGAGCATTTAGAGAATGCTGTACAAGTGGACAGGGATTTGCTTACAATGACTTGTAAGGCATTGGAGCACTGTATTCTGCAGGAACTTGTCCTAGCCCTCTTTTCTGAGCCCAAATGTCACTTTTTGGCCCTGACCTAGCCACCTTGGTCTTATGGGATTTAAAAGAACTTTCACATCTGTTCTCTGCTCTCTTTCTGATGCCAAGTTTCATAATCTATGCATCCCCTTCTTTCCCATAGCACTAATTTGTGTTTAGCATCTCCCCAAAACATGGCGGCAGACAAGGCACAGACTGCAGTGTCTCTGTACCCACATTCCCAAACAGTGCTCACGAGTCGATAAGAAAAACTCCAATTCCAGGAATATCCAGGGCTGGGCATGGGATTAACAAGTGCTTCCATGATTTAAGTGTCTCTAGATTCCAGGTCCTAGGCTATGCCCCATATTGTCTAATCTTCAGAACCTCCCAAAAAGTTAAGAATTACCACAGCCCCACATTTTATAGGAATAGAAAATGAGGCTTCCAGAGTCTTCTCAACTTGTCCAGGGTCACGCAGACTAAATTCAGACCCAAGTGTTCTCACTAGAGTCCAGGACTTCGACTTCAGACCCATTCTCTCCCAACATCATCTGAAAGATCCGTCAGATTCTCTGACTCCCCTCCCCAAACAATAATACCTGGAGTACCAGACTCCATCTAAAGACTGACACGCAGAAGACTGGTCCATGACAAAGGTGAAGTTCCCAGGTATAATGTGGAAAGTAGTCAGGCTGAGAGGCTCACCCAGAAAGACTTCAGCCAACAAGGCTTCTAGCCAGTGCTTCTGTGCAGGAGTTATTCTAATATTTGGAGACCAAGAGCAAAGGCGCTTTCTTCCTCTTCCCTCCATAAATGTACCAATACAGGCAAATCCAGATACCACCAATAGTAGTATAGACTGTATAGCAGGTTTTGGTAGTCACTGTTATGGACAAAAATTGAATCTTCTTTCCAAGATCCACCTTCAGTATAAACTCCATTTGAGAGTGACAGGTAATTAAATTGATTTGGGAGGCATCTAGAACCCTACACTTTACAGGTGTAGTTGCTATACCAGTGGCCCTGGAGAATGAATAATGTTTCAAAGAGGTGGGTAGGGGCAGGGTGCTCATGAATACTCGAGGAAGTTTATAAACTTTGAAAAATGTGGTTCATATAAAAAAAATGGGAGCAGATGTTGCCAGTGGGAACACATCTTGACTCACCCACCAGCCCTGCTCTACTGATTCCCAACGAAATCTCCCAGGTGATGCACACCAAGCAGCTAGTACTCATAGAAACACAGGTCTCCGTGGCTGAAACTGGTGTTTCTTGGAGTCAGGGTGGGGAGCCTCTCCAATTCCCCCGTACTTCGGGAAGTTCCGGCAGCCACGCCCACCTCCCACAGTCACCGGCATGTCCATTCATTGGCCCAGACCATAGATGCTGGAGTTTCTGGTCACCTCCTACTTCCTCAATACTGAAATTCCAGTAGGGAACACCAAATTAGATGGGAAAGTAACATAGAAGTCAACAAAACGCAACAACAACAACAACAACAAAATCCTGGACAGATGACTCAATTAGCAACAAACAGCTTAATAAATTCTTCCACAAGGACTCCATGATCAGATAAAACAATTTTCATATAGAAATTGATTTTTTTATACTTATTGATTTTAATCTTGGAGCTTTGTTACCTATGTTTCTCGATACCACAAAAGTATCCGAAAGAAACTGAGGGTGTAATTCTTGGGACAAGCGAACATTACCTAAAGTGGTAAAAGACTTTCCAGGTTTGGTAAGTTAAGACTCTAAAGATAGAGTATTCTGGGCTATGCACTGGGCGCTACATGAAATCACTCAGCAGACTCACAGCCCTGCTCTCACTTTGATCTGGGTCCACTGGAATGAATCCTACACTTGACTTCCGGAGTGAAAATAATTGAGTGAATACATGTATGTTGTTCTTAAGACAACACATTATCAGTGACTACTCAGTAAACACAAAACACAATACACAGACATGTGCCTCTTAATGAAACCCAGTTAATTCTGCACTCATTTACCATCCCCTTCCCTTTCGTTATGTAAGTAGGGACAAAGGGTGGTCATTCAGTTGCCTGTATGCTAGCAACTGTTTCTCATATTTTCTGGCCTTTGGCATGTTGGCATGGGAGAAGAGCAGACTCCCATGGAACCCATGTATCTCAAAGTCCATTAAGATCATGTGATTTCCTCAACAAGAGGCAGCAGGGTGAAACACTTTGAACTCTTATCTGAAGCCAGGGGCCAGAGGAGGCTTTCCTAAAATTGGACCCCTTGAAATGCCAAGAGCTTGACACAGTGTTACAATCAAGTGTTGGACATCAAGGGCAAGATACAAAAAGTTTGTCCTAAACCTGTCTGAAAAAAATCACACTAGAATTCCCATATGACTTGAGCTCCCATTTGACCCAGCAATACCACTGCTGGGAATATATCCCAGAAAAGCCAAAAAGTATAGTCGAAGTGACATATGCACTTATATGTTCACCGCAGCACTGTTTACAATAGGCAGAATCTGGAAAAAACCCGAGTGCCCTAGAACAGATGACTGGTTGAAGAAACTCTGGTACATATATACAATGGAATACTATGCAGCTGTCAGAAAAAAATGAGGTCATGACGTTTGCATATAAGTGGATCTACATGGAAAGTATCATGCTAAGTGAAATGAGTCAGAAAGAGAGAGACAGACATAGAAAGATTGCACTCATCTGTGGAATATAGAATAATAGACTATAAGACGAACACCCAAGAATAGTAGAAATAAGTACCAGGAGGTTGTCACCATGGCTTGGAGGCTGTTCTCTCATTCTGGGCAACTCAGAGAAGGGAACAGCAAGTAAAATGTGGTTGTTGGTCATGTGGGGGAAAGATGATGCGGGCCAAATATAGACTAGAGACTGAACGCAATGGCCACTCAACACCTTTATTGCAAACCACAACACCTAACCAGAGAGAGAGAACAAAAGGGAATTCCCTGCCATAGTGGCAGGGTGGGGTGGGGGGAGACGGGACTGGGAAGGGGGGGTGGGATGTTGGGTTTACTGGTGGTGGAGAATGGGCACTGGTGAAGGGATGGGTTATCAAACTTTGTAAGGGAGAAACATGAGCACAAAAATGTATAAATCTGTAACTGTACCCTCACGTTGACTCACTAATTAAAAATAAACTATTAATAAAAAAATAAAAAAATAAAAAAATAAAAAAAAAAGAAAAAAAAAATAGAATTCCCATATGACCCAGTAATACCATTTCTTGGCATCTGCACCCAAACACAAAAACGCCAATTTGAAAGTTTACGTGAACACTTGTGTTCATCACTGCACTTAGGAAGTGCAATAGCCAAGATATGGAAACAACCCAAATGCCAACAACAGAGGAATGAATCAAAAAGTTGTGATATACACAACAGAATACTATGCAGCTCAGACAAGATCAAGATCAGCTCTAATAAGAACAGGATCATTCCATTTGCAGCAACATAGAACTAGAAAATGCCATGCTGAGTGAAGTCAGCAGGACAGGGACAGACACAGAATTATCTCTCTCATTTGTGGGACTTAAAGCCACACGGCAAGGTAGCAACAAACAGGAGAACTGATCCACACAATTGAATTTGGGGGAGGAGGGGTGAAAAGGAGGGACATTTGGGGTCCTTGCAAGAGGGAGGTGGGTATAGTGTAATTATGTGCATGGGAAATCATCGTTAATTAACAGGATTATAAATCACAGAACCTCAACCAACAAAAAATTTAAAAGTCTCCTTGTTCTCAATAAGAAAGCAATAAAATGACCTTGCCATTATAATTCAACTCCTGTTTTAGGGTCTAAATGACTTTAATTAATAACTCTGAAAAATTGTTCAAGACATTTAATAAATGGTGTTGGACCACATTCTGGACACATAGCAGTCTGTTCGTATTTGGTGGGAGTAAAAGTAGATGGTTTTGGAATTGGACAGTCACCTTTGACACTTCCTTTCTGAGTCTCAATAGTCAGCTGACCCCGGTGCTTCAACTGAACATTGAAATGAGTAACACATTTCAAAGTCCTTCATTTGACCCTGAATATAAACCTGTATCTGTACTGTTGGATCATTTGCTGATTCTTCAATGAATGACAGAATCTTGTGGAAGTTATCACAATACACATTTTGTCTTTAAGCACCTCCTGAAATAAACGTGCCAAGCCTCTAAAATCAAGACACCATAGAAAGTGCTGATCACTACTTGTTAAAGAAATAAATTTATGCAGTACCATAGGTGCCATAGGTGAGGAAGTGCTTATCAGTGAATATTTTCCACAGTCATCAACCTGTGAAGAAAATGTATTTGCAGCTCATCAGTTTGTGAACACTATATTATTTACCTTGCACAGGCTTCCTCTTTTTCTTTTCACCTTGCTAGAGGAAAGCGTTTAATTTGCTGCTAGGGAGAGCCAGGGGGTGGGAAGACCCTCTGCACAAATGGGCATTCCCTAGGAACCTTGGACATTAGAACGAAGCTATCAGTCTACACAAGCCTGAGTTTTTTCCCACTTAATTCACCCAACAGCTCTTCTTCCAAATGATTTCACTGCTCTGCCCCCGGACGCTTCATATCAACTGCCGGACATAAACATTATCTTAACGCCAGAGCAATACGGTGCTTGCCTGGCACATTGCCAACCCAGATTTGACATTTGGCACCCCTATGTGGTCCCCCAAAACCCACTAAAGTATTCCCTGAGCACAGAATCTGGAGCACTGCCAGATATGACCCCAAAGCAAAGCAAAACAAAACAAACATACCGTTGTCTTTCCTAAAAATGTTTATTCTCTCATGCTACAGCAGCATGGCTAGAGGGTTTTGAACGGGGATCATCACTCCACCAAGGTCACTGCAAGTCATTTAGCATTCCTTAAGTCTACATTGGAATTGCTTGAAATGGAGCAGTAGAAGACTCATTCTCTCTGCCCTCTTCCTCCTTAATTCACCAATTACTTTTTCTGCTCTCAGCAAGATCCAAGGAGAAAAAAAGAGGAGGCAATCAGATGAAAAGTTCTGACCTTCTTTGTGTTATTAAAATAAGTCCATGCCCTCTAGGACTAACCCATGCCTCCAGAAGACTCTTTCCTGGTCCCTCTGGAGACTTATTTCTGTGATCCTCCAAAGTCAACTATGTTGGGAGCAGACTCGATGACCTTTCGCACTGAAAGGTCAGAAACCGTCATCCTCTAGTTCTACATAGTTTAGAAACCAGGGGCCAGTTTTCAACACACACTCAGCCCTTCCTCTCACAGACAGGAGATAGAAGTTATTCTTTTCCATATTTCCTACTCCAAAGCTCAACCTCCACCACCGTCTTGTCCCAGGCTGAAGAACCAGCCCATAATTCCATACCAGTACCTTGAGGCCATGTTCCTTGACTAACCACGAGGAAGATTAGTCATTCTCCGAGGAACACT
This sequence comes from Sorex araneus, assembly GCF_027595985.1. Taxonomy (NCBI): domain Eukaryota; kingdom Metazoa; phylum Chordata; class Mammalia; order Eulipotyphla; family Soricidae; genus Sorex; species Sorex araneus. The sequence goes on from NC_073313.1 coordinate 260,424,125, forward strand.
TGATTCTCTGGCCCAGCCAGGTGGCTTGCGTCCAGTGTCTGACACTCTGCCTTTGAATTGCTGAGACAACTTCTCTGTTTGAAATTAGTCACGGCTCCAAGCGGAGAGTTGGAAGTTGGTAGCAACTCGCAATGCTTTCTCTATATCTCTTGGTTTCCATCTTCTTGACCCCCATAGATCATCCACCTGGGTGAGAGTGACACCAGAAAGTGATCGGAAAGCTGTAACTGGTTCTTGGACTTACTAGGGCAGGCAGACAGGTCGGGAGATGAGGAGTGCTGGGGAAGTAATAAAACAAAGAAATTGCCGAATCAGGAGTCCTGAAGTCACCCAAAGGTAAAAAGATCGCATCCCTTGGAGATGCAAATACTGAGCTCTTGGTAGAGAGGGGGGAAAAATGAGATACCACCAGACACAGAAACAGATATTGAGTTTCTAAAATTGAAGTCACTGAGAAGAGCAGAACCACTTAGAAAAAGAGACCTTTCAAGAAAATCTACAGGTCAAAAGACCAACAAGAGTTCAAAACTTTTCTCCTTGATAACACTTCAGCGTCACATGAGGGGTGTCTGGGGAAAGCAAAACTAACTTGGGAAGGAGTGGGGGGCTCTTTCTCCATCCAGAGGTTCAACCCCTCGTCTTGATCTGACACGTGCCCTCACAACATTTCCCCCTCTGGAATAGCTCATGTTCTTTCTTTCTTGAATGTCTTCTCCCTTATATTTCTCTAAGTAAATTTCCCTAAATAGAACATCTTACTTTACTACTTCAACACTCCTGAAATTGTTTTCTACGAGGGAAGAAAATAATACCAGCTTCCTGGTAAACCTGGGAAGAGATTTGGACCGACCTTCCCTCTCCTGCGAAGAATCATTACTTGCTCTAGTCTGCTCTGTGTCCCTGAGAATGCACGTGATGGTGACCAGGCCACAACGCAGAACAAGTAGATTTCAGCTGTAGCTTGAAAGCTGCCTGTGGAGTGATAGGACCAGAGTGTCCATGTTGCAATTGACAAGCAATTTCCCCAATGGCCAAGGTGGGTTGAGCAAAGATGTGGAAGGTTTGTTTAGTTAGTTAGTTTGGTTTTTGTCACATCCGGCGATACTCAGGGATTACTCCTGGCTCTGCGCTAAAGAATTTCTCCTGGCAGTGCTCTTAGGACCATAAGAGATGCCAGGTCGAAGGTGTGTAAGGCAAACACCCTACCCGCTATACTGCTGCTCCAGCCCCAGTGGAAAGTACTTTATTTCCCTTTTTTTGAGACTATTTCTTTGATCCCTACTTCATTGTAAGTTACCTACAACAGCATCCCTTGAAAAGTGCTGGGAGGGTTTCTCAGAGGTAAAGCTGATGTCTGACCTGTACTGTCTTTTTTAAATGGCAATTTAATCCATAAATCATAACAGTCACTTGTTTAAAACATAACATTGAGTAGAGTTTAGTATATTCACAAAGTCCTGCTGCTAACACAGAAGGGGACTTATTCCTCTTTTGTGGGTTCCTAAGAACTATATAGAAGATGAGACTGGAGATATGGTACAGCAGGTTTGATCCCTAGCATCCCTTGAGCAAAAATGGGAGTGATCACCAAGCGCAGAGCCGGGAGTAACCTCTGAGCATTGCCAGGTGTGGCTCCAAAACACAAAAATAATTTTTATTTTTTTATAATTTTAAAATTTTTTATCATTTTTATAACTTAATTTTTATAATTTTTATTATAAAAATAATTAAATAAGGATTGCATAGAAAACTCAGCGGCTTAAGAATTTGAAGTTTATTGTACAGCTCAGGACTTTTGCTTTGCACATGACCAACCAGGTTTTGATCCCCGGCATCGTATATATTCTCCCAAGCACTGCCAGAGAGTAATTCCTGAGTGCAGAGCTAGGATTAACCCCTGAATATCACCAAGTGTGACCAAAAGCAAAAAAAAACCTGTTTTTAATTAAATAAAAATAAAGTTTAGGCTAACCCGGGTTCGATTCCCAGCATCCCATATGGTCCCCTGAGCATATTACCCCCTGAGCAACACCAGGAATAATTCCTAAGTGCAGAGCTAGGAGGAACCTCTGTGCATTGCTGGGTGTGACCCAAAAAGCGGGGGGGAAAAAAAAAGAGTTTATTGCACAGTTCAAGTATGGTCTGACCCCTCCCTCATGTCCAGGCCTTTGCTCTGACCCAGTTGTGATGTCACTCATCCTGTCCTTTGATGCTGGGTCCAGTGTCATGATGTCCTGAGTCCTGCCCCTTGCCGTCTGCTCACCTCTGGTGGAAGGTGACTTGGTCTTGTTCTTCCACTTCTTGGATCCTGTGTCCGCACTCCTGGTCTCCCGTCTGCAGCTGGAAGCCTGTCCCCAGTGTGCCCATGCTGGGGCCTGCTGCCCTGTGACCTGCTGCTGGGCGTCTCGAGGAGTCTACCCCAGAGGCTCCCTGTCCCTTTGGCTTTCCTGAGTCCCCGCCGTGGCCATATGCATGTTGGTGTGGTCCCTGTATCCTGCCATATGCCTGGGCAGAGGCGAGAGACTGAGAGCAAGTTGCTTGGCCAGGGGCTTCCTATTAGTTGTGCTTCCCTCCTGCCTTCACTCATCCAGTTTCTGGTTTTGACTGGAGACCTTTTGGACAGGCAACATTTAAAGTACTAATTAGCTTTCCTGGGCTGGAGTGATAGCACAGTGGGTAGGGCGTTTGCCTTGCACGTGGCCAACCCGGGTTCTAATCCCAGCATCCCGTATGGTCCCTTGAGCACCGCCAGGAGTAATTCCTGAGTGCAAAGCCAGGAGTAACCCCTGTGCATCGCCAGATGTGACCCAAAAAGCAAAACAAATAAAATAAAGTATTAATTAGCTTTCCTGCCACTCCTCATTCCACTCCACTATATCACTGCAATCATTGCCTCTATCTAGTTCCAGAATATTATTGTCATTCCCATTTTCCCCTCCCCCATAGTCCCCCAAACATCCATTCCTATTTTCCTTTCCCCGAAGCCCTGGGAACTACAAATCTACTTTTGATCTCTATAGATTTGCCTGCTCTGGACGTTTCATGAACATGGAATTATTCGATGTGTAGTTTCTCAGCAGAAAGCATATAGCAGGATTTCATTCCTTTTTATAATGGCAAGCAAAGTCATGCCAGGATGTAGGTCTATTGCATTTTGTTTATTCATCAGAGGAGCAGTTCTCATTCTTTTTTGCAATTCTGAAGACAGTGTTCAAGTTTTGGGGGGTGGGCACATGTTTTCAGTTCCCTTCCACTGAAATGGAGAAGATGGAATTGAAACTGAATGAGAGTCGAAGTGCTGGGGGCCATGGTAACTATGCAGAAACTGCGGGAAGTGACAGACTATTTTTCAAATGGCAAAACCACTTTGCAATCCTAAATAAATGACAGTTCTGATTTCTCTACATCTTCACCAACACTTATTGTTGTCATTTGCAATACAGACACTTTAGTGGGAGTGAAATGGCATCTAATGTGATCTTGATTTACGTTTTCTTCTTTGGGTTTTTCTGGTTTGGGTTTGAGTTAGGTTTGGGTTGAGCACAGTGATACTTGGGGCTTCACTCTGGCTCTGTGCTAGGAGATCATTCCTGGCAGTGTGCAAGGTGCCATATGCTGTGCCAGTGATCATATGGGATCGGTCACATGCAAGGCAAGGAAGGCAGTTACCTGCGGTGCCATCTCTTTAACCCCTCGATTATGATAATGACTAATGGTACTTTTATATGTCATTATGATCGTGACTGATGGCATTTTATTTATTTATTTATTTATTTTTTGCTTTTTGGGTCACACCCAGCAATGCACAGGGGTCACTCCTGGCTCATGCACTCAGGAATCACCCCTGGCGGTGCTCAGGGGACCATACGGGATGCTGGGATTTGAACCCGGGTCAGCCGAGTGCAAGGCAAAAGCCCTCCCCTCTGTGCTATCGCTCCAGCCCCAACTGATGGCATTTTATAGTGTTATTTGTATCTCCCCTTTGGAGGGATGTCTGTTTGAATTTGTTGCCTATTTTTAACTGGGTAATTCATCTTTTTATTCTTGATACAAGACCCTTTATTAGGTAAATAATTGGCAAATACTTTCCCCATTATTTGGGTAGCGGTTTCAGTTTCTCGAGAGTATTCTTTAGGCATAAAGGGTTTTAAGTTTGATTAAAATATAGTTTATCTATGTTTCCTTGGTTTGCTTGAGCATTAAGAGTCCAGTCTAGGAACTATTGCCTTTCTGATCCTAAGTCAGAGTTATTTATGTCTATATTTTCTTTGAAGGGTCTGGAGCAATAGCACAGCGGGTAGGGCTTTGGCCTTGCACACAGTTGACCCAGCTTTGATTCCCAGCATCCCATATGGTCCCCAGAGCACTGCCAGGAGTAATTCTTGAGTGCAGAGCCAGGAGTAACTCCTGTGAATCGCTGGGTGTGACCCAAAAAGAAAAAAAAACCCACAAAAAAAAAAACAAAAAAAGAGATATAAAACTTAAAGTTTGGTTCTTCCTGAGGACATCTCACTATACATTCCAGACCACAGTTCTCAGGCCAGGTTAATCTTCCTAACCCCAGCAGGGTCCTAATCTCATCATTACCTTTGGATCATGACAGCATTTGTCCATGATCATGTCCTCAACTTATTGTTGAGTATTCGGGCTCTTTGGCCTGGCTCATTTTGATGCTAGGGTAGCTCACAGCTTGCCCTGGGTCCTTTTAGTCCCTCGTCGGGACCCTGTTTTGGGGGTGCTAGGAACTAAGGGCAACTGAGTCGAGAAAGGAGATGCCCAGGAGTAAATATTATTGGAGTCAATCAGCTCCCAAGTTACACGAGCATAATATTAACTGTCTTCCTGTGTCCATACAGAAAGGACATTGCTGTAAGGTAAACTATGCAAAAGACACCAACTCACAATACAAGTTCAGAGTCCTTAGAAGGATCTTATTTTATAAGCTAACAGAATCTGATTAGGGAAAAGGTGATTAACTGGTTGGGGAGGAGAGGGCAGAGAAGAGTTTACTGATAAACAGAGAAACAGGAGTGTCTCCAGAACGCTTAAACCTAAACTCCCTGTGGCAAGGGAGGAAGGACAAACCAATGTTATGCTAAAATGTTTACAGCTATACTCCAACACCTGTGCATTGCCGGGTGTGACCCAAAAAACATAAAATAAAATAAATTTTTAAAAAATCTAAATATATATTTTTCTTTGAAGTTTTCTTTTATTTTAGCTGTTACACTAAGGTCTGTGGTCTATTTTAAGTAGATATTTGTAAATGATGTGAACATTTATTATATCTTGACACCACATTAAACTCATCCTGTTACATGAGTAAATCAATTGTATTTGCGTAATGTAACATAAATATCTCTGGGCCATTAAGTAAAAATATTTTAAATGCTTCAAAATATTTTTATGAAAATGGAAATTTTTTTGCTAAGTACGTTAAAAGTAACCTTTATGTGTTAAAAAAAGAAATTCCTAGAATTCTTACTAACAACAAAAATATTTGATGTTATTGGAATGACTATTTTTACTTGCAAACAATGCAAGAGGGTTTCTTTAGAAAGCCAGTGTGTAACTTTAATGCACTTTAAATAAAATGATATCTTAACTAATTCCTCTGAAGGACAAGCATTTGCCAATTAACATCTTGTTCTTGCGCTGAGAATTTACATTTGTCATAAGCTAACAAAATATTATTACTCAAAACTGTTCTTGCTAAAGGGTAGGTGCCTGACAGAGAGAAATAACTTTGCAGTATTCTGATCTCTTCTTAAATGAAATCTTAGTTGAGATGAGGTGTCAAGGAATAGGACGGTTTGGCAGACTGCCATCAGAACTCAGTGCATTCAAAATTCACAAAAACACTGAGAGAAGACATTTCTAACTCAGCAGGTGTGAAAGAAGTAGGGAAGAAAACCAAAGTTAGAGCTGTAAACAACAAAAACAAAACCATCTCAGGACCAGCACTTGAGAAGCAATGAATTACAATTACAGTGTAATGAGGTAACTTTGGATTTAGCCCTCCTATGGCTACAATTCAGTGTGAACCTGAGAGAGTCAAACCATATCCGTCTGCCTCTTCCTCTGCAAAATGGGTCTCACGAGTATATCTGTCTCATGGGATTTTTAATAGGTCAGATGAAGTTCCAACAACCCCTCTGGGTTTCATCCATTTGCTGGGACATTTGCTCAGAAGTTAGTGATTCTGAGCTGGATAGACAGTCTCTGGGGTAAGGCACTTGTCTTGCATCTGGCTGACCAAGGTTCCATCCCCAACACAAATATGGTCCCCAGAGCTATCCCTAAGCACAGAGCCAGGAGTAAGCCCTGAGACCAGCCAATGTGGCCCAAAAGAACAAACAACAACAATACCAGGCGTTTAGCTTACTAGATTTCTGGTTTATTATAAAACAATATAACTCAGCTATATACAGGGTAGGGTAGGAGAACAGGATCCCTTTTCTTTGGGGGTTTTATGAAATCTTTGTCATGAAGGAAGGATTTATTCAATTATTAACCATTGGTGACCCAACTCAATCTCCAGCCTCTCTCCTATCCGGAGAGGTGTGTAGGGACAGGGGGCAGGAGAGGGGTTAAGAGCGTAGATCTGAAAGTTTCAGTTGCAACCCTTCTATTCCATGAAAGGAATAACCCACCCCCCTGCTTAGATTATTTTGTGGTTTTCCAAAACTGACCTTAGAAACATAACAAAGGACAATTTCATCACTTAAGAAATTCCAATAGTCAGAGAGATAGTGTAGCTGGTAGGGCACTTGCTTTATAAGAACCAGACAGACATGGGTTCAATTCCCAGGAGTCCATGCGGTCCCTGGAACCTGCCAGGTATGATCCTTGAGGACAGAATCAGGCATAAACCCTGAGCATAGCCAGGTGTGGCCCAATCCCCATGCCCCTCCCCACAACGCCCCTCCCCACCCCCCACCCCCATCCCTGCCACACACACACAAAGAAAAAAAAAAAAGAAACTCCAATGACTTTAGGACTTCTATGTCTGTGGCACTAACAGTGCATTGGGCAGTTAACAGAAATGGAATGAAGACAAAATATACATATTTTCTACTATAAATCACAGTAGCACATCTAAGTAACAAAAAATATTCTATATTTTCTTCTATTAACTGGAATTTTTTTCTTTGAGATTTAATAATCGAATGCAATCCACTTAGCATTCACCTTTGAGATAAAAAGAAATGACCTACTTATAGTTTTCACCAGATTTTTATAAAATCACCTAATTGAAAATGATAGTATGTTTTATAGGAACTATCATAGTAGCTGGGTATGGTGCCCAAATATGTGGTCAAAGAATTAATTAAAGTCCAGTAAGAGATTATTCTGGATGATTTTTCAAGGATTTTTTTCAAGTTCCGTTAACATTTAAACTTGTGGGACATTGGTGGTGGAGAATGTGCACTGGTGGAGGGATGGGTGTTTGATCATTGTATGATTGAAACTCAAACATGAAACCTTGTAACTGTAATGGTGATTCAATTAAAAAATATATTTAAACTGCTAAGATAGTTTTGCCTCAGTTTTTGGTTTTAGTTTGTTTTTCAAAAATTCAAATGTAGTTTTTATTGGGGTTGTGCTGAAATCAGAGAGAAACTTGTTCTAAGAGTATGGTACTTTTCTTTTGTGCCCAGAACATCTTCTAAATATTTTTAATATTTAAAAAATCTATGAATGTTCTATGAATTCTTGATTAGGCTAACCCTTAGACACCTTCTACTTTAGCTACTCAAAATCATCACTGTCACCACTGCCATCCTGTTGCTCATTGATTTGCTCGAGCGGGCACCAGTAACATTCCCATTGTGAGACTTGTTGTTACTGTTTTTGGCATATCTGCATACGCCACGGGTAGCTTGCCAGGCTGTGCCTTGGGCGGGATACTCTTGGTAGCCTGGCGGGCTCTCCAAGAGGGATGGAGAAATCGAACCTGGGTCAGCCGAGTGCAAGGCAAACGCCCTACCCGCTGTACTATCACTCCAATCCAGGTGTGGCTTACAAACCAAAAAATAAATAAATAAATGGAGGTTGGAGAGATAGTACAGCAGGTAGGACACTTGCCTTGCACACAGTCTCCCCAGATTCGATCCCTGGCATCCCATAAAATATTGCTTTTAATTACCTTTTCTTTTAGTTTAGTTTGGGTGCCAGACCCAATATTGCTCAGGGGATACTTCTGGCTATGCACAGGTTTCATTCTGGTGGCACTTAGGGGACTATTCTATACCACAGTCAACTACCTATCAGGCAAGCATCTTAACCCCTGTACTAACTCTCCAGTCCCTGATTGCATTTTCTAGTTGAATAATGTTCTGAGATGCTGTTGATGTTTATAGGATGGATTCACATCCAGCAAATGAACTCTTACTGGACTCGAATGAATTCCAAAGCTTTGTCCACTCTCACCTAGATTGGTAATCACACCAGTAGCAAATGATGACAATTTTTTTTCATATGTTTTTGTTTTGCTTTGTTGGCTATGCTCAGAGCTTACTCCTAGCTCTGTGCTCAGGGATCACACCTGGTACAACTCAGGGGACCCTAGGGGGTACAGGGAATCAAATCCAGATCAGCCATGTGCAAGGCAAGAGTCTGAGCCACTGTTTTACTTCTCCAACCCCAAATGATGACAATTTTATCTCTTCTTTCAAAGTTCTGCTCTACAGCATTTGTTTTGGATGCTCATTGAACTGGCAAATATTTCTGGTTCAACATAAGTGGACATCCTGGATTTGCTCCTTATGATAAAGGAAAAAACACCTAATGTTTGACAATTTGTTTGAGAGTTTTCAAGATTTTTCGACACATGCAATTTTTTTTCAATTAAAAAATATCCTTTCTAATGCTATAAGTCTGCTTGTCTCATGATGAATGGATGTTGACACATATTAAAAGCTTTCTTCACATCTCATGAGAACATCACATGATTCTTCTCTTTTTTTGTTTTCTACAATTAACATAATAACTTACTTACATAAAATTCACGATAGAGACCCACCCTTACATTTGTAGAATAAAATACCCTTGGTTGTAATTTGCATTAAATGTATTATTTAGTTTAGTCCCATTGTATTTTCAAATTAAGATTAGTTTAGAGACATGAGCTGCAGACCTGTTGCTCTTTTTCTCTCCCACTTTCTTTTCTATCTTAAAAAAACTAGTTTGGTAAGGCAATAATAGTAATAATAACTACAGTTCTTTCAAATATTGACAAAAATGCAAATATCTCTTAAGCCAGGTAGTTTATAGAGATGATTGAGATTTTTTCACTATATTTTTCTTTTTTTTTAATGCTTGCTGACCTAATCTGGTGTTTCTTTTGTCTTTCATCAGTTTTGACAATGTGTATTTTACCAGAAATGCATGCCTAGATCACACATCAGCTTGGCTGACTACACTAAGAACTTAATATTAAGAAATATTAAGAAACCACTGGTCTGCTCTCTCGTTTCTAGGTTAGTTTACACCTTTTCTAAAACATTTTTGGGACTTTTTTCTGGATGTTTTATTTTATATAATAATTTTGAAATGTATCTGTGTTGTTTCTGTTGATTTTTCCGTTGTGTAGCTGGCCACAATCTGTTCAGCTATTCACATGTTGAAGGACATTTGATTCATTTATAATTTGGGGTAAGCATGAATAAATCTTTTATGAACATTGTTCCTTATATTTCTGTTGTCCTACACATTTTTTGGTCGTTTTAATGTATGTGTTTTGGTTTTTGGGCTTTGGAGGGGTGCTTTTTTGAGCATGTTCAATGAACACGAGAGAAATGTAGGCTATGTGTTTATGGAACAGAGTATGATCTGTGACAATATAGCATATATTAATTTTTGTGATTTAGATTTTTTATTTTTACTTTTTATCACTTGGTCTCCCGTGGGCTAAGAATATGTAAAAGTCATTTCATACAGATTTTTCTGTATATATATGTATATATATATATATATTTGCTTTTTGGGTCACACCCAGTAATACAAAGGGGTTACTCCTGGCTCATGCATTCAGTAACTACTCCTGGCAGTGCTTGGGGGACCATATGGGATGCTGGGGGTCGAACCCGGGTCAGCCGCGTGCAAGGCAAACTCCCTACTCGATGTGCTATCACTCCAGTCCCTCTACTTATATCTTTTGTCATTCTTTTATTGGGCACATTGGTACCCAATAAAAGAATGACAAAAGTACTCAAAACTGTTAGATCATCCTGAATTGCTCGTAGCCAGCAATGTGATGCCTGGATCTTTATGCTAGCCCTCAGGTAAGGCACACAGATCTCTACGGTGATGTGAGAAAAAGATGTACTGTAGTTCTAGAGACAACCCAGAAGCTGCAATTCTTTTTTATGGGGGAGGGGGGTCACACCCGGTGATGCACGGGGGTTATTCCTGGCTTCTGCACTCAGGAGTTACTCCTGGCAGTGCTCGGGAGACCGTATGGGTGGACCACGTGCAAGGCAAACGCCCTACCCACTGTACTATTGCTCCAGCCCGAAGACAGAATTTTTAATATTCCTCATCACTGCTCTTCACTTTTCAATTTCAGCCGTCCTATTTCTCTTTAAGCTTTAAATATACTTTTCCTTGTACTGTGTGACTTAGCAACTATCAATTATGTGATCTCTCCCTTTACCTGAAAGGTCAGGACACTATGAGTTGACACAAAACCCAGACATTCTACTATGGCCTTCACTGTATCCCCCTCAGGATGTGGAACCTCTCATTTGTTTCAACACTCCTGCACACTGGGGCCAATCTACATTGCTCTCTCTCTCCCTCCCTCTCTATCTCTCTCTCTCTGTGTCTCATCTTTGTCTCTCTCCCTCTCTCTCTGTCTCTCCGTCTCTCTCCCTTCCCTCTCTCCCTCTGTCACCTCCTCTTTCCCTCTCTCTCTCTCACTCTCTCCCATCTCCTATCCCTCCCTCCCTCTCTCTCTTTCCCCCTCTCTCTGTCTCTGTCTCTCTATCTCTCTCTGTCTCTGTCTCTCTGTCTCTGATTCTCTCTCTCCGTATCCTTCTCTTCCTCTGTCTCCCCCTCTCTCACTCTCTCTCTCACTCTCTCTCACCCTCTATCCCTCCCTCCCTCTCTCTTTTTTCCCCTCTCTCTCTTTGTCTCTGTCTGTCTGTCTGTCTGTCTGTCTCTCGCTCTCTCTTGTGATTGCCCATCATCCTTTGGCTGATTCTGGTCTCCATTCCTCTCCCATAGGCTGAGCCCTTAGAGAAGAGAAGAACTCTGCCCCTATCTTGAGGACCACAGTCAGCTGCTGCCATGCCTTGAGGAATACAGCTGACTTGGAGACTTGGAACTTTGGGGGTCTGGAGTGCTACGCAGGAGGCTTGGCCCAAAGCCCGGAGTCTCAACTCCTGTGCAGACCATGTGCACAGAGGCAGAGAGAAGGGGACTCAGTGCCTGTGAGGCCTGGTCTGTGACTCTAGAAAAATCCAGGCAAAAACTTGGCAAAGAACATCCATCTGCCTGAGTCAATGGGACCATGGATCAAAAACGTCGGAGTTAAGTGGTGAGGAGTCCCCTGGACTGTCCAGGCTGCATGAGCCAGAAAACATTGAGAGTCCATCTGATGGGGCTGGAGCGATAGCACAGCGGGTAGGCGTTTGCCTTGCACACGGCAGACCTGGGTTCGATTCCCAGCATCCCATATGGTCCCCCGAGCACCACCAGGAGTAATTCCTGAGTGCAGAGCCAGGAGTAAGCCCTTTGCATCACCGGGTGTGAGCCCCCTCCCCCCCGCAAAAAAAAAAATGGAGAGTCCATCTGAAAAGGAAATGGGACTCAATCAGAAAATAGATTTTTTGAAGATAAGTAGTAAGGTCTGCATAAAGAGAAATGTGGGTGTTTATATGGATGTTTATATGGAGCTCTTTCTCTAAGAGATATACACATCTGCTTCACTTATAATCAGTTAGAACCAGACAGAAAAAGGAAGTACTTTGTTGCAACCACAACCTTCCTCAAAGGAGAGGTGGGCACCAGGGCTGCTCCCAAGCAGTGCCCACCAGCGACTGTCGACCAGTTGGGCCAATGGCTCAATGCAAGAGTCCAAGGATAACGTGTTGCCCAGATCAGGCAGTGCCAGGCATTGCCCAGGTCAGCCCAGGCCGTGCCTAAGGGTTACCTGGGCTGCACCTGGCAAAGCTTGAGAGACCGTGTGGTCCCAGGAATCAAACCTGGCTCTGCCCTAACAACGGTCCTATTTCCCAGCCCCTCGAAGGAAAACATAAACCTCTCGTTGACTGTCTTGCCTTTCTATCCTCTACTAAGATGCACCCACACGCCCCTGGTAGCTGTTTTGGTGTTTTCCTTCCACACACTGGGATGTCACACTCCACCGCCAATGGTTCCATCTAAGGGTCCAGAAAAGGACCACCAACTCACCAACACCCTTCCCTGTTCTCGGAGGCCCCCGTCTTCCTCGGCGCCCCGTGGGACTGGATGCAAGCCTCTCCTGAGCTTATCGCTCCTCCGTTTGGCTTCAGTTGTTACATGAACCCCTGGTCAAGAGGAGCAAGCAACTGCTGATGTCAGAGTGAGACCTGCCAGGGGACGGATCCCAGGCCCACCCCTCACTCCGTCGTGGGTGGTCTTGGGAAAACAACTCTCATGAGTCTCCCTTCTATTTTGGCCAAACATAAAAATAATATTCTTTTTTTCATAATTGCCTTGCAGATTAGAGATAGTGTACATAAAACAGTGCTTGGTAAGGTACCAAAAATGTTAAAAGCTGTTATTATTCTTCACATTATTCATGATGCTATTGTTATTTAGTATTATTGCTATTATTATTTTTTTTTTTGCGGTACCGGCGAGCGAACCCGGGGTCTCCCCACTGAGCAACCTCCCCAACCCCTTCTTGATGATTTCTCACCTTCCCAGTGGGAGTATTTATCTGGTTCAACAGATACGTATTTAGGACAAGCTCTGTGAAAAGCACAGGAGGAGGAAAGCAATGGCTTAGGGAGGGTAAAAGGAGAAAAATAAACAGCAATTAAACCCAGAGCTAGTTTTGTTTAGTTTAGTTTAGTTTTGTTTTGCAGAAGATAGCACTCGGAAGAAACTAAGATAAAAATCCACAACCAAAAGCCGTCAAGGCAGGGGAGATTCACTGAGGGCTCTCTGGAGAAGGGGTGTTTTGAGTGGACCGAGGAAGAGAGAGAAGGACCCAGAAGTTTCTTCCAGAAGAGCATCTAGAGATGAGGAGAGGAAGGGAGCCCGAGTGAGGGCAGAGGGGAGCAGCAGGCAGGACCTGTGTGATGCCACGTCGGCCTTGGCAGAGCATGACGGGACTTTCTTGAGGAAACGGACCCACAGGCGAGTACTCCAGGCTGCACCTGCCTGGAACTTGCCTCTTCCATACCTAGCAGCCGGCCCACGGATTTCTGTCAAAGACTGAGGTGGGGGAAAAGAAGGGAGGCAGAGGGAAGGCGAGGAAGGAGGGAGATGGAGGCCGAGGGAGCAGATCACGCTAGCCAAGCACAGAGAACCACTGCGGGCCTCTCCCCCATGGTCAGGGACCCAGGGACAGACTGAGGCTGGCCGCAGTGGGTGGAACCCATTTCCATCTGTGCCCCTGTGAACAGTTGGTGTTCCGTGGTTCTGCTTCCTCGGGTGGTCCCAGATGGCGCGGGGGCCCGGGGGGCTGGGAGGTCCACACGGAGGACAGCTCATGACTGCCGCTGGCTCTCGTTGCTGGCAGCTCTGTCTCTCAGGTCGCAGATAACAACTGTCAGATGGGCTGACTGGGAAGCAATAAGCCTCCCCAGACAAAGAGGCCGGCCGGGCTCCAGGAAAGCTGCAGTCTGGACAGAACACGCGGGCCTGGGAAACATTAGAGCTTCCCCAGCGACCGAACAAAAAGGCACCTCAGGGAAACACAAGGGGTTAAAACATCAGCACAAGATGTTCCCAGATGCCCTTGAAGGCCCAAGGAGAAGAATAATCACAAATCTTCAGTCGGGGGCTGGGTGGGGGGGAAGATAGCATGAGAGAAACCAGTCGGTATTCCCATATGAGAACTGAAAATGATGCCATGGAGGCTTGGCCCAACCCAAACATGAAGGGAATGTGTCAGTCGGCCTGGGGTGGGGGGAGGTAGAGGGGGGGGAGAGAGAGAGAGGAGGGAGAGAGAGAGGGAGGAGGGAGAGAGAAGAAGGGGTTGGAGGGAGGGGGAGGGAGGGAAGGAGAAAGGGAAAAAGAGAGAGAGGAGGGTAAAGAGAGGGAGTGGGAGGGGAGAGAGAGAGACAGAGTGAGAGAGAGAGAGAGAGAGAGAGAGAGAGAAAGTGCTCAGCACTCAGTATTCCCCAAGTAGCTTAGGGGCAGCCAAACCTGCCTGTGCCAAGTGCCAGAGGAACTCTCATTTCTCTAAAACACTGAGATGGGGGTGAACCCAGACTACAGATGAAGGCAAGACAGCAGCCTCATGTTAAATGTATCACTGTATCACTGTCATCCCATTGTTCGTCGATTTACTTGAGTGGGCACCAGTAACATCTCTATTAAACTCAGCCCTGAGATTTTAGCAGCCTCTCCTTACTCGTCTTTCCAAATGATTGGAGGCTCTTTCAGGGTCAGAGGAATGAGACCTATTGTTACTGTGTTTGACATACCGAATATGCCCGGGTAGCTTGCCAGTCTCTGCCGTGCGGGCGGGATACTCTCGGTAGCTTGCCGGGCTCTCCGAGAGGTATGTATATATCTTTTACTGCATGTTAAATGTATTTTTCACTAACATTATACTCAAATAGCAAGTGAATTCAAGCGTAACCAACCCCTAGAACGGGGTCCTATGATGCAGGGACATTTATAGCAGCATCTCCAGAGTCTCAGGGTTCAGAAGGAAGCTGCATTCGGCAGAGTGAGCACGTGAGACTTGGGTACCATATTGGAATCCAGACTCCAGGACTATACTAGAATCCAACAGAAAAATTAACAAACTTTACTAACATGTTCATAGTTCTTTTTCTTTTCTTTTTTTTTCTTTTTTTTTGCTTTTTGGGTCACACCCGGCAATGCACAGGGGTTACTCCTGGCTCATGTACTCAGGAATCACTCCTGGCGGTGCCAAGGGGACCATATGGGATGCTGGGAACCGAACCTGGGTCAGCCGCGTGCAAGGCAAATGCCCTACCCGCTGTGCTATCGCTCCAGCCCACATGTTCATAGTTCTTAATGTCCAGTTCCCCTCCTCCCAACCCCCACCAACCCTTGGTGCTCAGAAAGCAGCTTGAGCGCATTTCTGAACTGCAAAAACATGGTGGCAAAATACCAGCTGGGGGGTTCATCACCAAATGTCCTTGGAGCACAGATCCTTTGTACAAAGTGAGGTTGAGGGCTTCAAGCACAGACTCCTTGTGTCCACGGCCTTTGAAACTTCACATTAATAGGAAAGGTCGCTCGAGCCGTTTTAGGCATGAAAGAAGAGATTCTGTCCAAAAGTTGTAAAGATGTTTAGACCTGTATCGGGTGCCTGTGACAGGAGGGATACTTCAAATGTTCTGCCTAAGGTGGGAATGCCTTTAATACGCACCAGCCTGGGCAAAAATAAACATCACGTTACAGATGGAAAAATGATTATCCCCTTAAGGCAAGTGACATTCGTACCACGTCTTAGCTGGTAAATTGGAGGTCCAGGATGTGCTCGGACCATCTGATGCCAACACTACTGTTCTTTAAAGGCAAAATAAAAATCCTCATCCCCATGATCATAATAGGCAATATTAGAGGGTAGCTTCAACTGCATATCTGGTGAAGATCTCGGGTAGTTATCCTTGGTTTCCTTAAGAGCTCTGCAATTTTAGAGAAGATGTGCAGAGGGCGGAGTCTTTTGCCTGAAATGTTGGAGTGTGTTTCATGGAGAAGACAAGGGGTGAGGTTATAAACTCCAAAGAATAATAGTCCTGTACCCTTGCCGAAGGTTTTCTTTGTGTCATCAAGATGAACTTCATCGTTGAGGCACAAATAGAACCCAAACTGATTTCCCATTAGTAGTTCCCATACATGTTGCTTATTAGCTAATAAGGAGGGAAATGCTTTCACTTTGCCTGCTTTGGACCTTCTCCTGTCTACAGTTGAGAAAGGTAGAGGTGGTCCGGGTCAACTTGATAGACAGATGGAGTAGGGAGTCACTGACAGAAGGAGGTGAGAGGGACTTTGAAGAGTCGAACACAGGATGTGAAGAGTAGGTGGGACTTGAAAGCACCAGCCAAGCAGGCCCCAACCCCCTACCTGGACAAAGAAAATAAAATAGTAGCTCTGATAAAGCCTGCTCAAAGCAAAGTACTGGAGACCTGAAAGATAGTACAGCAGAGAGGGTGCTTGCCTGGCACACAATCAAACCTGGTTTGACCCCCAGGATCATGCATGGTCTCCCCAGCACCACCAGAAGTGATCCTTGAGCACAGAGCCAGGAGCAAGCCCTGAGCAGCACTTGATGTGGCCCAAGAACCCACCCCTGAGTGTTCCCCCTCCGAAAAAACAAACAAACAAACAAAAAGATTTGGAAATTTCTAGAAGGAAGGTACTCTCTTTTAGCAAACTTGCAAGTTTGATGTCATTGTCAGTATAAAGTTTGGTTGTAGGTTTGATGTCATTGTCAATATAAAGTTTGGTTGTAGTTACCCTTATGGAAATGACTGCTTTGGTAGTTCTTCCTCCTTAAAGCTATAAAGTGCTAAATCTTTCACAACTCTCTCTCTCTTGAATCTTTCACAACTCTCTCTCTCTCTCTCTCTCTCTCTCTCTCTCTCTCTCTCTCTCTCTCTCTCTCTCTCTCTCCCTCTCTCTCTCTTCAGTAGGAAACTTCAAATACCACCATGACTAGTTCCTTAGCTACTGTTCTTTTACTTCGGGAATCTTCTCTTCTTTCTTTCTCCTCCTCCTCCTCCTCCTCTTCCTCCTCCTCCTCTTCCTCCTCCTCCTCTTCCTCCTCCTCCTCTTCCTCCTCCTCCTCTTCCTCCTCCTCCTTCTTCTCAAAACAAATGCTCTGGGAGTGAATATATTCACTGATTATCCACCTGAGAAAAACAGATCTCATGTATGAGATCTGTTCTCCACTGCAGAAAGACCCTGGGTTTCATGAAAGCATTTGACCAAAGAGCATCACCTCATCTCAACCAATGTGTAGGATGGATGAGAGAAAGGAATATTAGATCTACAGTTTGCAGATTTAATATTTTTGCCTGAGGCCAGTTCCCAAGCCTTCAAAATTTGGTAGTAAACCACAAAACTCAGGAACACCAAAATTGCTTTTTTAAAAAGACTCCCATCTCTCTGATTTGAACCTGGTAGGAATCCACTTTAGTTACCTTCCCTTCTGCCCATGGATAAAAAAACCTGCAAACCAAACCCATGAAGAAAAATACTATATTTGATTTTTAAGTGCTGAAAAATTGCTGGACCCCCAGGGAAGACCAGATCCCCTTCAAATTTTATAAACAAAGTAGAGACCTAGAGGGAAGAACTTTGCTCGAAGTTACACAGCTCGAGGAGCAAGGCAAAGATGCGGATCAAAGAATTTACACGGTCATTTCAAGGCACATCTCCCCACCCCCACCAGATTCCATCTGTCAAACATTTCAGCAAACACAAATAGTGGGGTTGCTCTATTCTGCAAGGAGTTTGTTTTGCTCAGCCAAACTGATTTTATTTTTCAACAGATGAAGGAAACCAGACTCAGAACTGTACATTTCCCCCCCCCCTCAATTATGGGGCCCTTGCTCACTGGAGCAGTCGGTGTGTGGTGGAGAGGAGCAGTGGATGGAAAATTAAATGAACAATTTGCACTTAAACCAGAAACACGCTGCTGATGTTTAAAAAAAATAAAAAGAAGCTGGTTTCTTCGATGCAGCATTAAAAATTTCCCCTCAGTTGGGCGATTGTGTGTGGCATATATGTTTGTGTGTGTATGGGGAGTAGGATATGGTACAAGAGTGCAAGCCTGGGTATGCCTGTATGAGGTGGTGTATGTGTGCATACCAAAGTCATGTGTGTGAGCATATGAGGGATGATGATGTGTTTGTAGGCGTGTGTGTGTTCTGTATCTATGGCCGCCATCTTTGCTAAGAACCAGATGGGAAGCAGCATTGAACTCAATGAAGCTAAGTTCTTAATTAAGAATTGGGTTCAAGAGCAGGAGAGACACAGCAGGTCAGGCACTTGCCTTGCACAAGGCTGACCTGGGTTCAACCTCCAGCATTTCATATGGTGCCCCCAGTACCACCAGGATTGATTCCTGAGCACAGTGCCAGCAGCAACCCCTGAGCATTGCTGGGGGTATCCCAACATCCCCCCTCCGCCAAAAGAAACAAGCAGAAACAAAACAAATGAATGAGCATTGTATTTTCAGCCTGAATCAACCAGATGCACTAGAGAAGAATGTCAAACGCGGAAAGGGGCAGGAGAAGACACAGGTTGTGTCTGGAGTCTTAAAACTGAAAAGTTTTCACAAGACATCTTTAGACATCCCAGGATCAAATGTATATATATATATATATATATATATATATATATATATATATATATATATATATGTATATATATAATTTTGATAAATATATGTATCAGGATTATTATATCACTATCACTGTCACTGTCACCCCATTGCTCATCAATTTGCTCAAGCAGGCACCAGTAACGTCTCCATTTATCCCTGTTACGTGCTACTGTAGCCCAATGGCGTCTGCTCGCTCCAGGAACACGAAGAGCATCAAGCCGTTCGTCCAGCTGTCTGTTTTTTCCCCCTAAGCCTTGGAACCCTTAGATTGTGTGACCTAATAGTGAACCTGCTGTTCATAAAGTGAGAGAGGGGAGTCTGTCTGATCCTCTGCCCACTAAGCCCCGTGACCACCTTTGTAACCGCTGAGGCACCTGCACGGCCAGCCAAAATAAAACATCAGTGCTCTCCAAACTCCGGTTCATCTGCCAAGATCTAACTCCAGTTTTGTAGTCAAAAACTAAATTTCAGGGCTGGAGAGATAGTATACCAAGTATAAATCTTGCCTTACATGCCTCTGGCATGACATATGGTCCCCAAGCCCTGCCAGGAGTGATCTCTAAGCACAGATCCAGGAGTAAGTCCTGAGCCCTGCCCAGTGTGATGATTAAAAAAAAAAAGGACAGATAGCTCAGAGCTTATGTTTTTCGTACAGAGGGGCTGGATTTGGTCACTGGCAACACCTGGTATCAGGATTATTATTATAGATATATGTATACATATATGGGGCTGGAGTGATAGCACAGCGGGTAGGGCATTTGTCTTGCATGTGGCCGACCCGGGTTCGACTCCTCCATCCCTCTCGGAGATCCTGGCAAGCTACCGAGAGTATCCAGCCCGCACGGCAGAGCCTGGCAAGCTATCCGTGGCGTATTCGATATGCCAAAAACAGTAACAACAAGTCTCACAATGGAGACATTAATGGTGCCTGCTAGAGCAAATCAATGAGCAACGGGATGAGAGTGACATATATACATATTTCAGGATTGCAAGGATCAGGTTTTGGTTTTTGTTTTGTTTTTTCAGTATCCATACTTTTTCTTGTTTTTTTTTTTTTTTTTTTTTTTTTTGGACAGGGGTTAGTTGGTTGGAGGTCTACCTGGCGGTGCTCAGGCCTTACTCCTGTGTCTATGCTCAGGACCACTTAGGAGAATGTGATGCCATGGTCAAAGTGGGTCAGCTGTGTGCAAAGCAAGTGCCTTGCCCCCACTAGTATTTGTATTTTCAATGATTTCATCTTTACAAGTAAAGCAGTAGAATTGGGTGGAGCTCAGTTGGAATTCCAGCCCTCTACTTTACCCAAGGAGGAGTAACCTTAGATAAGATTCTTTTAGGTCCTGAGCCATGTTTTCCCTCTGGAAGGTGGCAGGTGATACTACAATATCTATAGACCTAGGGCGTGAGGATGGGGGCATCCCCTGGTCCCTGACCAGTGATGGGCGTGTAATAAAATGCTCGGTTATTGTGTGTTGTATGACTCATGCTTTTGCCATATCTGAGCCAGTTCTGAACACATAGGTGGGAGACTAGGAGCCTTGGTTTCTTGACTTGACTGAAGACAAGGAACGGCACTGGCTGATAACATAGGGGTTTAGCCAACAAGAGCCTTCTGAGATTCTTTGATGTCACTGGGACTCTCTAAGTCACCTGTGGGCACTCTCCTGGCGTCCTCGTGCAGCTGTCAGTCCTTATCATCCCATTCATCCCACCCAAGTGCCATCCCTCTTCACCTCCCCACCTAGCTGATGGTCCTGTTTGACTTCAACAATGCCCTAGGAACTGACTACCCTGCCTGTCGGACCACAAGCACACCCTGAAAACTTGTCAAGAGAAGGAGTGTTCAACCACGTTTGGAATCTTTTTTTGTTTTTGTTTTTTGTTTTTGCTTTTTGGGTCACACCCAGCGATGCTCAGGGGTTACTCCTGGCTTTGCACTCAGGAGTTACTCCTGGCGGTGCTTGGGGGACCATATGGGATGCCGGGGATCGAACTCGGGTCGGCCGCGTGCAAGGAAAACGCCCTACCCACTGTGCTATCGCTCCGGCCCCTGGAATCTTTTTTTTATCCCATCAATACAGGACAAATCCAGTTTTAAGATAAAGTCAGGTTAACGGCGATGGAACAATCTATCTTCCTCATATGTAAAACAAAGTGGTCCAGGGCTAGAGCAATAGCACAGCAGGTAGGGCATTTGCCTTGCACGTGGCTGACCCAGGTTCGATTCCCAGCATCCCATAGGGTCCCCGAGCACTGTCAGGAGTAATTCCTGAGTGCGCAAGCCAGGAGTAACCCCTGTGTATCGCCCGGTGTGAGCCTAAAAAAAAAAAAAGTGGTCCAAACATAAGAGACATGCGATCACTCCCAGACAAAGTTGGTATTTTTGTTGTTGTGGTTTGGTTTTTGTGCCATGTCCAGTGATGCTCAGAGGTTACTCCTTGCTTTGCATTCAGAAATTACTCCTAGCGGTGCTCAGAGGACCACATGGGATGCTGGGGATTGAACATGCTTGGCTGCATCCAAGGCAAGTGTCCTACCAGCTGTACTATCTCTCTAGCCAGTCTGCAAAGTTGGGAGCTTCAAGAGTGAGAAGAGTGAGGGGCAAGAATTTTGTCATTGTGATGTGTCTCACACCTAAAAAAACAGTGATACTTAATGAATACTGGCCTTTTATTATTCCAAATAGCAAACAATTGCCTGCCTATCCGAGTATCTTATAACAATGACTCTCTAATTCAGATTCACTAATCCTCAAATATTTTCTTTGCCTTCCAGTTTACCAGCTATTTATTCCTAACTGGAATTTGTGCTCCGGGCACAGCTGTTGATAAAAAGTTTGTTGACAAGGATCCCTGTCTGTTCTCCCTACTGTTGAGTCCAGGTTACCATGGTCTACCTGCATTTCCCTTGGAAATCTCTTCAGGAAACACGACCTCTTGAAAAAAGATAATCTTTAACCAATTTCTGCCATTCTTTTTTTTTCTAAAACCGTTCACCTTGGAAAATTGAGACATCAAGAAAAATATATCCTCCTAGAGCTACAGCGGGTAGGGTAGCTCTACACTCGGTTTGCACGCAGCTGACCCTGGTTCAATTCCTCCGTCCCTCTCGAAGAGCCCAGCAAGCTACCAAGAGTATCTCACCTGCACGGCAGAGCCTGGCAAGCTACCCGTGGCATATTTGATATGCCAAAAACAGTAACAAGTCTCACAATGGAGACATTACTGGTGCCCGCTCGAGCAAACTGATGAAAAATGGACAACAATGGGACAACAGTGCTATAGACAGTGCTACAGAGCTACAGCAATGCGTGCCCAATGGCAAAAGGATTTCAGTGTTCATAGGTAAGATATAAAGAAGCCTTTTCAGCACTTCCAATGCAACAGGATGAATAGATAAACTCTGTCCAATAGCATAACGGTGGCCAAGAAAAACCTTCTATAGTAGATTCCAGAGAATACTGGAATCCTAGCTTTCCCTCCTCTGGTTAGATGGGGGGAGTAGGGAGGTAGAGAAAACACCCTCCAGTGCTCAGGAGATCGTATGCAGTGCTTGGGATCAAACCAGGCTCGGCCACATGAAGGCGAGTGCCTCAACTCCTGAACTGTCTCTCCAGCCCTCTCAAATCTCCTTCTTGAAAAACGTCTGTTGCAGGGCTTGGCTCAGAAGGCACCTTCTCCGAAGAATCAGATAAGTCGTCTTCCACTTGGGGAACCATTTAATCTTTGTGCCACTGTGCCACACTGCTGTTGGGAGGGGAGTAGGTAAGAGGCCTGGGACTGAGTGAGTAGGTTCCTGTTCCAAGAAAATTTTATTTACATCAGGGAAAAGGGCTGGACTTGGCTCCGGGCCACTTCTGGCTGACCCTCCTTATTATGCAATTGTGCAATGTATGGCCATTGCAACATGTGGATTTGCTAAGGTTCTCATGCAGTCTCCTTTGCATGTGTTAGAGCATTGTGTTGTTTTCCTTCTCATGAGGAGAACGAGGCATCCTTTAGAAACTTTAGAGAAAAATGAGAGCCAGAGACTAGTGCAGCAAGGAAAATACTTGGTCTGCATGCTGCCAACCTGGGTTAGATCCCGGGCACCCCAGGAGTGATCTCTGAGTGCAGAGCCCGGAGGAAACCTAAGCATTGCTGGGTGTGGCCCCAAACCAAACAAAAATAACTGAATGTATAGAAAAGGAAAAATAATCACCATCCCCAGTGCTAGCAAACATATGACCTCTCAGTATTTTGAAATCTTTTTGTTTGTTCTGGTTGGGTTTGGGAGTGGAATTTTGCCTTTTTTAAATATATGTAATTGGGATTATGTGCAATGCTGTAAGTACAAATTCACCTATTTCACTACTTCCGACATAAATTCAGACTTTTTTTTTTACTAACTTCCACTTTACACTTATTTTTTTTTAAAAGCAGGGAAGAACTCCAAGAATATAGTTTTTTTTCTCTTACTGTTAATAACAGCAGGTGGGGCGTTTGCCTTGCACACAGCTGACCCAGGTTCAATTCCTCTGTCCCTCTAGGAGAGCCCAGCAAGCTACCGAGAGTATCCTGCCCACACAGCAAAGCCTGGCAAGCTATCTGTGGCATATTTGATATGCCAAAAACAGTAACAAGTCTCACAATGGAGACATTACTGGTGCCCACTTGAGCAAATCAATGAGCAATGGGATGACAGTGATACAGTTAATAATTAGGGACTAGGATCCTTGGAAGTTGGGGCTGTGGAATACCCTCCAGAGAGGGGAGAGGAAGAATACCACTTACCACTGAGGAAAATTCCAATCACAGGCTTCTCCGAAGTCTGGAGAGTGGAGGGGGCGGGGTGGAGGTAAAACTACCCTGTAGAGAAGGGGGGGTGTGTGTGTTGGGGGAACAGCTTGTCTCCTCACATGGTGTCCTAAGACCCTTGTCAAAATCGACAGAAGCCCTTCAGTAAACTCTAAGTGGTGGCCGGGCCATGTGGCCTGCTCGGTTCAGAAGGCTTTTCCCAAATATGGCACTTTGGCATTCTCACTGTTTTCATCTGAAGGAGTCTAAGAAAACAACAGGAGCGGGTCACTCTGACCTTCTCCCAGGCACAGGTCACCAAACCCTTCTGTGGAGAAGTGCCCACCCCCTCCCAGAGGAAAGAGCAGACAGACCAGCAGTCACAGAAGCTGCTCTGGCTGTCTCTCCAGTTCCTTCCGGAACCCCAGGCTGCCTTCTCCTCGCCTCAGCCTCCAAGAACATCTATTTTTCTTCCAAGCAGCAGCAAAGTGTTCCTTGAGCTGCTTCTTCTGGTTTTCGTCTCCTCACGCGGGCTTCCTGGCTTGCAATGAGGCCGTGGAAGAGCTGTGGACACCCTTCCGTTACTCATCTTGCTCAGCTGAATTCTCAGAGGATGCCAGCTCGGGGCTACCTAGGAGATGTTCGGAGGAGGGTCGGAGAAGATGTTCCCTCCTCTGCAGAGCTCCCAGGTGTGTCACTGAGGAGAAACTCTTTGAGGTATGCCAAGGAAAGACTTCATCTCTGCTCAAGACTCAGTCTCCAATTCAGAGACTGAGGCATCTGCCTCCCCACTTATGGCCAATCTTGCTTATTTTTTTTTTTTTTTGCTTTTTGGGTCACAACCCAGCGATGCTCAGGGGTTACTCCTGGCTTTACACTCAGGAATTACTCCTGGCGGTGCTTGGGGGACCCTATGGGATGCCGGGGATTGAACTCTGGTCGGCCGTGTGCAAGGCAAACGCCCTGCCCACTGTGCTATCGCTCCGCCCCCTTGCTTATTTTTTGAATGATGAGTGTTCCGAACAGCGACTACTAGAAGTCCTGAATTTTTCAAACCTAAAAGCAATAATATGGAAACCCAATAGGTGTTGGGAGTTAGCCCAGGTGAAAGAGCACTGGGAGTTAGCTCAAGTGAAAGAGTATACAGCTAGCTGAGTGCAATCCCCAGCACCACCCAGTATCATCAAGAACTGACAGCTGTGGCCACGGAGCACTACCAAGTGTGCCGTGATGCCTCCCAGCACCACCAGCCAATGCAGCACCAAGTTCTGATAGGGGTGGTCCAGGCCCCCATGTACTACCAAGTATGGCCCCCTGCTAAAAAAAAAACAAAAAACAAGAAACAAAACCCTAATGCTTTAAAAAAAATAAATAAACCACAGGTGTTCGGATGTTATGTGACTTCCACATTTTCTCACCTCCTATGCTAAAATAAAAGCTGAGTGCTTCTATTTACAGCTGGAAAGAGGTGCCCAATTGAGAGAAACAACAGGGGCCCCAAAAATGATTTCTGACATGAATGAACTAAGCTAGACAAAAAGATACAGAACGCCATAAAGGGCCCTCTGACTTTGTCAGGAAGAGTTACAAGCTGGATAGAGCTTTACTTTGCAGGCATAAATGAGATCCTATTTGTGCAACGAGATAGTAACACAAGGCAGCTGGTGGAGCGGAGTTTTCTCTATACAGAACATAAATTTTTTGAGTATTTGAAAACCAGAATCTTGCAGTGGTGTCTTGCGAACGCACTCCTGGCTGTCCACGTTTAGAGTGTGACTACAGACACGTCCCCCTCCCAACTACCTCCATCCACACACATCTGGAATATAGTATAGAATCATCCCCTGGGTTGCTAAAGGACAAAATGAGACTGTTGGTAGAAAGAGCCAGGGCGGTCAACGTAGCGTGATGCTGATGACTGTTGCTCTTGTTTAAAATAGAATCAGTGAGGTAATTACAAGTACTTGACTAATAACTCTTGCAGAATCTTTTATTGAAAATATTTTGCTTGCTACAGTTTGTTTCTGTGTCTGTGTAAAGGTAATGACTATTATACTAGAAATGACACCATGAATTCATTCAAACTAGATTTCCCTCAAATTAATACTAATTAGAAACGTTTATGTGCAATTTCAATAGAGATTAGAGAGATGCTTGTTTTGCAATGCCCCTGGGAGGGAAAAAAAATCAGAGTTTGTTTTTTCTTTTTAATACATGAGCAATCGGTGGAGAACTTAGCTCAATAGCAGAAAGCTCATGTTTGACATAACCATTGCTCTGGGTTTAATCTTTGGTACTAAGAAAGAATACATGGAGGAAACAAATACAAAGTGGGTGATGAAACAATCCCGTCAAGTGTGGATTCAATTGTGTCGGGTGCAACTTCTTAACAATGAAGACATCATTCATGGCGCCAGGTAGGGGGGAAATCCCTACTCACCAAATAAGCATGAAAAAAAGACAAGAGGGACCGGAGAGATTATATACGGCAGGTAGGGCACACAGTCGAGCTGGGTTCCACTCCCCGGATGGATAGGGTCCACCAAGCACCAGTCCGAGTGACCCCTGAGCACAAGGCCTGGAGTAAATCCTAAGCATAGCCCAGCATGGTCCCCAAACAAATAAACAAACAACCCCTCTCCCCCTCAAAAGACAGAAGACACTTTTTATTATTATATAATACTTAAGCTTGGGGAGCACAAAGATCACTTAGCCTAATCCACTCCCCCCGCCCCGAAATATATGTGGGCTGTAGCAAATGTTCCCGGAATCGCAGGACCACTCCTGAGATGCTCAGCCCAGAGATACAGGCTAGACAGTGGCTCAGCCAGGCGGTGTGGTAGTCAGGCTCCAGGATTCCTGGGAGCCCAAGGACCATAGAGCTGACAGGGCTGTACATATGTGAGGAGGGGGTGGGAGTGCCAGAAGTCAATCTTGGACCTTGCACATATTTATATATGCTCTACCCATTGGCCTTTCTCCCTGATGCAGGGAAAGTAGTCTTTTCACTCTCAGTGAAACATGATCATTTAAGAAAAAAAAATTTTTTTAAACTGATTCTCAGGGGGCTGGAGCGGGTAGCGTGTTTGCCTTGCACACAGCCAACCTGGGTTTGATTCCCAGCACCCCAGATGGTCCCCCGAGCACCACCAGGAGTAATTTCTGAGTGCAAAGCCAAGAGTAACCCCTGAGCATCACTAGGTGTGACCCAAAAAGAAAAAAACAGGGGCTGGAGTGATAGCACAGCGGGTAGGGCATTTGCCTTGCACGCGGCCAACCCGGGTTCGATCCCCGGCATCCCATATGGTCCCCCAAGCACCGCCAGGAGTAATTCCTGAGTGCAGGAGTCAGGAGTAACCCCTGAGCATCGCTGGGTGTGACCCCCCCCAAAAAAAACATTGATCTCAACAATTTGCTGCTACTTGGATGGATCTAGAGAGTATCATACTGAGTGAGGCCAGTCAGAAGAAAAGGGACAGGTTCAGAATGATCTCTCTCAGATGTGGGAGATAAAGAAACATAGCAAGGGCGTCACAAACGGCCAAAGGCAACAGAAAGAATATGAGAAGCTGTCTACAGAGCTGGGCTAGCTCACGAAGGGTACAGGAGGAGGGTGTGTCCTGAGGGTGGAGAGAAGCAAACACGCTAGCGGAGGTTGTGGTGTTGGTACACTGGATGCACGAAACCCTATCATGAACATCATTGCAGGTTGTGGTGCTTCAAATAAAAATTTTAAATATTTAAAAAAATTTTGGTATAAAATCTATTTCCAAAGTGTCCACTCATTTGAGTTTCCATTAATGTGTCTTAACCCCACCGGGCATCTCTGTCTTCTATGTTAAAAAAAAAATAATAATATTTAACAAGATGCAAGAAAAGTTTAGTTGGGGCCGGAGCAATAGTACCGCAGGTAGGTTGTTTGCCTTGCACGCTGTCCACCCGGGTTCAATCCCTGGCATTCCATATGGTCCCCTGAGCACCTCCAGGAGTGATTCCTGAGTGCAGAGCCAGGAGTAACCCCTGAGCATTGCTGGGTGTGACCCAAAAAGCCAAAAAAAAAGAAAAGAAAAGAAAAGTTGAGTTGTGATTGAAGGGGTAATTCACTGCTTCTCTATTGGCAGCAAGGTTTACTGGTTTTGGAAAACTGGAATGTCACGGGTGTTTTAACTCTGTGTGGTGAAACCATCCAAAAGGCTCTACTTGTTCAGAAATCAGGATCTCCCAGACTCGCCAAGCACAGGTCACCTGTTGAAGTGCGTATTCTCAAACAGCTCCAGGGAGTGAGCATTTCAAACAAATGACGCTACTAACCAGACAAATTTGGGCAACACTTTTCAGCAATGGGTCTCAGCCCTAGCCAGGTGCTTGAACCTCCCGGAGAGTGATGACATGGTAGTGGCCGTGAGGACACGCAGATTCCATGCCAGGGACGTCAGCATCTCCAAGGTCTTTCCAGTCCGGGAAGCACAAAGAACCCCTGATCTACTGATCCACCACCCCCAAAGAAGTTTAAGAGCTTTGCGTGCATCTTTCTCGTCATACTCTTGGCCACTGGAGGCCAACCAAAGGGGGTTGGATGAGGAAACCTCTCTATTTCAAAATCATGTATTAAAATACGTTTCAAGATGTGCACTGCTGTTACCCAAAGACCTTGGCATATTTGGAATGGGCTGTTTCTGTTCCACAATCGAAGACATTAAGGATCACTAACATTCGCATCTGTGAATTCATTTAGACAGTTTTCTTTAATTAACGATGAAGACACTACAGTTCTAAGTACCAGACAGAATGGGGGTGGGGTGGGGAAGGGAACAAACTGAAAATAAGCATAACACTATAAAGAAAACTTGGAAAAGTGAAACACTTCTAAATAAAAATATATATCTGGCCTGGTACCCATTACATATATACATAATACATGTTATACACATATATACAATGTTTTGGTAGCAATATAGACCATGCATTGGTCCTTTTGTACACAGATGAAGTAGCACCATTAACAGCACCACCATCTTAAGATGTCAAACCAAACTGCACATACATTAAATGAAAAAATATATATGAATTTAATTTGGCCCACCCTGCAGCCAAGAGATGTCAGGAAAGAACTCGGTAAGAAAAACTGTTCCAGGAACTACATTCTGAAGCCAAGAGTAAAAATTCCTAAAAACAAAACAAAACAAAAACCACAGCAGTAAGGATGTCTATATAAAAGAGAGACATGTTTTCCTGTGCACTGAATTGCCCTACCATGTAGCATCATAATGGTTAACAACTGGGAGAATTTACAACATATGCAGAGAGATTTTAAATGCCAGTTGAGTGGTAAAAGATCTCTTGGTGTACAATTCACAAATACCAAGTCATCAACCAATAAGGATACAAAGGAAGAGGAGTCATATGTTTTTCCAATCATGTTTGCTCATTGGAAACTCTTTATTATAGATAAAGGCTATAAGTGTGGCTCAAACACCTTCAATGTCATTCTGGCCCCTCCCAGAACCTATTGATGCTCTAGTTGCACAGAGTAAGAGACCCCCAATCCACCATCTATGCCACAATGTCTATCGACACATAAAACGATTTGCGGATCTATGAAAGAACATCCACAATTGTCTCTCACTCAGCTTTGGAAATGATCTAAGTTTCCAGTGTTCCACAATGGATATTCTTTTGACCCCAAGAAGACTGCTTTTGCTCTTGTGTAGCATGTTTGTGGACTACAGGCCCTTCTCTTGGCACGGGCAAGGCCAACTTTCCTAAGAGACCCCCCCCCACAAGAGCGTTCTTTCCCTCATGCCTCTCAGCTGCCCACGAGAAAGAAACATCCCTATCTCGAACCCCTGCCATGTCCTCAGAACCCTCAGGCTCCTATCAAGTCATCACAAAGAAAGAGTTTCATCTCAGGCTCTGGTCTGTCTCCCTTCTAATACCGTCTAGAATCCTGTTTCTCCCCCACCAAGGTCTTAGTTCCCAGTGTGTCTGCTTTAGCACCTCCTTGAATGCTGGAGCAACCTTCAGAGCAGTGCCAGGACAGTAGAAGCACTTAACATCTGCCCCACTTTTCAAGGCTCTATTATCAGTGGACGGTGGGTTCCCCTCCCCAAAGTAAAATAAAAGTTCTCAATGACATGGCATAATACATTAAGGATACAAGATTGAACAAAACAGGGCTTCAGTATTGCAAAATACTATTTCTGACAGTAGAGTAACACAATTTCACAATACTTTAAGTGTCTCAAATGGCAAAGACAGCTAGGAGACCGGAGTCTGGGAAAGAAAGGTTAAAAAGCTGTACCTCTGGCTAGATGGTTCTTAGTTCATCCATTATTATTATTATTAATTTTTTTTGGTAGTCAACTTCCATTAGTCAAGAGAGTCCCTGACCTTTCCAAGTTAGAAAGAAACCGCCACATGTGTGCCCTCAGTACTGATTTGGCATTATTGACTCAGGGTTGATCATTAATGGATTCCCTTCCCTTCTAGCTGGTTCTAGGACCATTCCTTTTTTTCTTTTTTTCTTTTTTTCCCAGAATAAAGTGGTCATCAATGTTAGGAAACAGAAGGAGAATTCGATAACTCTGCTCACGTCTCTAAGAAGGTGGGTGACACAAAGAAAAAGCTACTTACAGGTGACCTCGATGCCACTCACTAGAAGCCATCAGCTGGCCAAATACTGTGAAATGGATAAAGCCACCCTTTTCCCATCAGAACTGAACCCGGGAACTCCACAGTGGACAGTGCTCAAGGGCGGTTCCTCAGGTAACCAGAGTAGGAGTTTTCACTTTCAAGGCCAGAAACTTCCAGTTTCACATCAGTGAAGTTTGATACAGGCTCAAACCCATCTCAGGGCCCAGGAGGTGCAACTGAAATAAGAACCTCTGGCTTTGTACTACTGGACTCAACAACACACCAGAGAAATAGAAATCGAGAGAGATGGATTTTCCAGTCTGTCCATTTCTGTTCTCATCCCAAATCTGTTGAAAATTCCACCTGCAGAGAGTATCTGGGGGATACATACTCCATATTTCAGAAATAACAGCCAACGTGACAGGAACAGGGTTCAGGCTGACATTGTTCCTTGAGTTCTTCTTGTCACTATTTCTGTTCTCTATGGAAAAAACAGGCCAGTTTTTCCCCCTTTACTAGCTTTCCATACTCTCTTCCTTTACTAGCAAGATTATGAACCCAAATATTTGAAAAATATGTCAGTTTTGGATTGACAGTAACAAGCAATCAACTTTCATATCTGATTTTAAAACTTGGTAATGTCTTTTCCGAAACGGGACAAGATGTCAGCCAGAGTTCCTTGAACACAACCAATTCTTATGACTTACTGGGAAGCGTGCATATGGTTAAAACCTGCAACAATGAACATTGTACAACCATCGGCAGGAACAAGCCATCCGGTTCACCTAGCAGTATCGGGCCTCAGCAGTGGTGGGGGATGGAGGGTACTGTATTGATCGCTACTCCCTGCTGAACAGAACAGGGGTCCTCACATCAGTTGATGAGGGGAAGCAGAGTGCAATACCCCCAGAACCCCGTTTTTTGCAACACCAACCCCCCTAGCCAGGGAGTTCAGCCTTTCAGAGATAAAATGGTTGTTTCTCCCCACAGTAGGCTTGGCAATTCCTGATACTGTCAGAGACGTGGCAGGGAGCCTCATAGTGGCATTCATTCCCTTCATCTTTAGGAAGTTTATTATTTTTTTTGAAAGATAAAAACTCTGCAAGCAGCATTTTTAAATTCACCTATTTCCACTTCTTTCCCAC
Source organism: Sorex araneus (assembly GCF_027595985.1). Lineage (NCBI taxonomy): Eukaryota > Metazoa > Chordata > Mammalia > Eulipotyphla > Soricidae > Sorex > Sorex araneus. The sequence goes on from NC_073313.1 coordinate 260,455,204, forward strand.
AAGGAAAAAAATCCAAGCTGTGTGTCTATTCCAAGCAAGCAAAGGATGACCGTTCTGTTTCTACAGCAAACCATTATGCTGAATGTGCTCTCTGGACCCAGGTTTTGTGAGCTGATCTCTTAACAGCTACCACCCACCAGGACAAAGAGGCCAAATGTGAGTCCGTTAAATACTGTAATACTGCAAGTGCTTAGAAAACAGGAGATAAGGTTTGGAAGGCAAGTGACATGTAGTCCCGGTCATGGTTTTAAAAACACTTTGGGGAACTTTAATTTCTGGTTTGAAAGGACAAACAAGCACTCACCTGTCTTGCCATCTTTCCGAGACAATGCAAGGAACAAAATCCCTTAATTGTGTGCACAGGGGGAGAAGGTGACCATGGAGCGGGAAGCTTACAGAAGTGGGGGGGAGGGGAGCAGAGAAGATCAACAGTCTCTAGTTTATTAGGAAAAGAAAGAAATTTCCAGAATTTACAAACACCCACGTTGTTCATTCCAAAGAGAGCTCTTGATTTGAAGGGTTCACCCAAGTCTCCTCCGCTTTACAGTATATACAATGGAAGACTTTGATTTCCTTTTCTTGCAATTTTGCTTCCATTCAATTGCCAATTTTAAGCTGACACTTGAAAATACCCATTAGAATATATCCTTCTTCCATTTCATTAACATGGCCTATTGCCTTACAGGAAAAATACAAAATTAAGATTAATTCTTGTAAGGATCTCAGCTCAACATCAGGACTATATTACAAGAGATAGTATCAGCAAATATAACTATACAATTGAGAACCATCTATGGCACTATGATTCTTATTATATTATTTTTTTCTGAATTACAATCTTAAAACAAGGATCGTACCCTAGTCTACTCTTTTCTGTTTGTTTGCTTAACCTTGTTTTAAGCATTCGCTCCACACTTTACAACAGACCATTGTATACCTCAGTTCCACATCCCAAACCAAAGATGTGCTGTAAGAAAAAAGTTACATTTTAATTTAAAAAATTACACATATAAATCAAAAACCTATGTTAAATATTTAATACTCTCTCCACCCATCATGAGCAGTTTTTTTTTTGTATGAAATAATTTACAACGCTGTTTCGTCGAACACAGTTTACAGTTTCAGCAGCAGATGAAATGGATCTTGTAAATGCAAGGAGAGTAAACCCATTCTCTCGTGGTGTGGTGCTGGACACGAAGTTCGTGTGGCCGGCTAAGTCCCTTTAAGGTTGACGATGAAGTAAAAAGCAGACTCATTGTTCTGGTATCACAGTGCTTTGTTTTTGTTTTTGTTTTTTGTTTTTTTTCTTGGCACAATATAGAACGTGCAGTTCAGTCAAGGAACTCCTGAGGATTGTGGAAAGTAAACAAACTGAAATGGATGCAGCGTACCGTCGACTGAGGAGAAAGATGTGAGGTCCTGGTTGTGAATCACGAAATAGAGTCTGGGTACCCATGAGTGAAAGGAGGGTTTGCTGAGGTCATTTAGGTCTTCATTCTGTAAAAGGAAAACGAAAGACTTCATCACCACAGGCATCTCAAAAACGCATGTTCACTTTTCAGGGTTTCTGTGAAAGAAGGGCTCAGTGTGATGAGCTAAGCGGGCGTCAGAGGCACACACAGTGCCGTGTCCTTCACAGAAATGGGTGACCTGCATGGAACTTTTCATGTTTTGCTTTCAAAAGGGAAGAGTTGAAAGCTATCACACACTCCGAGTAGTCAATATTAAATCAGCAAACAAATCGATGTGAGTGGGAGAGGTCAGGGGATTAGCAACACAAGAACACAAAATGCTTTGATGCGTTCATGAAGGCAACGCAACTGTACATTATCATGCTCGGGAGAGACCCACCGGGAGAGATCGCTGAGCAGGGCACAGGCTGGTGATGCTCCATCTCCTCTTGGCTCAACGCCAAGTGCGGGTTTTAGAATCTGAAGTTGCGTTATGTTACATTACCAAATCTGAAATCAGTTTTCTTAATGCGACACTGTTTGACACGTGGATTTTTGGATGCCAAAGGAAGCCTACGCTCACAGGCCTAGTTAATCATTTAAACAGAAAGAGCTGAAAGAATTCTGATTTCGATCTATGGAAATCAATCACGCCAGCAGAAAAACAACATTGCTTCCACACACTTCAAGAAGACAAACCTCGGGACGGGGAGGGGGGGCATCTTTCATTCCCCCACAGGAAGGAGACAACAGTTTCATCTCATCAAGCCTCCTTTGCTCTAGAGTATTGTTCTCGACAGCCCTATTTTCCATGCACTCTGAAGTTACTGACAGTTACCAGTATTTATAGCACATCCTGAACAGTACGTGTCTCGGTATTACTCATCAATAAATATGTATTCAAGGAGTGAGTGGCTGTTGCAAGAAGCACTTTGGAGAAGAGCGTGTGAATTCTGCTCCCTTGAAATTCTTGCGGGAAGGGAAGCTCAGAGCAGAAACAGAATGCAAAGTCGAACACTTTTCATGAATGCCTGAATCCCATGACAAACACAGGAAAAAAAAGGCTCCAAAGGATCCTTACAGGAGAGGGAAGGAATCCTTCTGGCTAGGGGTACCAGAGCAGCACCGCAGTGACATACTTGGTGGCTCTGGGAGGAAAGGGATGCTCTTAGCACTGTGGGAATAATGATGGTGCCTGTGTTGTGTGGCTTTGGGTTCGCCTCGGCGGAGCACACCACCAGGGCTGGCACCCAGCGAGGTCTCACGAGGCAGGTGCTGAATATCTGGGACAAGGCACACTCCCCACTGGGGGCATGTGAGAATCTGAGATAAGCCATACGGGACGAGAGGACAGTCAGAGACGATGGAGAAACGAGGCTTGGGTGGAGGAAAGGGGATCTAAAAAGGGTCAAAGTGAAGCGTACAAGCGGAGAGGGGAAAAAATGTCTTTACTAGGTCACGGGGCAGGGACGCAGTTAGTGATACCGTCAGGATGCAGCTGACACCTGTGGCTGATACTGACAGAGACGGCTGTAGCAAGTTTACACCCCCTAAATGTTACCCAGGGGACACTTCCGGTTTCCTTCTCGTCCCTAAAGATCCTGCTGGGGACAGCCAGGCAATTGAGTATTTCTATAATTGCTCTGGGTAATCGGAACTTTCTTTTCTTACCAAAAGATCTCAGTTTCTGTGATTGGTTTACCATACTAGCTCCACCCCCTAAAAGACAGTCTGTAGACATGCTATTTTTTTTGTTCAACTTAGAAATAAGAACTTGCTATGGAGACGCCAATGTGAAAACCACCAGACGCAAAATCCCTCCGGCCTTCTCTCAAACTCTCTCAAACTGCCAGAGAAGCGGGGTTCCCTCAGTGTGGTTTGTCCAGAGGAAAACAGAATGCAAAGTAGACAAGTTTGCACTAAAGTCCTGCATCCCAGGAGGCACAAGCAAGGGGCTGGAACACACAGGCCAAGGGGCTGGAACGACAGCACAGTGGGGGTAGAGTGGGGTAGGGCATTTGCCTTGCATGTGGCTGACCTGGGTTCGATTCCCAGCATCCCATATGGTCCTCTGAGCACCTCAGGAGTAATTCCTGAGTCCAGAGCCAGAAGTGACCCCTGTGCATCAGTGGGTGTGACCCAAAAAGAAAAATAAATAAATAAATAAATAAAAATAAACACACGAGGGGGGGAGGTAGAAGGGAGGGAAAGAGAGAGAGAGAGAGAGAGAGAGAGAGTGAGAGAAAGAGAGAGAGAGAAGCCTTGTAGGGTAAGGGGCATCAAAGAAGCAGCGTGTCCTTTTGAAACTCCCTGGGAAGTATTTCCACCTTGCTGCCTTTCTCCTCCCCGTCTCTCCTCAGCCCAGGGCTAGCACGGGTCGCCTCTCCAGATCCGGCTTCCCAGCGCCGGGCCGCACACGAGGGAGGACGGGACACTCTTTATCAAAGGGCTCGGAACAAACAAAGTCACTGCCAAATAGGAGAACAGGGGAAGGCAAAGGGCACGGGCCACGCTCGTCATCTTACACCTGGCTCTCGTCCAGGACCGCTCAAAGAACCGCTCGGCACAGGAACAAACTGGATCCAACCTGCCTGGCGCAGAGGGGCGGACACCCAGGGCCCTCGGAGGCCAGATGGGAGGATGGCTTCACCCGATGCTGCAATCTGTGACTCGGGGCCACCATCCCGGGAACTTTCCGCCAGGAGCCCCGTGCAAAGGGCCGGAAACGCCAGGCTCTAGGCGCCCTGTCATCTTCTCTGCAGGGTCCTGGGGTGCCCCTGCCTGCACGGGGCCCTGAGCTTGCATCTGGACGCACGCGGCACGCGGGGCCAGATGCGCTAGCAAACGGTGCCATCCCCCACGCCCTGCAGGGAAGTGGGACGCCATGGGGACAGGGGGACAGAGGGTCAGGAAGAGGCCACAGACACGCAGACAAGCCTCAAGGCCATGTCTCGAGCTGACATCTGTTTACTTTTATTCCCCCCATCTTTATTGAGGTGCTCTGACTGACAAGTGTCAAAGCAGTCCACGCACACGTCAATCCAACTCACACCCATCATCAGAGTGTCCATGTCCTTCCACCTATGTCCCAAAGACCCCCTCCCACCCACCCACCTCCACTCGTTTTGTCTAAGGGGGGCACCTGAGGCGTGCACACACACTGGCAGCCACGGGGCAAAGATGTGGGTATTTAACACACATGTCTCCGTGGGAATTCTCTTTCTCTGGAGCCACCTTGGGGTCTACCTGCTCATTCAATCATGCTGCTATTCTGAGAAGCAATTTTTTTGTAATACCTCAAGTTTCCACTTCTTTTTCTTCTTCTTTTTTTTTTTTTTTTTTTTTTTGCAACTGCCTTCTCAACTTTGGGGATATTTTTTCTTTCTTTCTTTTTGGGTCACACTCAGCAATGCGATGTTCAGGGAATACTCCTGCCTCTGCACTCAGGAATTACTCCTGACGGTGCTATATGGGATGCTGGGGATTGAACTTGGGTTGGCCATGTATAAGGCAAGCGCCCTACCTGCTGTACTATCGCTCGGGCTCGGAGCGTATTCTTTTGAATGGTCACTAGAGCAGCCAGTCTTGGGCCTTTGAGGGTACACTGGATCTTTGGAGACGGTCAAAAAGCCTTGCAAGCCAAATACGGTGAGTAAAGGCACTGATTAAGCTGGTAATAGTTCAGTGCCCAGGGAGGCATTATCTACAGCAAAACACAGGCATTCTCTACACAACTAAGGTTCCCAAATCAGCGCTGCTGATTGTCCTCGGAAAGTCACTATAGGCTGACTTGAACTCGGAACTGAGGCTCAACTGGCCGTGATCTCTGCTTCTACATGTTTCCCATCAAAAAAGGAGTGAGCTTAACCAATACCACTCATTTGAAGAAAGCTGAACATGTCCACCACAGATTTTTAAAATTTAGAAGTACATAGGTGTGCTTTATTTTTTTTAAAAGAAAGGCAAAGCCATGTATACCCAACTCCTGTAATCATTAGTTATCTACTAAGTGACAAAGAAAAACAATGTGATGATGAAGTCTATAAGAAGCACTGAAACAGAGGCATGGGTGTGCAGATACAAGCCCCACAGACTCACAGCGAGCCGAAGAGGCGAATATCACTCTCCTGCCTTACAAATACAAAAGACCCCTTTGTAACGGGCACGCACTGGGAACAAAAAGGCAAAGCACCTCCTTGGAGAAGAGCTGTGCAAATATCAAACTGGAATGTGCCTGTGATCCATTCTCTCCAGTTACATCATTGGGGAATAACTTCTGAACCCAGGAAGAGGATGCACCTGTCGCGAGACTTAGTAGCAGGAAATTGCATTTTGACAAAATTTCATCACCATGTCAGCCTCTCTTCTATTCTTCCATGTGTGCCTTCTCGGAAGATAAAACCCACCTAATCCTTGTTGCCAGTAATGAAAAATGTAATTTTTAAAGTGTTATCAAGGAAGTCAACACTGGAGCAATGCTACCCACGACCTCTGGACCTCTGGATTATTGCATTATTGCATCGAGAAGAAATTTACATCTTCTGAGGTAAGCCAGTTAAAGGATGTCTCCTCAGGCTGAAAGACAAAGAAGGCTCCTGTTTCCTTTCATGCTGTGAGGCCCACCAAAGGGTCTTCACCCAGAAGCTGAAAACAGCAGTAGGCTGATATCAGCATAACTGAGGGCCTGTAGCTTTTCAGCAAAGCATTGCAGTCCAACCCACTGACTAAGTTTTGATCTTGCATTTGAATACCTTGCAACTGCCTGTCAATTTGCTGAGTCAACTGAGACACCTTTATAAATATCTTGTTAGAACATGCCTAGCAGTTTCTACTTTTACTAATGGGAGCAAAATATAAGTCACTTGGTTATTGTCGCTGAAACATAGCCAGAAAGTCGCTCTTACTCATCCAACTATACTTGAAAAAAATAAAAAATAAAAAGACATAGTTCTTGAATGGAGATCATTGTTTGAAATATTGTGGATTCATCTAAGAAAATGCAGATAAATGCCACATGAAGAAATGTATCAAAATCACCTTTGAAAAAAAATTCACTTAAGCAGCTGTGGCTTCAAAGAATTCTTGACTTTAGAAAATGTATGAAGTACAGGAAGATGACAAGAAAGCATAAATATTACTGGTGATTTCTGTCACCCAGGAAAAAAAAATCCACTATTTTAGAACCATCACTCAGCTATGGTTCTAATTTCACCAATGACATAAAGAATTTGGATTTCTTAAAATTATGCACTGAATCAGAAAAACGCCTAAGTAGGACAAGAAAGTCCTGCTTCAATCATAGAGCTTTCCCATTCTGAAAAAAAAAAAATCTATCATCAAAAAATATTTAAAACGTTAATCAGTTAGTCATCTTTGGGGAGGGTCTCAAGCAGTTCGGGGGGGGGGGGGGTGTCCAGACGTGACTTCTGGTGACACTCAGACAACTGGCCAAACTTTCCAATGTTTGGGCCTGGCGGCTCAGTGCTATTCCAGCCCAGTGGTGCCAGGGCCTCCAGGCTACACCAGGAGGTCTGAGGGTGGCAAGCATGTAGGGAAATCGGGTCCCCATGCATGCAAGGTGTGTGTCCCTAATCCCTCTGCTAGCTCCCGTCATTTTTTTAAAAATGCCTTCTCGGTATTCAATCCCTTTCCCATCCCCAATTCACTGATTAAGGGGTGATATCTGACCATCTGAAACACCCTAAAAAGCCTCTGACTCTCTGACTTTGGTTTCTAACAGTGGAAGTCCTTTTGAGAATGGCATGGGTGCAGCACTCAGAAGGCTCAGACTCAGAAGAGACAGATCTCGGGTGGCAGGAGCCAGGCAGCAGGGTGCATGGCTCTGGACACTGAGGTCAGCACCTCTCTGGTCTTCCCGGCTCTCTCTCTCTCTCCCTCCCTCCCTCCCTCCCTCCCTCCCTCCCTCCCTCCCTCCCTTCCTTCCTTCCTTCCTTCCTCCCTCCCTCCCTTCCTTCCTCCCTCCCTCCCTTCCTTCCTTCCTTCCTTCCTCCCTCCCTCCCCCCCTCCCTCCTTCCCTCTCTTTCTTTTTTTTTGCTTTTTGGGTCACACCTAGCGATGCACTGGGGTTACTCCTGGCTCTGCACTCAGGAATCACACCTGGCCGTGCTCAGGGGACCATCATGCTGGGAATCGAATCCAGATTGGCTGTATGCAAGGCAAACCCTCTGTGCTATCGCTCCAGCCCTCTGTTAGTTTCTCATTTCATCCAGCAATATTCCGGTACATGCCACCACTCTGAGCAAATACACTTCACTGATACTGACCCCATGAGTTCATGGTACTCTTTGTTCAGACCAGATGGAGATTTCTAGAATGCTTAGATAAGAATAAAGCCCCTTATAAAAACACTGCAAAGTATTTTGTTTGCAAGTATCCCTGAAATCTGGTAAAAGGTCAAGTAAATGCTTTTTTAAGACAATTAGTATTACATATACTTCTAGTTCTGATGGTGTGTCAATGTTGTATTAATACTTTCACATCATGCCTCCCAGATGCACAAATGAGACTACCGAACCATTGGATGGACAAAGAAACCCTTAGGAAAGGAATTATTAGATCTCTCAATTTAGGACTTACATTCTGTGGTCTTGGTAAGAGGGTGCCATTGGGCTGGAAATAGCTCAGACGGTCAGCTCTTAGCTATGGTCATCACCCAAAGAGGGAGGAAAGAAAAGTGAGAGTTTCCGACAGGGAGAGTCTCTTTACTCTTTGCCACATAGGTACAACTAAGATGGCTCTGTGTGTGTGTGTGTGTGTGTGTGTGTGTGTGTGTGTGTGTGTGTGTGTATGTAGGAAAAGACACAGCAACATAATAAAAAAGGCAACCTCCATTTTAAAGTTTTCAGACCTTAAACACCATCACCCCCTGCACCCCTTCACACACCCCCGCCACACACACATACACACAAGTTAAGCATTAACTAAAGAACTCAACTTAGAGGTAAGCAAGAGCAAGATGTTCCCTACTTTGTGATGAAAGGAGAAAGTCCCTCCACTTAGGTAGGATATCAAAGCTCTTGGTCAGCAGCCCTCACCCCAGGGGAAATCAAACTCTCTCCAAAGTCTCCAATCTCCCTACGACCAGAAAGGAAACCCCTATCTTTTTAAAATAGGTCGGAACGGGGCTGGAGAGACTGGGCTCCTTGGTCTTAAATGGCAAAGGGGAACCATCCAGCCAAACCAGCGTTTTCACGGAGCTGCTGAAATAGCACTTTAGCCTGGTGCAAGTCACGGGGGAAAATAACAAGGTCTCCCGCCAGCCCTTCCCGGGCACCGCGCTGCCAAGGGAGATGGCCGGGCAGCGAGGCCAACAGGGGAAGCCAAGTGCCCCCTTGTGCTGGTGGGAGACCTGGGGGTACTGGGGACTGGGGGAGACCACCAAGAAAGAGAAGAACACTGAGACGGAGTCTCAGGCAGGGTCCCCTCCTAGCCCACGGCAGAAAGCAGAGGTCTGGAAGCTTCTCAAGATGGTCTGGGAGTAGAGGCCAAGGAAAAACAGCCGTCTGGTCCTCCGCGATTCGAGCATCTTACCCCTCAGCCTGTCTCCGGGAAACTGGAGTCAAAGTTGGAGAAAAAAACACCTACTGATTCCAAAGGACAGTCACTCCACTCGTTTCTCACTTGCTTCAGCAAAGCGTTGCAGGTTGAGAAAGCAAAGGGGGTAGGACATCAAAGCTCAAGAGGTCAGCAACCCTCACCCCAGGGGAAATCAAACTCTCTCCAAAGTCTCCAATCTCCCCACGACCAGAAAAATATGTCCCCGGCCCCTACTAGAAAGTTCAAGAGAGAAGCTTAAAACAAAAGTGAATACTCGAGGGATGGAAAGGTAGCCCAAGAGTTAAGACACTTACTTATTATTTATTGGCTGACCCCAGTTCCATCCCCTCACCCGGCATCTGGTCTGCCGAGCACAGAGCCAGGAGTAAGTTCCAAGCACCCTTGAGAGTGGGACCCCACCCCTGGCAGAATCAATACTGCAGTCAACGTGCACACCCCAAAGAGCCAACTGCCCCAAGGCCTGAAAGCGTGAGGCCATCATCCCCTGCCTGAGAGGAAAGGCAGAGAGGCGAGCTGGGGAGAACAGCCTCCCCTCACAGTGCTCTTACAGAGTGGGAAGATACGTCTGCTCTGAGGGTTGTCGTGCAATCTGAGTCATTGTTTTCATCTACGTTTCAGAACACAGGATAGAGCTTGTGTTGGTCCCATGTAGAAACAAACTGTGAGTCTTCCCTTAAAATCACAACTTCTTCTACAACGGGGGAGCAAAAGTGTTGATAATAGCATGTCTGTAATTAGGCAGACGGGAATCAAGTATATTTAGTCCAGTGGGATTAAACCCTTCTTTTTTCTGAGAAGCATTGTGTGTGTGTGTGTGTGTGTGTGTGTGTGTGTGTGCGCGCGCGCGCAAGTGTATGTGTGTCTTCCATCCTCTCCCTGGAGTTGCATCATGGACTGTTTCAAGAAAGCAAGGGCCTGATTTTACATTTGAGTAATTGTCCAAAGACCCAATTGTTTCTTATCAAACATCAGCTTTTCCCTGAGACCCCAGGAACCCAAAAATGAACAGGCTTTCTGCGTGCACAGCAGGCGGGGGGGGGGGGTATCATAACACCGCTGACATCACTTTTGGCACTCAGTGAAAAGGGAAAACCTGTGTTTAATCTATTTCCTGCTCACCACAAGCTTAGCCGGAGTCCCCGATAATATGGGCTGTGGTTGACTTTATGGAAGAACTTGGTAATGCAAGAAAAATGTATTAAACTGAACCAGCATCTTTCAAAGGAACCACAAGGCACAGCGGTGATGGTGGCCTGATCTCCAGGCAGTGGGTGTCTGGGATCCTAACGGTGACCCAGCAGAAGACAAGGCCACTCCCAACTGTCCCTAACAAGGTCAAGCTCAGTGGCACACTTGCGCACTTCATGTCTAAGGATTTATTATGAAAAATCACGAAGGCTGGATCCTTTGCCTTCGTCCTTGCTTTGAGAAGGTTAGAGGGATAGAGGTAGGGCGTCTGCCTTCCACACAGTCGATCCAGGCTCAGTTCCTCCGTCCTTCTCGGAGAGCCCGGCAAGCTACCGGGAGTATCCTGCCCGCAAGCAGCGCCCGTGGCGTATTCTATATGCCAAAAACAGTAACAACAAGTCTAAGTCTCACAATGGGGACGTTACGTTGCCCGCTCGAGCAAATCGATGAGCAACAGGATGACAGTGATGACAGTGATGACAGAGGGTTATACTGGGAAGAATTTAATTTCTGGACTCTGAAGCTGTTCTTTCTTCCTTCTTGTCTCTTTTTAAAAGAATCTAAATAATGGTCATAATAATAATAAACTTCTTGGAGATTGTGTTTGTTTGCTCTGAAGCCACATGAAGTAGTGAGCAGGGCTCACATCTGGCTTTGCAATTAGGGATCACTCCTGCTGGGGCTCAAGGGATCACACGGGGTGCCGGGGATCAAAGCTACGCAGCAGCCGCATGCAAGGCAAACACCCTGTCCGCTGTACTTTTTGTTGTTCATTTGCTTTGGCTTTTGAGATCCAAATCTCTGAAACCAATCACTACTGGTCTTCACTATAAAAGCACCTGGCAGCGTATTTCAAATGTATTCAATGCACAATTCATTTTGTTGAAGAAGGCAAATGATACAGATTTCTGGATTATAAAAAGCGTTTTCACTTTTATTTATTTATTTATGTGTGTGTGTGTGTTTGGGGGCTATACCTGGCAGTGCTCAGGGACTATTTCCAGCTCTACGCTCAGGAATCACTCCTGGCAGAGCTTAGAAACCATAAGGGGTACTGGGATTTGAACTGGGCTCTACATTATGCACAACAAGGAGTGCCTCACTCCTGTATGATCTGTCTAGCTCTTAAGATTTACTGAAGTTTTATCTCATTTGTTGGGGGGAGGGGTTTCTGTGGCCATATCTGGCAGTACTCAGGAGTCATTTCTGACAGTGCTCAGGGAACCCTATGGTTTGTCAGGGATTGAACCAGGGCCAGGTCCATGCAAGGCAACTTAACCCTTTAACTCCTCTACTATCTTTCCATACCCTGAGAACAAATTTTAAGCCAAACTCAGGGTCAGGAGGATGGGAAATGGACTTGTTGATCCTAGACCACTGGAGGCCAGAAGCAGGACCTCAGTTTACCTGAGTGTTAAAGATGGCCTCTCCCATGCTTTTAATAGTCTTGCAACAAATGTCCTAATTCTCTTGAGATGCCACCACTTTAGCCATCGGTGAGTAACCTGAATGCAATTTTGAACTGGGCAAAGGAATTTAGGAAGTTTAACTCACGAAAAGTTATTTGGAGAATGAAGATGGAACTTAAACAAGACTCATCAGTTTGAACTCAAAACCCACTTCCAAGCAAACACGGGCGGTGGCTGACGATGGGAAAGCTCAACTCAGGGGGTCTCCTCTGCAGCAGCATCTCTTCTTTGCTGATGGTTCCTCTGGGATTCTGGGTTAAGCACCTAACTCTCTGGACCTCAATGTTTTCATGCGCAGCATATACTATTTTACAAATAAAACGAGTCACAAAAACATCTCTAGCATGGTCCTTGGCACAGAGTAATTCACCAAACACTTGAAGGGAAGATTGGGATACACTTATCAATATTCAGCGGCTACCTTAGACTCCTAGCTCTGTGCTCAGGGGGTCAGTCAAGGTGGTGCTTTGGGGACTACATGGGATGCTAAGGATTGAACCGGGGTTAGCCAATAGGCAAGGCAAACTCCTTACCTGTAGAGCTGTCCAGTCCCAAACATTCTTAGTGATAATAAGCCTTATTTGGAAGCCCTTGGGTTTTCTCCTGACACTTGAAAACACAGCAGCCAAAAGCACCACAGGGGAACAGGCAAGCGAGACTCAGTCCACAGTGAGATACCCAGGCCCAAGGCTGCAGCCAGGATGACGTGCACCTTGGGAGAGGGATGGCGACTCAGAGCCATCTCTGAATTTGGGGCAACGCCAGAAGGAAAATGCAAATAGTATCGTCGTCGAACTGGATGCATGACCTGAGATCTGATTCTGGACCCGAGACCTGCCCAGTGACACAGGGACGCACGAGTTAAACATGAGGACAGATAGTATCAGACTATCTCCGAGCGGATCTGAAATGAAGGCTAGGGAGAGCCGCACACTGAAGGCTGCTTCTATTGCTTTCCCAGAAGAAACGAGAAGCTTGAGGTCCCCCCGGCCCCCGCCCCTTGCCCCCTCTTCGAAGCTGGCTAAGGAAAGGCTTCGAGGGCCCCATGAAAGAATCTGCAAGGAATTCCCATGCAGAGGCTGAAACGGGGGATTCCCGCACACTCTCTCTCCTAAGGCGGGTTTATAATTGTTGGGGGAGGGGCGGGCTGGGTTTTGGTCTCCGAACTGCTTCCCCCACCTCCTGTGAAGAACTCAACCTGAGGGTGGCAGAGCCCGAGTAACTGGACGGAACGCTGCAACTGCTGTCAGATATACCGTCTAATCGTTGGCAGCTGGCAGAGAAGGGGAGGGGGGAGGGGAGTGGCGAACAGAGGAGATAATATACAATAATTGATAATGTACACAGGGCTGGCACCGCGGCGGCCTTTGAAGCCGACCCCGGTGCCAATTCCTGACTGCTAACTCCTCTCTCGTCTCCCTCACGCCAGCCCGGTTCCCCCAGTTGACAAAGAGGAGTTGACCTTCCACCCACTGACCCCCAAGCTCGGGGCCTTCGCTTTCATCTCCCCGGCCTCACTTCCCCTGGCTTGGCTTCTGGGAATCTTTCTCTCTCTCTCTCTGGGTCTCTCTCTCTCTCTCTCTTCTCTCTCTCTGTCTCCTCTCTCTCTGTCTCTCTCTCTCTCTCTCTCTCATATCTGACATCTCAGCCTGGTTCTTTTGAGTGTGGAGTGAAAAAGGGCATTTGCTTATCAAATGCTTCCTTTTCAGCAGGTCCGACTTTAGGGGGGGAGAAACTCTAAACAATAATAGTGAGGTTTTTGTTGAAATATTGAATGTAATCAAAGTAAAGTGAAAGTAAAGTGAAATTTACCAGTTACACAGGCAGGGTGGGGGGCTGGGGAGGCGGGGGGGGAGGGGGGAGGTATACTGGGGTTCTTGGTGGTGGAATATGTGCACTGGTGAAGGGATGGGTGTTCGAGCATTGTATAACTGAGACTTAAACCTGAAACCTTTGTAACTTTCCACATGGTGATTCAATAAAAAAATAAATAAAAAAAAGAAGAAGAAAAAAAGTAAAAAAGAAAAAGGGCATTTGCTAAACCGTCCCCTCCTGCCTGCTGGCCTAAACTGCATCGCATTGAGGGGGGAGGGGGGGCGGAGGGACGGAGCAGGTGGTCAGGAAGGACGGGAAGATCTCTGTGTCAAATTCATGATGAATTCTCAACTGAGTGCTGACCAGCCTTTCAAAACCGGCTCCTTAGGAAGCGTCTCCTTGTGGGGGCTCTGAAAGGGGTCTCCAGGCCCCCCGCACATGCCGCGAGCATCTGGTAGATGAGGAACACCACCCCCCAGCTGCAAACAGGCAAGGCCGCCCGGGCGGGGGCAGCCTCTGGTACAAAGGTCACCAGTGCCGGGACCCAGGAACCCGGCCCCAGAGCAGCTCCATGGCTGGAGAAGCCTCGGGGTTGCCCCGAGCACTGGGCATCACTGTCTCTGGGTCCAGAGGAGTCTTGGGGAGGTGTTCCGATGTCTGTCCTCCACACCAGGGTGTTCAGAGCCCACTGGGTGCCCAGTGCTCAGAGCCCCTGTGGGTGATCGGATTTTAGCTCCTCCGACACACACACTGGGTGCGACTGAGCCTCCAGGGGAGCCGGGCCTGCCAGGCAAGGACCTGAGATCACTCTCACTGTCACCGCCCGCCTTCTCATCTGCCTCCTCCTGTGGTCCTGCGCTGTCCCCATCAGGCCCCGAGAGCGGAGAGAATGCCCGGTCATGAGGTCAGGGGTGAAGCAGAGAGGGCAGAGGAAGGGCACGGCGAACACACGGAACCTTCCTCATGTGACCTGGGAGTACTTAGCTGTGCGCGGTGTCCTTCCAATATCTGGTTGATTAAAAAAAAACCCAAAATATAGTGGCTCTGAGGCTTATAATCATAGTTGCTCACTTTCGGTAATAAACACGCTCACGTGGCTAAGAAGCTGCTCGGAGGTCAGAATATCATTTTCTAGAGTCTTTTTCACCTAATGAAAAAATATCCACCTTGCAAAATATATATATATTTCAAATAATTCAATATACAAAAATGCCACAAATATTTTTTAGATCTAGTTTTCCTAAAGTTACAGAAAAAAAAGAAACATGAAACAAATTAAAACAAAAAGAGATATATAAAGCAGATAGGGTAGTAACATTCTATTTGTTTTCTTTTGGGGAGTGGAGGAGATTTGGGATTACACCTACTGGTGTCTGGGGGCTTCTCCTGGTTCTGTGCGCAGGGGTCGTTCCTAGCAGTGTTCAGTGAACCAGGAGGCACAAGGGTTTGAACCTGGGTCTCCCTCATGAAAAGCACTGCTCTCTCTTTTCCCTTCCTATTCTCCATCTCCTTCTTCTTCTCTTCAGGTTTTGGGCCATACCCAGCGGTGCTCAGGGCTTACTGTGCTCAGGGATCACTACTGATGGTGTTTGGGGGACCCTATGTAATACTAAGGAGCAAACAAGAAGTTAGCCACATACAAGGTTGCAAGGCAAGTGCCTTAATACTATTTCTCCAGCCCATTTCTTATTCAGACAGTTAAATGTATTTAATGTGCAATGAGCTATGGTAAACATAAAAATCTATATGCTTCAGAGATCTCCTTTTTGCTGTATATATAATATGTTTGAGATTACAAATTGAAAACTGATAGGGCAGGAAGCAGGACGCCTACACTACCAACCAGCAATGAGACTGAAAATTTTGGACCTGAGACACTGAACAGAAAAAAACCAAGTTGATATGCAGGTGGTTAAATACAAAGGTTTTTTTTGTTTGTTTGTTTTTCAGAGCAAACCCTCAGGTCATGGTATAAAGGAGAGAAAGGACAGGTTCTCCTGAAACTAGCCACAGACACCGCTCTGGTCCTAAAGCGTAGAAAGAAACAATAGCTTCTATTCTTTCTCCACTACAGTCTCAGATGCTGACAAAATGCCTTCAAAAGAAAATCAAAGCACACAATTTTGCCATTACCGGCAAACAGAGACAGGCTATAATTAACGCTACATTAACAGTCCCTCCGATGAGCTTTGTTTAAATCTACTCAAAAACTGCCTCAAGTTTTCTCCGCCACAGAGTCCCCCATGGACAAGGGCCCACCTTCAGTCTGTTTTTCTTTTTTCACTAGGAGTCACTGTCACTGTCATCCCATTGCTCACCGATTTGCTCGAGCGGGCACCAGTAACGTCTCCATTGTGAGACTTGCTGTTACTGTTTTGGCATATGGAATACGCCTCGGGTAGCTTGTCAGGCTCTGCCGTGCGGTTCACTAGGAGTGCAAGTAGGTAAAGGCCCCTATGCAGTCCCGCCCTCAAACCCTCTCCTTCCCGCCCTCTGGGTTCTCCTCACTGACGGCAGCAGCCACACCCAAGAGGGCCCCAGAACATCCAGAACACGACCCCTCGCTTGTCACAACAGGTGGCAAGATTTCTTCTGGGACTCTACCTAGAACACTGTCTGGAGAAGCTCGGCAGGGCTTTCCCCGAGTCCCTCCCGCACAGGTGCGGGGGCGGCGAGAGCAGCGGCTCCACGCTGACCTCCCGCCCGTGGATCAAGAATCCGCTGGCCTCTGTGCGCAAGGTTGAGGCGGTTGGCCACAGCCTGGTTTCCTAGCGCTTCTTCTGGGCATAGACCCAAGAAACAGAAGGAGACACTGACAACAGTTCAACGGAGCAAGGAGTTCGAGGGTCGTATCCCCTGAGCCCACTTGGAGCAACTCCTGAGCACAGAGTCAGGAGTAAGCCCTAAGTATCACCGAGTATGGTCGAAAAAACAAATAGAGAAGAGAGGGGGGGATGGAGGATGGCACAGGTCACCAAAACATGCAACTGGATGCCAATTATTCCAACTTCTGTGTTAGATACCTCCTTCCTTCCTTCCTTCCTTCCTTCCTTCCTTCCTTCCTTCCTTCCTTCCTTCCTTCCTTCCTTCCTTCCTTCCTCCCTCCCTCCCTCCCTTCCTTCCTTCCTTCCTTCCTTCCTTCCTTCCAGCCTTCCTTCCTTCCTTCCTCCTTCCCTCCCTCCTTCTTTCTTTCCTTCCTTCCCTCTTTCCTTCCCCCTTCCTTCCCTCCTTCCCTTCCTTCCCTCCTTCCCTCCTTCCTTCCTTCCTTCCTTCCTTCCTTCCTTCCTTCCTTCCTTCCTTCCTTCCTTCCTTCCTTCCTTCCTTCCTTCCTTCCTTCTTCTCTGTCCTCATTCCCCCCTCCCCTACCCGTTTTCGTCCTTGTTTGTTCTAGAGCCATACCTGCTAATCCCAGTGCTCTGAGTGGTTCTTGGGATCATACCCGGGATCGTGTACATGCAAAGCCAGTATTCCCAACCTCTGAGTCATCCCTGCCTAGAAGTCACTGAAATCCTAATATCCTGACTATTAGTAAAGCAAGGCTGATCCGAGGAGAAGAATAAAATCGGGGCAGTATGCAGCACAAGTAAAGGCAATATTCCTAGTAATAAGTCCTTCAACTACAAAGTGCTGATTTCTCTAGGTGAATGGGGTAAGTCAATGACAGGAAAAGTAAAGACAACCCCCTTCCCAAGCCTCTAAAGGTGACAAATTTAGTGCAAATGAGCACAGACACCAACCCAGTCCAAGACCAGTAGACATCCTGGGTACTAAATGAACAGAAATTCTGCAGGTCGCACGACCTCCTAGTTGCTGCAATAACACTGGCCTGAGGACCACAAGTTGAGGGACAGTTTGAGGCTAAAAGAAAAGCAAAACATGCTGTTTCCTTTACTTCAAAGAATAATAAAAGGACTTCATTGCAGAATTTCAAGCGAGGACGCATGGCAATCACCTGCCTCCACCTCTGTCTGTAAACGGGCGGAAGCTACAGAAACTGCCACTGAGA
The DNA here is from genome assembly GCF_027595985.1 of Sorex araneus. Lineage (NCBI taxonomy): Eukaryota > Metazoa > Chordata > Mammalia > Eulipotyphla > Soricidae > Sorex > Sorex araneus. Next base: position 260,472,711 of record NC_073313.1, read on the forward strand.
AAAACAGGAAGGGAGGAATCACTTCTGGATGGGAAAGGGTCTCGGAGAGGGAAGTGCAAGAGGAGGAGCAGGATTTGTCTGCCTCGCGGGCTCTGGAACGAGACAGAGGGCAGGGCAGGGCAGAGCAGGCACCTCTGAGGAAGGTAGGTGCACACAGCCATGGGCCTTCAAGACTGGGCCTTCCTTTCTGCTGAATGCACTGCCGTGGAGACTGCTGGATGGAGAGGGAGAGTGGGAGCAGTTATCTTACATATTTCGGTCTCTGCAAAGCCAATGCAGGGGACTCTGATATCTGCAGATCTTGGAAAAGAGAAGCAAAGGGTCATGTGCATTAGTGCCTGGATGAGGGCACCCAAACAAGAAGGTGTTGGCCTCGATGATGTGAATTCTGACACCTTGCAAATCATTAGACATAAACCATAAAGCCAAAAAGGTTGCACAGAAACAAACTAGAGCGGGGTGGCAGGAGGGAAACTGAGGACATTGGTGGTAGGAACTGTACATTGGTGGAAGGATGAGTGTTGGAACAATGTATGACTGAAACCCTTCATGAACAACTTTGAAACTATGTATCTCACTGTGATTCAATTAAAATTAAAAACAATTATAGGCAGAGATGGGATCTTACTTCCCAATTTCAATTTTTTCCCAAGAGTTAGCTCCCAACTTCTAATGTCTTATATGTTGTTATTTGAGAAGGCCAGTAGGTAGGTAGTAAAAGACACAACGTCAACTCAAAGCTCCTTCTACATAAGACATGAGCAGAACAGACACAGTTAAGTGACTGTCACTGTCAGGCACTGTCATCCCATTGTTCATCGATTTGCTTGAGCAGGCACCAGTAACGTCTCCATTGTGAGACTTGTTGTTACTGTTTTTGGCATATCAAATATGCCACAGGTAGCTTGTCAGGCTCTACCATGCTGATGGGATACTCTCAGTAGTTTGCCAGGCTCTTCGAGAGGGACGGAGGAATCAAACCCGGGTCAGCCGCGTGCAAGGCAAACACCCTACCTCTGTGCTATTGGTTTAGTGACAATAACAATCTATTTACTACCTTCCACTTTGAAAGACTGGGATATTGATATCAAAGCGTATTCCATTCCCCCTGTGCATTCATTCATTCCCCACACATCCTTTCCTACGAATGGGGATGGTTTCGGGTGCAGGTTCTCGAAAACCTATGTGCAGAGGAAATAGCACCTTTTACAAGACCATCAGAGGAAGCAACAAAGTCATATGAGGCAATAGTGTCAAAATTGGAAAAGACCAAAACTCAGCACAAAACAATGGTCTGTGTGTGCTAACACCTTCTGTTCGGGTGCACAGAAAGTAGCAAACAGTCACAGTTACGACCAGGTGCACACATCTCTGAAAGCATGACCTTCCATCTGATTTAACAGGATCTAATGGGAGAGACTAACAATTCACTTCACCAAGGGCTCCAGATATAACAGGAATGGAAATCAGCAGGAAGACCCTTAAAGTCAGACCTCTGTGGCCAGCAGCAAGTGCTTGACCAGCCTATAGTGTTGATGTTGGCCCTCTCCAGCACATCCCCACTTCACTTCCTGGCACTGAGGCAACTGGTCAACCTCACAGGCTGCAGTTTCCAGGTAAGATAATACTACAGCCTAAACAGTGGTTGGTGTAAGGATTAAGTGAGATGGAGGCTGCGACACAATGCAAGCACAGCCACCAACAAGGAAGCCGTGGCAGAGCAAACCCTTTATTCTTCCCCCCCCTCCCCCCCATAGCAAGAAGATACCATAAACCAACTGAAGGGGACTGGCAGAGAGAGGAATGAGGAAGGTGCATGACACCTGAAGCTGCTTACTCTTGAGAGCATTGCTCAGGTTTATGTACAAAAAAGCACCACAACATTGGCAGTGCCATTGAGATGCTAGAGGCGGCACTCATCTGATGATACCAAAGGTAAGAAAAAAAGGGAACTACACAGGTAATGTGGCTATGAAGGTGCTTTCTATGTTGTTTTGATGACAATGTTAACAGTGGATTATCAATAACCAACTGTCCATAACAAGTCTAAAGCACTCTACACATTGGTCACCTGAATTTTTATACTTCATTAGCTGAAAGGTTAGCTCCTGTCTAGGTATGGTAGAAACACACCCTACCCCAAATCTATGTGACATTTTATTTTCTGAGACTGTGGATAAACGTCTGTTGAAGGAGCACCCAGTACGAAATTGTTCTTGAAGTTTCTTGCCTTTACCTCACTACATAATTGACCATTGTGTTTTTATGCTCAGTGGCACCTAATAACTTCCTACTGCCTGAGGAAGTATCTATAGGAAAGTCAGATAGCCTCACACACTCTCAGCTCCACAGGACTGGAGAAAGGGTAATTTCAGCCACAGAGAAAAAGAACTCTCAGGTTTTTGTGAACAAAGAGCCCCGACATTAGGCAATGACTGAAGTAGGGGCCTATACTCCTTCTGAATGTGTATCTCCCGGGCCGGGAAGAGATAATACAGCAGGTAGGGTGTTTGCCTTGCATGTAGCTGACCTGGGTTCAATCCCATGTGGTTCCCCAGGAGTGAACCCTCGTACGAAATAAGCCTTAGCACAGCCGGGTGTGACTCAAAACACAAGACCAAAAACAAAAGAGAAAATACTGTCTCCTTTCTTTTTGAGTGGGGGCAGGGTGTTCACTAAGTGGTGACCAGGAGGCTCTGGGTCCTACAGGCGATTCTCAGACAACCTGTGGTTCCATACAACAGCCTGACCATGACATGCTGTGGTTCGAGGGTCTACCATGACAACCCCAGAGGGTACCCCAAAGTCAACCAAGAGGTGTTCTAGAACCAAGACTGCTCAGGGGACCATGTGGCACAGGGGACAGAGTGTGGGCTGGACACATACCAGGCTCTGCACTAACTCTAGACTTAGTTCTCTCCATGCAATAGGCAGAGAGGAAAAAATCCCTTGATTTTCAATGCTAACAAATTCAGTATCCCGACTAAGAAAATGAAGTAGTTTGGGCACTGACTAAATCTGATTTATTGCTGTTTCCAAATTGCACTTGGAACCTCCTCCCTCCAAATATTTCAGTAAACCACTTCTGGGTTTACTGGGGTGAGGCTGTGGTGTGTACGTGCCTACACACACACACTCACACACACACACACACTTAGAGTCTTCAGTTTCTACCAGCAATAAAGCAATGTTCATTATACGTAAGACACCTGATTAGGGGTTTCAATATGCATTAAATTCATTTAATCCATACAGCCATATTACTGAGACTTAATCATATTACGACTTCTGTTTCAAAGACAAGAGCATTCAGCTGACCGTGGTTCAATTCCCAGCACCACATACTGGCCCCCCAACCCCCAGCCCACCCAACACCACTGGCAGTGATCCCTGAGCACAAAGCCAGGAGTAGCCCCTGAGCATCTCTAGGTGTGGCCCAATCGCCCTGGGCTTCCCAAACACTAAAAACTAGAAAACTTGAAGTTCTGAAATGCTAAGCAAACTCCTCCCCATCCCCAAGCTAAAAGATGGGGGCAACTGGGACGCAAAATCTGAGTTCTGAACCACCAATTTATAGACAACGCTATAAAAAGCCTGGGTGGAAGGGCTGTCAAGCCCTTCATCTAAATAGAGTGCCCTGGAATATACAAAGTTATTTTTATAAAAGGAAACGGGGGAAGCTTGGTGTTTACAAAGAATAATGAGAAATTACATGGTGAAATGCCATTCTGATAAATCTAACCGAAATCAGCTAAGACAACATTCCACATAATAGGCACCTGAATCTCAGAAATAACCCGCACTGCTATGAAACAGTTTGCAAACGAGATTACCATCACCAAAGCGCTAGCCCTTTCCCTTTGCCCTCCTGCAAAATTGCAAAATAGGAAATTTCTCATTTCTGGAAGCATCCAGACAGTGGCAGATACCACCACTTGCGTGCGACTAATAAATTCTCATTCTTTCATTCTCTCTCTGTGCGTGTGTGTGTGTGTGTGTGTGTGTGTGACACACAGACAGTGCAGAGGTAACGTATGAAGCCTCACATATATGAAGCCCCCACAATGCAAACCCAATTCGCTTCCAGAGGGCAGTTCCTCCACCAACTGATTCTAGGGCCACAATCAAGAGAACGGGTTGTGGGCGGGATTTTTATTCCGAGGTCCTTCCATCCTTGACTTAGAAAACTAAAATGCAAACCAGAAAAGAAGCCTCAGCCACCACCAGCCATCCACGGTAACAGGTAAAGCAACATCCTCCACCGGGAGAAGCCGCCGCAGAGGAGCAGAAGATTAAAAAGCAAATCATAAACAGCTGCGGCTCCCTCCCAATTGTTTACATTCTTAGACATCCACTTTTTAAAAATATTCCCTCTGTAGATCAAAACACGCTGCACTTGGAAACAGGGGAAAACAATGACGTGAGCTTTAAGATATGCCAGAGTTTACGCATAAACAGAGCTGAGTTTCTGCGCATTATTCTAGTTGGCGGGGAGCGGGCTGAATGGCTTGAGAGCGGAGAGTATAATTAAGAGTGTTAATTATCTGTCTACAGCACACTCGGAAGCCGGGATGCACCCTGTAAGTGTTCTGTCTCGCTGGAGCGTGGGTTCCCTCCTGGGTGACCTACTGCTGATTTGGCAAATCGGAATCATTCAGGAAGGACTCTCCGTTCAAGGGAGCCCTCTATGAAACTGAGCGCAGTTCTGAACCTCTGGTCCTCTCAACTTTTTCTTCTTTCCTTTTTTTCTACTAAGAGCCACCCCCACGCCACTGTCCTATCAGCGAGTGCCACTCAGAAATTCTCAGCACTTCCTCCTGGCTCTGCATTCAGAGATCACTCCCGGTGGGCTTGTGGGATGCCGGGGATTGAAGCCGGGTGGGCTGCAGGCAAGGCAAGCGCCTGACCTGCTGAACTATCGCTCTGGCCCTGCCACTCAGAAACTCTTGTCAGTGTCACCACTGATACTCAGGTTCAGGAATACTGTCCGACTGAAAGCTAATCATGAACAGCTTTGTAAGGGTCTCTCTCACAGTGATTCCATCAAAAAAGGAAAGAAAAAAGAAAGAAAAAATCTGCGGGCTCTACACCCACGTACCCACACTTTAAGAAGTCTTTTGTCTTTCAACATTAAAAAACTAACAGAGCAACAATAACAACAAAACGCACAAGGTCACAAGGTCAAAGTTCCCTCTCCCAACATGATATGTGGGAGAGGCGCAGGGAGGAGTCACATTTCTCTAGAATTTTGAAGCAGAAAAAGAAATTTTGAGAAAAAAAGAGATCAGCCGTGGCCAAGGAGTTGTTAGAAACCCGATGGCCAGCTGCAGACCTCATGCAAAGACTCCCAGCGTCCCCGATGAACGGAAATCATTTATTCTCAAGCATCTTCTGAGTTTCCCCCACGCCAGCCCGCTCCCATCCGTCAGCAGCAGGAGATGATTATCAACGGCAAGAGAGTGAGCTCGGACAGATCAAAGCCTTCGCGGCTCTGAACTACCATTAAGAACAGGAACTATCCTGTCCCATCTCCCCTAGACGCGCGTGTCTGAGACGAGCCACAAGCCATGTGAGTCAGCAGCTTTCTCCCAGCCGTGGCCGAGTCCCGGCCTCTGCGCCCCAGGGGTGGAGGAACAACAGCCCTGAAAGTAGGGTGCAGCCCGTGTAGGGTACCGGAACTGTGCCCTTCCACAGAGACGCTGGTACTGTGCGACGCTGGTACTCTCCCTGTTGATCCAGAGTCAGGGGTCCAAGCCACCGCCGGGATGGAATCTTAGGGGAGAAAAGAACTGTCCCCTTTGAAAGCCACACGACAGAATCTAGAGAAGATACTTAGAGCTGATGGAGAAGTTCCACATTGGCCTCTGCCAAAGTGAGTGATTTCCCCACCCCCACTCCCACCTCAGGCCCCGACAGTTGGGGGTGCTATCCGTTTGTTCACTTCAAGAAGGTATATTTTCATGGGCTGGAGTGATACTACAACGGGTAAGGCCTTTGCCTTGCACACCGCTGATCCGGGTTCGATCCCCAGCATCCCATATGATCTCCTGAGCACTGCCAGGAGTGATGCCTGAGTGCAGAGTCAGGAGTAACCCCTGAGCATCGCTGGGTGTGACCCAAAAAGAGAGAAAAAAAAGGTAGATTTCCAGGGAGGTGCTATGATTCTCTTTTGCCTCCCCCTAAAGGGGAGAGTAGACTGAAAAAGTGGGGGTACTTCTGGTCTACAGGCTTCTATGTTGGCGCTCAGGGATGAAGGTCCGTGTAAGAAGCACAATATAATCGACTTTATTTACAACGTGCCGCAATTAATAGATCATGACATGACTCCATCAGACAGCATTTGAAGGGACCTAGAACAAACAGAATAAGACATTCCCAGTGCCAGGGGGGTGGTGCCACCAAGTTTGTGGACTCCTAAAGAACCAGTCGGAGGCGGGCAGGAAGCCAGCACTTAGCTGGAAGAGGCATTCCACAGAACATGAGCCCCACGAGAAAGAAGGCTCTGTGGCCAGTGACATTTAAAAACTATCTCCCTCTTGACATTAGAGCCTGTGCATTCTGTTTAACTGTGCGTTGCCTGAACTTATGATCAGCAGATTCTATTTCATACCATATTTTATTCGTATCATCGTATAAAACTCATGTTAGGAAAGGCCACATTAAAATTTCTTAAAAACAAAACAAAACAAAACAAAAACCTCAACTTACAATTCCCTCTTAATTTTGCTATTCAAAAAGCATTCTGATAAAATGTGCGTACTGCATATAGTGTGCATGTAAATAAAAGATGTGCAGTTGAGGGTATTAAATGCACATCTGTTTTAGGAAATTAATTGGAGTGGGTTGGGGAGATGACTCAAGGACTGGAACACACCCTTTGCATGCCTAAAACCTCAGTTTTGATCCCCAGCACCCCACGCCCCTCCAACCCGAGGCTGTATTTCCCCTAGGGGGGCCCCGGGAGCCCCAGGCAGCAGCATCCCAGAGCCTGAACTGCAGCGCTTTGCTGGGCACTGGCACTGACCCATCCAACGGTGAGTGCAGCCCAGAGCCCCTGAGAACTGCATGGGACATCCCCACCCAACTCAGTGCACGTTAAGTATACTTTTATTGCAAATAATATTGTATCTGGTTTTATTCTGTTTGCTTGTTTTGTTTGGGCACGGGGTGGGGGGCACACAGCCAGCTGCGCTCAAGGTTTACGCCCGGCTCTGCACTCAGGGATCACTCCTGGTGGGGCCCAGGAGACCACATGGGGTGTCAGGGATGGAACTCTGGTCAGTCCTATGCAAGGTGACTGCCCTATCTACTCTCCTCTCTCTCCAGTCCCTTTGGTTTGACTGTGAAATTCCAGGTATGATTTGTAGCCAATAACAACATTATTAACATGGTTTTTACTTTGTTATAGTGTTTATATATCTAAGAAAATGAGGGTATTCCAATTTAGACACATATAATCGGAGAGAGGAGAGTGAGAGACAGGGAGAGGGGGAAAGGGGAGAGGGAGAAGGAGAGAATCAAAGAGTGGAGAGAGCAAATTTTCATGCCTAATTGCTCAGACTCGATCTGAGTTCAAAAACCATTTTTTCAGTCTTTTGGGCTCGTATATGCAGGTTGTGTTATCTGCACAGCATTGGTTTAAGAACATTACATACAAAATAGTGTAGTACTGCATAAGTAATTTTTAAATACTACTTGGTTCGATTCTTCCATCCCTCTCAGAGAGCCCGGCAAGCTACCCATGGTGTATTCAATATGCCAAAACCAGTAACAAGTCTCACAATGGAGACATTACTGGTGCCTGCTCGAGCAAACTGATGAGCAACAGGATGACAGTGACAGTGACAGTAACTTGGGAAGAAATACAGACTTAAGCAAAGTTAGTTTACATTGCTGAAAAGATAACTCTACCATTATTTCACCATCATAACCCAAAATATCCTGAGTTCTTATCAAATTCTTGTCAAACAACCATAAATGAAAACAACTTTTCTCTCAAATATTAAACAGAATGCTATATTAGTTCTTAGCCCAAACACTTCCTCCACATACAGTTGTGTCTACTTGGAAAATGTCAAGTCGGAATGTCTAAATGTGACTATTTAGACTCAAGTGAAAATCGTAACCTACAGGGTTAAACTTGGATGCAGTTAGATAAACACAGTCCGATCAAAGATTCATAAGCGGTTCAAGGAAGTACAATCTTTGGGACTACGATAATAAATGTGATTGTCTTGCAGACATTTTAAAAATCCCCTTTTAACAAAGATGCTCTGGGCACATTACGCATGATTTTATGCAGTAGTTCTGGACTCAGAGCGGCCACGCAATTCTCCATTCCCTTCTGTTTGTGCCCAGAGTCTGATTCATAATTGCCTGAGGGTAGGATAATGAAAAACTAATAGTGCTAATAGCCAAAACTGACTATTCCGGGGACGGAATACAGCACACAAGGCGTCAAGCGCAGACCAGAGTCAGGAGGAGAGATCTTCCCCGGACACCCACCTGTGTAGCTCTGAAAACCAATTCCAAGTGCTTACTTGCAAATGGGAGATACCGTTGCTGTATTTTTACAATGCCATGTTGGTAAATGGAAAAAAAAAAAAAGAAAAGGTCTTCCTACAGCGCAAAACATTTCATCCAGAGAAAAACTTTTTACAGAGGTCTGGAGCCGGTTTACTTCTAAATATGGTACCTGCACTTCATAAAGGAGCAAATGAGTGCTTGGGTCCTGGAGTGTGGAGTTACAAAAGGTTTTGACATAACCAGCAAACCATGGCAGCTGGCAAATGTCCTGAACCATTAACCACCAAACAGCAGCTGAAGCAAGTCACATTCCAGAACTATGCAGCACTTCCTATAATAAAGTCAAATGTTGATAGGAAGGGAAACTTACTTCTTCACTAAGCCTGACCGAAGAGCATGTGAGCAGAGAAGTGCTTTGATGACCCAAGCCAACAGGCATTTTCCAACGTCTTTAAATGCTGAAGAGAGAACAACATGGAAGCTGACTCCCCCACCCCCGCAGAACTTGGTGCTGCACTGTAGCCCTGCCTTCCCGTTGCTCATCGATTTGCTCGAGCGGGCACCAGTAACGTCTCCATTGTGAGACTTGCTGTTACTGTTTTTGGCATATCCAATACGCCATGGGTAACTTGGTGCTAAAAAAAAATAAAAACCAGTTTTGGGGGGTGGGGGGAGTGAAATTTAAAACACAGCAGAGCATCTGCTTTCCACTAGAGGAAACTCAAGAGCACCGAAAGTCACAGAATAATGCAAATATGCCACCAAGGCCATGAATAACAAGGTCATAGACATACACTGAAATGCGCTGTCTCCTAGAACACTTAGAACGTGGACACAGGCTTAGAGGGGAAAGAAAAAGAAAGCCGAGAAAGAAGATGCCCACCCTCCCAAACTCCAGAACATATTAGCTTGATTTGGGGAAGAGGGGTGGGGGTGGAGTTTGGTTTTGCTTTTGCATATTTTTTGAAGCATTATTGTCCTGGACACCAAGACAAAAATTAAAAACTCGGTTTTAGAATCAAGATTGAGCAAGTGGCTTTACACTAAAAGGTGACCTGCAGGACCATCTGGATACAAGGTGATAGGAGGCATCTCGTGTCTCTTCCTTGCAGGGAGCTGAAACACCTCCTCAGCTGACGGAACGCCAACTGAAGAGGCTCGCGAGTAACGCAGCTCAGAGCGGCAGGGCCACGCTTCCCTACAAATACAAGCAGACATGTTCTTTCCCCTCGCCTAATCTGCTGTGGCTCCATTAGTAAGCCCCTAAAAATGTAACCTGGCATTTACACGCTTGTCCATGTGGAATGTCCCTACGTCAGAGGAAAACCCTCATCCCCAGTGAAAGATGAACAAGGGCACAACTGGCGGCGGGGGGGCGGGGGGAGCCAGGCACCCAGAAGGAACCCACGAGCCAGTGTCTAACCGCTCCAGCACCCTCCTCTCCCCATTTTCTGAGGGGGCTAGCAAGGAAATGGGTTGTTGTTGTTGTTCTTTGTGTTTTTTCAATGCGGTACTATTATCCGACCCCAAACTGGAAGCTTGCCATCCAAGCTGTCTCAAGTCCAAGGTGCTACTTTTTTGGTTTTTTTGTGTGTTTTTTTTTTTTTACACGGTTACTGGAAGCCTTGGAAGCAAGGCTGCATAATGCTCAGGTCGATCTTGTAGCAGTTGCATTGTGAAACCCAGCCCTGTTCCCCTGCCCTCCCGGGGCAGCGGGGCCCATATATGTCCACTACACTGGGGACTCAGGTTGCTGAGGTTTTCCATGCTGCTCCCGTGAAAACCAATACTTCTAGGTTTCACTGCTGGCCCGGGATGAGAAGCTAAACTTAGAAATCAAGCTGGGTTCTCTATCAAGTGACACCCATCACACGGGCTGCGGGGCAGGAACGCAAATGTACAGACCATTCCTGGCCTTAACTCTTGGGCTTAATGAGCAAAGCCGGGCAATAAATTCCAACCCTCCTGATAATGTAACTAGGACAACAACAGAACTGCTGTGGAATGAGCTTTGGCAGGACACGTGGGCATTGTTGTAAGGAAGAACTTGTCAATCCAACTATAGGGGCACTATGTACACCACGGAGTGAGACTGCTCCCAAGGGGTGCTGGGCTGTGTCTGATTGGTCATTTGAGAACAGGTACCAAGAGTTATCTTTCAGGGAAAAAAAACTGGAAGAGCATTTTACTTCTGATACTTTGCTATGGTGGACTGGAGCGATAGCACAGTGGGTAGGGCATTTGCCTTGCACACGGCCCACCTGGTTCAATTCCTCCGCCCCTCTCGGAGAGCCCGGCAAGCTACTGAGAGTATCCCGCCCACATGGCAAAACCTGGCAAGCTCCCCATGGAGTATTTGATATGCCAAATACAGTCACAACAAGTCTCACAATGGAGATGTTACTGGTGCCCGCTCGAGCAAATCGATAAACAACAGGAGGACAGTGCTACAGTGCGACTTTGCTATGGTAATTTGTCCATGCATTTCTTTTGCTCTAGTCAGCTCAGAGCAAAGTTTTGCTTCTAATCCAACATTCAATTGACCCAAAGGCTCGCTGAGGTTTCAAAGAGATTCATTCCCACAAAGAATTCTATGTCAACATACAGGTCCTAAAATATGAGCCAAAGGACAACTTTATGGGCACTTCAATGAACCTGCAATTCTCCAAACGCAAGGAACCTGCCCCAAGGAAGAGTTCATCTGACCTCGCTCAACTACAAACAGTGAATCTTGAAATGTAAATGACTGTGTCATGAGGGTAGTGTGGGAATTGTGACAGAGTCATAAACATGGCTGCGAATAACAGAGGTTGCCAAGTGACATGACTTTCCATCATAAACTACGTTGCTCACGCCTGACAGCAAAGACCCTGGACTACTGGGCTGCAGAGGCACTTGGTCCCGACGACTGGAAAAGCACAGCAAAGAAAGAGGGCTCACGCACAGCCGGGGCGGGGCTCAAGGGCAAAACTCCTGCCTTCTGAGCATGAAACCTGCACTCAATCCTGACAGGGAAAAAAAGGGAGAGAGAGAGAGACAGAGACAGAGACAGAGAGACAGAGAACAGAGAGACAGAGAGTAAGCAAGTACCCTAAAATGGTTAACAAAGGCCAGAGAGAGGGCAGTAGATTGAGCACATGTTTTACATGCAGGAGACCTGGGTTCAATCTCCAGCTCCTCATGACCCCCTGGAATTCTTTCTGGAATGATTCTGACCACTGCCATATGTGTGGTGAGAAATCAAAACCAAACTCAAACCAAAAAAGGCTGATGAATACACAGGACTCACCCGTGTGCTTCCCCCAGCCTTTCTCACCCCCGAAGCTCTACAGTCACACAAATGAAGCTCCATTGCTTCACTTTCTTCCAACAACCGGCCAACACAGTTTTCCAGAAAAGCACAGATTTGGAAGCCAGAGAGACAAGGGCAGGGTTAAGGCACACGTATTGCACAGAGCCAAGCCCAGGTCATCACGGGGTTGTAGCACCTGGTTCCCCAGCATCCCCCAAGGGACTGCTGGCCCAGTTGGCCAAGAATTGCCAGGAGGAGCCTCCTTGGGCCTCTTGAAGCACTGCTTGGAAAACACCACACATATACCCACGCGCGCACGCACGCACACATACACACACACACACACACACACACACACACACAGATTCAAACTGGTTTGATATATGAATTTAGTTAAGGTTTTTCAAACTTTGCTCGTAGTGAAGATAAACATGGACCACGTAGCTGAACGTGGCATACTCACTTGGAACCACAGGCCAGATTTCTCTGGGAAGCCACTGCACGAATCCTAATGTACTGGCAATTAAAGAGACATAAGACAAGCCTCCCGAGAGATTATCGTCTCAAATGCCACGAGGGTGGAAAGAAAAGACAAGCAGGAGAGCAACAAATCACATTCTCAACTCTCCCGACCGTCTCAAACTGTGATCTCGATCACGACGACTCAACTCCACTGCTCAATGGTCAAAAGTAGTCATGGACGTGTGGCTGATTCCCAGTAAAACTACAGAAACAGGTGACAGCCTGATATTTGGTCCATGCGCTCAAGTTTGCTGCTGATTTCTGATCCAGTGTTATGTGAACAACAACAACAACAACAAAATATCTGATTTCATTGTAAATCAGAAATAAGACCATAATGCCCAAAAGTAGAGAGAGAGAGAGAGAGAGAGAGAGAGAGAGAGAGAGAGAGAGAGAGAGAGAGAGAGAGAGAATGGGGGAAATTGCCTGCCATAGAGGCAGGGTGAAGAATGGGATGGGAGAGGGTTACTGGGGACAATGGCGGTGGAAAATGTGCACTGGTGGAGGGATGGGTGTTTGATCATTGTATGACTGAAACTCAAACATGAAAGCTTTGTAACTGTATCTCACAGTGATTCAATAAATTTTTTTTTAATTAAAAGAAAAAAGAACACAGAAGGGACCACATGCACAAATGAGTTGAGAGTAAGAGCCCTGCAAACACAGAGCAAAGTTCTCCTGAAAGGAATCAGATTAAGAAAATAACCAATGGTTTGCCAAAGGAGGAATGTATGTGTACTTATAATCCTTATGAAATTTTGTAATACTATTTTCAATATCCTGAAGGTGCTTGCAGCATTGTGTCACTATCTTCCTTTAAGAACTTTCAGAGTAAAGGATGCACAGAAATGTTCCCAACGAAAAGAAGAAAAGAGATGGCACTTTTAAGAGTAACCCAGGGTCCCCTGTAAGGGGAAGGAATGAAGGGACAAGAGAAAGAGTTGGTGAAACATTTCTAATACCATCTTAGTTTGGATTCTTTTTCAAATGACTGAATTTGTTTTTTTTTTCTTTTTCTTTTCTTTTTTTTTTTTTATACCATATTGTGGTTGTTTGAGTCTTGAAATTACGCAAGATTCTGAGAATTCTGTATTAAAACTCTCTGGGAAGGCTCTTGTCCAGATTTATGACAAAAATATTACAAATAAAATCCACAAAAAGTACCAGAGATGTCACATCTCAAATCCTGGTGATTACCCCCTTTGAATGCCTATATGAAAATGAAACGAGCAATTTGTGGAGCTTGAATTTCAAGGGTATTTTGGAAAAGATGCCATCTGCTTTCCAAAAGCAAAACAGCAGCAGAAATAGTTTTCTCTTTCTCTAAGGCCAGGAAGCCAAAATATTAGATCATTGTGCATTTGATTTTCAATGGCAAAAGTATCAACATTTTTGCGGTCTCTTTCTCTCTCTATGTCTATAAGTCAAGGCTTATTCCATCTGGAATTGTTTTTCATTCTCACAATAATTCCAAGTAAACTTTAAGTGCCATCCAAAAAATAAAAAAAAAAGACCCTACATAAATCCTCCATTCACAAAAGCTTGGATTTTGGAGTCAAATTTCTTTTTTGTAATACTCAAGAGGACTCTTTTCTTTATTGTTCATACCAACAATGAATCTCAAGGTAATATTGCATCCTATCTAACATGACCATCTTTGGAGCAATCACTTAAATAATCAGGATTTCAGAACTCATTTGTATTATTGCATCACTAATTAATTAGTAAATTAATTTCAAATATGAATTTAAAAATATATATATGTGAGCTACATTTCATGTTATATGATGAAGGATCGAGAAAGGATCAACTTTAACTGCCCAGAATCCAATATCTTTTCTATTTCATCTGAAAGAAAGTTTTAAGATTTCTCTCCCAATTCAGACTTTCTAAAGCACTTCTTGGCTTCTGGTTTGACTACACTAATTAAAGTATGTTCCCTTAGCAATAATAAAGGTTCACGTAAAGAATGTGACCAAAAAAAAAAATCAGATTTAAAATACGGATTTTAAAATGACTATGGGAAGTCCCCCACATCCTTGAAACCCCAGGGGCAAATGAGAGAGACTGAATGACGATGGCATTCCGCTGAGAGGAATTGCAGTGAAAGGAGTTCAAGTGCATCGCGGTGGCAGCAGCAATCCATAACGCCCTCTGTTTGGGAGAGGGGCTACCATTTATCTTCCCCGTTGCAGTCAGTGTGAAGGTGACTCCGTGTGTGTCTGGATGTGCGCAGATCATAAACGGATCAGTCACTAACTGGTTTTCTACCACATCACTCAGACTAAGACACTAAGTGCTCCCGGCAGACCTCATGATGAGCTCGCCGATGAAGTGCTGGATATGGTATGCCGTCCAGCATAATTTGGAGAACTCCAGCACACAGATTTGCGGGCCAGTTCATCTTCTTCTGAGTCAAGAAAACCTGCTTGTAGTTCCATTTCCTTCGCTCTGGATTATTTTTCTTTTCCCTTAGAATCATTTTATTGATGTCAACTGGTCATTTCAATAATTTATTCCTTTCCCCTGCTTAATAGTATTCCATGAGATGTAAGTACAGGACCACAGTTTGTTTACCCATTAACATATTAAGACATACTTTAGAATTTTTTGTTGAAATATTGAATGTAATCAAAGTAAAGTGAAAGCAAAGTGAAATTTATCAGTTACACAGGCGGGGTGAGGGGCTGGGAAGGTGGGAGGGAGGTATACTGTGATTCTTGGTGGTGGAATATGTGCACTGGTGAAGGGATGGGTGTTCAAGCATTGTATGACTGAGACTTAAACCTGAAAGCTTTGTAACTTTCCACATGGTGATTCAATACAAGAATAAATTAATTTTTTAAAAAAGGGCATACTTTAGGTTATTTGTGGATTGGGGCTAGTATAAACAAGCTGCTATGGACATCCTGTATAAGCTTTCATTAAAAAAAAGAAACCTTCTGTGTTGTTTTATTTTTAATTTTTTTGCTTTTTGGGTAACAATTTGCGATGCTCAGAGGTTACTCCTGGCTTTGCACTCAAAATTTACTCCTGGCAATGCTCAGGAGATCATACGGGATGCCGGGAATTGAACCTAGGTGAGCCACATGCAAGGCAAATGCCCTATCCGCTGTACTATTGCTCTGGCTCCTGTTATTTTTGTTTTTGTTTTTGTAATGACCGCATCTCACTGCATGGAACCATCAAACAGTGCTTTTTTAGGGAAAAAAAAAAGAATCTGCTCAATTTTATCTCCTCCAGGCAAAGAACAGTGGAACTCAAGAGGGAACGAGACATGAGATTTCTTTAGGCTTTTCTAAGTCGAACTGACTAGCAAGGAAGCAGCTTATAGCAAATAGCTGTTTGTTGTCAGACAAACTTCTCTGAGTGCCTTCTCTGTGCAGGTTTTTCCTAGGACTGACCCATATTCCATTGAAAGGTCCAGGAAAAATGGTTTGGGCGAGTCTTTGAAAGCCTAGCTTCTTAAGCAGTGGTGGTTGTGAAACTTTCATTTCAGTAGAGATTTCTGATTGGGGCTGGAGAGATAATACAGGGGTACTCACCTGCGTGCAGTCAGCAGCAGTTTGATCCCTGCCTCAGTCTGGTCCCTACTGCTGGGATCAGCCCCCAAGAACGAAGTAGGAAGTAGCTCTTGAGCACTGGCGGGTGTAGCCCAGCGCCCCATCCAACCAGAAATTTACAATTTATTATATTAAGGGACTGGAGCAATAGCACAGCGGGTAGGGCATTTGCCTTGCACGTGGCCAACCCAGGTTCGATTCCTCCATCCCTCTCGGAGAGCCCGGCAAGCTACCGAGAGTATCCTGCCCGCGCGGCAGAGCCTGGCAAGCTCCCCGTGGCATATTTGATATGCCAAAAACAGTAACAAGCCTCACAATGGAGACATTAATGGTGCCCACTTGAGCAAACTAATGAACGACAGTCCTACAGTGCTACATTATAATTAAATGTTTGGTTGGTGTATTTTATATGCCATGGGTTGCAGAAAAATTTGAGTGAAAAGGGTCCTACCTGCTATAAAAAAAAAAAATCACAGGAGCACCTGAGGGTAAATCCTGAAAATTTACCATCTGCCTACACAACAACCAGCCTGAACAATTCTGAACTCCCATTCCCACTTTGCAAGTTGTCAGGAAGCAAAGGAACCGTCTCTCCACAGCTCTCTCTTCCCACCCCCTCAGAGAAATACACAAGATGTCTTTACCAGCAGAACCCCACGGCCACCACAGAAAGGCCACTTTTAAAAGTGAAATTCACTTACAACCAGGACCCAATTTTTATGGTAAGAAATGGCTGAAATAGAACTTTATGTTAAAAATTCAAAATGTTGGAAACACTGAAATAGATGAAAATTGCTATTTTGCTTTTTGTTCAACAAAATATGTCTTTGCACTGACCACAGGCAAAACGTGGTCATAAACAAAGTTCATTTTTTGAATTAATTTTATTCAAGTTTCAACTTCGACTTCTTCTTTTATCAATCAAGAATGACCACTTTGGGGGCCAGAGCGATAGTGCAGCATGTAGGGTGTTTGCCTGATGCGCGGTACGTGTACCCATGCAATGCATGGCCGATCCCGGGTTCAGTCACCAGCATCGCGTGTGATCCCTGAACAGAACCAGGAGTAAGCCCTGACACATGATGGGTGTGGCCCCAAACAGAAACAAAAACAAAGAAGAATGATCCCTTTTGTAGAAAAACTGAAATAACTGATAAGACTTATCAACTTCCAAGAACCCCTCTTAATTTCATATTTTTATGTTTACTTGATAGACACTCAGGGAGCCAGTAATTTGTTCAACCCATCTAATTCTGCCGGGCTGGCTCATCACTGACTACCTGTGAATCCCAGGGGGTTCTTCAGCAACACTTTTATGAACTTCCTGAAATCCCACATCTTTTGCAAAATGTACATTTCTCGTGCTTAATCTCGCCAATGGAGAAACAGTCCTGGATGTTAAGTGGAGAGAGCTAATAAGCAAGGAGAGCTGAGAAGTGGGGAGTTCATTAGTGGATATTTTTATAGCTTCTCCTTGCCTACTTAATCCTTATAATTGCAGGAACTCAGATAATTAAGTGGAATTTCATATCATCAATTGCTAGCCTGTCCCCATGAAATGACTCGAGCCAGCTGTCCAGAGCTACTCAAAACAAGAAGGATCACAGAATTAACACCTCAAGACAAACGACACATCAAAAACATCATTAAGAGTTAATTTGGGGGGCTGGAGAGGTAGCTCAGAGGGCTGGGCACAGGCTCTGCCTGCAGCTGGCCTAGCTTCCACCCCCAGAGCAGAGCCAAGAGCAAGCAACAAGCCAGGAGTAGCTCCTGGTAGGGCCAAAAAAATTTAAAAAAAAAAAAATTTTTTTTTTCAGTGAATTTGGTGAACATTTTCCCAAGAAATAGGTAAAACCCAGTGTGTTTGTTTGTTTTAAGAGAAATGAAAGTCAAAGCCCGTGCTTTCTAATGGACACCATATGTTTGTGACCATGAGGATGTTTCAATGTTCCCTGGGAGAGATACTCTAAAACCGAGATGCTCCCGTAGACCAGTTAAACAGCACGGCGAAGACGGAGGGACTTAAAACGAACTAGTCCCATCCTTCCTAAAACACACGGCCCTCCGCCCGGTGCCCGCCAACCGGCAGCCAAGTGTTATCAGCAAGTCTAAATTTGGATCTCATAACCTACAAACCACTTAAGATAAAGGGTGCTGGAATAAGTGCAAGGACTGACAGGGCCCCACAGGGAACAGGTCAAGTCAGGTGACACGGATTCCAAACAAAAATGACCCGCACGGAGTATATGAAAGCTGAGATGAATCATTCCCAGCTAGAACGGCTCCGGGGCTGCTTAAAAAGTCAAGAGGTTCAACCCAAGCAGAGAAGGCTTTGGCCATTGTTCCTACACAAAAACTGAGATTTGGGCTGTTAAAAATAAAAGAAAATTAAAAATATAAAAACCCACAGCAGGCGGTGATGTCAGGAATGTGTCAACAGTCATCAGATGGGTGGCTGGGCACCCACGCGGGCCGGGACCAAGAGTAACCTCTGGTCACTACAGCCAGGGGGGCTGAGCTTGGCCTGCGAGCACCTGTGGTAAGAGGCAACACGCAAGCTCGGGGCTGGGAGTGACTCGAGGAAAATCTGGGTCAGAGGTGGCTCGAGTTCAGGGCTAAGAGGTCCCCGCTGGCTGGCTCGGCGGAGAGTGCAGACAGGACGAGGGAGATACTGTGCCGCAGAACGCCCCGACTCTCCTATGGAAACCCCGACGCCATGTGGGGTGGTCCTGGCACACACGGGGACTTTCTTAATGGGCGCCTCACCACACTGGCAGCGAGAGCCAGGCTGCTCACTACGGCCGAGTGAACCTTCCGGAACTCGGCTCTGCGCGGCCTCCCCTGCCCTGCTCTCTGGATGCACTAGAAGCTACTGGAACGGATCCCGAGGCAGGACTGCATCTGTACTCCCAGACAACAGCAGCTCCGGCGTCACATGGCACCCCTCATTCTCTCCTCCCTCTCTCCCCCACCCTCTCTCTGTCTGTCTCTCTCTTTCTCTCCCTCCCTTTCCCCTTTCCCTCTCTCTCTCTCTCTCTCTCTCTCTCTCTCTCTCTCTCTCTCTCTCTCTCTCTCTCTCTCTCTCTCTCTCTCTCTCTCTCTCCTCCCTCCCTCCCTCCTTTTGCCAAAAAACAGCCCTTCTTCCCTTCTTCATCACTTGACAGGAACTTGGTTTTCTCTGGAGAGACACTGTTTTTGTTTATTCAGTTATCACATTAAAACAACGTATGCTCTATAAAAACAGAAACGTACTGCTCTGGTCTCCAGCACTGCAGAATCTGTGGTTTCAAAAGCAAAGAAGAAAAAAAAAAGCACCCGAGCTCATAGAAGGTACTCAGCCGGTACATTTCTCTGGCAGGAAAACAAAAAGGGACATGAAACTTCGCTGGTATAAAGATAACTTATGCAAAAGGGAAATATGAAGATCGTAAGCAAATGACCACCTATGAGGACAGGAATTGGCCAAATACCAAGCCAAATGGCCAGATCAGAGACCTGGATTTATGAGAAGGCTCGAAGAGTTTCTTGCTAAAACTGCCTTAAACCCATTTCTCTGTATTTGCTGATCTCTGAATCCATTTGAAACTTCGCTCCGGCTTTCGCTAAACCAAAGTGATCCTCTCAGAAATCACACGGGGTCTTGGTTCTCTGTCAGAGCGCAGGGCTGAAGAGAGCTCAGCTAGCTGAGCTCACACTCTGCAGGCGAAGGGCTCGGGGCTGATCCCCAGCACCGCATGGTCCCTGGAGCACTGCTGGGAGAGACCCAGGAGCACAGAGTGGGAAACAGCCCCTGAATATTGTCATATCTGGCCCCTCAAAAATCTTCTCCAGAAAGAGTCATCAGTTAAATGATGCAGGAGAGATGGAACCATTCTCCACCCAACTGTATGCATCTCAGGACCACCCATAATCTATGTCACTGTCATTCCGCTGCTCATCAATTTGCTCAAGTGGGCACCAGTAATGTTTCCACTGTGAGACTTGTTGTTACTGTTTTTGGCATATCAAATACACCATGGGTAGCTTACCAGGCTCTGCCCTGCAGGTGAGATACTCTCAGTAGTTTGCTGGGCTCTCAGAAAGGGGCGGAGGAATAGAACCCGGGTCGGCCAAGTACAAGGCAAATGCTATCGCTTCAGCCCTATGTATTCTATGTAATTACATTCATGTATTTTATGTAATTATATTCAATCTTTTCCACTTAGGGGCTTTACCCCAGTGATGTTTAGGGGCGGCTCCCTGCAGTATTGGGGTGCGGTGGGGTATGTGGCTCCTGCGCTATTTTCTACGTAGCTAAAAAAACCCATCAGAACTTTGACACTGGTACTAGAATGACCCACCTTAACGCTGCTGCCATCATTAAATAACTGGGTAGCCAGGACTACTCTCTCAAAGCACAGAAGACAGGCCAAAGACTGCAACCACAAAGCAAAGGCCCAAGAGAGTTCTGAACATAATGCAATGGAAGACAATTAAGGGGCTGTGGCCTCTGCTCAGCCAAAGGTCACTGACAACACAGGGCATGGACAAGAACGTCAGGCCAGCTCCTGCAAGCCTGCTCAGAGCATCCTCGGGAGGCTGGATATTAAGCCACTGAACTGAGGCCTCCGACAACCCTAACAGTTACCAGTCCACAGACAAAATGCCCAAAGGTGAGAGGCCTTGACGAGCAAGAGAAAATACTTTCAGAGCTTCCTAAGAGTTTCATGGGAGGCTAGAAACTTCATTTCCTTCTTTTTTTTTTTTTTTGGTCACACCCATCGATGCTCCTGTGTTGGTTACTCCTGGCTCATGCACTCAGAAATTACCCCTGGTGGTGGTTGGGGGACCATATGGGATGCTGGGAATCGAACCTGGGTCAGCCACATGCTAGGCAAACGCCCTACCCACTGTGCTATTGCTCCAGCCCAGAAACTTCATTTCCTTTTGAAAAGCAATTACTTTTCAATCATTTCTACATCCAAGTAATTTAGCAAAGTGGAAACAGGGAAGACAATAGGAAGATGGAGTGGGGTCAGGACTTATCTGGTCATTATTCATAGAAAGCTTTGTACCTACAATTCCATGAGAATAGGAACATACAAAAATAAGTCATCATGTGATGTTCCAATTTTCCTCAATCATCTTAGGCCATTCACCGATAAGACGCATACATTTCTCTTAGTTAATTCGATCATCATCATCCATTTATTGGCATACAAAGATATGATTAACCTTCTAAATTGTATAAAATGTAGTATCTTCTTTGGAGCTAAAGTGATAGTACAGCAGGCAGGGCATTTGCCTTGCACACGGCTGATGGTTCGATCTCCAGCATCCCAGATGGTTTCTGAGCACCACCAGGAGTAATTCCTGAGTGCAGAGCCAGAAGTAACCCCTGAATATCACCAGATGTGACCCAAAACACCTATGTATATTATATATAAACATACATATATGAGGGATAGATAGATCTATAGATAAAGATATAGTCTCCTAGTCTATCTCATGAACAATGCAGGCACTAAGAAATATACTCCCTTCCCAAGAAAAAAAAGTAAGAGGCTGGAAAAAAAAATCAATAAAGTTTTAGTAGTAATAAAAGTATTTTTAAAACATAATGGCTAGATTGACTAAGTCATAGATATAGGCAGTTAATTACCAGCATTCATAAATTATTTTCAAGTAAGGCTAATAATTACTCCACATGTAATGAGGAAACTGCATTTAACAAGCTATCTCTATTTTTTTTTTTTGCTTTTTGGGTCACACCTGGCAATGCACAGGGGTTACTCCTGGCTTTGCACTCAGGAATTACTCCTGGTGGTGTTCAGGAAACCATATGGGATGCTGGGAATCGAACCCGGGTCGACCACGTGCAAGGCAAATGCCCTACTCGCTGTGCTATCACTCCAGCCCCTAACAAGCTATCTTTTAAATCCTTTCTTATTCTCATAAATTATAATTTTTTCTAAGCAGATCTTTGAAAAATCTGAATGTAACCTGCCCAACAGAATTTTTTAAAAAGAAATAAACAAAAAGAAAACTTCCATAAAACTTAAGGCTGAAGAGATGATACAAGGGTAAGCAGTTTGCCTTGCATACAGCTGACCTGAGTTCGATCCCTGGCACCCCTTTTGGTCCCCTGAACACCAAGTGATCCCTGAGAGCAAAGCAAGACCACTGAGGGTGGCCAAAATAAAACTTCAAAATTCAAATTTGAAATTCAAAATTGAGCATGGTTTACTCAGCTTCTCTGAGTCTTTTACGACCACACATTTAATCCATAAACTGCCCTGATGTCCTTGATTTTTGCTAACACTTACATCTGAAAGAAATGTATCTGCTTATTGTCTTGTTTCTCCCACTAAAATATAAAATTCGTGAGGGCAGAAATCAAGATGTACTCCAAGCACTCCAAAGACTGCCTGGTATCATAAATATCTGAAGAACAAAGGAATGGACAGCTAAGTCTGTAACATACATTCTCTGGATATGTGGGTACGTAACATGCATATCCTTTATAAATACAAACTTATAAGACACAAAGCTCTCTCATGGCTACAGCACTACACAAATGTACAGCCCATGCAGTACAATCAAGCTGGAGATGATATTTTAGGATTTTCCACAGATGGTTCCATGGATGGCTACATCATCTTGGTCAAGTTACTCGGCTTTCTGAACCTATGTTTATTTACCCATAGAATAAGCATTTGGATTTAGTTTGTTTGGGGATTTCATCTTTCTCCAGTTTTGAGAAATAATCTACATGCATCACCCACCATGTTAGAATGAACATAAACATTATGTTCATTCCCAATACATTTTTTTTGCAGCCCTTAGGAATTGAATCCAAGACTTCACACATGCAAGGCAAGTGTTCTGCCACTGACCTACACCCCAACCCTCAAATATCTTTTCTTAAATAATCCAAGAGGGCAGAAGAAATAGTATAGGGGTAAGGCCTTGTCAGGGTTGATCTCTGACACCACATATGGTGGTAGTGCCGCCTTAGATCCCTTGAGCACAGAGCCAGGATAAGACCTGAGCACCTGCAATTGTGGAAGAAGGAAAAAGAAGAAGGAAGGAGGAGAAAGGAAAAAGGAAGAAGGAAGAAGGAAGAAGGAAGGAGGAGGAAGGAAGAAAGAAGAAGAAGAAGGAGGAGGAGGAGGAGGAAGAGGAGGAGGAGGAGAAAAAGGAGGAGGAGGAGGAGAAGGATGAAAAAAAGAGAAAGAGGAAGAGGAGGAGGAAGAGGAAAAGAAATAGGAGGAAGAAGGAAGAGATAGCATTAATACAATGAAAATCAAGTTAAAGGAAAAATAAATTCAAAATACATATGATAATGGTCTATAATCTATAAGAAAATGCAAAATAATATTCTAACATCAGACTCCATGGGAATCACTATCATCAATGACTATCAATAAAATGGTCATATGAAATTTCCCCCTCCAATATTCTCCTTTGTTATTCTTATTTTCTGTTTTGTTTTTTTTTCTTGAACAATGGAGTCAAATGCTTGAAATGATTCTTGACCAAAAATGATCCTTGAGAATCACTGAAATGGTTGCTCTGGATAGCCCACCAGGACCATGCCCCTGATCACAAGCAAAGAATCCAGCTGTAAGCTTCCCTACTGTCATGTGACCTCAGTTGTCTTTTGTCCTCACATGCCATGACCTTGGCAAATGCAAGTCAGAACCAAAAACATTTTGCACCTAAACAACCCCTCTCCTGTTCACCTTAAAAATCACAGTACAGTCATCCCCAAAGTTCTTCTTTGGAGCAGCAAGAAAAAAAACAAATAGCCAGAGAGGGTATAAGCAGTCTCCTGAATTGCCTCTTCTGGACAAGAGCATGGCATAGTTGAAATTCTGTGGCCAGTATCAGAAGGGGTCCAGTTCTAAGTAGATAAGGATACTGCTGTTTTTTTCTGTACCCATCTTCTTCAAGGCAGCCATCCCTTCTGCCCCATACAAGACAGAAACCCAGGACTCTTTGCCAAACTATCCGAAGAATCCAATTATTTGAGAATTTGAGGGTAGAAAACATTCATTGTCACCCAGAAATAGTTTTAGTTTTCATATGTGGTATATAATTAAATCTGCAAAAATTATAAAATGCATGTACGGACCTTGTTTGAAAATTAAATACCTACATTATGATCTTTAATCCTGCCTTAGATTTATAAAAGTAATCTAGCCCACGTGTAGAACTTTACTTCTTCTATGCCAATAAGGACAACCCAGTTCCCTAGAATCTAAAAGCAAAACAACCTAGACTTCATAGAAGTATCTGAACTAGACAGTCAACATTACCTCTAATCCTACGGACCAGAAAATTAGGTCAAAGAATAATGAATCTTAAGAAGTGCCAAAGTCAGGATTAAAATCGACCTCTCCTCTTTTTGTATCCATACTGGTTCTAGTCTGTCACCTGACCTTTTGTGCGTAATAGTCAACCCAGC
Organism: Sorex araneus; assembly: GCF_027595985.1. Classification (NCBI taxonomy): domain Eukaryota; kingdom Metazoa; phylum Chordata; class Mammalia; order Eulipotyphla; family Soricidae; genus Sorex; species Sorex araneus. The sequence goes on from NC_073313.1 coordinate 260,497,063, forward strand.
CTTATTTTATAATATGTGGCGAATCAATATACACACAAATAACAGATAGTGAAGGAAATGACTCAACAGTCATATACAGTTGTTCTCTTAGAAGAGCAAATACTATTCAGTTGTAGGAAATGAGAGAATCTTATCAGGACAAGAAAAATGATGCTAATAAACTCCCCCCACTGTCCTATACACCCCACCCCACTCTGGACCTTTTAACTTTAAACAAAATTTTAATCCGCTTAAGAGAACCTGATTACAAGAGAAGAAATCTTGGGATCAGAAATGCAGAACTGAAACCCAAAGCTTATCACACTGATAAGGAGACTTATACAGGAAGCAATAAATTACCAGTGCTTCCTGTTTTAAGTATTCTTATCTGTAGGATACTACATTCTTTTTTTTTTTTTCACAGCAGAACCTCACATTTAGGATACTTCCCCAAATAGATTCCTCTGATCTTCAGCTGTCAGCTGGACTTGCTTCATAAATAGCCTGCCATGTGCACTCGGAGGGCTGTGGACACTCTCAGTGCAAAAAGAGTCCAGTGGATACCCAGTGCTTTTAGACTTGGGCAACCAACTGGGAGAGATAGAATCCAGACACAGAAATCCTAGGAGGATGCTATGAAGGCCCCCAGTCAGGGCACTGTGGCCTTTTCTGACTGGTGATTTTTAAACAAAGGCCACAGCAGATATATCTCCATTTTTAATATGTGGGTCACAAAAGGACCTAAGATCTATTGCAGATCAATTTGAAGTACAATTTTTATCCAGGCATTCATCATTCATTTTGACATGAAACACAAACACACACACACACACACACACACACACACACACAATACCTGGTCCCTGGGTTTAAAATAACTTTTCCAGAGGTTTCCATGACCAACAAGTAGAGACAACAAAACTGATATTTAAGGGAATGTGTTTGAAAAATTACATATGTAACCCAAGTTTAAATAGATGGAGGGAAAACACATACAGATACAGACACAGACACACACACACACCCAAGTATAAAAGATGCCTAGCTATAATCTTTATGATCTAGTATGTCAGGAATTCTACTGCCAGAATTACACAAGCTGGGACAATTTCAGAGAGAGAAAGAAAAAAAAATCAATGTCTGTGTTTAAAAGAAATAAAGGAAGGGAAAACAACTTATGGAATGGGATGGTGAAACACTGATTTCAGAGTTTCGGGGGCTTTGTTTTGGGTGGGCCCAAGCTGGCTCAGGGGCTGCTCCGCGGGTGCTCCAGGGTCCACGTGGCACCAGGGACCCGGCTTGGACCTGCTGCACGCAGAGTGAGCATTCCGCTGGCGCCAGCTCCCTGCGCCCTGGCCTGGCATTTTATGATATGTGCGTGTGTGCTGGTATTTGAACTAAATACCGGCATGTTTATGGCTTCCTATCACACCCGCCTCTGCTCACCGGCCCCACCCCAGGTGGGGTAAGAAGCTCTGCCATGGGCCCAGGCAGTCTGCAGCAGATCTGGTTGACGACACAGTCTTAAAGACTCGGTGCCTGCTGACTCCATACAAGTATGATACCCAAGTCCCTTCCAGGAACTGCCAAGTAACTTTCTTTTCATCTAATGGTACTAAACACCCCTCCACCCAGAGAGGCCCTTTCTGACCCCCGGGTCTATCTACTCCCTGCAAAAGCCCCTGTTCCCAGCTCACTCATTCAGACAGAGACTTAACACAGTGGCTGTGTGGTTGAGCCACGTGGGGCCCAGGCCAGGCCAGGCCAGAGTGTCTGCCACCCCGACATGCCTACTGAACTCCAGTCCAGGACTGACGATGACCAAGTTCTTCTAGTGAATCTGATTCACTTGATTAGGAATCCCTGGTGGGCAACGGGAGAAAAATGGCCAATTTTTGGTCCTACTCTGAGGTCAAATTACAAACCCATTTTCAAGGCAAACCAACCGCAGAAGGATTCGAATAAAAATCCAAACAGTTAAGTCCTTCGAGACAAGGAGCTCAAGAAGGAGGTCCTGATGACCATAAAGACTCCAAGATGGCACGTTATTGATAGTGTTCCGTTGGTGAGGAACATTCCCAAATGCACCTTGGGTTGGCCTGAGACACTCGCCCACAGAACACTGGCCAATCCCAGGCAGGAGAGAGCTATGGAAAGAGGCTCGGACAAGAACTGCCACATGAATGGAAGGTCTGAGGAATCAGACAGAGAAGTACGACTTGAAAATGGATCATAGGAAGGGGAAAAAGAGCTGACTTCACATGGGTCTTCAAACATATGTCGGGAAACAGCCCATAAAAGGTCAGTGGGTTGAATAAACAAATTGTGGTATATCCATACAAGGCAATATCATCCAGCAACACAGAGAAATGAGCTTTCAAGCCACAGAAAAGACATGGATGAACCTCAAGTGCACTCAACTAAGGGCAAGAAGCCAGTCTGGTAGATGCTTGCAGTGTGTGACTCCAATTTTATGACATTCTGGAAGAGGCAAAACTGCAGAGATGATAAACGGAGCAGTGGCTGCCAGAGGCAGGGGGGGGGGGGCGGGAAGTTTGAATAGGAAGCACGGGGGCGAGGATGGGGGGCTAGGGCAGGCGAACTATTCTGTATGGTGCCATGGTGAATGAGACACCTGACATTTGTCAAAGCCCATTGAACTTTGCAGCACATCAGGCTGGTGCAACAGTATAGTGGGTTAAGGCCTTTGCCATGCTCACAGTCCATGCTGGGTTCAATCCTTGGGGTCCCATGTGGTGCCCTGGACTCCACCATGAGCACAGAGCACAGAGTGTGGAGTAAACTCTGAGCACCTCCCTGTAATGGCCCCCAAGCAAAAAACAAAACAGACAGAAAACTTTACAACACAAAGAGCACACCTTGGGGTGGGGGCTGGGGGATCATTTTAGAACAGGCTACCCCAGGATAGCATCTAGATGGGACAAAGAATCGAAATGTATTCCGAGGACAAGAAACCATCTCGCTGAAAGAGGGGCTGGGATGAAAGGCTGACCCAAGGGCTAATGAGGAGAAACTGTACGTAAAAGAAATCACACTGGGCTTCAGTGGATTGATGAAGCTGTTCCCGCTAGACAGGGGTGTGGACTCCAGTCTCTGGCTCGGGGTCTGCGTCACACTGACAAGTTAGCAAAGGGCGGAGGGACAGTGACGGCGAGGCTTCTCGCCACTGGAACAGGAGACAGAGAAGAGGAGGACGTGGGAAGGATGCGTGTCAAAATAAGTCCGTGTTACGAGACATCAGAATGAACTCACACTGAGCTTACTATGGATACATATGGTTACACACAGAAATAGTACTAGATATGTGTGTCTCTGTAGAAGATTGTGCGTGTGTGTGTGTGTATGTGTGTGTGTGTATGCACGCGCATGCATGTGTGAATGTGTGTTTCCTTATAGGTGCAGATTTCCTCGTTTGGGCAGCTGAGAGAGTAAAGAGAAATGACACCGCAACACCAACAAACACATGGAGTGCCAGGACCGTGGCTTCTCCTGCTGCTCTCTATGGGAAATGTGCGGCCCATGGGTTGTACATCAAAATCATACCGTCTATCCCTGGTACATGCTTTACATCAAAATCATACAGTCTATCCCTGGCACATGCATCTCATGGGCTGCCCGTGGCCCATCTCGCCTGTATGGTCTGGGCCACGAAGGATGTTATCAACATCCAAATGGCATTGGGCAGAAAAAGATCACCCATAGAGAAACAGACGATTCTAAGACGAGAGCAGGAAACGAGATGATCCTGGTGGATCTTGCAGTGCCGGGAAGTAAGAAAAGGCTGCGGAAGTATTTCTAAACTAAAATAAGGGACTGGAGAGAGAGAGCACAGTGGGAAGTGCACTTGCCTTGCATGCAGCCAATCCAAGTTAGATCCCTGGCACCCCTGTGGGTCCCCCGCATACTGCCAGGAGTAATCCCTGAGTGCAGAGTCAAGAGAAATCCCTGAACACCACCAGGTACGGCTCCCCCAAATTAAATTCACAAAGAAGACAGCTGAAAAAAAAAAAAAAAAAAAGAACCAGCGGCATTGCTCAAAAGGCTGAGGTACCAAATTTAGTTCCTGGCACCATATGCCCTGCCCCGCACACACCGTCAAGTACCACCAAAAGTGCCCTCTAGGTCCCCAGCAATGCTGGGCTGGAGGATCAATACATCCCAGGCAAGACTGAGCCATGAGGCTCCTACAATCAGACCTAGTACGGCCAAGAAGGCCTCCTAGGCCCGAATTCTATAATACCCATGCAGTTTGCTCCCCAAATGGTTTTCCAACACTCTTATATTGCCTGTTCGCTTTAAAATACTCTCGATTGTAAACTACATTTGATGAATTAGGACTTTCATAGAAAAGTCAGAAGACGCAAAATTTCTTATGGAGGAAATTGATTCTCTAATTAAATCTCAGCAAATAAATATATGTTATATTTGAATCCCCGAAAAGCATATTCAAGTTAATTAGCATTGTCTAATCATTTATGAAGCGTTTTATGTTTATGGGTATTCTCGCCTAAGAATTTCTGTTGAAACTCATTTCCAGGCCTATTTCCTCTTACAGAAAACTGATTAGTAATGGTGCCAAGGTTATGATTTCATGTTTTATCTTCTGCACATTTAAATGCATTGTGTTTATTTTTTAATTTGTTTTAGAGTCTTGCTATGTTTGTGCTGGATTCATCGCATACACTTTAAATCTTTTAATAAACCAGAACTTATATCCTCAGTTTGGAGAGAAGTTGAGCTACACCCAGCAGTGTCAAGGGGCCACTTGCACCTCTGCGCTCAGGGGTTTTTCCTCCTAGGGGGGCCCAGGGATCGAATCAGGATCAACAACATGTAAAGCCAGAGCCTTGATCCTTGACCCTAGCTTCAATTTTTATTTTTATTTTTTTTGTCCTGACCAGTGAAAAACATACAGCATATGCACCATATGTGTGTACAGTTTATAAATGCAGTCATTGCTTTGAAAGAATGACTTCAGGGGCCAGAGAGATAGTACAATGGTTAGGGCGCTTGCCTTGCACGTAGCCAACCTGGGCTCCTTCCCTGGCACTGAACTGGTCCCCCAAGCACTGCCAAGAGAGATTCCTAAGTGCAGAGCCAGAAGTAAGGTCTTGAGCACCAGCAGGTATGGCCCCCAAACCAAAATAATAACAATATCACTTGTTATTATTAACAAAAATAATAATTTTTATCAACAAAAATAATTTTAACTTTATAAGGCACGACCTCTTATAGTCTAGTTCCCCCTCTCAGAGAACCCGGCAAGCTAGCGAGAGTATCCTGCACGCACGGGAGAGCCTGGCAAGCTCCCTGTGGCATATTAGATATGCCAAAACCAGTAACAATGATGGGTCTCATTCCCCTGATCCTGAAAGAGCCTCCAATGCGACACCATTGGGAAGGACAAGTAAAGAAAGGCTACTAAAATCTCAGGGCTAGGATGAATGGAGACGTTACTGGCGCCTGCTGGAGCAAATCGATGAACAACAGGATGACAGTGATGACAATGATACAGTGATTTATTTATTTTGTTGGCTGGAGCAATACCACAGCAAGTAAGGCGTTTCCCTTGCAGCGGTCGACCTGGGTTCAATTCCTCCACCCCTCTCGGAGAGCCCAGCAAGCTACTGAGAGTATCTTGCCCACACGGCAGAGCCTGGCAAGTTCCCCGTGGCGTATTCGATATGCCAAAAACAGTAACAAGTCTCACAATGGAGACGTTACTGGTGCCCGCTCAAGCAAATCGATGAACAATCAGACGACAGTGCTACAGTGTTGTTTATTTTGAAGCAAGGCCGTTTTTACTGACACTTGCTCAGAAAGATGTGATGGGGAGAGAAAGGAAGAGTGTGTGTCTGAGAGAGAACAAGGGCTTCTCCAGAGTGGAAATAGGCAAGTGAAGAAACCGACAGAGCAGAAAGCGAGATGGGTATGTGAGGGAGAGCACGGCTTTGAAGAGTCAGCCCCTATTCTCATTGTCATTGTTGTTGTTTTCTTTTTGAGTCACACCCAGTGATGCTCAGGGGTCACTCCTGGCTCATGCACTCAGGAATTACTCCTGGCGGTGCTGGGGGACCATATGGGATGCTGGGGATCAAACCTGTATCGGCCATGTGCAAGGCAAATGCCCTCCCTGTTGTGCTATTGCCTCAGCCCCTCTCATTATTTAAAGGTGTCAAGGTAGTAGCCATCACTTGTCACAACTAAAATCGAAAAGAGGGATTTAAATTAGCAAGAGAGAAAGTTTCTCAAACCAGCGGGATGTGACTCAGTAGCACAGCACCTGCCTCGCCCGTGTAAGGTTTGGGGTTCGATACAAGAAAGAAGTTTCCTTGCCAAGAAAACTTTTCGTCGGGCATGGGAAAATAGCTTCCCAGACCGGGTACGGACAGTAGAAAGCCTGGGTTCTACCCCAGCATCACATGGCTCCCCAATTAATGAGTCGGGAATAACCTCTGAGTACCACTGGGCATAGCCCCGAAATATAAATAAATTTTGAAACGATTTAAAGTTTGCAATCGGGCCAGAGAAATAACACAGCAGGTAAGGTGCTTGCCTGGCATGCCGCCGACCTGGGTTTGCTCTCTGGCATCCCATATGGTCCCCTGAGCACCGACAGGAGTGATTCCTGAGTGCAGAGCCAGGAGGAACCCCTGAGCATCACTGGGCGTGGCTCCAAAAAAAAATACAACCATAAAATAAAAATTAGCAATCGCTAGAAAAAGTCCCCAAATGGTAAGGTTTCCTTTTTGTAAGTATGGATGGAACAGGCACGTTTTTACTAGCACCGTCCACGAAGTGTCAGCCTGAAATTTTAGGCATCTCGAGATAGTTGGCTTTTCCTCCCAAACATTCTGGAGAGGTGATGAGAAAAGCAGACATATCAAATACTTTTCCAGCATTTTAGAAAAGGATCGTGAATCTATCCACATTATGGTTTACATAAGAAGCTTCCAAAGAAAACTCCGGGCTCCGGGATCACCGCTATCCCCTCACTCGACCCCGTCAGCTGTGGCTTCTGACAGCGCCACGCACACAGGCAGTAACCCTACACACACACACACACACACACGCACGCACGCACGCACGCACGCACGCACGCACGCACGCACGCACGCACGTCCCACATGCACCAGTCAGTCCTGGTCCTCCCCAGGGCCTCCCCGGAGACGTTCCACACTCCTCACACCCTTCCCCTACTTGAGTCTGTTCCAGATGGTGCCTTTTATGTCAGACAATCTCTCCCAGGCAGACACGCATCAGTTTCAACTCCTAACTTCCTTCTCTTTCATGGCCTGCCCTATTACATCAGAAAACTCTGGCTGCGCCTCCTTTGTGAGTCACAAGGTAACCACAATCAAGAACGATAAGCCACGATAAGTGCCAAGGATGGACTGACATCCAGGCAAAAGGATGTGCCAAGGAGCCACAGTGATAGCACAACGGTGACGACGTTTGCCTTACACTCAGCCGACCTGGGTTCCATCCCCGGCATCCCGTATGGTCCCCCCGAGCACGGCCAGGAGTGATTCCTGAGTGCACTGCCAGAAGTAAGCATCGCCAGGGGTGGCCCAAAAAAAAAGAAAAGAAACCAAAAAAAGTTGAACTGAAGGACGTGATGAGTTTTGCAATGAAACTCAGTATGAATCAACGACGGCAACCCTGTAGGTCCATTAAAAGGGGTCAGAACCCCGTCACTTCTCTCACTGGCTCTCTATCATCTCCTCGAGAGCCGCCGTTTCTCAACCAGGCGCAATATGCCGCACCCCTTCCACGCCTGTGGGTCCCCAAACTATTCCCAAAAGAATGCTACTGAAACGCCAACTGGGATCATAGCATGAGACTACGGGGCCAACCAGTAGAGCGGGGAGAGGCACAGGGAGGAAATAAGATAAGGTTGTAAGGGGGGGCACAGTCAGAAAGAGGAGGTGAAACACTGACCAGAAGTTTCCTCCCTCACCCAGTCCTCAAGAAAGGTTATTCCAGGAAGACCCACATCTTTATTTCCTTCCCAGCTGAAACTGGAGAACGTAGGGATTCTTTACAGCACTCAGTAAAGCCTCACTCCTCGTTGCAGTGACTAACCAGCTAACCAGAACGTTCTCTCATCTTGCAGCTACAAGCAGCTGAGCCTCCACAGTTCCCCACCTCTCTCTTCATGACCGCCCCGGGTTTCTTCAAATTCCCAGGTTCAATCATTCTCCACTTCTGACTTGACTGGAAGTACTCTGGGCGGCCGAGGCCAGCCCGTTGTCTGTCAGTCAGGCAAGGTTACTAAGGAAACGCTGTCACCCTTGGGTAGAAGACTATTCTGCTCTACAGATAAAGGAGGTGCTGACACACTCCCCACGTTACTCTGGCCTGAGAAAATCTGGCCCCACGTTCAATGTCCCTTCAACAAACAGCAGAAGTTGGGACTGGAGCAATAGCACAGGGTAGGGCGTTTTCCTTGCATGCGGCCGACCCGGGTTCAATTCCCAACATTTCATATGGTCCCCTGAGCACCGTCAGGGGTAATTCCTGAGGGCAGAGCCAGGAGTAACCCATGTGCATCGCCGGATGTGACCCAAAAAGAAAAAAAAAAAAACAGTAACAGCAGAAGCCATACAGCAGACTCACAGCAGTGCCCATTTGAACCAAAGTTGACCCAGGGGCACAGAGGAAAAGCCTTGCTCTGTCACAGACGCACATGGGTTAAAAATAACACTTTCTAGGTTTAGAAAATAGCATAAATGTCACACGGTGGGCCCAAGGGTCAGAAAGCTAAAGTCCTGTTTGAAATCAAAGAGAAGACATGGATTTGACAGATCTTGGGGAGAGGTGGTGTTGCTGTTGCTGCTGACGTTGTTTTTATATTAAAGTGATGCATCTTTGGCTAACTGTAAAACTGACCCTAAATTTCAGTTTAGTACTTGAAAGCTGAGACGCGCTGTAAGAGCCGGTGTACTTGTCCAGGATGCGGTTCCCACGGCCTGGGTACCCCTCACACAAACTCATTCCCAATCACGGCTGCAAAGGAAATGCAAGGGAAAGTAGTGCATTTGGCCAATTGGTTCCACTTCCCAGACCAAGGTCACGTTCAACTGAAGTAGCTGACAAGGGTCACCTAGACAAAATCACTGTCACTGTCATCCCCTTGCTCATCGATTTGCTCGAGCGCGCACCAGTAACGTCTCCATTGTGAGACTTGTTGTTACTGTTTTGGGCATAGTGAATACGCCATGGGTAGCTTGCCAGATACTCTCGGGCGTGCAGGCGAGATATTCTCAGCAGCTTGCCGGGCTCTCTGAGAGGGGCGGAGAAATTGAACCCAGGTCGGCGGCGTGCAAGGTGCATGCCCTACCACTGTGCTATCGCTCCAGCACACCTAGACAAAATGAACTCATTCAAATGTGATTTACTGCGACTGGAGTGGTAATACAGTGGGTAGGGTGCTTGCCTTGCACGTGACCACCCCAGGTTCAATCCCCAGCATCCCAATTGGTCCCCTGAGCACTGCCAGGAATGATCACGGAGTGCAGAGCCAGGAGAATCATATCTGAGGCCCCAAACCACCTAAAAAAATTAAATAAAGATCTTACCTGTAGTTTTACAAAGGGGTGGCTAACTAGCAGGAACACACCCAAGAACAAGAAAAGGAACAACTCAGAAGAGGGCACGTGGAACTGCCCGCCTGAATAACTGGCCTCTTTTTAAAAACCGAGGTCGCCCGTGATGCAGCCGTTGTTTTTCAAAGAATTTTCTCCTCCTTGCCACAGATATCTTCCAACCTCAGAGAAAAGACGCTGCCCTGACCTAAATCAGTAAGCTACAATTAACATCAGAGGCAGTCTATTAGCGGCACAAAAGTTGATGAGCTACTGTTGGAAGCAGAGAAATAAATCTTGTCAAAACAAAGCAAAGTTTCTGTCAATCTTAGCGAGAACCCGTGGGGGCAGGGGGCTGGAGGAAGGAGCCAGGATTTCCGCCAGGAGGGATGTGGTTTGGATTCCGGGGCAATGAAAAGGCTCCGAGGCGCTCACCCTTGAGCCGGGCTATTGTTTGTGGGGGCTGGGGTTTCTAAAGCCCTCCTCCCAGGGATTCGCAACTCAACTGTTGATCAACAAGCATTCCATTCGGGGAGAGGCAGCCCTCTGATACTGCGAGTGATGAAACGAAGGGAGATTCTACTCTGAAAAGGCCCCAAAAGACACAAATAACACGCCAATGTCCCAGGCAAAAGGGTAAAAACAGCTGTTGCCATTACTCAGGAAGGACTGGGAAAAAAAGAAAAAATCTGAAATAGCAGAGGTAGGGCGGCAGGTTTACTGGAACCCGACAAATCTCACACTCACACCCGGTTTCCTGGGACCTTTTAAAGGCATTGATTTTTTTTGCATTGCAAAAAATCTGAGGCTGGAAATCTCTGAGCGCATCGGAGCTGAGAAGGCCACTATTTCTGCTTTCAGGCCTGCCACCTTTCGCCATGATTTTTAGAAATTATTTAAAAAAAAACTCGAAGAAGAAATGAGAGCCAAATGCTTCCATATCAAGATAAATCATCCATTGAGGTGGGGTGTTGTGGAAGAATGAGGCAGGATGCTTTTTGAGAAGAGACCCCATTCATCTGAGATGCGCCTGAAAGTAGCCAATGGATCAGATGGAATTAGGTGGCACGGGAGTTTGTTGTGTGCCGGATAACGGCCAAGGCCCGCTCTCAAGCCCCCGGTGAAGACGGTGAGAAAGTGGGCTTTGGAGACACAATAGCATTCCTCCAAGCGGCGAGTTTCAGGCTGGAGGCTAAAAGCATCAGCCATTCATTTTTCCGTCAGGAGACACATTCCTCCCCCAGTTCAAAGGGCCCGGGAACTGCAAGCCTGCACACTTTCTGGAGGTTGTCCCTTGTAGGAACTTGCGAGGGGCCCAAAGCAGGGGTGGCAAAATATGTTTTAACATCCTCATTGGAGGAATGTAGCCCTTTTTTTTTTATTATTGGTTTGGAGTTTCCACCGCACCACTAGCACGTACACATGCAAACAAGTTTAGGCAAAAAGGAAAGTTTTCATTATAATCACAATGCCGGGGCGGTAGGCGAGCGGTGGAAGTAACCTATTTTCAGAAATTAAGTCAATATACATTCCTAAAGACAAATAAAAGACACACCTGTGATATTTCTACATCCTGAATCCCAGCAGAGGGAAGAAGGTTCTGCTTTGAAAGGGAGTTACTGGAAGCAGGGGTGGGAGGGGGTGAGAAAAGGGGGTGAGGGGAGGGGGGCTTTGTAAACACACCCGCTCTCCCCACAGCAGTTCCATTCCAGGGTGCAGTTCATCCCCTTCCATCCGTTCTGTTATCCTCAGGAACACTCACAGCATTTCAGATTCTGGGGACTGTTTGGTTTGTTTCTTTTTTCCTTCCCCCCACCCTTTTTTTCTTTTTGGGCCTCACCTAGCAGTGATGGGGGTTACTCCAGGCTCTGCACTCAGGGATCACTCTTGGCAGGCTAGTGGAACCATAGGGTATGTGGGTGGGTGGGGAGGGGTGAAATCTAACTGGTCTGCCCCCAGGATTTCTTTTCTTTTTTCTCTTTTTTTTTTGCTTTTTGGGTCACACCAGTGATGCACAGGGGTTATTCCTGGCTCATGCATTCAGAAATTCCTCCTGGCGGTGCTTGGGGGACCCTATGAGATGCTGGGAATCGAACCCAGGTTGGCTGCGTTGAAGGCAAACACCCTACCCGCTGTGCTATTGCTCCAGCCCCTCTAAGATTTCTGATAAGAGAACAAAGGGAGGCACCGGGGCAACCCCCCTTTGGCCCAGGCTGCCCAGTAATCAACCCCTGGGGCCTCACTTTCCCAAATCCAGTTTGTGCTCCCATGGGCGCATCTCTTTCAGAGCTCGGAAAAGCCTCTCCCCTTGCCAGCATCCCTCTCCCGTCTTCCCACAGGAGGTGGACAAGGAGCCGGGGCCAAAGTCTCAGGGGACCCCGCCCGAGGGATCGTTCTGGGGCAGAGGGCAGAGAGCACCAAGGCCGGGGCGCAGGGTTCCCTGCCTGTGCCACTCTGAACCTCCTCTCCTCAGGGATGGCCTGAGGACTGTTCAAAAGTAGAACGCCCGAAAGCAGAGAGAGAGTAAGAGGGAAATTGTCTGCCAAAGAGATGAGAGGAGAGGGGGGAGGGGAGGGGGTTACTAGGGACATTGGTGGTGGAGAGTGTGCACTGATGGAGGGATGGGTGTTCGATCATTGTATGACTGAAACTCAAACATGAGAGCTTTGTAATTGTATCTCACGGAGATTCAATAAAAAAACAAATAGATTAAAAAAAATAAAGTAGAATGTGGGGCTGGAGTGATAGCACAGCAGGGAGAGTGTTTGCCTTGCACACGGCTGACCCGGGTTTGATTCCCAGCATCCCATATGGTCCCCTGAGCACCACCAGGGGTAATTCCTGAGTGCAGAGCCAGGAGTGACCCCCTGTGCATTGCCGGGTATGACCCAAAAAGAAAAAAAAAAAAACTAGAATGCTCTACCATTCTATTTCCTCAGAGGAAACAGGAGCAGAAGTGTAACTATTTTCATGATCTATTTTCATGGCATAAAACATACACAAGACAGCTAGAGAGTACAAGGGATAAGGCATTTGCCTTGTACCTGCCGACCCCGGCTTCATCTCCGGCATTGCATATGGCCCCATCATCGAAATGGACAAGAATGATCCCAAAGCACAGAGCCAGGAGTAAGTCCTGAACACAGCCAGTCGTGGCCCAAAGCCCCCAAACGCATTCAACAACTTCCAGTACTAGACACCGCAACCTTCAACTCATCCAATTCGCCCACTGTATTTTCCCAAGCCGAGCCCTCTTCTCAGGAGAACCCGGTTCTATTATCAATGTCCCCAGGTTGACATTTTGTCGCCTGTTCATCGGCTCTATCTCCCGTGTCACCTAAGTCAATTCTATCTTCTAATGTTGCACACATAACTGAATTTATCCAATACTGGTCTCTTCCCTTTTGGGTGATTTAATTGCGCACGATTCCCTCGAGCTCCTATTTTGTTGCACATGGCAACATTTCCCTCTTATTTTAATTTTATTGCTAAATCGTTTTCTGATGGTATAAACGCACACCCCCTCACTGTCCCGTCATCTCTTTGCAGGCACTTCAGCTGTTTCCCAGAATTTTGGCTGTTGTAAACAATGTTGCAACTGATACTGGGGTGAGAATAACTTTCTATGTAAATGTCTCCACAAGACCTCTGATAGGTACCCAAAGGTGAGATCGCTGGACCCAAGGGTAGCTCTATCTTTAGCATCTTGAGGAAGTGTCACAGCATTTTCTGAAATAGAAGCGCCAATTTACATTCAAACCAACAGTGCAAGAGAGTTCCCTTTTCTCCATGGCCTCTGGACCACGGGCTGTTTCTGCTGCTTTTGATGAAAACCGTTCTCACAGGTGTAAGATAGCATCTGGCAGTGCTCTGACTCGCATCCCCCCAAGATCAAGCATAAAGAGCTGCTATTTTTTTTCATGTGCCCCATAAAAGGCACAAGTTCTTGAAAATGATGCCAACTTGAGAATAGTACCTGCACCTGACACCATGAACACGCGCCGTGAAGATATAGAAAAACATAAAAATATTTGTTTGGGGCTGGAGCAACAGTGCAGCAAGTAAGGCACGTGCCTTGCGTGCAGCCAACCCAGGTTCGATTCCCAGCACAACCAACGGTCCCCAAGCACTGCCAGGAGTAAGCCCTGAGCACAGTTGGGTGTGGCCCCAAAAATACAGCAGAAAAAAAATTGTTTCTCCTTCATGGTGTGATGACAGAGCTACAATTTGCCTTAATTGCTTCCAGACTCCTCATAAAGCACCTCTGCTTTATTTTATTCCTTTTCTCCAGACCTCACTTTTCTAACCATTCCCTGTTCCCTCTTTGTCTCTGATGAGCATCTCCAGGACTGGGAAGCTCCTTCAGCCTCCGGTGACTGGCTTCCAGGCACTGGGTGAAGAGTTACTGAGAGGATGTGCTTTTAGAGAATGCAAGAGGAAAGCATCTGAATAGGGAGGAAGCCACTGCTATTTCACACCAGACACTAGAAACATCTGAGTACAATTTTGTTCTAAATACTCAACACATAACTGAAGTTTGAAGATGACATCAGGAGGCCGGAGTGATAGTATCACGGGTAGGGCATTTCCCTTGCACATGACCCACCCAGCTTTGATCACTGGCACCCCATAGGGTACCCCCAAGCTTGCCAAGAGTGATCCCAGAGTGCAAAGACAGTTCTGTTGTTTTGAGCAACACCCAGTGTAGTCCCGGACAACAACTAAATTCAAAAAGATGACATAAATCACCCGATTGACAGCTGCACTCTACTCTGTGTAAATGAGGGAAAAAAGATGGAGTCTTCCATCAAGCAGTGGTATTGACTTTTTAACCCCTGAAGGGGTGTGGCTTTGTGACTGACTCTGAGCAATGGGAGAACAGCTCACGTGACAGAAGCAGAGGCTCGACTAGCATTTGTGCCTGTTTGCCCTCTTTTGCCACGGGGAGCCTCTCTGAGACCCGGTGAAGCTCCAGTTCGCCTCTGGAAGGGTGGGGACTACCTGGTTTAGCGAAGAACAAGCACCGGTGGACATCCAGCGTCATCTCTTAGCCCCCCCCCCCATCAGGGGCCACCCGGAGCCAACAGCTGCCAGCCAATCCTCCAGTCCTATTTCTACGTGCCCATACCCACGTGAGCCATGCAGAAGAACCACCTCACTGAATCCCATCCAAATCACCAACCCCGAGGACTGCATGCAGTCTAACAAAGCAGGGATGCCTTTCGGAGACAGTTTGTTACATGTCACTTTAGCTAAAGGGCACACACCAGGAAGAATCTGGATCACATCCTGCACTAAACTCCTCAAGAGTGGGCTGGAGCGATAGCACAGCGGGGAGGGCATTTGTCTTGCACTCGGCCAACCCGAATTCGATTCCCAGCATCCCGTATGGTCCCCTGAGCACCACCAGGGGTAATTCCTGAGTGCAGAGCCAGGAGTAACCCCTGTGCATCGCCAGGTGTGACCCCCAAAAGAAAAAAAAACCAAAACAAAAACAGAAACCACCATAAATAAATAAATAAATAAATAAATAAACTCTTCAACAGAGTTTCCCTAAAGATCTTTTGTGTTGATGAAGAACTACCTTCCTCTGGACCACCTGGGAAGAAAACTGGGCTTGGAGGAATGATGGGGCGGTTGAGAGCACCTGCTTGAGTGGGCAGCAAGGCCACTGGTTCCAATCCCGCGGGACCCAGCCGGGCAGAGGGAGATGCCGAGAGCCCAGCTGCTTGCCTGACCACAGCTGCCAATCATCCCTGGCACCTCCCTCCGATCGATGTCTGCCTGTACCACACCCAGGTCCCTGTGAGCATCCCAACAAAGGCAGAGACCCCGATGCACCTCACTGTGAGGATGTGTCAGTGCCACAGACAGGAAACGCCACACCTGGCAAGGAAATGTCTGAAGACTGCCAGGACCGCTGGTGGGCACCACAACCCTAACTGGCCTGCCTCGACTAAGAGTGCGACTCCTGGTGAGCACGTGTGCCAGCACCACCACTAAGAGAATGCAAATCACACGTCCCAGCTAGCACCCCTGCTAAGAATGCTTTTCTCCTGGGGCCGGTGACCCATGTTCGATTCCCTGCGCTGGCCATGATCCCTGGAGCCCCGCTAAGAGTAGACCCTGAGCATGCCCGGGTTTGGCCACACCCGCCTCCTCCAAATGCTTTTCTTCCACTGGATTATTTTTAACCTGAGGATTCAGAAGGGGCCTAAAAGTCATGACGACTTTTCTTTTCTCCTTTAATAAATAAATTTTAGAAAAGCATCAAGTCTATTGTTAAGAGGCTGCTGTCTGCTGCGTTCGTTCCGTGCAGAAATTGGGGACCTGGGCATGTTCTCCCCTGGGAGGTCAGGATAGGTGGGCAGGGAACTAAGTCAGTATTACCAAGTTTCAAAACTTACAAACTTAGGGGCTGGAACGAGAGCACAGCGGGTAGGGCGTTTGCCTTGCACGCAGCCGACCTGGGTTCGATTCCCAGCATCCCATATGGTCCCCTGAGCAATTCCCGAGTGCAGACCCAGGAGTAACCAATGTGCATAGCCAGGTGTGACCCCAAAAAGCAAAAAAAAAAAAAATAACCATTTACAAACTTACAGCTCATCTTTGAAAATAAATAAAAGAAAGGAAAAGTCCATCTTGATGGGCAGCCTCTGACTATCTGACTAAAAAAGCTGGGGAACAAGAGAGCAAAAGGGGCTCCCTTTTCACGTATTCCTCATACCACACAAAGCTTTTAAACCACTGAAATATTCAGGTATTGCCTGTACCCACCCCAAAAGAAAACTAAAGGCAAAAGCAATGTGAATAGAGCCTGCAACAGGTCAATGTTATCTAAAAGGGGAAAAAAAAAAAAAAGCTTTTTCATGTTTCTGTAAGAAACTACTATAAACTCAAAAGCAAACAGAAAGCGCATGTGAGTGTTCAAGAGAGAGCGATTGCAAATCTCAAAGGAGATCATACTTTCAGCCAAATGCAAGCACAGGAACCAGAGTTCAGTGGGTTAGACCCTTTTACGACTAAAAATAAAACCACCCACCCTACAAGGGTAAAAAAAAAAAAAAAAAGAAGTCCCTGAATAATCAAACTGCTAAAACAGAAAGACCGTGAAAGAGAGGGCAGTTTCTTTGGAGGCGCTTCTCCACCCTGTTCCCTAACACTGCCCAATCTACAACAAACAGGCGTCGGGCTCCTTTTCCTCTCTCTCCGGGAGCCAAGGATCGCATTTTCGGGCATCTGGCTGATTCTATTTGCAGACTGAACAAGGCCCATTCTTCCAACGGAATCCCAAGACTCTCATCAACTAAGGAGGCCGTGTCCAGGTGAGGAGACGCTGAGAACCGTCCAGGAGAGCATGTGACCTTTGGCAATGAGTGCCTTTGCCCTGTTAGTATATGAAAAATGCTTGGGGCCCTACTGATAGTACAGAGGGTGGGTGCTGCCTTTCACGCAGGCATCCTGGGTTTGATCCCCAGCATCCCATGTGGTCCCCCAAGCCTGCCAGGAATGATCCCTGGGCACAGAGCCAAGAGTAAGCCCCGAGCGCAATGTCCCCCTCTCCCCCAAGAAGAAAAATGCTGACGTACTGATGGACACATTTCACATTCTCAATGTTTACCCACCTCATCCTCTTTCCACAACACAGTTCAATGGCATTTACTGAGGAAAAGGAGGGGAAAAAAGGAAGGCAGGGGCCAAAAAGTAGTCTAGGCAAAGATCAAACATGATGGCCTCTCAGTGTCTGCATTACAAACCATAATATCCCAGAGTAGAGAGAGAGTAAGAAGGAAAGTGCCTGCCATAGAGGCAGGGGGTGGGGCGGAGTGGGGTGGCGGGAGGGTACTGGGGACATTGGTGGTGGGAAAGATGCACTGGTGAAGGGATCACTGTAGCACTGTCATCCCGCTGCTCATCGATTTGCTCGAGAGGCCACCAGTCACGTCTCCATTGTGAGACTTGTTGTTACTGATTTCAGCATATCGAATCTTTGATTATTATATGACTGAAACTCAATCACGAAAGCTTGTAACTGTATCCATTGGTGATTCAATTAAAAAAATAATAAAACAACTAAGACTTTAAAAAAAAGTTAAAAAATTAATTAATTAATTTTAAAAAATAAAGTAGTCTAGGTTTGACCTCCTGGGTCAATGGCACAGCATTTGTTTCTAGTTGAAAGAGAGTGGCCTCTAATAGTACATTGTGAAGTCTAAAGTGTTTCTAGATTATCCCTAACATTCAAGGACAGTATTTTTATTACTTTTTATCCTATGGAGTCTCTCGATTTCCAGACAAATAAGAAAGCAATGCTTGAAACTTTTCATATGCCTTTTTGAAAAAAAAAAAATTGTGTTTCTTTTATTTAGCTCATAGTTTCCTAACTTAACACTCTTAACTTCCCGTGCAAAAGACCATCTGTTGGCCACACGAGGTTATAGCTAAAGATAAAAACCCCAAAGACAGTCTCTGTTGGTTTCAAAAACTACAACACAGTTATCAACTTCTGAAGATTAAATGATACCGTTCAGCAACATGACCTAAATATTTGCGGAGGATCAGAGCACTGGCACCAAAGTTGTTTTGTTTTGTTTTTGAAGTTGACAGAAAGAAGAAAAAAATGGGGGCAAGTTTCTCAGTTACACTTGGGTTTCTCTGGCATCTCCCTCGGCCCAAACAATGAGCAATCACTGTCTCCAGGCCTGGCTAAAAAGGCCCAGGAGAAGGTGATGTAGCATATGACAGAGAGGGAGGGAAAAAAATAAGATAAAACACAGCCTGAAAGGGCCAAAGAGAAGGAATAGGTGCGATTCAGGCCTCTCCACAGAATATAGAGCTGCAGCAATATAGCATAGCGGGAAGGGCCCGGCACACGGCCCAACCCGGGTTGGATTCCCAACATCCCATAGGGTCCTCCGAGCACCGCCAGGAGTAATTCCTGAGTGCATGAGTCAGGAGTAAGCCCTGTGCATCGCCAGGTGTGAACCAAAAAGCAAACACAAAAACAAGAAAACAAACACAGACTACTTGGTGTAGGCGATCAAAACCACAGCCAGCCTCTCTGCTTGCAGACAGACCCAAGGAAAGCGATTCCCAGCCCACACAGTCAGCTCCACGGCCATGGGTGATGACAATGCAGACAGGGGCTGAAAACAAAAAGCAGCCACTCGACGACATCATCACGGCCCCCCTACAGGTCCTATTACTCAGAGACCACTGACTCAATGAAGAAGCACAAATAACACTTAGCCAGCCAAATCTATTTGAACAGATTATAGCAGAGCCCGCGGCAAGAATATTATGAAAATAGAAAATGCTCTTTTCCCCCATTGATGTCGGGACCTAATCTTTATCTAATCCATCTTCCCTCTTTTACTGTGAATTAAAAATGGGAATGATACTACCATTTCCATATGAACAGAAGCAAAGAGCTCTTTACTAGCCCATCATTTTTATTTACTTGTCTCCCTTCTCCAGCGGGAGGTCTGAAGGCTACGTGTGGCAGTGCTCAGGGGCTACTCCCAGCTCCAGGTTTAGGGGTCACTCCTGGTGGTGCTCAGGGGACTGTGTGGTGCCTGGGATGGAGCTGTCCTTTTTTTTTTGCTTTTTGGGCCACACCCAGTGATGTTCAGGGGTTACTTCTGGCTCTGCACTCAGGAGTTACTCCTGGCAAAGCTGAGCGTACCATATGGGATGCCGGGGATCGAACCTGGGCCAGCCTGGGTCAGCCACATGCAAGGCAAACGCCCTATCCACTGTACTATCGCTCTAGCCCCATGTCTATCATTTTCAAAAGCTGCCTAGTAACTCTTGCTATCATTTCATGTGAGTTTGAAAAAAGGCCCTTATTATACCGTTCTAAGCTTAAAATGTCACTGTACCATTAAAATCACTGTAATTCTATCTTCTGAGGATGTTTCAATAGGATTCTGAAAAGAATTTTTTGTTGGGGTGGTGGCTTTAGTTTTGGGTCACAACCACCAGTGCAAGAGAGCTACTCCCCGATCAGTGCTCAGGGGACTGCAGGTACCATGGATGATCAAACCCAGACCTTCAGCACACGTGATGTGATGCAGATCTTTGAGTTATCTATACTTCTGGTCCCCTGAAATGTGCTTTTGAAGTCTGACACATACCCCAGGGCTCCTAAAATAATCTAATAATAAATCAATTACATAGTTACGATGAGGTAAGACAGAGTATCTATGACTTTAAACACACACAAAAGCATCAGTGGGAAGGAAAAGAGTTACAGAACCTTTAGTGCGAAACTGACTTCAAACAGGATTCAGAAGAAATTCTTTTCCTTGAATACAATTTCCAGTAACTCTGTAACATGAGGAAATAATTGAGGAAATGGTTTTCTTTAAAACAAAGCAAAGCAAAACCTTAAAATCATGATGTATTCCATTATACTAAAATTACCAGCCCACTAAAAGAAACCATTTATATGCTATCCAGTTAAGAAATATATCCCATTATAGCAGGAGGACAGGAAAAGGGTAAATCAATGGCGTTTTTGAATGAGTCAATAGACTAATTATTTATGAAATTCTCCTGGAGATGCCCAAAGGACTAGAAGTTCTGTATGCATGTTGCAACTCAACAGCCAAGATAACACGGGGGCGCAGCAAAGCTAGGTACAGGTCAAATCATCATAAGACAGGTGGGAAAAACATATTGCTTGCTAAGAGAAACAAGAGCTTTTTAACATACCTAACAGAAAAATAAACCTAAAAAAAAAACAAAACCCGTGGAAGGCTTCCTATGGTCCCCAGTTGAACTCTATTTCCTTTCCCTCAGTCATTAGGAGACTTCCCTGAAGGATTCTGGTGGCACAAATGAGAAACATTATCCAAGAACTGACCACCCGCGCGTGTAGGGTGATTTCCGAAACAGAATTAACAGGATAATGTCCTCGGTGCAGGCTGGCTCAAGCTTGACCTACACTGCGGGGTGGATGCTTCCAACAACTGACCTCTGGGGGCAGGAACTAGCAGGTGACTTGCATTCCAGCTCACATTTTATTTTTAAAAAGGGAGGAGGAGTGTAATCAGGTCTGGAGACGCTTCCAAAACAGTCTGGGGAGAGCCAGAGGGATTGGTCTTAAAGTGTGGTTTGTTACAACTTGAAAACACCTCCTCCAAACAAACACAAAGGGTAAATCGAGCCATAAAGTTTGGTTCTATCTGATCCCCGAGTCTCTGATGAAAACCAGAACCAGAGAGAACAGAGTATCCTGATGTGATGCTTTTCATCATAATCCCAACCACAGCTTCTTTAGAAAGAATCCCCATTACAATTGACCCACTAAAGAGAATCCGTCATTTTTTTTTTTTTTTGCAAAATATTCCTATGTTTAGAGCTGGAAAGGAGGTTAGGATAATTTAGAACAAAATTCTCAATTTCCAGGGAAGGAACTGGAACTGGGTCCAGATTAATTGACTTGTCCAAGGTCACTGAGCTAGTGAAGGCCACTCAACCAGGGTTAGAACTCAAGTTCTCTGAATCCAGGGAGCTGGTTTTTCCATTGCATCATTTAAGATAACATAAAGCTATTTTCCAGGAATTTCGATAACAGGAAAAAAAGGGAGGGGGAGGAGAGGATGCCCTTTTGATTGAAGTCCTTTACATAAGGCAATGCCGGACAGAAAGGGGGAGGGGCTAGGATCAGATCAATGACAAGTAATGGAACTTTTGATGGATTTTTTTGAATGTGAAAAGCTGCCTAAAGAATGCTTGAAATTAAGATGGTTGTCAGATGCTCAAAGTTTTCAGGAATAACAAAAACTCGTGGTTCAGAAGCAGTACTGGGCAGAGTATTTCCACTGGCCGAACCTTACAATATCATCTATGATACATCAACTCAGAAGTGGAGCCTTGTAGGTGGAGAAGAGCTGGTCTGGGCGGGAGGCTGGGCTACTTATTTAGAGGGATGAGGGTGGGAGGAGAAATACTTCTCCAGCACTATTTCTCTCTTATTTTCCTTCTTTATTTTAGAAAGGTCAAATCGGAACAAATTTTCCATCTCACAGTGTATTAATATAACACAAATCTGGCTCAAGGAAAAAAAAAAAGGAAGAATAACAAATCCAGCAAGCTCTCAAAAGCAGTTTGCCCAGTCTGCCCTGATAAGCTGTCAGGGGTCAAAACACTTAGCTGGGTTTTCTTTTTTTTTTTTTGGAGAACGTAGGCAGCGTTTCCCCAACTCCAACAAAGAACCCTAACTCAGGCCCGAGACTGAAATCAATCCAGATTCCCAGGATTTGCGAGCTGGATGCCCCGTGTGCATTTCACTGTGGGCGCCCTTAGGCCCCCCCCCCACCCGCAAGAAGGTTGTTTTTGTTCCTCTTATCTAGTGCCCAGCTTTGCAAACCAGCAGGTTCTCCCGAAAGCGTTAACCCTCGTGCAATTTCCAGCCAAATGAGTTTTTTCCCCCCCAATGATTTCCAGACAATGCCAGCCACAGAGCTAGTATTTCTTTCTTTTAATTTCCCTCCGCCTCCCTCCCATTAGGAAGAGACGTAAATGGAAGATTTCTGAGCCAACCCCACGCGCCTACAACCACCACGTGCTGCAGCTGCCTCCAGCTCGCAGGGCTCCAGGCAGGAAGGAGGAACGTGGAGCGGTAGTAAACCATAGTAGGGGAGAGAAACAAAATGGGGCGCGTCACATGGCTAAGGCCTGGATTTTTCTCAATTAAAAATAAAGAGGAAGCGTGTGTTTCCGGCCTGCGGAGGGGGGCGGGGAGGGGGGGGCCGCTGGTCGGACTTTTTCATTCTTAGGATTCTGCTCGAGATGCACGAACCCGGCTGAGCGCAAAACAAGCTCCGGGAGGGGGAGGCGAGGGGCGGCGCGTCCTTTGGTCGCGCTCCGGACGGGGCCCCCCCGAAGGGAAGGGGTGGAGGGAAGGAGAGGTGGCGGGGCGGGGGGTGGGGGGTGCGCAGAGGCCGCCCGGGGCCGCGGGGGCCCACCCCCCGCGCGCGCGACCCGGGAACTGGGGCGCCGGCCCCCACCACCTCGGCCGCCCCACCCCCGCGCCCCGCCGCAGCCCGGCTCTGATTGGCCCTGCCGGAGGCCAATCAGCGCGCGGCGGCCCGCCCGCTCCCAGCCCGGCCCCGCCCCGCGCGGCGGCGGCGGCAGGAACCGCAGCCCGGGGGGAGCGCGGGGCGCCGCAGCCGGGGCCGCGACCCGCGACGGGCCGGAGCGGGGGAGTCCTCGGCACTCGGCCCGGCTGCAGATTCCCAGCCCCCGGCTCCGGGGGGCTCCGGAGGAGAGAGTTGGAGGAGGAGCCTCGTGCCCAATAAATAGGGAGGAATGCAGGAAGCGGAGGTGACCCGAGAAACGGGGAGGGGGGCGGGGGGGAAGTACCCGACCGAGAGGGTTTGCGCCAGACAAAAAGGCCACACAGCGAGGGGAAGGGAAGGAGGCGGAGGGGGGCGGCGGGGAGCTTCGGAAATCGCAACCCCCCCACCCCCAAGAAATAGAGTAGAGAAAAGGGAAATGGACTGTATGGGGGCGGGGAATGCACAAAACCCCCGCCTCCCCAAACACACACACGCACATGCACACATACACACACACGCACACACACGCACATGCACACACACGCAGAGGAGCTCGAGCCGGCTCGCTCTGCCCAGCTGCGGTTTCACAACTACAAATCCGATTTGCTGGTTAAAGGTGGCTGGCCTGCGACAACTGAAAGCCCGATGTCCTTTTTGCCCTCCTGCGTGGGCTCTGCATTCCCCCGCGACAGCGCGGGCCCAGGCACCGGGACGTTCTGAAATGCAGCGAAATGGAACAGGCCGTGGCAGGAACAGAACCGGGAAAACAAAGGGAGTGGGCCAGGAGGCGAGGCGTGCTCGCCAAGCGGCCGGACGGGAGCGGCGAGGCAGGGAAGGTGCTCGGACCCGGGGCAGTACTTCCAGCGAGCACTGAGCACCAGCGGGGAACGCCTCCCCAGCGTCCCCGGTGATAAACAGACAGGGCGAAAGGCGAGCGAGCCCAGAGGTTCAAAATGAGTTCAGAGAGAGCAAACCTGCTCAGAGCGTTTCATTCTCTTTGCAAGCTGGATATCTTCCCTGAGAACGGGGAAAGAGGAGACAGCATTTTGCTGAGGGCACTGCGAAGATGTTTTCCCAAACATCCTCATTCCTGGGAAAAGTTGTTTGCCACAGACAGGTTTGACTTCTTTTTGTTTCAGATAGTAACTGACTCTCAAAGCACATGTTTATATTCAAGAGGGCAAAAGCCAGCAGGACTCAGGATACAAATGTGTGGAGCAGCATTTGGTGTCTCACCCCCTGCCCCCCCCACACACACCACATGCACTCACACCCTCTTTAGTCATTTACATCTTTTAAATACAAGTGTGGGGGGGTGTTTTTTGGGTTTTGGGGTTTTTTTTCTGTTTTTGCTGACATGGTGTCAAAACATGGTCTGCTACTTCAAGATCATTAAGGATGAGATTATGATTATTCCAGACTACTCTGTGTTCCACAAGCAAACTCAGAGTAGAAGACTGGTCTCTGGTTGGTTTGTGTTTCCTTCACAGAAGGATTTTTCTTTTCAAGCCCTTTTGAAAACCAAGTTCAAGTTGGTCATCGGAGCAAGTATTATTGATTCTACCCTATAAAAAGAAACCTATACAAATTTAGAAAACAGGTGAGGAAAACGGACTTTCTGAGCTGCTTCTTTCACTGCCTTTATAAACAAAATGTTAGTTGGTTGGGCTGGGGGGGAGGGGTTCCCTGTCTCATGACTTTATAAATGCAACACTTTGCAATACAAATGGCTGAAGTGTGAGAGTGTTTAAGGTTCCTAAAATATTTGAAATAATGGGAATTGCTGCTTTTGATTCAGACAATTAAATCTCAAAGTGAATCATGAAAACAAATGCTGAATAAACTGATCAATATGAGGTTTTAAAATATATATATACCACACCCCCTAAAAGTCCGCACACTTGTATATCTCGTTATACAAAATAGGAGTTAAATATCAGAAACTTAAAATCATGGAAGACTACAACTAAATCATTAGCAAATACCTGTTGGTAAGAACCTGGTTCACAGATTAACTTCTTATCAATGGACAGATACTAGAAAAGAACAATGCTCTTTAAAGCTCATCCTATGACGCATATATGAAAAGAAGATCATAAGAGAATCAGTTTGTCAGGCTAAAATGTTTCCAAATGCTGGAAACTTCTGCATTGCCAACTCATCACATTATTTGCAAACTATACCCCTCTCTTCCCACAATTATGACCACCAGAAAATAGGCTCAACAGAACCAAGGGCAGGCTAATTTCCTATTACAAATGTTTTTCATTTCCAATGCAGCCCTAGCCACAGAAAAAAGCCAACTTGCAACATTGACCGAGGCGTCCACTTTTAGACTTAAAGGCAAACAACAACAAATAGCCTAAAACTGCAGGGTGCACGTTTGAGCGCTTACATTCCACGGAAAGAAAACAATAGCTATCTACCTGATGTAATATAATATTCCTTCTGTCCAGTCTAGAAGTGTTAGGTAACAAGATCCACAGTAGCCCCCTCTAGGATCTGTGGGAAGTCTCAACGCAGGCCTTCACAAGAACACACAGACGCGGGGATGAATTTCCATAACTCTCCTCTAATCATGGGTCCAGACACACGCCGGCTCCACTGCCGGTCCCGTTCAACAGTGGCTGGGCCTGCAAGGTGGTGGGTCTGTGTGTGAATACTAAAGAGCTCCCTAATCCTGGTTGGGGAACAGAGAGCAAACATCACCGGGCTTTCTGGCGCGGGACCGTGACAGACTGGTACTTCTTGCTAAATATGAACACCTCCACACACTCTGACCCCTCGATATTTTTTTTCGGACTGCATGAATACAAATGGATGTTTCCCATCGCTCACTGGGCTGCCCAGGTCTCCTGGCACCCCAGAACTAGACTACAAATAACCGAGGAAAGAGCCCCCCTGTCAGAGCTCTGAGAAACTGTCTCATACATAGCACTGCGCCAGCCTGAAGACCCGTGTTTGCAGAATTGTCCCTTCCAGGGACAGCACTATATATAGACAGGCCAAACCAAACTTCCACCGAGGTCCAGAGAGCTCAAGGATCTGAAAGAGTCTCCCAAACCGCAGTGAGGCTCTGCGATCGGAAAATTCCACAGTGGGGACCTCTCTCCAGCCCCTCCAGTGTGTACGAGACCCTCAGCTCAGGGCGGAGGGGTGTCCTCAGGCGTGCTGTGACCCTGCCCTTCCCCCTCCCCCCTCCTCTAGCTGCAGCTCCCTGAGGACCCCCCCCCACAGGACCTGGAGCAAAGGGCAGAGCGTGGGGAAACCGCACTCAGCAAGCAAGGGGGAAACCAGTTTTCCTTCTGGCTTTGCCACCACCCAACGCACCTGCTGTGACGCCCAGGCGGGCTACTGGCGGTCCTCGAGCCGCTTCTGGAAACTGATGCTGGTATAGGCGCTTAGATCCTCGCTGGAGCGGCGGCTGCTCTCGCTGCTGCCCAGAGACGGGTGCGGGCCCGGGGCGGGGGGAGGCTGGGGTTGGGGGGGCCGCTCCGGGGGGCGCTGTTTGAAATCCTTCACCAAATCCAGGTCTATGTAGTTAAGACCGTTTTCCAGGCCCCCGGCTGCCCCGCACACCTGGGCCGGCTCCTTGGGGGCGCCCCCGAGCTCCCCGGGCCGCAGCCACACGTTCTCGAAGGAAGCAGAGCTGTGGCGCTTCACCTCCTGGGGGCTGGTGCTGTTCCCGCCACTGGCGCCGCCCCCGACGGCCGGGGCCCCCCCGAAGGGCACCGTGTTGCCCGCCCGCGTGGCGCTCGGTGTGGAGGAGAAGGTCTCGGAGCTGTGCCGCCTTCTGCACCCCTGCGGGTCGGCCCGGATCACTTTGGCACTCTGGTTGCGGTTGGGGCTGAGGTTGACCCGGGTGAAGGCGCTCATGGCTCCGGGGCCCTGGGGGGCGCCCAGCAGGGAGGCGCAGCCCGCCAGCTCCCCAGCTCCTGGAGGTGCAGCGGGGGAAGTAGAGGCAGCAGAGGATGAGGATGGCGCGTCCGCCGTGGCCCCCGGAAGGCTCGCCTCCTCCACCACGACCCCTGTCCGCATGTCGGCATAGCTAATGGGGGCCACGGGCGAGGTGTCCACGTAGCTCGGCCGGGGACACGCCATCTGCATGGTCATGTAGTCACCGCGGCTGCCGGGCACGGCCCGGGTGGGCCTGCACAGGCCGGACGCGCCCAGCGGGGCAGGCCCCGCGCTGTCCTGCCAGCCCGCCCGCCGGGGCCCCAAGTCCATGTTCATGTACCCCTCGGCGCCCGTCTCTTCCTCTCGGGGCGCGGGCTGCAGCAGGGCCGGGCAGCGCGCGGCAGGCGGGCTGTGCGAGGCCACGGGGCCGGACAGGTAGCCCGGCTGGTCACCCCCAAATTCAATATTCACATACTCCCCGGGGCTCTTGGGCTCGGGAGGGTGCAGCAGCGGGGGCTGGGGCGGCAGCGGCGGCTGCTCGCGCGCCCGGGGCAGGGTGCTGGCCTTGGGGTCCCCCAGGGACAGCCGCGTGGGCCGCGTCAGGCGGCTGTGGGTTTGGGCCGCCGTGTCCACCTTCCGCGGCAGGTGCGGCTGCAGGACCTGGTGGTGGAGAGGCGGCAGGCCCGGCTCCGGCCTCGCCGCGCAGTAGCCGCCGCCCAGGCTGTCGCTGCTGGTGGACGACGACGAGTCCTCGGCCGCGGTGGCGGCGTAGACCAGGCGGCCCGAGCTGGACGACAGGCGCAGGTGCTGGTGGCGGACGGGCTCCTCCAGCTCCCCGGGGCGCGGCGTGTGCTTGAAGGACCGCGGCAGCGAGCAGTACGACAGGACTGGCTTGTGCTGGGGGTCCTCGGGCACATAGTAGCAGTCGGAGGGGCTGCTGGTGGCGGAGTCCCCCACAGGGGACATGTTCATGTAGTCCCCGGCGCAAGACAGCAGCTTGCCCCCGGCCCCGCTGCTCTCCACCAGGAGCTTGGGGTGCGGCAGGGTGGGGGAGGGGTGACCCCCGACCCCGTTCGTCCATAACTTGCCATAGCTGCCCCCCGAGGGGGTGGCGCTGCCGCCGCCGCCGCCGCCACCGCCAGGCCCCCCGGAGATGTCAGGGGAGCAGCTGCCGCTGGGGGACATCATCATGTAGCCGTTGGGGTCCACTCTCTGCGGGTGGCGCCGGATGGGGTTGATGATCTGCTGCGGGGCCGACACGCTCTTGGGGCTCATGGGCATGTAGTCACCGCCCCCGCCGCCGCCGCCGCCGCTGCCGCCCCCCTTGCGGCCGCTGGGCGAAGGGGCCACGCCGGGGGACATGGGCATGTAGCCGTCGTCGGTGTGGAGGCCGGCGGAGTCTGGGCGCGGGTGGCCCCCGCGGCGCTCCAGGGGGTGCATCTCCAGCGGCTCCTCGGGGTAGGAGTGGGTGGGCACGAAGGCCGAGTGCCGGTAGCTGGGCAGGCGGGCACCACTGCCCCCTCCTGGCGGGTAGGCGGGCATCATCTCCGTGTACTCCTCGATGGATGCCACGGACGACTGCGAGGGGGTCTTCTGGTGGGAGATGGTGGGCGAGGTGCCGGCCGAGTGGGTCCGCTTGCGGAAGCGATTGTCCACGTCGCCCGTGGCCGAGTCCTCGGCGGCCAGGGCCGGGCTCAGGCCCAAGGCGGCGCCGCCGGGCACGTAGCGGTGGCCGTTGCTGCCCCGGGGCAGGATGTAGTGGCCGTTGGGGGCGGCGAGCGTAGAGGGCCCCTTGCCCCCCATGCAGATGTAGTTGCTCAGCTCCTCCTCCCCGCGCGCGGGCGGGGTGTGGCCCAAGGAATCCGGGGTGACGCTGCGGAAGGAGCTGCGGAAATCGCAGGGGCTCGAGCCGTACTCGTCGGAGGAGATGAAGCCCCCGTCGCTGGGGGAGCCGGACACCGAGGCACTGGAGCGCCGCGGGAAGAGGCAGTCGGACGTGGAGCCGTGGCCGCTGGTGCTGCTGGACGACAGGCTGACAGGGCTGGTGGCCGAGGGCGAGCAGCGGGAGGACGGCATGGGGATGGAGCGGCTGTGGTTGAGCGGCGGGTGCAGGCGGGAGCTGCCCCGGTGCCGGTGGGCATGGGTCCGGTTGGTGCTGGGGCTCACGGGGCTGCCGTCCACCGAGGCGGGCCGCGACATGGTCCCTTCGCCGTCGCTGGAGGCGCGCACGCGGAAGGAGCCCTGCTTGCCGCCCACCAGGCTGGCCGGGGACGTGGCCGTGATGCTCTCGGTGCGCGAGCGGCGCGTCAGGCCCACCTGGCTGGGCGGCGGGTTGTTGAGGTGGTGGCGGCGCAGGGGGACGCTGATGGGGTTGGAGCAGTTAGACGACGACTGGCTCTTGCTCCGCGGGCGGAACTCGTCGCTCATGGCCCGCATGGCCTCCAGGATGGTCTCGTGCATGCTCTGCGCCACCACCGAGTCATCCACCTGCATCCAGAACTCCCCGGGGCCCGTCACCGCCGAGCGGCCCACCTCGATGAAGAAGAAGTTCTCCGAGTGGCCGCAGCGCCGGATGTTCATCAGCTGCAGCACCACGGCCGCCGCCTCCGAGTTGAGCTTCACGAAGCTGATGGTCTTGCTGGTCAGACAGAGCCGGTAGATGCCAATCAGGTTCTTTGTCTGACCCAGGCCCTTGGGCTTCAGGATCACCTGCCAGACCTCCTTGAAGGCGGGGCCCGGGGCCACGTCCCCATAGCTCAAGTCCTCGCCGGCCTCCCCGAGGCCCGAGCTGCCGCTGCAGCTGCCCCCGCCGACTCCCCCCGCGCCGGGGGCCGCGGCGCCGTCGTGGTGGCCCTTGGCACGGTTGTGCAGCTGCAAGAGGGCCTGGTACCAGCTGTCCTGCTCGGCCTCGCTGTCGGCCGCGATGGCAAAGTGCTCGTCCCGGGTGTAGAGGGCCACCAGGTGCTTGTTCTTGGAGTCGGCCCGCTTGTTGATGTTGAAGCAGCTCTCCAGGGGGATCGAGCGTTTGGGGGCGCTCGACTTGTGCCGCCACTTCTTCTCGTTCTCGTAGTACTCGAGGCGCGCGGGGCCCCCCGCCTCGCTGGCCGCCCGCAGCACGAAGAAGCGCTTGTGCATGCTCTTGGGTTTGCGCAGGTAGCCCACCTTGCGCACGTCCGAGAAGCCGTCGGTCTCCGGGGGGCTCGCCATGCTGCTGCTGCTGCTGCCGCTGCCGCCGCCGCCGCCGCCGAGCCGCGGGAGGCGCCGAAAAACAACCGGGCGCTGGGGGGCGGAGGCTCGGCGCCGCGGCCCCGCACATGCAAACGGGGCTGGAGGCGGCCGAACCCCGGGCTCCGCGATCCACGCCGCCCCCAGCACTGGGGAGGGGCCGTCGCAGGGGTGCACAGCGGCGGTGCCCGGGAGGGAGCCCCGATCGGAGTTTAGGGGCGTTTCATGCCCGGGGGGTGAGGCCGTGCGTCCCGCCCGAGCGCAGTCCCGAGCCGCGGAGAAAGCAGGGTCCTCTCCGCCGCCGCGGCCGGGAAGGGGAGCAGATGCATCTCTCGCCGCCCGGGCAGGCGTCCGGCACCGGCAGGTAGCCGCGGCCGCGGAGGGAGGGGGGCGTCCCCGCGGTGTCCCTCCAGGCGCGCGCGCGCCTTCCCTCCTGAGTTCCCTTCTGGAAGTAGCGATTCCCGAGGCAAATTAAATATCCTTGGGCAGGGGGAGGCGAGCTGCCAAGTCCCAACGTTGCACGGTGTTCTCCCTCCTCCTCCTTCGCCGCCTCCTCCGCCTCCTCCCACCCCCCACCCCCCCCCAACCGTCCCCGCCGCCGCCGCCGCCGCCGCCACCAGCAGCCCAAATACCAGCTCAGTCGCGGAGACCGCGGCGATGCGGCTGTGGCTGCGGCCGCCCGCCGACGCGTCCTCGGCAGCCCCGGCTCGGGCCCATCTCGGCGGGCGGAGAAAGTGGCTTTTCCACGCGAAGCGCCCCTCGGCAGCCGGGGGAGCCGGGGACGGGCCGGAGGGACAGGCTCATCCCGGCCCCTCGCGCGCCAGGCGCCCGGGGACGAGGGGAGGGGACGAGGGGAGGGAGGTCGCGGGGGAAAGAAGTCGGGGAAGACGCCTCTTCCCCGGGAGGCGCAGCCGCTGCAGTTACTTCTCCCTCCTCCCTCCTCCTCCTCCTCCTCGTCGTCCTCCTCCTCCCGCTCCCGCTCCTCGGAGAGTTGCCGAGAGCCCCAACCAAAACAAGCGGCGGCGTCTGGCCCCGCGCGCCGGCCCCCTCCGACCGCGCCGCCGTCGCCCTCGGAGGAGGAGAGACACGTGACGGAGCCCGGGCGCTCGCAGCCCGGCCGCCGCCGCCGCCGCCGAGAGGCTCCCGCCCGGGTCTCGCTACATTCCCGGCCGAGCCCGCCCCGCGCCCGCCCCTCTCCGCCCCCCGGCCGTGCCGCAGCGGCGCCCGGGCTCGGCGCAGCGCTCGGGCAGCGCCCCTGCGCGGCCGCCCCGTCCCGCCGCCCCGCGCCACCCAGGGCGCCCCCCCACCCTCCCCCCCGGCCCGCAGGAATCCCCGCCGCGGGCGGGGCTGTTTGGGTGGCTACCCGAAAACGCGAGGGGAGTCTGGGAAAAACGGGGTGGGGGGGGGAGAGAGAGAGAGAGAGGGAGAGAGCGAGAGCTCGGGCAGACTGCAGGAGTGAGGGTGGGGGGCGGCGGGAGGCGGAGAGGGGGGCGGCGATGCGGCTGGCGGGGCCCCGAGTGGGAGGGCTCGGGGAGGAGGGGGCGCGCGAGCGGGGCTGGTTCTTACCGAACAGGTAAGATCGACCCCTCCCCGAGGGGCTTGCCGAGCCCCCCCCCCCCCGGGCTTCTCAACCTGGAAACCGCCGTTGCCTTGCAGTTTCGGGGTAGTAGGCCAGGGTGAGGGGAGCCCTAATTTTTTTTTTTGGTAAGCGATTTGGAGGGGGGGACGGAGGGGCTGCAGGAGGGGCACCTTCCACCTTGGAATTCCCGCGTATGCCGCAGTGAGGGACCTCCGAGGGACGCACCAGGGCAGTGACTGGGGGGGGGGGGTCACCCCAGAACCGCGCAGCAGACAGATCCCTGGGAAGCGTCCTATATATTATTTATTTATTCCTCCGGTGCTATCGGGTTAGCAAACGACCGTTTCAAGAAAAAGAAAAAAATGTCACACTCAACACGTCTTCGCCCCACCCCGCGCGCCCGCGATTCCGGAGGGGATGGGGGGGAGTGGGAGCGGGGACACCTCGGGGTGCGAGCTGGGGGGGGGGGAGGAAGGAGATGCCCCTAATCAGGGTCCCGAATCTACGCGCGGTCCGTGAACGCTGCACGGGACCCGCTCGGGGTTCCCCGGGCCAGGAGGTCGGCTGCGGTGTTTGTCTCACACGCAGCCCCGCACCCAGCGACACCCCCCACCTGCACATTTTGACCCCTGGCCCACAGCGACCGTCCGGGGACAACACCAACGGAGCCGTCTCCCCGGGACGGGGGCATTTCACGAGCAGAACGAACGGGGTCGGCAGCCCGGCTCTGCTGGACTCCTCAACGCAGTTACGTGGCGGCATCATCGGCCTCACGTCCAACGAGCGTTCCCCAAAGTTGTGGGTTTTGCTTTTTGTGTTTGTTTGTTTGTTTTTGTTTTTGTTTTCCGCAGCTGACCTAGAAAACAAGCAGTTTTGTCCACCCACCCACCCCACACACACCAATTGCCTAGCTGGCCTTGAGGACGCTCGAAAAGAATGACGCGGACGGCCCCGCGTTTCGGGCTCTCGCCTCTTCCCGCCGCATCCCTGCAGGCTGCGGCGCCCCCCGCCCCCCTCTCCCCGCGGGAGACCCCGCTCGGCCCCCGGCGCCCGGGCACTGCGGGATGCTCGCGGGGAGACGCTGCGGCGGAGGCGCTGGGCATGCTCCGTGGCCTGAGCGGCGGCGCGGCGAGGGGCGGGGGCGGGCGCCGGGGGAAGCCGCTGATTGGCGGGGCTTCCTGCCTTTCAAGGGTTGCATTGCAGGAGGGAGGGGGGAGAAGGGGTGAGGGTACCAAGGTAGGTTGCGAAGTGTAGTACAAATCATCATCATCATCATCATCATCATAATTAATAGTAAAGAAGACAGAGGCCCAGAGGCGCCGTGCGGCGGCGTGGGATCGGATGGGGCATGTATGGGTGTCCAGGGGTTCCTCGCCACGCCAGGCGGGGAGTAGATTTCTCCTCTCACCTTGCTCCTGACATCCTGCAGCCTCATCTAAACCTGGTTAATCTAAAATTTGTGTACACACGGCCGAGAGCCCGCCCTTCTCTTCCTCTCACGGCTTGGTGCTGTGGGCGCACGTGCCCACTACAGCAGTGCTATAAATAGCAATTATTGGAGCCCGGTAATGAGGCGGCAATAACAGTGGCTGAGATCTGAAGGGACAGCCTGCTTGCTGGGGAGCTGGGGAGGGGCGTTCGCAGCCTGGAAGCCAGAAGTTAGGGAGAAAGTCAACTCTGCGCGGCTTTTACCCTTGGGAAGAGAAAAAAAAAATGATAAAAAGAGCTGTTTACTGGTAACAGTGTAATCTCAGGCCAAAAGGTTCTGATGTTTATAGCCGGGCGGGGTTAAAGGATATTTCACATTTTTCTGGAAAACTGTGGACTTTTACTCTTGAAATAATCCTCTCCAAGGCTTATTCAAGGAATGATGCCTCCATGGAAAAACAATACTATTCTCCAGGGAGCATAAAGACCTACTTAATTTGCAAAAATTTTACTATAGCCCTCAAAAACGATGCTAATTTCAAGGCTAGAGTTTTGATCGCATCAAATTATTATTATAAATGCCTCCTTAAAATGTCTCAGTGAAAAGGGATTTCTTTTTAAACCACAACTTCAGCGGCTAAAATATACAATAGAATTCATGAAATAAACCAGATTGTTGACAAATTCCATTCAGACCAACGAATTTCATGTGTCAATCGCTCATCATAAAATGTTGTCATTTCTCCAACATGCCGATGTTTCACTACCAACACTAAAGGTAATTCATATTTATTATAATTACACTATAGTAATTTCACTTGCTCCCTGCGGGGGGTTTTCCCCCTTTTATTAAATGGATTGAGATAACTCTGGGAATGCACATTTGGTTCACATAATATACAGGCTGGAAAGAATGGAACGCTTTTGTGGAATCTAACTGAAGTCATTTTAAGCAGGTACAAGTATTATCCTGTCATCTTACGCTAAATTAGTCTTGTGGTGTACTGTAATGAAATACACTGAAAAATTCACTCCTCGCTGAAAAAATACACTGAAGCCAAATTGCAAGCGACGAAATATATTGCTCAATGCTGCCATCTATAGGACAGTTAGATATGACCGGTCAGAGATGGAGGCGCATTTTACAACGGAAAAGTCTGAAAACATGACTCTTAAAGATACTGCGGGCAGCTGTGTTGATATCAGGAATCAATTTCTAATTCAGAAGTTAAAGCTTCACATGTCATGGGAACACTATTGACCAGAGACCAGTAGCGCCCACCCACACCCAACATCCTTCTGCATATAAATGGTCCAGCCCCACAACTGAACCTCACCCAACCGCCAAGCCACCAAATCATCCCAATTCTTCAGATCTGAGAGCACATGACATTTCCAAATTTCATAGTAGGAACATGGCAAATTTGATGGGATATTAGGCCACTATACTCAATGAGCAAGAGCAATAACACAGAAGGTTCAACCAGCATGAACCAGTTCACTAAATCCTCACTGATTTTAGCAGCACCATTGTGATATCTAACAATTATCACGTACAAATTCTCTTTTCTTGATCTATTTTTGAATAATTCTATCTGCCGGTCTGTTGTAACAAGACATATGAATTAAACTTGTTTGGTTCGATCTCTCCGTCCCTCTCGGAGAGCCCGGCAAGCTACCGAGAGTATCCCACCCGAACGGCAGAGCCTGGCAAGCTACTCGTGGTGAATTCGATATGCCAAAACAGTAACAACAAGTCTCACAATGGAGGTTACTGGTGCCTGCTCGAGCAAATCGATAAATAACTGGACAACAGTGCTACAGTGCTACAGTGCATCTGATAAGGGGGTAGACTTGAAGAGGTTGATGGCAACTTTGGAACATTGATGGAGGGAAATTCAAGTTCATACTGATGGTGGTATTGGTGCTGGAACTTTGCTGAAACAACTGTATTACAAACAACCTTGTATCATGGTGTTTAAACTTTTTAAAGTCTGTTTCTACGGTTTCAGGCCGTAGGTAGGGCATGACCTGGGTTAAATTCCTGGCACCACGTATGGTCCCTGGAGCATGGATAGGAGTGATTCTTGAGCACTGATTCAGGAGTAAACCCTGAGCACTGCACCCAAAAAATGTCTTGTTTCTATCCATCACCACAGGGAAGGGGTTTTGTATGGGAAGCAAGAATAAAGGTCATTGTATGGGGATTAATGAGTACAATTAGCCTCAAAATGAAACTATTGTTCTCTGATATGTTCAAGAACATCATACACTATAAATTACTCTATATCCTGTGATCTCTAGCTATAAACTTAATTTGGCCATGAATTTACCTGTTATAAAGTAAATATTTTCTATATGTTCAGCATGGGGAAGTATGTTACCTAAACACAGAATAGAGAATTAATATGGTTGAAGGTATAACCAACCACTTGAAAACTAGGAAGTAGTTCTCATATAAAAACATGTTTTATTTAAGATAAACCAGATCTTAACTAGAGGAGCTGTCACCTCTAGGATTAATTTAGACAATTTAGAATGATGCTTCAAAACTTAAAATCACATTTGATGGAAAATTAGAACTTTGAGTTGTTCTCTTCTTTTTGTTCTTTTCAATATTATTTGTAATTTTTAAAATTTATTTTCCATGATTTACAAAGCTGTGAGTAACAGACTTTGCCACTTGTCATCCCTGTCATCCCTGTTGCTCATTGATTTGCTCAAGCGGGCGCCAGTAACATCTTCATTCATCCCTGTCACGTGCTACTGTAGCCCAATGGCATCTGCTCACTCCAGGAACATGAAGAGCCTCAAACTGTTCATTCAGGGTCTTGATGAAGAAGTCTGATCATCTCATAGGTGGGCAGCAGGTGTTCTTTTGACATCCTGTGGAATCCAGTTGGTAACAGCTCTAGTCCAGCGGTCATCTCCAAATCGCATTACATGTCCTGCCCATCTGATTTTCAACGCCAACAGACTTTAGGTATTCAATTTTCAGCTCCAAAAGCTTTCTATTTCATTATATATTTTAATTTTAAGATAGCTCAATAGTTACAAATATTTAAATACCTACTCTACCCAGTAGTATGAAATATATAAAGAAGAGACAGTCTCTCATAGCTTTGGTAGGGTAACTAGCAGTACCAAATAAACAGTCCTGAGTGATGGTAAGTAGAGAAAGTAGGTTGCTTGCCTAGCACATGGTTGACCTGAGTTCAATCCCTACCTAATCCCACATATGAACCCCAAGGCCCACCAGGAGTGATCCCTCAGTGCAGAGTCAGGATAAATCCTGAGTACCACTGGATGTGGCCCCAAAACAAAGCCAACAAACAAAAGTGTCATTTTTCCAGTGCTGGGTTAATGCAAGGTGGAGAGGGAAAAGAGAAGACAAGAAAGGGCTGAGGTCGGACTCACTGAGATCAGGGGGACACACAGTGCCGGGAGGAGAGAGTGAAGATGCATAAATCTCTGCTGATGTTCTAGCTGCAGGACACCCTGATTACCGGTGGCTTTGGCCTCACCAGATTTGTGCATTATGCCTAACGCACATTGATACTGGCCTCGGATGCACACTAAATGTATTAGACACGATTCCAGCCTTTAGGAAAATCACTAGAATCTGTCACACTCCTCAGACGTGTACAGTCAGTCTGCGCGTGGATCAACCCACAGATCCCTCCAGATGTTCATAAAATAATCTAGTATTTTACATTTTCTAAATAAGGAACTTATAAAGTTGCCACAGGATGTGTGTATTGAGTATGTGTGATGTAAGATGTTTAGGTAATTCCACCTGAAATGTTAGCCTTCTTTGCTTGTTTGTTTGGAGAGGACACACAGCCCCAGCTGTGCTCGGAGGTCACTCCTGGCTCTGTGGTCAGAAGTCCTCCCTGGGGTGCTCCAGGTACCATGTGATTGAATCATCTCTCTGGCCCACTTCAGCCTTCATGCTGCTGAAATATCAAGACTTCCAAAAAGTTCTTGATATTTCGAGAGAGGAAGAGCGGGGAAAGTGACTCGGCAACAAAGCACTTGTTTTGCATGTGTGATGCCCTGTGCTGGCACCACGAAAACTAATAAAATATTCACAATAAAAGTTTGAGCCTGGGAGCAATGGTGAAAAGAAGAGAAAGATTCATAGAAAAGATTTCCATCGCAATCTATTTTAATGTTGCCATTTTTCTTATATTTGTATATAAAGTTTATTTCTAGGACTCCATATCGATTTAATTTTCTTATTAAAAATTTCCCTGAATAATAAACAATACCTTTCTCCTTTTTTTTTTGAATGACTTATAAAAACTAACAAATTAAAATTTAGTGCAAAGGGCAAAAAGCATGACTGGCACTGTTTAAAACGAGGAGTAAGAAATAAAATCTTGCGTAAAACAAATCAATATCCAACAGTGTACTTATATAAATGAAACTGAGTCTGCTGTTAGTGGAGCACACATCTTCCCAAAGAGGCAAAAACCATAACTCTTGGAATCATTACTGAACCACAAGATACACTTACGCACATCTCTGTGAGTTGTGAATTAGTACCGTTTGAATCCTGTCATTTTCCCAGCACAGCATAAACATAAAACGAAAGACCTATGCTCAGATGCCTGTGCGATGAGTCAACAATGAAGTTCCTACCTTGCAAGCGTGAGGACAGATGTTTGGTCCCCAGTGCCTCCCGCATGCGCTGAGCACAGTCCCGGAAGCTTTGCTGTCTGCAAGCCCCATGGTGTGCTGGTACATGTGATCAGAAGCACAAAAGCACGGTGTTTGCGTGCTGCATCATGGCAAAGTAAAAGGAAGGGACAAGCAGATGGCAACTGAGAATAGCAGCTGAGCTGTCCTATCCCTGCCCATCGGGGTGTGTCTGCTGTCCCACCCCACCCCGTTGGACTTGCGACCATTGGCCTGAGTTGAAAGTGTGTCCCACATAATATAAAGTAACAAAATGGGAAACTAACACCCAAGGATAGTAGAGATAAGGACCAGGAGGATTGCTCCACGGCTCGGAAGCTGGCCTCACATGCCGGGGAAAAGGCAGCTCAGGTAGAGAAGGGAACACCAAGTAAAAGGATGCTTGGAGGGTTTGCTCAGGATGGGAGATGTGTGCTGAAAGTAGACTATAGACCGAACATGTTGGCCACTTAACACCTGCATTGCAGACCACAACACCCTAAAGGAGACAGAGAGTAAAAGGGAATCCACCTGCCACGGGAGGTGGGGGAGGGGAATGGGGTAGGGGTGGTGGTAGGGATATGGGAACATTGGTGGTGGAGAATGGCACTGGTGGAGGGATGGGTACTCGATCATTGTATGACTGAAACATAAGCAGAAACGTGTGTAAGTCTGTAACTGTATCTCACGGTGATTCATTAAAAAAAATTTTAAAATAATAAAATAAAACAAAGAAAGTATGTCCCACGTGACTGCTTGCTCCTCCAACCTGACCAAGGTAGGCTTGTTTTCTAATTTGGTAACTGAGTGTATTTTAAAATGAACAATACAAAAATCTTCTCTCCCTCGATATCATCTTCACTTTCATTTGATATATTCTATCCTATATTAAATGTCAGTGGACTGAAATGGGTTGGGGGGGTTCAGGACCATGGAGAGCGGAAGAAGGGGCACTTCTAAAATATTCTGGTCGTATAGGTGGAGGAAGAGGTGACCTTGGGATTGTTGCTGAACAGCTGTCCTTTTAGGGATGTTCCCCAGGCAATGTTCAGGGGACCTGAGTGACATTCCTGTGGACACTCTCAACCTGATGCTATTAAGATCCAGCAGTGCTGAGAGACATGACGTGGTTCCTTGGGGACCATCTGGTTCTGGGTATAAAATCCAGAGCCTCCACATGCCAGTCAAGCTCTTTGAGCTCTTTGAGCATCCCTGAGCAGAACTTTCACTTAAAAGAAATTCTTATAAAGAATAATAGGAGTGCTGATTCCCTGATATTTGGGATGACTTAAAAATATTGTACCAGGTGCTGGAGAGAGAATACAGCGTGTATGGTGCTTGGCTAGCACGCTATCAACCAAGTTTCAATCCCCAGCATCCCAAATGGCCCCCTGAGCCCTGCTAGGAGTGATCCCTGAGGGTAGAGCCAGGAGTTAGCCCTGAGCACCACTGAGTGTTGGCCCAAAAACAAAAATTATGTGTATATATGTATACACACACACACACGCACACACACATATATATATACATATATATGGACTAGAGCGATATCACGGTGGGTAGGGTGTTTGCCTTGCATGTGGCTGACCTGGGTTTGATTACTCCGTCCCTCTCAGCAGCCTGGCAAGCTACCAAGAGTATCCCACCTGCACAGCAGAGCCTGGTAAGCTGCCCATGGCATATTCAATATGCCAAAAATAGTAACAACAAGACTCACAATGGAGATGTTACTGGTGCCCGCTTGAGCAAAATGATGAACAATGGGACAACAGTGCTACACACACACATATTATACCTATATTTGACCAGTGCTTTCTGAACTTCTCCTTTAATTTCCATCTATAGATGAAAAGACACAAACAACCATGGGAGATAGCCAGAAATTTCTACTGCAAAACATCTTTGCAGAGTTTCATGCTTATAATTTGTTTGCTTTTAAGTACATCTTTGTTAGTTATGGGGCAAATGATCCTCCATGGAGGAATGTTAAGTCACACAAAGTTGGAAATAGAAAATAAGAGGGTGTGTGAGTTGACTCCAGTTCTGGGTCTCTAGAATTGTCTGTAGGCTCAAGTTCACCTTGGGAGCCTGGGAGCTACCTGAAATCTTGACAGTGATCCTCCCCACTTCCCTCCGCCTCTGCTTAAGATAAGTGTCATTTGTGTTTTGTTGCTTGCAACTGAGAATGTCCCACTAATGCAGATAGTCAGGGTTTACATAAACAATGAGAAGGCTGGTTGATTCTAGGTCAGAAATGAAACAATTAGAGGCAAGGAGACAGAACACAGGGTTTTCTGGGGCGGGGAGAAAATTAGCTTAAGAAAAATGAGTGGTTTTAAAGGAATGTACTTAAATAACGTCTATATTATAAAAGAGTAGGAGTATAAATTCTTTCAGCCTCTTTAGAAGGCTGTTGAACAAGAGTTATATAAAGCTCAAATGCATATACCATTTGACCCAGAAATTCCATTTCTACAATAGAATTATATAGAAAGTATACAAAGGCTTTCACTGAAACATTGTCCCTGTTAGAAAATGACTGGGACAATATCCATGGCCATTAATAGAGAACATGTTAATTATGATGCTATATTTCATAATAAAATGTCACCTATCCACTAAATAAAATACACTAAATCCATGCATCAAAATGGAACAATCTCCACATGAAGAAAAAAATCAAGATATAAGACAAATGTTACACGTATTTAAACACTCATATATTTATATATACATACTAAATTCTAGAAGGGAAAGCCAGATGTCTTAGGAATGATTTTATCCAGAAAGATAACATTTTCCATATTGCTTATACTGCTGGTTTACTGGTTTGTTAGTTTCAGCTACCTGCACATATTATTCATTGAATGAAACCACCATAGACATAAAGAATGAGGACAATTAAATGGCATGTAAGAGTTATTTACAAGTTCTGTTTTAAAGTCTTTGTGTGCTATGTCTTCCTTCAACTCCGCAAGGAGCCCATGTGGGAGAGAAGTTACTTCCAGGTTTAGTCTCAAACACGGCTGTAGTGGATCAGGTCCTGGAACTCTCCAAGGGGTGAGGACATGAATCCAAACCGTGGTTCCTCAGCTCCAGTGTCTAACCACCCTCCTTGTCTCCTTCAGCAGCCTGATAGTATCATTACTTCCTCTGACCCTCCCCCAAGATCACTATCATTGTCACTGCTATCCCGGTGCTCATCGATTTGCTCAAGCGGCACCTGTAACGTCTCCATTGAGAGACTTATTACTGTGTTTGGCATATCGAATATGACAGGGGTAGCTTGCCAGGCTCTGCCCTGCGGGCGAGATACTTTCAGTAGCTTGCCGGGCTCTCCGAGAGTGACGGAGGGATCAAACCCGGGTTGGCTGTGTGCAAGGTGAACGCCCTACCCTCTGTGCTATCCTTTTTCTTTTTCTTTTTTTTTCTTTTTTCTTTTGTTTTTGGGTAGTACCCTGCAGTGCTCAGAGACCACTCCTGGCGGGTTCAGGGGACCATATAGGGAATTGATACCCTCTGTTCTGGAGCGTTTGCCTTGCATGCAGCCTACAGGTTCGATTCCTCTGTCCCTCTTAGAGAGCCCAGCAAGCTAGGAGAGTTAGTTTTGTTTGCTTTGTGTTTTGTTACTTGTAACTGAGTAACAACTCCACACAGCAGAGCCTGGCAAGCTACCCATGGTGTATTGGATATGCCAAAAACAGTAACAAGAAGTCTCACAATGGAGACCCTACTGGTGCCCGCTTGAGCAAATTGATGAGCAATGGGACAATAGTGCTACAGTACTACCCTCTGTTCTGTCATTCCAACCTGCCCCCAGGATAGATTTCTGTAGGTAAGAGCATTTCTTGTAGTGTTTCACAATGGTGCGATACTGCCCTCGAGGGGACGCTCTTCTTTCCTTGCTTATGGCAGGCCAATTTGCAGGAGAACACTGATTTTGTTTTTCACCTGAGCGTGTAGGAGGTGGGCCAAATAAGACCTGCAACTTCTGTTGTAGGCACTCAATTAGTGACGTCCATAAACGGTTCTTGTGGGACCAGAAAGACAGTACAGGGGGTAGGACACTTGCCTTGCACACAGCTGATTCTGGGTCACTCCAGCACAGCGTATGGTCCCCTGAGCACAGCCAGGAGTTATCCATGAGTACAGAGCTAAGAGTAACCCTGAGCACTGCCCAGTGTGCTCTTCCCCCATCCCTCCCCTCAAGCCCGTTCCCTCCCTCTTCCCTCCCCCCAAAAAAAATCCCAAAAGAGGATTCTGGTCATATTGGCTAACTAGTCATGAAATAAACTTTTCCTTCTCTGTTGCATATTTTGATTTAGTGGAAAGGTTTTCTTCAAGTTAAATGTATACAGCATCTCAATAATTCAGGAGAGATCGATATCACTGTATCACTGTCATCCCGTTGCTCATCGGTTTGCTTGAGCGGGCACCAATAATGTCTCCATTGTGAGACTTGTTACTGTTTTTGGCATATCGAATATGCCATGGGTAGCTTATCAGACTCTGTCGTGGGGCAAGATACTCTCAGTAGCTTGCCAGGCCCTCCGAGAGGGGTGGAGGAATCGAACCCGGGTCAACCACATGCAAGGTGAACGCCCTACCCACTGCACTATCGCTCCAGCCCTATATAGAGATTGATATATAATCACTATTTGTCTCTCCAGCACTGGGAGCCATTTGAATTGTTTAATCAGCACAGTGAGGGCTGAGAGGTGGTCCAACAGGCTGGAGCTGGAGTATAAGCTGGGCATGCGGGTCCCCAGGTTTCGTCCCTAGGACCATATGGGTCCCCAATCCCTGTGCTGTGTATGCCCTCCCGGAACAGGACAATAATAAAGTTGGACTTTCACTTAGACAGCTGACTCTCAGAGTTTGGGGAAGATGGATTTAGAAGAGAAGTTAAAGGCAAGCAGGTAGTTGCCATGGAAATTTGGCAAGAACATCTACCAAGATCACTTTTTCCATCTTTGTCTAAAAGCAGTACCCTGATATCTTGTGGGCCAACTCAGAAAAAAGATAACTATGGGCTGGAGCAATAGCACAGTGGCTAAAGTGTTTGCCTTGCACACTGCTGACCTGGGTTCGAATCCCAGCATCCCATATGGTCCCCCAAGCACCACCAGGAGTAATTCCTGAGTGCAGAGCCAGGAATAACCCCTGAGAATTGCCAGGTGTGACCTCCTCCCCAAAAAATGAAAAAGGAAACAGATAACTAGACCTTAGACTGTCTTCATTCAGACAGCTGAAACACTGTCACTGTTACCTAATTTAACTTTCCCCCATCTCAAGAATCAGTTAAGACATAGAATGACTGCACTCATTTGTGGGATATAAAAAACATAATATGAAATTAATACTCAAGGACAGTAGGAACAAGGGTTAAATGCTGGGGACAAGGCAGTTGTGATAGAGAAGGGACCCATATGACAAAGGTAGTTGGAAATGATCACTCTGGATAAGAACTATATGCTGAAAATAGATAAAGGGACAAACATGATAACCACTTAGTATCTGTATTGCAGACCCCAAAAGTAGACAGAAAGGGAGAGGGAGAGAGAGACAGAGAGACAGAGAGATACAGAGAAGGCAAGAGTCTGCCATAGAAACAGTCTGGGAGGAGTGGCAGGAGGGAAACTAGGGACATTGGTAGTGGGAAATGTGCACTGGTAGAGGGATCTGTCCCGTCCAGCAGAACTGGATAACAGGGTTCACGAGGAGAGGGTGCGAGAGTGATAGGGAAAGGGGAGACACACACACACACACAGAGGTGAGCAAAAGCAGCAGAAGAAGAATACTTTATTGTAACTCCACAGCGCTAGGTATGCTTAGGCTTCAATCTACTTGCGTCATGGCCTTAAGGTAAAACTAGAAGTAACTAATGGCACCCGGGGCAACTAGGGGAGATAACAGTAGACATCCAGCAGGCTGATCTATCTGTCCCTGTTGGCTAACCATCCTGCTCTTGTGAAAATGTCCCAGTCCTCCGGTTCTTGTAAAATGGCTTTCTCAGCCTGTTTATGCGAATGTTTAGTCAAACATTCTTCAGCTACATGCTGAAGGCCGCTCACCACGTCTCCTCTCTTTCTTTTTCTTAGAGCCAGTGTAGCTCCAACAGGGCATTAACCGGCAAAGGAGAGTAGAGGCCTATCCCCCTCCAGGGTCGCGGTCAGACCCAAGCAAAATTGGACCCACTTTTGTAGGGGGGGATTTCTTGGGGCCTAACCTCCATGTAGATAGGCGTGCTCTTCGGCAAGGGTTTGGGATCAGTTCCTAATAGTATCAGGGAACTCCCTTACCACCCTTCTGAGCTTTGAAGGTGCCCAGCCCGGAGGATGAGTGCTGGCCCCAAATGCCAGCAGGTGCAGGAGGCAGGACTTTTCAAGCCTATAGGGCATCTGTCAAGGCACTAGGGTCCTCAACATACCCCCTATCCACTAGATCTAGTCGATGGTAATGAACTTGTATGGGCTTAGCTTGCAAAGAGTCTAATTGTTGTTTAGCAAAGGTAGTCAGGCATCTGAAGGCCCATGACCCAAAGGAAATTAATAGCAGTACTCCAATTAAAGGGCTGAGGACAGCGGGTAACAGAGTAGTTAGCCAAGGGGAAGTGGAGAACCAGGTTTGAAACCAACTTTGTTCCTGCTCTCATTGTCTTTTTCGATGCTCCAGGCCCTCGTCAGGACCCTGCTTTTGGGGTGCTAGGAACTAAGGGCAACTGAGGCTTAAGTCGAGAAAGCAGATGCCCAGGAATGAATAATATTAGAAGCCAATTAAATTACAAAAGCATAATATTAACTGTCTTCCTTTGTCCATACAAAAGGACATTGCTTTAAAGTAAACTATTCAAAAGACATAAGGAGAGGAGAAAGGCAGTATTTCACTCAGAC
This sequence comes from Sorex araneus, assembly GCF_027595985.1. NCBI lineage: Eukaryota > Metazoa > Chordata > Mammalia > Eulipotyphla > Soricidae > Sorex > Sorex araneus. Next base: position 260,541,419 of record NC_073313.1, read on the forward strand.
ATATAAAATCAGATTTCTGGGGAATCTGACCTTACAAGTTAACAGAGTCTGATTAGGCTAAAAGGTGATAGACCGGTTGGGGAAGAGAACATAGGGAGGAGTTTACAGATAAACACAGTGGATTGGAATTGCCTCAGGAGCACTGTGATAAACCTAAGCTTCTTGTGGCAAGGGGAGCAGGACATACCGATGATATCCTACATCCCATCTCCCCCTTTTCTGTTTACAGAATCACAAAAATTTGAAATAGAAGAACAATCCCAAACACTAAAGCCCCATTAGTTGTACTAAAACTTTGGTACATCCCTGAACCCAGACCAGTGCTTGTTGTAAAGTGTCTGATTGTCCTGCACTGTCCAGGGGTGACCAGAGTTATTTAGCCATATTTTGAAGAAATGAAGTGTCTGGATCAAAATTTGAAGAGTTGTTTCTGCAACAGCAGCAGTAGTGGTCACAGCAATGAGTCCCAGGGGAGCAGCTATAGGAGTCTGATGAACTTCATGAAGCACTGGGCCAGGCAGGGAGCACTGGATCAGGAGTATCACAACTTCTGTCAGGAGTTCTTCAGCAGGGAATACAGCCATTCTCTGGTCAGTTTACTGGTAGTCATATATGTGCGACCTAGCTTATGTATGGATAAAACACTTTTTTAAAGTTATCAGAGGCTTCGACCATCTCATGGTTGTTTTGATCTGCATCTCCCTGATGATTAGTGATGCTGAGCTTTTTCTCATGTACCTTTTAGCCATTCGTATCTATGAAGCCACTGTTTAACATTTGATGGGTTACGGGGCTATCAGGCCCGCAGATATATATACTCATCTGGCTTAGGAGGTCTCGGCCCCATCAATTCACTGGGAGTCTGGGGAGTGCATAGGGGCATGTGTTGCCAGATTGCCCAGAGGTATCCTTCCATGGTAGGAAGGAGCACTAATAGAGGTTTTTTTTTTTTTAATTCTTTATTGAATCACCATGTGGAAAGTTACAAAGCTTTCAGGTTTAAGTCTCAGTTATACAATGCTCAAACACCCATCCCTTCACCAGTGCACATATTCCACCACCAAGAATCACAGTATACCTCCCCCCTCCCCCCCACCTCCCCAGCCCCCCACCCTGCATGTGTAACTGGTAAATTTCACTTTATTTTGATTACATTCAATATTTCAAAAAAAAAATTTACTATTATTGATTTGGAGCTCCTCCCCCCTAAAGTCGATCTGCTGAAAAGAAAGCATTTGGTAATTTGTTTTCCATTGCTGAGAATGAAGAGATATGAGGTCGAGAGGCTGCACTAGCAGCAGCACAGTTTTGGATTTCTGTATTTTAATATTTTAGTAACTAAGTCCAGAGAAATGTCTGCCAGGAATTGCAACATAGTAAGCTTGTACCTCTCAGCTACTTTATAGAAGGATCACACTCATATGTGGAATATAAAATAGAGGGGTTTTGAGGTTGCCCGATGCCCCTGAGATGAGTCAGGGAGGCTTGTTGAGACACGGTCCCCACTGCCCCAGGGATCCGTGGAGTGAATGGGGCCTGGGACTGGCCCCACTTGAAGTTTCCCTGCCCCTGTGCTTTGGCCAAAGGGTCTCGCTGAATATCCATTTGCGATTTACATTCAGATGCCCAATGTTTACCTCTTTTGCTTCGAGGGCAGAGGCCAGGTGGGGCAGGTTTAGGTTTTCGCTTATTTTCTGGACAGTTTTTAGCAAAATGTCCTTTCTGTTTGCAATTAAAACATGTCTTACAGCTGTAATTCCTGCCTAAATGCCACTCCAATAGCTAAACCCACACTGTGAGCCGAACCGATGCCTGAACATAGGGAATATAATCCGCCAGTGTCTTCCCATGTTTATGAGGTCTCAGTGCGGCCTGGCGGGCAGGGTTAGCATTCTCCTAGGCAAGGTGCAGGACACAATCAGTTTCTCCCTCATTCTGGCCAAAACGTTTTTCTGCCATGGTGGTGAGGCAGCTAATAAATTCAGAATATGTTTCAACAGGGCCCTGTCGCAGATTGGCTAAGGAAGTAGTCGCAGTCCCCTTCTGGGGTAGCCTGCACCAGGCCTTAACTCCTGCCTTTTGTATCTGGGCAAACAGGCCGGGAGCATAGGCTTTTGGCTGTTCATTAGTATCAAAAGGCTGATTACCTACCATCATATCTAGGGTCCAACCAGCACCTTCCCCATCGGCAGCTGCATAGCGGCAGGCAGTGTGTCTACAATTCTCATAAAATTCAGATTTTCAAAGAATAAAGTCTCCTCCAGAAAGGGTGGCTCTGGCCATTTGATGCCAGTCATTAGGGGTGAGGCACAGATCTCCTAGGGTCTCAAGGATGGAGAGAGGAAAAGGGGCTACAGGGCCGTACTGAGTTACAGCTGTCTTTAACTCCATAAGAGTATTAAAGCCCAAGTGATGATACTCCCTTTGGGCTATCTCATGTCTGTCTTCTCCCTCATCTTGTTTAATTATTTCTTTCACAGGAAAGTCCTGCAAAGTGGGAGTACTAGATTGTTCAACACCTGGCTGCTCAGGGAACGATCCCACCATATTCTTTCCTGGTGACTCCTGGGCGGGTTTTGAAGAGTCAGGCTTGGGCAGAGCCTGTGAAGGCTCCGTGAGCTTGAGATCGAGGGCCCAGAGTTCTGTCACTAAAGAGTTATGCTCCTTTTTTAACTGAATCACCTCTCGTAGCACCTTTATATGCGAGATGAGGGCCTTATTGGCTAGACCAAAGTCAGGCAGGGGAAGAAGTAAAGGACCAGGGTGCAGCTCATCGGCGGGGATAGGAGCTGAGGGGGCAGATTCCATGACTCCCCGTGGGCGTGTATGGCCCAATATAGGCTTGGGAAGCCGAAAGGCAGGAAAATTATATGGAGGAGGTTGTTGGAAGAAGGGAGGCCAATCAGGATGACTATAATGGGCGGCCTCCGCCTCCAATTCTGCTTCTTCATCAGAGGGAAGCTGATCAGGAGGAATTTGAGATATGGAATGGAATGCTGCTGGTTCCTGACTCAAGGTCTTGGATTTAACTACAGGATTGTCAACGGGCAACATGGTGATAGAAACAGAGTCTTCGGCGTCAGGGGCATTAGAGTGGAGAGACTTAAGACAAGGACTTGATTTAATTTGAGGGCACTCTAAGGACGAGGAAGGCCTAGATTTTTTCCTCCTCTAAATAGCCGTGACAAGTTGTTACTGCCCTCTGTATATCAGGGTGCCATTCCCTAACACTTAGGATCTCATTAATCAGTGACCAATAATTATAGCTGGTGATGGGAACATAGTCAGGCCCAAACGTCTTATAGACGTCCTAAAGGGCATCTCCTACCCTTTTTCCAACGCCTGTCATCGATGGTGCCCTCTTGAGGGAACCAAGGGCAGACATCGTCAAGAAATGTAAAAAATTAGACCAAGTCTTTCTTTTTAACTTTTACTCCTCTAGTTTTTAATGCTATTTATAGATCGATTACAAATTTTTCTCTGACTGATAATCCTTGTCCCATGACAGACACAAAAAGGTAAGAGCAAAGAAAGTAAGAGTGAGAAGAGTCACCAACGTCCAAATATAAAGTGACAAATGAGATGCTTAATAACGAGTACCTATTCGATGCACAGTTTTTCTTCTGTGGGGGATGCAAATTTATCTGAGATTTGCGGCTGTGACCCCCTAATCCTGTCACGGGAGATTTCTAGCGGTGGGCACCTTAGTGGCATTTAAATGCCCGACCCGTGCCCTCAGGGAAGATAATGGAGTTGGTGACTAGTGAAAACAACGTTTGAAAAGGCACACAAAGAGGATAATGAAGAAAGCTAAAAGCAGTATAACAAAAATGCCAAGGTCTTGTGATGAAACGCTAATGAAAGGAATAGATGTCAAGCACCCCACAGGCGGGGGAGAAAGGAAGATGGAAAAGGAAGGAACTGCCTTAGCATTTTTTTAGGCCGGTCCTCCTACCACCTAGTCCATTCCAGATCAAGGTTGAAGCACACAGGGGATAATCACCGCTTACCTTTCCCGAAGTCTTCGCCCACTCCTACAGAGGTGACTTCTATGAACGTGGCCACTTCTCCAGCGGTGCTCTTCACAGGGGTCCTTCATGCCTCGGCCCACATTAGGCCCTACTGTCCTGACCCCGTGGAACCGGATAACGGGGTTCACAAGGAGAGGGTGTGAGAGTGATAGGGAGAGGGCAGACAAACACACACACACACACACACACACACACACACACACAGAGGTGAGCAAAAGCAAAAGCTACTTTATTGTAACTCCACAGTGCTTATGTATGCTTAGGCTTCAATCTACTTGCTTCATGGCCTTAAGGTAAAACTAGAAGTAACTAATGGCACCCGGGGCAACTAGGGGAGATAACAGTAGACATCCAGCAGGATGATCTATCTGTCCCTGTTGGCTAACCATCCTGCTCTTGTGAAAATGTCCCACTCCTCCGGTTCTTGTAAAATGGCTTTCTCAGCCTGTTTATGTGAATGTTTGGCTGCAAGCTACATGCTGAAGGCCCGCTCACCACATGCTGGGAGTGATGCTTGAGCACAGAGCAGGAGAAATCCCTGAGCACAGCTGGGTGCAGTGCCAAATCCAACCAATCAAACAAAGAATAAGTTGCAACTACAAACTTGTTGAGAAGAAAGTGTCCTTCGCATTTGAGAGTCATTCAGAATATCGAGACCCACATTCCTAGGATACAGGAATCACTGAGTCCAGCTGTAGACTTGAATGTTGCTATGCATAACTTTGAGGACGGACCCACACAGAAGCCTTTGAGTTCAGATCAAGGAGTTTGAACTTATTATAGTGAGGAGTTTTTGGCATAAGAAACAAAGGAAGTAACATAGGCAGATCCGGGAAAAGAAGAAAGATAAAACCTGGGCAGCAGCCAGTAAGATTAAGAATCTGTCTCACTAGACCAAATGAGGTGGTAAGGAGATCTGGGTTAAATCTAGGGTGAGGAGTAAAAAATAATTTTCATAGGTGGTGATGGGAATGTTGTAGAAAAAAGTCAAGGATGACTGAGATTTTAATCCTGAGTGATTGTTAGACTGGTAAAAGCTTCTGTCACATTTCTTTTCTTTTTGTCCCAGATAAAAAAGACTTTGTTGGGAACCAGAGATTGTACAGTGGGTTGGGCCCTTGCCTTACACATAAACAGCAGAATTTGATCCCCTGCACCATGTGTGGTCTACTGAACACTGACAGGAGTAAACCCTCAGCATTATCCTATGTGGCAGAAAAAAAAAACAGGAAGGAAGGAAGGAAGGAAGGAAGGAAGGAAGGAAGGAAGGAAGGAAGGAAGGAAGGAAGGAAGGAAGGAAGGAAGGAAGGGAGGGAGGGAGGGAAAGAAGGAGGGAGGGAGATATAGAGAGAAAGAGAAAGAAAGAAGGAAAGCAGGAAGAAAGGAAGAAAAAAGGAAGAAGGAAAGAAGGAAGAAAAAAGAAAGAGAAAGAAAGAAAAAGGACTGTTACTTTAGAAAAAGTAGTAGGCAGAAGCTAGTCATTTTGTAGAAAGCTTCCCATCCCCCGTTCTACCTCTTCTTTCCACATAGGGCTGGAGAGGGTCCCAGTACCACGGACCCAACGAGCATGATCAAATGATCCAGCGTGCTGGGTCCTTGCATCTCCGAGCGTTAGTTCCTGCCCATCATGGTAGGTGCACCTGAGTCTGCATGCTGGTCTGTGTGACTAGCTACAGACACGGCTGTGCTTTAGGAGAGGAATCAGTCAGGACCACTTAAGACCGATTCTGGAGACTGCTTGTACCCATGGTGGATGCCTTCCCTTTAGACACTTCTAGAATACTTAACATGCGCTCACTTTTTAGGTACAGCTGGCCTGAACTGACTTTCTTTGCCCAAACCTAATCTCATGAATGTTTCTCCGCTGACTCTTGACTCATCAGCCCTAACTGTTGGTAACTCGGAGAGCATTGGTACTCTTCGTGGAATTTCCCGTGAGTAATTAGATGGCAGGTTAATTTCTGCAGTAAGCACAGCTGAAATTATTTTTTCCAACTTCAAAAACAGTATTTCGTTGTAAACAATTTCCTAGAATTTGCCTTCTGAATTCTATCATCTTCATTTTACGGATTGTGTCTTCTAAAATAAGGAACAGAGAGAGAGGAAGTGCAGGGGTTAAGTGCTTGCCCTGCATCCACCAACAGGCATCACATCCCTGATATTACATATATCTCTTGAGCACTGAGCCAGGAGTAACCCCTATGCACCTCCAGATGTTGCCCAGCCCCCCAAATTATTAAAGTAAGGAATACATCAGAGTAGACTGTTGCTGATACATTCATCCACACTTTAAAAATGCAGGGGCACTTTACTTCGTGATACTTCTGAGTAATTCAAAAGTCCTTTAGAAAATTTCATATCATATCATATGAAACTTGGTTTATTCTAAAGACCATGAACTGAACTCTACCTAAAAAGCAGAAGACAAATATATACATTAGAACATGAAATAGAACATTAATTGCCATTCATTAATTTCAGGTTAAGTTATTTTTGGTAAGTATGTTCTATGGGACATACTTATGTACGTTCCATACATAAGTATACATACATAAGTATGTTCTATGGAACATATGTTGGGAAGGACGAGTAAAGACAGGCTGCTAAAATCTCAGGGCTCAGACGAATGGAGATGGTACTGGCGCCCACTCGAGCAAATCGAACAACAGGATGACAGTGATACAGTGATACAGTGATGTTCTATGGAGAGTAAAAAAAAAAAGAGGTTATCTGAAGGGTTAGTAATAGATATTTTTCTGGCAGAACTTAAGTTTTTTTTTTTTTATTCCAGCTGTCCAATAAAAGGGAGGCTATGTTTCCCAGAAGTTCTCAAAGAACGATTTTCAAGACCCTAACTACCCAAGATTAATTTCTCTCACTCTCTAACTTATAATAGATTCATGGGATTTTCAGACACGAGAATAAAGGTCAACACTTTGGAGCAGGGGGAAAGTAGCAAACGCAGGAGAGCAGTTAGAGCTTTAAGCTCTTTCTTCTGTGCTGCCCCTTCCTGGAGTGTCTAGTCTGGGACTTGATGCTGATGGCTCATCAGTTAGGGCACAGGCACAGGTGGCCGCCCTGTTCAGGTGTCTGGCTGCCACTCTGAGGTGCATCCAGCAATGTTTTGCAGACATACAGGCTGAAGGACCCTCTTCCCTGGAGCTCGGCTTCATGTCATCAGCTGACCTTCCTTCGCCAGGTTCCTTGGCTGGCTGAGGATCTCTAAAGATGCTGGATAATGCCATCCTGCTCATGTACACTCGATGGTGACAGGCTCGCTGTTAGTTCACCTCGGCGTACACCCCAATTGCGTGTCTGAATATTCTGAATGGCAAGGCAGTTTGCATTAACTAGAACAGCGTGAAATGATGGGAGAAAGACAAGCTGTGCAAGAAATGATTGCTTTGTCTTCTGGAGAAGGTTACCTCAGGGATCATCAATTTCTTTTGTCTGACAATAATGTTTAGAAAGCTTTTTTGAAATTGCCTATTTATAGTCTAGGTTCAAGGATGAGTAATCTCTTAAACTGGGCCTCATTTCCATTATTCTGTTGTTTACAGTGTATGGATACATGATCTAAGAGACACAGATCTGGGGCTGAAGAGATAGTACAGCAGATAAGGTGCTTGGCTTGTATGTGGCTGGCTGAGGCACAGTTTCTGGGACCCTGGATGGCTCCCCATAGATCCAAGAGTAAGGCCTGCAAACAGCTTGGTGTGATGCCAAAACCAAGACAAAAAAACAAACACAGATATAGATCAAATGATTGTTCCCAAATGCATTTTCGGTGCATATTTTTCGATATGCCAAAAACAGTAACAACAAGTCTCACCATGGAGACGTTACTCGTGCCCGCTCGAGCAAATCAACGAACAACAGGTCTACAGTGACAGTGACAGTGATTTTTTCCCCTAAAAAAAAGGTTCATTCATCATTCCATAGTTCTGTACACCAGAAGTCCAGGCAAAGTACATAGCTCAGCTGATATTCTGCTACACACACACACACACACACACACACACACACACACACACACACATTGGCAGCTCTCCTTTGTTTCTGGAGTCCTTGAAAATGTACCAGCTTTGAAACACATTCAAGTTGTTGGGGAAATTCACTTCCATGTGGTTGGAGAACTGAGATTCCCATTACCTCACTGGCTTTTGTCTGAAGGGCATTCTCAGCTTCCCGTATTACGTGGCTCTCCTCCAACACCCTGCTGAATATTTTTTTTTAAAGGCAACTTGCATTTTGGCTTATTTTTCAATGAAGCAATATAACAATTTACATTCCAGTTGCGGTTTCCCCTAGGCACACTAAAATATGTAGTTCATTGATCATATTGGTCTTTCATCTTTTGCTTCAGCAAATATATCCAAGTGTCTAAAAATGGTATGATGATACCACTTTCATAATACTATTTTTGTCTTTTATGTGTACAAGAAGTTGTATTTTTACTTCCTGAATTTAAAAGTAGAGCCAAGGTGATATGTTATATGGATGGGTATGGGTTCATTTGGTCAATGTCGTCTTTGACTTTCTGGGAGCTAACATTTGTCCAATTATCAACTTAACTAAATTGCCCAGTGGGTTAAAGCAAATGATTGTTCAATTCAGTCACAGACAGTTGATCTGGTAGGCCTAGTTGACAGTGATCTAATTAATGCATCATAATAGTCAATCAAAAATTACTTACTGGGCACTGATCAGGTACATTACACTGATACTCAGTAGGGAACCAAGATGAAATAACCCACTAAGGCATTAACTAAATGAAGACGTATACTGAGCAACCATAAACTGAAAGCTAATGAGGTAGACATTTGTTGTTATGAAGTATCCACCTGTAACTAAGGACTCAGAGACTCCAAAGGACACATGTGTTCTGGATAGCTTACCCAAGCAGGAGTCCAAGAAATCCCAAATGAAACCCACTTTAATTTGGTACTGGCTTTACCTGGGAGAAGAGGAGAAAAATACATAAATCAAGGCTGGCAGTGAAATGACCAAAGCACCACTCATTAATGGCAGTATAAGAATTATGTGTGTGTGTGTGGGGGGCACTTCTCAGAAATTTGACTCCTAGGAGTTTCTTGAGACCTAACTGATGCAAATACAGCATGCATATTTTAACATCTTGATGCCAGAGCAGCAATAGATATTAATAAAACCACATACAAGTGCGAGCCACTGGTGGCACACAGAAGTGTCAATGTTTAAACGCGTTCTTTCGCTAATTCAGAGGAAGATGGGGAACAGCTTCTATCTTGGGGCACAGACTTCAAGGTTTCACATGGAATCCCATCTTGTCTGTTTAGCATGAAATATGTAGGCCACCACTATTGCTGAATTTGAATCCCGTCTCGAGTTATTACTTCCAAGTAAACCCGAAGCAAATCCAGGGAAAACTGATTTTCCAGCTGTCTGTGGACTGAAGATTTCCATTTCTGTAAGAACCCAGAGAGGAGGTAAGTCAGAAGCAGGGGCTAGGGCCCTAGTATATATTGGTGGTGTACAGATGTACTAACTCTACGAGTTAGTACATAGAGAACTGTAGATGAATTGCAGAATCAACAACACTGAAAGCATGAGGTCCAAACTACGGCAACTGGGGCTGGAGCGATAGCACAGCAGGTAGGGCGTTTGCCTTGCATGCTGCTGACCCAGATTCAATTCCCAGCATCCCATATGGTCCCCCGAGCACCGCCAGGAGTAATTCCCGAGTGCAGAGCCAGGAGTAACCCCTGTGCATCGCCATTGTGACCCAAAAAGCAAATAAATAAAATAAACAAACAACAACAACAACAAAACCTACAGCAACCAAACTTAAAAATGTTCCTATTAAGGAGACAGACTGATAGAGGTAGGCTGGAGGAGAGGAAACTGGGATCATTGGTGTTGGGAAATGGACACTGGTGGAGGGAAGGGAGTTGGATCATTGACATTGATTGAAACCCGAGCATGAACAGCTTTGTAACTGTGTGTCTCATGGTGAGTCAGTTAAAAAAGAAAAAAGATTTTCAAATGGAGATAGGCTCGAGAGTGGAAGGCAAATTGGAGATACTGGTGGGAGGAAGTTGAATCTGCTCATGGAATTACTGAGGGCACATTTTACACTTTAACTTTTACAAACTCAACTTTGTACAACATGGTGCCTCAAGTTAAAATAGCAAACAAATACACAAAAACACAGATTTACCCAATGATGGCTCATGCACATTCAAGTAAGCTCAGTGTTTGGAAGTATTTTGCAAAAGCAAAGCCTATAGTCATCATGTCAGCAGCTGGAATGAATGCCGGAAGTGGGGTTCTGACTTTCAGAAGTGCTGGAGGTGATTGGAGAATTGGAGAAAAGAACAAGCAGAGGGCCTGGTCACGCCTCAGGCTTTTGTCCAATCTCCATCCCACACGTGGGCCGCGGGTCAGGCTGAGTGTGGCATCCAGATCTGAGCGTCTCTCTGTTGCCCAGCAAGGTGGGCATGTCATGATCATCACCCAACACATCCATCAGCTGTACCATAGAACCTTCTGGAAAACCATGGTATCACTGCATCACTGTCATCCCATTGCTCATCAATTTGCTTGAGCGGGCACCAGTAACGTCTCCATTGTGAGACTTGTTACTGTTTTTGGCATATTGGATATGCCACGGGTAGCTTGCCAGGCTTTGCTGTGCGGGCAGGATACTCTCAGTAGCTTGCTGGGCTCTCCCAGAGGGACGGACGAATCGAAACTGGGTCGGCCGTGTGCAAGGCGAATGCCCTACCAGCTGCACTGTCGCTCCAGCCCGGAAATCCATGGTACTTTATTTAAAACATGCTGCACCTTTTCTTTTTTTTTTAATAAGAATTTTATTTTATTGAATCACCATGTGGAAAATTACAATGCTTTCAGGCTTAAGTCTCAGTTATACAATGCTGAAACAACCATCCCTTCACCAGTGCACATATCCCACCACCAAAAAAAAAAAGCACAGTACACCTTCCATCCCGCCCCTCCACACCCCCCCACCATGTAACTGATAAATTTCACTTTACTTTCTATTTACTTTGGTTACATTCAATATTTCAACACAAACCTCACTATTATTGTTAGGAGCACCCCACTAGAGTCAGACCTGTTGTGAAGAGATAGGTTTCGCAGCCGCGGTAGCGGCCGCATGGTTTTGTATTTCTGTTCTTTAGCAACTAAGTCCAGGGAGATTTCTTCCAGATATTGGATCATTGCAAGCTTGTAAATCCCATCTGTGGTCGTCATAATATGGCGGTCACCACGCCCTTCACCCCCGGCAAGGAAGAGGCGAGAGAGAGAAATACCTTTCCCCTCCTGGGCGGGCATGGGGCCTCGGCTTAGTTCTCAGGCTGGAGACATTCTGCGAGGAGCTGCCCATGCCGAAAAATTTAGCTGGCATCTGGAGTCATGCTCGTGCAGCTGCAGAGAGGCCGCACACACTTGCGGCCCCAGGGATCACATCTCTGCGGCAGCATGCTGCACCTTTTCTGAAGTCATGGTGCTGAAAATTTTAAGTCCAGCTTGGCCACTAGCTTTAGCTGGGAAATAGGGCACTAAAATCTGAAAACCCATTTAAAAATCTTCACCCTGGTGAAGAGGCAGTTTGTAGCTTGGTGAAAATTTGAATCCTGCTATTCTGTTGTTATTGTTGTTGTTTTAGTTTGGGGGCTACACTTGGCATTGCTCAGGCTTTACTCCTACTTCTGTGCTCAGGGATCAGTTCTGTCAGGGAGCAGGGGGCCATATGTGGTATTATATGGTGCAGGTGAATCTTTTTTCTGATACTGATTATAGTAAATTCTGATTTCCATTTTTCCCTTAAGAAGCTTTATTCGCCCAAATAAAGAAAAGGCAGATGAATATGTTATCACTGTCAATATTAATTCTTTCTGGAATCAGCATCCCCTTTTCTGTTATTCAAGTTTTTTGATTTTCCTCCCCAAAGAAACAAAAATTGAATATTAATGATGGGAAGCTTGATATTATAGTTAAGGCTTTTTGGAGACTTTACGATGTGCTTGTCACTAGGATATATGTCTTATATGATTTATTTCAATCAAACCTGACAAGAAACCACAGAGGAAGGAATTATTGTCCCATTTAAAAGGTTCATCAGATCAGTAGTCCCTTAGCAGGGCTGGTTTGTCTGAAATCAAGCTACTCATAAATGCAATAATTAGATTCTTTTGTATTTTTAAAAAGCAATGAGTGAATTTTTAATATTTTCCCTATTCAATTAAAAAATCAGCTTGAGTTGGCTCTATAGTTGTTGAATTTGTGTAGTAATAGGTTTTCTTTTTAAAAAAATAATGTATCGACTATCAATAGGTAGAAATATTCTAAAAGTTTCCCTTTAATAGTATTTTGAGTTATTCATTATTTTAAAATTCAAGTAGTTTTCTTTGTCCAGAGCTACAATTGCTTCTCAAAGACATCATAGCACAGGCCATAATTATTAAAAATTGTAACTTGTATTGAGGTACTGCTACTTTTGCTTCTATTTACTTTATTCTAAGAACAAAACTATTTGTTCTTTCCCTTCCATTTTCTATACTACCAAAGTTTTAATAAAACTGTGAATTTTTAAATGTTAAAAATGATGGTGACCAATATTGCAAACCACAAAAGGAAAGAGAGAGAGGCAGGGGTGAGATGAAAAGTGCCTGCCATAGGGGGCTGGAGCAATAGCACAGTGGTTAGGGCGTTTGCCTTGCACGCAGCCGACCTGGGTTCGATTCCCAGCATTCCATGTGGTCCCCTGAGCACCGCCAGGAGAAACTCCTGAGTGCAAAGCCAGGAGATAACCCCTGTGCATTGCCGGGTGCGACCCAAAAAGCAAAAAAAAAAAAAAAGAAAAAGAAAAGTGCCTGCCATAGAGCCGGCAGGGGTTGAGGGGTGGGGGGTGATGGGAGGGAACCTGAGGATACTGGTGCTGGGAAATGTACACTGGTGAAGGGATGGGTGTTGGAATACTGTGTGACTGAAATCCCATCATGAATAGCTTTGTAAAGTTACATCTCATTATCACTATCACTATCATCCCGTTGATCATTGATTTTCTTGAGCAGGCCCAGTAATGTCTCCACTCATCCTAGGGCTGAGATTTTAGCAGCCTTTCTATACTCGTCCTTCCCAACGGTGCCACATTAAAGGCTCTTTCGGGGTCAGGAGAATGAGACCCATCCTTGTTACTGTATTTGGTATATGCATACACCACGGGGAGCTTGCCAGGCTCTCCTGTGAGTGTGGGCAGGAAAACTCTCAGTAACTCGCCAGGTTCTCCTCTAAGAGGGAGAACTAGGCTATAAGATGTCACTTCCAGGAGCTTGGATGTTGGTCGTCAGCGGGATTACACAGTGTGAGGCTCCTTTGAACATGTGGAAAGGGGCCTTGTGCATGGCTGTGGCTGGGTTCTGGAGGTCTTCGGATGAGCCTCATGCATGAAAGAACTGGCAGAGGAACTCTGCCAGTGTGGTGTGCAGGACTCAGGGCTGAGATCTCCAAGCCTGCTCAGATCAGGACCAGGCCTCTTCCACACAGATGTCCAGTAACTAGGTGGCCACACCCAGAAACTGCCCTGGGTGCGGTGTAATCCCATCAACGGCCAACATCCAGAGACTATAAAGCCAAGCTCCTGGAAGAGAGTGATGCAGAGTCTCTTGCCCCCGTGTCTGGCTGTCTTCACTGGGGCTCCTCAGAGGTGGTGGGTTGAGTTTCCCTCCCTACCCCAAGCAGAGCCCTGGCAGCCGAAGACCTCTGGAACCCAGCCACAGCCATGCATATCTCACAGCGATTCAATTAAAAAAAATTAAAATTAAAAAAGAAAGATGATTTTAATCTTCTAAAATACCTAAGCTAATGAAGACAAATATTTTTTGAGGGGTTCTCTTATCTTACAGTTGAGAAAATTAGGGGCCAGTGAGATAGTACAATGGGGATGGCCGCTTGCCTTGCAAGTGACTGACGTTCAATTCCCAGCATCACATATGGTCCCCTGAGCACTGTCAGGAGTGATCCCTGAGTGCAGAGCCAGAAGTAACCCCTGAGTAACAATGGGTGTGACTCAAAAATTAAAACAAACAAGTAAATCGTCGAGAAAATTAATTTTCAGAGGGTTTAGTGACTTACTCAAGGCCACACGGTTAAAGATAGAGCTAAAAATCACACACTGTACTTTCTAATTTCCTATGACTTTTTTTTACTCATTGTGAATCAAATGCATTAATAGAAAAAAAATTCTATTTTTTTTGCCTCTGTTAGGCCATAAATAACTTATAAGTTTTAGGTAATAATGATTTCTACATAGCCTCAACGACCACATCCCCAGTTGCCTCTTACAACCTTGAAATCTTGCTCCATTGTGGTTTATATATGACTAATTCAATGCATTAATTTTAAGCTTCTGCGCTTTTATCTAGTGAAATAAATGCCCTTTATTGGGATGCTTATTCCTCTGTGCAAAGGAAGAATCCTTTGTGTCAGGCTAGCAGTTCTGTCCAGAGGTTCAATTTGTATTTTATTTAGCTAGTTAACTGGTTGGTTTTAAGGCCACACCTGACTGTATTCAGGGTTTACTCCAGGCTCTGTGCTCAGAGATTCAATTTTCCTGGTCAGGCTCAGGCGATTATATATGATGCCAGAAATTGAATCAGTATTGGCTGCATGCAAGGTAAGTGCCCTACCCATTTTACTATCTCTCTGGACCCTGCGTTTTATTTATTTACATCCATTTTGTGGCTTACTAAATATTTGGATGTTAGTACGAAAAATTATAATTCTTCACTACTAAGCTCCATACATGGTGGCAGCTAGAAATGGGAAGAGAGTATGGTACAACCACTTCAGAAATTTAAGACTAATAACATTTTTTTTTCTTAAAAGTAAGCAGAGTCTTGTATTTTTAGGAAAATACTTATTAAAGCAAAGGAATATCTCATCTGCAATGTACATTTTAAAATGATTCAGAAAATATGTGTGTATATAATTCTTATTAATATAATGTAGACGAGTAGAGAGAAAAGACCGAAGGAACATGAATGTAGAAACATGAATGCTAACATGTCATTTTGTAATTTAAGGAATTCCCATTGCCATTTTTGCAACAATTTTTTTCCTGAAGATGGATGTTTATTAAACAAAAACAAAACAAAACAAAAAAACATTTTCCTCAGAGACCTGGGCCCTATGCAAACAGGATGAGAACGCTATTCGGGTATCCCAAAGAGGAATCGAAAGAGCTATGCTTGGAGTATCACGTTTCACTCAAGAGAGAGAAGGAATCCGGAGTTCCGACCTCCGTTGACGGTCAAGAATCAGAGATGCTGTCTCATTTGCCAAGGCATCAAAAATCAGATGGGTCGGACATGTAATGCGATTCAGAGACGACCACTGGACTAGAGCTGTTACCGACTGGATTCTGGTACTGGACTCCACAGGAGGTCAAAAGACCGCATGGCTGCCCACCAACCAGATGGTCAGACATTCCTCAAAACCCTGAATGAACAGTTTGAGTCTCTTCCTGTTTTTGGAGTGAGCAGATACCATTGGGCTATACTAGTGCGCGGCAGGGATGAATGGAGAATTACTGGAGCCTGCTCAAGCAAATCGAAGATCAACAGGATGACAAGTGATACAAGTGGATGTTTATTAAAACTAAGTCTACACTAGATCATTAAGCAAATCTTATTAAATTTTATGTACACATTTTTTCTTTATTTAAACACCATGGTTTGGCTTGGAAGCTGGCCTCATATACTGGGGGGAAAGGCAGATCAGACAGAGAAGGGAAGACCAAGTGAAATGCGGTTGGAGACCACACTCAGGAAGGAAGATTCGTGCTGAAAGTAGACTAGAGACTGAACACAATGGCCACTCAATACCCCTATTGCAAACCACAACACCCAATTGGAGAGAGAGAACAAAAGGGACTACCCTGCCACAGACGCGGGGTGGGGTGGGGGGATATGGGATTGGGGGGTAGGAGGGAAACTGGGTTTATTGGTAGTGGAGAATGAGCACTGGTGGAGGGATGGGTTCTCAAACATTGTATGAGGGAAACACGAGCAGGAAAATGTGTAAATCTATAACTGTACCCTCACGGTGATTCACTAATTAAAAAATAAATTAAAAAAAATAAACACCCTGGTTTACAAACTTGTTCATAATATAGTTGTTAAGGGATTCTGATGTTCTGACACCAATCCCCCCCACTGGAGAGATCTTCCCTCCACCACGTCCCCATTTTTCCAACCACTCCTCCTAGCCTGCCCCCGTAGCAGGCACACAATAATTTCATATTTCTGTTATAACAAAAGGTCTAAAGGAATTATCGAAACTAACCCAGCAAAAGAACATTTGCGAAAATTGTTACATCTCACCATGGGGTTGTTGAGTCTATATCTGAGGATTTACTAAGCTGTTTGTCACTAGCTGAGCCGTCTGTGTTATTGTTTTTGTGTGTTGAGTTCAATTGGCATCCTTGTTACTTTCTCATCTAATTTGGTGTGCTCCTACTGGAGTTTCAGTATTGTGGAATGTGGAGGTGTCATGAGTCACACGGTCCAGAAAATTCGGGATCTATGATGTAGAACTGTGATGAGTCTTACAGAGATTTTCAGCAACGCCATGGAGTTAGGCTGTGGGCATGGTGGCAGTAGTGGGTTGTGGGTGCAGCTGCCTGGGCTTTGGCAGGGCGCAGACTTAACTCGCCCTCTCCCTCCCCCCCTCCACCCAAGGGTGCCCCAGAGTGTACCACTGTGTCCATAAATTTTAGCTGCTTGGCATGCGACTCCTTGAAGATTTAGTTTGTGAATCTAGAGAGCAAGGCAGCTGGGTGAGTTGGCATGGTGGCAGCTATCCATATTTGCAACTTTTGAAATAATAAAGCTGGTTATTTCAAAATAAATCAGGGGCCACATAGACAGTCTAGCAGGTTGCCTTGCCTGTGGCTGACTCAGGTTCTACCTCTTTCAATACGTAAGGACACCCAAGCCTTGCCATGAGTGATCTTTGAGCTGAGAACCAGGAGTAAGATCTGAGCACAGCTGGGAATGGCCCCTCATCAAATAAATAAATAAATAAATAAATAAATAAATAAATAAATAAATAAACTATAATTGGCAGCATGGAAACATGTGTGATCTGAGAGCTGCTAAAAGATTTGGATCCTCTCTGCGGTTTTCCTGAGCGCAAAATGGAGCCGGCGATCCAGCTGAAACAGGACGCGTGCGCGCGCTTGCGGGAGACCCCAGGGGGCGGAGGCGGAGACCCCCGCCCACCGCAGATAGATACTTAAACCCACCTCCCCCACGTGTGCTTCCCTTTGGACCCTGCTGTGGAGCGAGCATGATGGAAGAGCCCAAGGAAGCGCCCTTGGACTCCAAGCAGCCCACTGAACTAATTCCGGCATGGGACCAGAGACCCCACGGTGTGCTGAATCAGTGGGAACCGGGCATCCCCCAATTCTTTTAACCTCTCTCTCTCTCAACTCCTCCCTCCTGAGCACAGCGCAGGATCCGCGGTTTTCCTGAGCGCAAAATGGAGACGCCGAGCCTCTCTCTAGGCTTCTCAATCTTATGAGCACCATAAAAGGGTAAAAGTTTGTAGTGATGTTATTTCTGGTTGTACTTTCCCTGGACTTTATACAGAAACCCAAAACCGCACGGCCTAATGTCATCTTAGCATCAGCAATATGTAATGGTTCCTTTTAATGGGTCGGACTTTTGTGGGAGATCCTAACAAGAATAGTAAGTCTGTTGCTGAAATGTTGAAGGCAATCAAAGTGGTAGCCATCTCTCTAGACTGAACTAAGCTATATCCCCACGCCGGCTGAGAAGAAATTTTCTTCTTTCTCGGGAAGAAACGCGGCGTGTCGTCAACTACAGTGTGATGTCCATTAAGCAAACAGACCTGGTGGCGTGGGAATGGGATATAAGGGGAAAAATTATGTACATGGAACAGTGGGACGCTGGTGGAATCTCGAGCCGGAGCCGATACCAGCGCAAGACCTTCGGTTCCAGAAACTGCTTGCAGACACTCTACTAGTCTATCAACTAAGCCAGAGCCCCACGCCTGCTGATGACGGGAAATAACCATCCTTTTCGGTTTTTTTTCCCTTGTCAGGCAGCGTGGCGATTACTAAACAGGCGTGAACTCGGTGGCGCGGGGCAAGGGGGAAAAAGAAAAGTTATGTAACAAACAGCGGGACTTAATATCTTTATATTCTTAGCAGTGGAGAACTATCAAATGCCTCCTTGGCAATAGGACTGCTTTTCTTTTTTGGGGGAAACCCCAACAACGGTAGTGAGTTGTGTGTTGAAACATGGAATGTAATCGAGATAAGGCATAAACGAAGTGAAACTTATCATGTACAAGGGTGGGGACTGGGGAGGTGGGAGGGGGCGGCAGGTATACTGGGGGGGTTGGTGATGGAAGATGGGCACTGGTGAAGGGAAGGGTGTTTGAGAATTGTATAACCGACATAATCCTGAGAACTATGTAACCCTCCACATGGTGATTCAATAAAATTTAAAAATAAAAAAAAAACAACAAAATAATAGTGGTGGGAAGGTTTAATAATATAGTAGGGGGGCTGGAGTGATAGCACAGAGGGTAGGGCATTTGCCTTGCACGTGGCCGACCCGGGTTCGATTCCCAGCATCCCATGTGGTCCCCTGAGCACTGCGAGGAGTAATTCCTGAGTACCGAGACAGGAGTAACCCCTGTACATCACCAGGTGTGATCCCCCAAAAATAATGTGGTAGAATTGGTCTTGGAATATTGAATGCAATAACTTATTGTGAATAAAAACTTTATAAAAATAAAATAAAATCTAAAAGATTTGGATCCTCATAACTGAAGAAAAATACTGAACTTTAAAACTTTTTAAAATATACATATTTGACATTCTCAGATAAATGATCATATTATCTTATAAAGTTATTTCTCCTGGGAAGGAAATGATTGGTTAGAAGTTAGGTATATTAAACTGAAACAGAAAAAGAAACATTTAAGTGGGGGCCAGAGGGATAGAACAGTGGGTAAGACACTTTGCATGTGACTGAACTGGGGCTTCATCCCTTTATCCCATACCTTCCCCCAAGCACTGCCCAGAGTGATATACGAGCACAGCCAGGCGTAAGCCCTGCGCATAGCTGGGTGTGCCCCCCCAAACCAAACCCAGAAGAAATTTCAAAATGATAGAAGTGGAGCAATGTGGGATTACAGGTGATGTAAAAACGTTGCCCACCCCCTGCCCATTCTGTGACTTCTCTTTCATTTCAAGCTTGAATATTATTCCCTCCGAGTCATTAGTGGTAATTCTGCAAATATTTCAACAATTGTCCCAGGTTCCTTCGCCCAAGACCCATCTGGGACCAGTTCCCTCAAATCATGACCCAGAATCATCCTTCTGGTGGGAAGCTTAACCTTTGGCTTTAAACTAAAATTCACTCTCTCCTAAATTTTCCCTGAGCACCTCTACATTTTAAACAACTATGTCTTATTGTGGGTGGAAAGACCCTTCTGGTCTACTTTCAGCACATATCTCCCATACTGGGCTGAAAGAAACTAAAGCTCGCCAAGGGGCGAGTGCACTCGCGGGCTCTCCGAGCGGCTCTGTCTCACCACCCGCGTTCGGTGCTCTGGAACCACAGTGTGTGGACTGGATTGGGACGGCAGGTGGTCAAGGACAGGCGAAGGAAGAACGAGGACCAAGCTGGTTGCTGATTAGTTACCGTTTATTCAATCTTCAAACTTTCTCATCTCCCGCACTCCCAGCTCCGGCCTCTCTCTGGATCTACTGCTCAACTGCCGCTTCTCTCTGGCTTCTCTCTCTCCTCCTACTTGTCTCTCCCACCTTGCCCTCTAGGCTACAACCAGCCAGGTAGCCAAATCAACATAAGAAAGCCCTTCCTGAGGGCAGGGCACTCCAAAGCCCTTCCTCACTCTTAAGGTTTTTTTCTTTTCCTTAGTCCAGGAACTTATTAACATCTCAATACTAGTTATTTTTGTATGGACATAGCAAAGGATACATTGAGGCTTGCAAAGCAGCTCTCCTGGCAGCATCTTGCCACAGGCTCAGACCACAGCACTCAGGCCAGATTAATCATTCCTCACCCTAGCAGGGTCCAAATCTAGTATCACTGTTTGGATCATGACAGCATTTGTCCATGATCAAGCTCTTAACTTATAGTTAAGCATTAGGCACTTTGGCCAGGCCCATCTCGATGCCAGGGTAGCACACAACTCACCGCTTGCCCTGGGTCCTTCTTGTCCCACGTCGGGACCGTGCTTTGGGGGTGCTAGGAAGTAAGGGCAGCTGAGGCTTAGGTCAAGAGAACAGATGCCCTGGAGGAAAATATCATGTAGAGTCAAATGACTCCCAGGTTACAAAAGCATAACATTTGTTAAGTCTTTCTGTGTCCATACAAAAAGGACTTGCTCTGAATAAACTATGCAAAGGACTCAAGGAGAAGAGAAAAACATTATTTACAAGTCAACAGAACACTAAGAAAGAAGCTACAAATAAACAAAGAGGAATAGGAGCACTGTAACGGGAGTAACCCAATAAACCTAAACTACTGAGGCTATGTTATCCTACACTGGGCCATCCCTTTAATCATCATTTACTTAGTCGTCCCTTCTCTGTCCCAACTGCCTTTCCCCCCAGCACGGAGGGCCAGCTTCAAATCCATGGCATGATCCTCCTGGCACGTATCTCTACTGTCCTTCAGTATTAGTCTCATATTATGCTACTTTATATAAGCACAGTCATTCTATATCTATCCCTTTCTTTCTGACTCATTTCACTTAGCATGATACTCTCCATGACCATCCGCTTATATGCAAACATGATGGCCTATTAGCATCTGTATTGCAAATCATAATGCCCAAAATTAGAGAGAGAGTAAGAAGAATTATACCTGCCACAGAGGCAGGGAGTGGGATGAGGTGGTGATGGCAGGTGGGACACTGAGAACAATGGTGGTGGAAAATGCACACTGGTGGAGGGATGGGTGCTCGAGCATTGTATGACTGAAATGTAATCATGCAAGTTTGTAACTGTATCTCACAGTGATCCAATAAAGTTTATTAAATCACTGCATCCCTGTCATCCCATTGTTCATCTATTTATTTGAGCAGGCACCAGTAATGTCTCCATTGATCCCAGCCCTGAGATTTTAGCAGCCTCTCCTTACTTGTCTTTCCCAACGATTGGAGGCTCTTTCAGTGTCAGGGGAATGAGATCTGTTATTGTTACTGTATTTGGCATATTGAATACGCCATGACGAGCTTGCCAGGCTTTGCCGTGTGGGCGGGATACTCTTGGTAGCTTGCTGGGCTCTCCGAGAGGAGAATATATATATATGTATGTATATATATATGTATATGTATATATATACATATATATGTATATGTATATACATATACATATACATATATATATCCCTCTATGATTTTATAGAAAATGGGTAGGGAGTGTTTTATGATATGTTGCGGGTCCAGGAATATGTTCACCCATACTTGAGGCTCCGCCCGAGCGTGTGGAAAGCAGCCTGGAGCATGGTGGCAGTTGGGTAGTGGAGGTCAGCTGCCAGGGCTGGGTCCCTTGGGGTGAGGAGGGCTTTCACCCGCCCCCCTCTAGGAGGCTAAGAGTGGAAACAGCCTCTGGTGCAGAGTCCGGTAGCATGGTTATGGGGGCCTCAATTTATGCTCCCTTCTGGGAGAAGCAGCTGTGAGTTCTGGAGGGTGGCCGATGACGATATTATCTGGCACTGGCAGGAGGTGGCTTATGGTTGTGACCCCTGGGCCGCCGGTGACTGGGGGAAGCAGGCAAAGGATCTCTGCTGTTGGGTCCCTTTGAGCCCACAGTCCAAGATCACAAAGTTCCGAGTTACCTAGGTTCAGTGGGACTTAGCTCATGCTTGAGGCTTGGCCTGAGCATGTGGAAAGCGGCCTGGAGCTTTTATTTATTTAAATAATAAATAATAGCACAACAGGCAGGGCATTTGCCTTGCACGCTGCCAACCCGGGTTCGATTCCTCCATCCCTCTCGGAGAGCCCAGCAAGCTACCAAGAGTATCCCGCCCACACAGCAGAGCCTGGCAAGCTACCCGTGGCGTATCCAATATGCCAAAAACAAGTGTCACAATTGAGACGTTATTGGTATCTGCTCAAGCAAATCTATGAACAACAGGACAACCGTGCTATAGTGCTATTATTTTTAATAAGCAATTAGCAAGAATATTCATGTTCTTCCTTTCTAAGACTTCAGTATCTAAATTAGTTTTTTTTTTAAGAAAATGCCTGTATAGTATTCATGATAACGTTTTCCCAGATTGGAGGAGATGGGCAAGACCTCCCATGAGATCTCAAGTAGCATGGAGAAAATAAGATTTGGCAATATGGAAGAAAATTATTCACTGTAGCCATGGAAGCATCAGAATTGTCCATGGTATAAATAAAAACAGAAGTGGCACTTGCAGATGTAAAAAAAAATGTTGTTAGAGGAATGATTATCAAAATAAATGGCTTTATTTGGGATTTATTATTTGAATGAAACAGGAGCTCTCAAACAATATTCTACCATTATCCTGTAAACATAAGAACAATGGGACATCTGTATACCAAATTTAATTTTTAGATAATAATCGTAATGAGAGAAAACAAGATTAAAGAAGATTTAGTCAAAACACCCAATAGAAAAGAAATACTTCCTAAAATAGAAAAATGTAGAAAATTGAAAGAGTCATTTGAAATCATGTGCAATGGGGAGTGCATTGTTTGAGTAATCAGTGAAGCAATGAGAACCGTATGTAAATACATGAATAGAAACAAAACCTTTCTTACAGAGACATCATCCACCCAGTGACACCCACACCCACCGCCCCAGCACTAGACGCTGAATATTCAGCAGCAGGTGTAATGTATTAGGAAGTTTGAACAATCAATCAATCCCTAGCTTTGCTGGCTTTGTGAGCTTTGGCAAATGACTTAAACTTCCCGACCTCTTTCCTCATTTATACACTGGAGATGAAGTGCTGTGCTTGGCACCCAGTAGACACTGAACATATGGTAGCTGATAGCGGTGATAATAACAACGAGCATGTATTGCGTGTTTATGGTGTGCCAGGCATTTTGATAAGAACTCTTAGTTATCTTACTTAACAAGTGGAAGTCAGAATGATGGAAAAAAGCAAGACCATGTTAGAAGACTGAGAAAACAGTAAAACCCACTAAAAAATTACAGGGTCGTAAGAAAACAAAACCAGGGCCAGATAGTACAGGTGCTTGCCTTGCATGTGACTGGTTCAATCCTTGACACTGCATGCGGGCCCCCAAGTACCTCCAGGAGTGAGCAAAGACCCAGATGTAAGCCCTCAGAATCCCCCAATATAGTTGCAAGAGTGTGTGCATGTTAAACCATAAACATGCAAAGATTGAGCCTTGGCACTTTATGATCCCCTGGCACTGAGCTGAGAGAAGCTTCCAAGCACTCCCAGTTGTGGCCCCTCAAACCCAAGCATTCATCACTATCACTGTATCAATGTCATCCCATTGCTCAAGTGGGCACCAGTAACGTCTCCATTGTGAGACTTGTTGGTACTGTTTTTGGCATATCAAATACGCCACGGGTAGCTTGCCAGGCTCTGCCGTGCAGGCGGGATACTCTGGGCAGCTTGCCAGGCTCTCTGAGAGGGACAGAGGAATTGAACCTGGGTCAGCCGCATGCAAGGCAAACGCCCTACCCACTGTGCTATCACTCCAGCCCATAGTCAAAAATCTTAGAAGGATAATAACAAAGAGGAAGAGAGGAGATTAAAACTACACAGAAGAGCCCACTCTGAGTATTTCAAATCATGATGGAGGCTGGACCAGCCTGAGAGTTCTGAGCCCACAGGCTTTAGACGTCAAACATGCTCGTGAGAAAGCTGAACAGATCAGCCTTACAATCAAAGGGACAATGAGACTGGAAAAAAGTACTGGAAGTTTTCGATCCACAAGAGCATCAACGCATGTATAAGTGACGTCTACCAAATCATCAAAATAAAAGCAGAACTCTGGAGATGCTAGATGTTCCTTATTGAAGGTGAAACCACTCTCCTCATGAATTAATAAAACAAGAAACAAGCATTCATAAGAAAAAAAGATTTGTTTACAGTATGATTGGAAACCAGGGGCTAGCAATCTAGAGACAGGTGTTTAAGCATTAAATTGTGAGCATTAAAATATTGGGAAAGTAACACCAATTATTTTACTGTTAACATAGCTTTTTCAATTTATTTCATTTATTGAGTTGATTAGTAAAAATTTATATGAAATTATAATACTGCCCATTATACTGTCGGTATAATTAACCGCACAGGTCCATGACTGTTTGTAATTTTAGTGACATCTTATTGCTGCCAGGGATTTTCTTATTGAGTATCAGATGAACTCATGATGGATTCTGCTTTTCCCTTTATGCAAATCAAGTACACTAGCCCTTTGAACTATTGCCTAAGCCCCATCATGCTGAATGGTAATTTTATATTATTTTAAAGTGGTGAAAAAACATTTGAGTTCTATATATTCCCATATAGAGACTAAAGGACAAGAATATTATGCGAATTTCTGAGACATGTCCATTACATTTTTATTAATAGTGTATTCTTCAAGTAGGATTGAACAGTCTTCTTATTTTATTTCAATGGAGTGCTATTTTTCTCCTTTCATAATCTATACCTAATTCTCCCCATTATTCTCAAAATAAATTCTGTTTCATTTAGTCCAATATTTATGTTGTAATGCTCATACACCACGATATTACAAATCATGACATGCTCTTTTCATTGCAACTGATCAAAAGAATACGCCTCAAATGCTCCATAAAACATTAATCCCCTCACAATGTTGTTTTCATTTAATTTTTTCTTGGCCTAGAATGCTCTTGTGTTAATCCCACTAGGTCCAAAACCCTCTTAGACATCAAGAAGGCTATTCAAATGTCAATTCTAAAGTAGTTTTTTCTCATTTCTCTGACGTGTCACTATTCTCTCTTCCTTTAAAGTCCCGAATTGATTTGACTAAATGTCACTCAGGACAGTTAGCTCTTTCGGTCTGATTTCTTTGAAATTTATGTAAATTGCTCGTCTCCATTACATTACTGAAAGTTCCTAGACGATGACATTCATCTCTGATTGGTATCCCCGTCTCGTGGACAATGCATGGAGCAAAACAACCAGAATGGCAGTTCTGCTGTGCTCACAGTTTCAAGGCTCAGATAAGCGACCACAGGTGTCCACAGGCTGGGTTCTCTTTTCTTTCTAGACTTGTGTTGAGTTAGAATCCATATACCATAAACTTACCAATAATTCTGTACAATGATGTGATGCTGAGTAACACATAGAATGATAGAATGGGGTTCATCTCCACAATCACTTAAAAACATTTCTGTCATCCCAAAGTTCCTTCATACCCACTTACCTTGAATCTCACCCCGAGGAATCTTACTCCCAAGCAACCACTGTCGTTTTGTGTCCAGACATTTGCCTTTTCTGAGTATTTCATATAAATGGAATTTCCCAGTATGTACTCTGTAGGATCTGTTTTCTGTCAATTAGCATATTGTATTTCTTTTTTGAAATTGCTTTATATTTCCAACAGTTGAAAGTTTTTGGGCTATTTGCAGTTTGGAACTATTTAGGAAAATACTGTGTAAAATTTACACACTTTTTTTGGGTGAACGTGTTTCATTTCTCTTGAGTAGAGTTCTAAGAGTGAAATTGCTAGGTTCTTATAAGTATATATGTAACTTCAAACCAAACCTGCTATTTTACAAAATGGCCATACCATTTTACATTCCCACCAGCACTGATTAAGGATTCCAGGTTTCCTCACATTCATGATATAACTCATTCTTAGTATAGTCATTTCATCTGGAATGAGGGAGTTTCTCACTGGGATTTTAATGGACACTTTCCTAATGACTTATGATGTTGGGACTATTTAAATATATTAATTACTCAACATGCTTTGAATATTTTGCTCAAGTATTAATTGAGCAACTCTTTTCTGAGCTTATCTTTTTCTTGAGATTTCTTAAGATAACCAGATATAAATCCTTTATCAGGTATTAAATTCGTTGCAAGTAGTGTTTTCCAATATGTGACTGGATTTTTATATTCTTAAGAATTTATTTTAAAACAAATGCTTTTTAACTTGGGGAAAGTCTAGTTCTATTCTTTGTTCATCATACTTTCAGTGCTTAGCCTTATCGATGGTGACAAAGGTTAGCTTGTTCTTTTCTTCTAGATTTTTTTTAAAGCTTTAATGATGACATTTAGATGAGTTGAAGTCATTTTCTGTGCATTCTATGGATCAAGAGCATTGTTCATTTTTCATACAGATGTACAATTTTCTTAGGTTTGTTGAGAAAACTCTCTTTGCATTGGCAATTTTTGTTGAAAATCAACTATCTCAGGGCTTATTTCAATCCCATTTCATTGATTGCTATGCCTCATACTAGTAATGTATTGGTTACTGGTACATATATTGGTTACTGGTACGTATTTGGTTGTATAATTTGAATTTGGTTCATAAAATCTCTAATTTTTTCTTTTTCAAAATGGTTAACATAGGCTTTAATTCTGTCATAACAATCAGTTTGTCTGTTTCTAACTAACTACAAGATCTCTAAAAGTTGGAAGAGTGTGCTAAACACAAAGATTAACAATTATGTTAATTCTCTATTATAATTTTCAGCTTTCAGTTGAATACAGAATGTAATTTTTTTCTGTCACTTTAATGCTATTTCCATTGTGCAAAATCTTGCATTTTTTAGCTATTGCAAATATTTTATTCATTGTGAAGCAGTTTAGAATAAAACTGTTTTCTATTTTGATTGTGAATCAGTATTCTATAAATGCTTTAAAAATCTTGACCTTGTTTTATGAGACTGCTGATTTATTAAATTTAGAAGTTTATTTGCACCACGTATAGTTCCTTGTACAACCATTTATATATGGTTTTTCCTATTAATGCTGCTTCATTTTATTCCATTAGCTTCTCATAAGTTTGAATAAAAATAATGAAGACAGACTTTCTTGTCTTATTTTTGATCTTAAGAGAAAGCATTGTGGGGCTGGAGCGATAGCACAGTGGGTAGGGCGTTTGCCTTGCATGTGGCCAACCCGGGTTCAAATCCCAGCATCCCATATGATCCCCTGAGCACCACCAGGAGTAATTCCTGAGTACAGAGCCAGGAGAAACCCCTGTGCACAGCTGGATGTGACCCAAAAAGAAAAAAGAAAAAAAAAAAAGGAAAAGAATTGTGTCTTACTGTGAAGTACAATGCTACAATGCTACCTTTAGGATTCTTTTATATATATATACAAGTTCCTTATTAGGCTGAAGAGCTTCCCTTCTAATTTTACTTGGATTTTTATTGTTAGATTTTTGTCAAATGTTCTGATCGAGATATCCTTTATTAAAATGGTGTTTTTATACATATCTATCTGTATTTACACTAAGCCAAACCTAGATCCATCTGTGGTATGTAATTCTAATAATATGTATTGTTTTTGATTTGCTAGAATTTATTTGAGAATTTTATTTATGAGGAATATTGATCTGTAGTCTCCTTTTCTTATAATGTCTCTATCTAAACTTGGCATTAGTGTAGTAACATCTTCAAAGAATGAACTCAAATTTGTTGTCTCAGTTTATGATCTTATCTTCTCTTCTTGAAGTACTTAATTGAATTCACCAGTGAATCCACTTGGACTTCAGCTTTTCTTTGTGGAAAGACTTTAAAGGATTAATTTGATTCTTATTCAAGGAATACTTCTGAGTTGAATTGTACCACCAAAAATGTATGTTGACGTTTTAACCCTTAGTACTACAAACAGTATGTTTTTGGAAAATGTGTGATGGTGCAGGTATTTAGTCAAAA
Organism: Sorex araneus; assembly: GCF_027595985.1. NCBI lineage: Eukaryota > Metazoa > Chordata > Mammalia > Eulipotyphla > Soricidae > Sorex > Sorex araneus. Next base: position 260,569,394 of record NC_073313.1, read on the forward strand.
TGAAGTGCTATTGGAGGTTGCTGAGCACCAAATCCTCTATGATGTCCTTGCAAGAGAAGACAGATACACAAAGGGAGAACAACATGTGAGGATGGAGGCAGAAACTGAGGTTGATGCAGCAACAAGTCAAGGAACACCAAGCATTGCCAGCAATCCACTGAAGATACAAGACTTCCAGAGAGCATGTGGTTCTGCATGTATGCTGACCTGACTTCTAACTCCAGAACTGTGAGAAAGTGTTTCTGTTAAGCTACCCTTATGGTAGCCTTAAGAAATGAATAGAGAAACTTTTGTCATTTTTTAAAGCAATTTGTACTTAAGAATTTGTACAATTTATCTACACTGTCTTGTTAAAGCTACTCAGATTCTCTTTTTCTAATTTAAGTAGGGCAGACAGTAGTGTATTGCTTTCACTCCTTATTTTTGGCAATTTATTTCTTTTCACCAATCTTATTGTTTTCTAAGACCCAATTTTTATTTTAATTGATTTTCTCTTCTCTACCTCTTTGGTGTCTAGTATGATCAATTCTATCAATTTCAGTTTCATGTAGTTAGGATTTCATGAAGTGGTGGGTACCTATACATTCTAATTCTTGAAACCTCTTGATATCTTGATCCTCTATCATTATGAAATGTCTGTCTCTAGAAATATATCTGTCACAAGATCTACTTTGTTAATATTAGTATAGCTACACTTTCCACATTTTACCTAGTACATGGCCTATCATTGTTAAGTATAGTTCTGATTTTATCATATTATGTGATGAAATTTTGTACTAAAATTTGTAGTACTTAAATTGTTATGAGGATCTAATATGGATGCATTTTCATAACAAGGTATATATTTTTGATCAGTTTTAATACATCTTTAATAGTTTTGAATTTAACAACCCATTGAAAGCAGACAACAAAATTAACCCCTCTTTCAAAAAACTTATCTAGTCATCTTATTTTATCATGGTGTTGTTGCTTGTGGTTTTCTCCTTTGGACGAGGTTTTGAAAACTGGGAATCCCAGATTTATGAGTTGTTACCACCACAACTCCGTATTTAGACCATGAAGTAGTTCTTGATTATTGGGCACAAAAGTGTATAATGTTGCTTTTCTCATAAGTAAGCTCTAGGAACATCTTTCAAGATAAGGTAGTAATTTTCTTGCTTTCAAAATTAAAGTGCCTACTTAAACATTTTGTTATTTTTATAGGTCTCTCAAAAAGTGCTCAGGGAACTCTGGCATCACCCCCAGCAGTGTTCTATGTTGCTTCTCTTGCCCAGCAGGGCTAGGGACTATCAGGGGATACACCAGGGTTGGCAAGTGGTGCCAGGAACTAAATCAGGAATGGCATACCTGAACTTTCGCCCTTTGAGCTAATTCTCTGATCCACAATTGCATGATTTTTTTTTTTAATGTTAAAGGACTGCAAGAATTACTTAAGCATTTTAAATCCTTGCTTCAGTGTAAGGATGCAACTGAACTTATGTATTCATGGGTAAAGTAAGACACTATTATGCAAGTGATCTGTTGCCAATTTAAGTGGAATTTGAGAACATCATGCTGGTTTTAATGGGGACTTAAAAACATCTCCAGTCTGCCTAAGGAATCAATCACACAGGACAAAAGAGATCATTTTTTTTTAAAGGCAGTTTTTCTGCCCTCTTAAATGACTATTAAATTTTTCACTGATAATATTGAAAATGGAATATAATTAAGTATATTTCTTACTTCCTACAATCACTTTCTTATGAGATTGCTTTGTTGAGACTTTTGATTTGTGGCTCCCTTAAAATCACTCCTTTATTTGCTATATTAAAATACAGACAAGAAAAATGAGGCACTTACAGAAAATGGGGCGTTAGAGAAGACAGGAGTATTATTAATCGCGTTGATGCATATGATCATAGAGCCATAACATACTTGGTGGAGGCTTCTTTCTAAGAACTTCCATTAATTTTTTTTTTCCTACGGAAACATATAAAATACCTTAATGGGTAAATTCACCCTCGACTCTACCTTTAGGAGATGCCGTTTCTCACTGTCAGCTCAACTTTCTAATCAGCATATCATTATTAGAAGGGCTAAATTGTATGGTTCAAATTACGTGTACTTGGAATTTGCCACGAACATTCTGTCTCTTGAGAGTCTGATATATGCCCCGTACATGGGACAGGCATTCATTTAAATTTCAAATTCTAAACGTTTCCGTGATGAGTTCTTGCAATACGCGCTGACAACAGATAATCAAACTCTTCTGATTTAGAGTTTCTGAGTAGACACAGCTGTCACGCCGATAAAACGGAGTAGCATAAAAACACCTGCATTCGGAGGCCCCCTTGCAAGAGCCGCACCTTCCCCCCTGGGCTATTAGAAAATCCCCCACCCACCGGCGAGGGAGAGTTTGCTCCTCCTGCGAGGACATAAATAACGCACGTCGGCGGGTCACTTAAACAACCACATGGAGCTGGGTCGGGAACAGATGCAGAACCTGCTAACCGAGACCCCCTTTCATGGGCCAACCAGAAACTGTCGTGCAATGCAGCCTCCGACCTCACGCAGCTTTGGGGGACAGCAGTGACCTTGTCGTGCGGACCCAGGGGGCGGGGAAGGGGTGAAGGGGGGGAGACGTGCACCCCGCTGGGGGGGGGGCGGCTTTCAGAAGGCTGCAGCGTTGAAGGGGAGGCGGTTCGGGGGTGGCGTTTCTCCGCTGCCCCTTCTCCCTCCTGTTGCATGTCACAGCCAGTCGCATCCGTTTCTCGGCTGCAGCCAGGATCCGGGAGGCCGCGCGGGTTCTCGGCCGGGATGGGGCCCCTTCTCCCCCACCTGGGTCTGATCCCAAAGTCCGTGGAAAGGGGAGGTGGGTGCAGCAGGAAGGATCGTTCTCGGCCTTTCCACGGGGCTTGGGAGTCGACGCCTCGAGGCTCCCACTTTCCCCTCCTCCGCCTTCCCCGCAGGCCGCCCCCGGCGCACGCGGCGCCCAGAGAGCGGCGGGGACCCACTGCGCAGGCGCCGCCCGCCGGCCAGCAGCCCCCGCCCTCCTCCCGCCGCGTCTCGCGCCTCGCGAGGCCGCGCGCGCTCCCCGCCCCGCCCGGCGGGCGGCGGTGACGCAGGCGCGCGCCGAGACGTGGGGACGCCGGCGGGCCGTGAGAGCGTGAGTGTCTGCGTCCGTTGGGCCGCGCTCCGGCGCCGGCGCCGCGCCGCGTCTCTCGCTTCTTCCTGCCGGGGCGGTCGGGCGCGGGGGCGGCGCGGCGCGGCGGGCGGCGCTTCCCCCCTCGGGGGCCGGGGCCGGGCTCGAGGGCGCCGCCTGGGCTCCCCGTCCGCCTCCTCCGCGGCGGGCAGGGCGGCCGGGCCGTTCCCGGGAGCCGTTCGCCGCCGGAGCCCGTCCTGGCTCGGAGAACGCGGGGCGCGGACGGCTCGGGAAGGGGTCCCGTCGGAAGTGCTGACCCAAGGCGGCGTGGCGTCAGCCCCGGGCCGCGCTGTCCGGTGTCACCGATCGTGTGTGTGTGTGTGTGTGTGTGTGTGTGTGTGTGTGTGTGAGAGAGAGAGAGAGAGAGAGAGAGAGAGAGAGACAGAGAGACAGAGACAGAGACAGAGAGAGAGACCGATCGTGTGTGTGTGTGTGTGTGTGTCTCTCTGGTGTCACCGATCGTGTGTGTGTGTGTGTGTGTGTGTGTGTGTGTCCGGTGTCATCGATCGTGTATGTGTGTATATGTGTATTACTCCCTAAGCCGAGCAGCAGGTGCTTCTCTTCTGCCAGATGTCAAACACCCCCTCACAGGAACATGAAAGTGTGTGTGTGTGTGTGTGTGTGTGTGTGTGTGTGTATGTAACCGAAAGTGACGTTGCATCAGCCCCAGCCCACGCTCTCTGGTGTCACCGAACGTGGTGTGGTGTTCCCTGAGTCGAGTAGCAGGTGCTTCCCTTTCCGCCCAGATGTCAAACACCCCCTCACAGGAACATGAAAGCGCGTGTGCGTGTGCGCGCGTGTGTGTGTGTGTGTGTGTGTGGAGCCGAAAGTGACGTTGCATCAATCCCAGCTCATGCTGTCCAGTGTAACTGAATGTGTGCGTGTGTTCCCTAGGCCAAGTAGCAAGTGCTTCTCTTTCTGCCCAGACGTCAGACATCCCCTCACATGTACACATGAGAGAGGGAGGGAGGGAGGGAGGGAGAGAGAGAGGATGAGAGGATCCCTGAGCCAAGTAGCCGGTGCAACCTTATGCCCAGACATTAAACTCCCCCTCACACAAACACAGAAATGTGTGTGTCTGAGAAACATTCCCTGATTTTTGCCCAGACGACAAACACCCGCCTCCCACGAACATGGAACTCCACCAGGTGCTGGTTCGTTCCCTCAGGAGGAGTGTAAACTCTTCTGAAGATCCAGGGTTACGCTCCAAAGTGGACTCTTGCAAGTTATGATCGAAGCGTTGAGATTTACAGAAATTCGGTCTCTTTGAGGTGTACGCAGTGACAGTGGGACCCTGCTGCTGACTCTTGCCTGCCCTTCACCCCACTCCTTTGGCATTCTTCAAGTTCTCTCATTTCTTGTTTGGTGTCTTTGGGGGTGGGGGAGCACGTCTAAATGACTTTAAGTCCCAAGACTTCTCACTTGCTGCTGGTCAGCAGGGCTTGGGAAAGCAAATCATCTTACAAAAACTGGGATGTTGGGGAGGCCTAGGCCCAGAACGACTTTCTTAGTGTCCATCTGGGAACTTCTTGGGAATGCCAAGTCTCAGGCCCCAGGATCAGAACTGTTTTAAGAAACTGCTTAGTCACTCCCCAGGCTCACATTGGAGAATGCCTGACCCTAGTGATCAGGTGCGGAATGGAATTTACTTCCAGGTAAAACCATTTCGACATAGAGAACAAGTTACTTATAGGTTACATCAGGGGGCTGTAAATATTCCCCGGGGACAGTGCAGAAAATTAAAAAAAAATACGATAGCAGCATACTTAGAAGAGGCACTTCACAGAAATGACATGTTATTGTGCCCTGGGAGGTGGCTGAGGGCTAGAGCACATGCTTTGCACTTATGGAGGTTCTGTTCCTCCCATGGTCCCCCAAACATCTCCAGATGTGCTCCCCCCCATATTATTGAATGAATATGTTATTAAAAACCATTGAAGAAGTACATAGATGGCTCTGTGTATTTTTGAGTTTGATATGTCTCTATTGCAAGTATTGTGAGAAGTCCCCACTGATTAGAGGGCATTTTATTTTGGGGGCTCTTATCATCAGGGTTGGTTGTGGGCTGTTCAGTTATTTAGAGTCATACGTGTGGAATAATACTGATGTGATTGTGGTTTTATTGTTTTAAAGACTAATAATTTTTAAACTGTTACAGTTTACAACTTTCTCTTTTTTTTCTTCCAGGTTTTGGGCCACACTGGCAGTGTGTGTGTGGGGAGATGGGGTGGAGGGGAGAAGGGAAATTTACTCGATGCTGGGTGCTGGGGTGGGGGAGGTTGCCCCCACAGTGCTCTGGGGTCATGGGCTGCCATGCACGATCCTGGGTGGGTATCCTGCATGCAAAGGATGTGCTCTAATCTTTTGAGCTATCTCCCAGCATTGATGCCATTCTTAATTTTACTGTTATTCTGTTTGGGGGATATGCATGGTTTGGTGCTCGGGGTTCCCTCTGGGCATCTTGGGGAACCATGTGGTGCCAGGTATGGAACCTGGATCTCCTGCATGTACTCGTCCTTTGACCTCTCTCCCATGCTCTGTGTGTGTGAATGTGAGTGAGTGAGTGAGTGAGAGAGAGAGAGAGAGAGTGTGTGTGTGTGTGTGTGGGGGGGGTGTTCTGGGCTCTTCAGCTTAATTATACCTTTTGAGCTAGAATTTGTTCAAAGGCGGCTAATTGAGCTGTAACTTTTTAAGCCAGAGACCAAGATAAAGTCGGCTCTGCCCTTACCTATTCTGTGTGTTCTGCGTCTCCCCCAGACCCAGGAAGACCTCCCTAGCCCTTCCGTCTGCCTCCATTTTTTCTGGAGGCGAAAGGGAAGGCAGGTGCTCTTCACTCCCATGTTTTCCCACATTGTGAATTGCAGTGTTTACCCGCCACTTTTCCTTTCTCCGTGTGTGGGCCATTGTGGAGGGAGCAAGAAGGTCTTCATGACCTGGGGATGGCTGACTTCCATGAATACACACTGTTGACCAGCTAGGCCATGGCTCCTGGAGATAAAGTCACTATTTTTTTTTTTAATTTTGTTTCTGTGCCACACCCGAAGAGACTCAGGACTTACTCCTGGCTCTATGCTCAGGATCTGATGCTTCTCAGGGATCACTCCTGGGCTTGCTCCGGACATTAAATAGTACCGAGGATCGAAGCAGGGTTGGCTGCGTGAGGCAAATGCCATAACCCTTGTACTAACTCTTCCATCCAAACTGAGTCACTTTGAATAACTGCTTTAAAGATAATTTCTTCTTTTTGGGGGTGGTGGTGGTAGTGGTTGGGCTGGGCTGGGGTGGTTTGGGCCACACCCGGGTGCTTAGAGATAACTCCTGGCGCTGTGCTAAGGGGAGCATATTGCAGTACCACGGATCAGCCCGGGGTCTGCTGCCTGCAGGGTAAGCACATTATCCCCTGAACTGTTTCTCTGGCTTCTAGAAATTTCTTAAGTCCACTGCTCAGTCACACTGAACTCATCTCAAAGCATTCCTCTTTCAGAACCCCCAAACAGTTCTCTTGTTCTCTGTGTCCAGAAGGCAGAGCTCTTGGAGTGGTTTCGGATCAGATAGCCCCTAGTTGGAACTCCACCTTGGCCTCGCACTCCCAGACCATCCAGCATGGTGTGGGCCTAACCCAGAGGCTCAATACATACTTGTTGGTGTGTGTGTGTGTGTGTGTGTGTGTGTGTGTGTGTGTGTGTGTGTGTGTGTGTGTGTGTGTTGTGTGAGTGTTAGAGAGAGAGAGAGAGAGAGAGAGGTTGTTTCATTAAACCTAACCTTTTGATTTCCTTATGCTGTGTTTAGAAATTCTTTTGTCAGTATCTAATTGGGCCGCTCTTGTTAAATGAGAACCAATGCTTTAGTGACGACTCGGAGCTTTCACTTAGAGTAAGAGGATGCAAGCCCTGGAGAAAGTTAAAACTTGAAACCTGGCAAGAGGACACCAAGCTCAGTTTTGTTCCCGGAATAGCAGCTTTCATTCATGGCGAAGGATGCTAACGATGGAGTGATTCATATTTCAGTATCTTCAGTGAACAGTCTTCAGCACAGGAGGGGGCTTTGTCATGGGCGATGAGACCACACTGAATCTGGTCCCCAAGTGGCTGTGGACGGAAATTCTTCAGTACTGGGGTTGAAATCCTCAGGAGAGAAGATAAACTGAAGAAGTCCTGGAATTCAGAATTCCTGGGAGTGGGATTCACAAATGTATTCTGAGGACAGCTGCCCGAGTTTTCAGCAGTGTCAAACAATGTATAGATTTTCTTGCAGCGGAGTGAGTGATTACTTTTTAAAATACCACTCCTGTCTTAGTCTGACCCATGTTAAAAAAAAAAAAGTTGTCTCTGCATAGTTTTGAGAAATCATCTAAAAACCTTCCCCCCCTAATCCCTCTAAGCTATGACAGCTGTATCTCCGTTAAAACTATTTAATATTTTAACGGGCTGTTAGCATCCCACATGGCTCCAGGATAAGGAAACAAGAGTCAATGGATGTGTGTTCCTGGTGTTCACTGTCCTTTGGTTTTTCTGTTTTAAGAAAGCAGCTGGTTTCCATTTACATGGCAAAAGATCTTTCTTAAAGAGTTAATTTTCAGCTACCCGTGAGCTTTCATGAGAAAATAATTTCCAATGCTAAGTGCTAGGTTGTTATTAATAGTGGTGGTAGTAATATCACATTGTCTTTTTTTCACACATTGAGGAGGGTTTGCCTGGTGACAGCTGGAGCAGGGGGGAGGGGAGTCACTTTCAATCAGCCAGCTGCTCAGTGCCGCATCACGATGGTGATATTTCAAAGCCCCCAGATCATTTTGGCTGTGTTCAGGAAAGCAAATGGATCAAATTTCTGGGAAGCAATAGATAGTGGGCCAGATCCCTGTGGGACGTAGAGCATAGCCAAGTGACAATGTGTGCATTCAGGTTTGCATGTTGGTGTTATTTACCATCTAGTTTCTTGGACATTGTTACATGCACATCATAATTATAAAGCCATAAAGTCGAGTTCCATGGGGAAAACAGGCTCATTACTTTATAGAGAGGAAGGGAGAATGGAAAACAAACTTTGGGGGTACGCGACGTGCTTTCACCCGCTAGGAGTCTTCTTTTGATGCTTCCCAGTGGCTCAAGGCAATAAGTGTTTTATTTATTTACCTTCATCTATGGGTAAAGAAAACCAAGTCAGCAGGATTGATGATGTGATTTGTACAAAACCACCCACTGGTGCGGGATCGCATTCATATTTGACCCGAAATCTGGCTGTAGCTCCAAGCGTATTGTCATCCCTCCAACAGCTGTTTCTCTGTGGTGTTAACGTGCTTATGCATTTTTAATCCAGAGCCACAATATCAGGATAATTATAAGTGAAACTTACATGTGTGTTATAATGGTTTCCATTTGATATGAATAATATATAGGGATATATGCCTGTGTGTTGGTAGCTACATCTAGCTTGGGAGTTTTTCCTTGAAGGAAGTATCTTGGACAACACAGTAAAGGACATTTGTATAGTCCTGTCGGAGCGCTCCATCAAACTGCAGGGTTGTTTTTCTGTATTTCGGATTCTCTTTCTATATTATGTTTAATAACAGGAAAGCCAATGCTTGACCCTAGTAAACCTTAAACTATTTGTTTAAGGAAGAAATTTAGATAGATATTAAATCACATACATAATGCTTTTATAGCTAGAGTTTCACATTCATTGGTTTTCTTCTCTGGGCTCATGATTAGAGAAATTGGAAGATTTATGTCTCAATAAATTGCATAATGGTGACAAATTCAGGCGTAAATCTTCCTGCAGGGAAGCAAGCAGGATACAACATGTTTTTTTCTTGAAGCCTTTGAAATTGAAACAGATTTTTGTTTACATTCTCTCTCTCTCTCTCTCTCTCTCTCTCTCTCTCTCTCTCTCTCTCTCTCTCTCTGTCCTGTCTCTCTGTTTCTCTCTCTGTGGAGCATGGCAACAGGCGCCACAGCAGATAAGATCTGTCCCTGCATAGCAGATAGGACCTGTCCCTGCATAGTGATCAGTAGGGAGTATCTGGGCACATTTTACAAGCACCAGGTATCCTGTCTCACCACCCCCCCCCCCCCCACAGGAATTGTCCCCTACACTTAGGGAGTCATTCCTAATTGCAGCATCTAGCCCTAATAGGGATTGGAGTGGGGCAAAGCAGAGTTGGAAAGGTGACAGGTCAGTAATGCTAAACTTTATGAGATTGGACCATCCTCTAAAGTTGAGACCTCTATAAATTATGTGTGTATTTGGCAATAAAGGGAGTGGCCATCAGCTGTCTCCTGGAGTGGCTTCTTGAACTCATCATCTTTCACTCCTTATCTGCCCGGACACAGTGTGCAGCATGTCTGACCACGTTGGGGAGAACTTCCCCAACACTCTCTTATCTCTTTGTCTTCCTAATGAAGCTAAATAATTGTCCTAAAGTCCTAATCAGAAGTTTTCATTCAATGTATATAGTAACCATACCCAGTGAGGAGCAAAGGCAGTGAGAACAATATTTTGAAATTCACTGTGATGATTAGCTAATAGTTTTTGACAACATCAGAGTTGTGGGAACAGATGACTCCCTAACACCATCTCTTTTGTGATAACACCCTTCATCTGTTGTCCAGGTCTGTACACCAAGTTTATGCTCTTGAGCAGAAGTGGCTGACTTCTGCAGTAGATGCTTGAGTGCTTCACTTCTCTCTCCCTGTGCACTCTCCTTCCTCTGGAGATGGCGTGTGTACGGTGGGCTCTGGGGCCACTGCAGACCCCCTTCAGGTTTCGGTTCTCTTCCAGCTGGAGCCTTGTGCGCAGGAGGAAAGGGGAGCTGGTGATGCCTGGGAATAAACCAGGATGTGCTTTCAGCGCTGGACAATGCACTACTCTTGAGTAAGGGTCTTTGACTTCAAACAACAGATATTTAACTTCTCCAGATTAAGTTTGGAAAGAGCGACACTTTGATTGGAATTTTATGGATCAACTGCATGAATCAGCAGTAAAACCCGAGTGACTGACTTGACTAGGTCATTGTAATGGACCACAGCTAAGGGGATTCTTGAAAACCTTTGAGTAGATTAGGTATATCTGGAAAAATATTTAGGTTCATGCTCTTAGTATCTGCACCAAAAATGCTGGTTTTGTGTCTCAGTACTGATTAAAGCCAGGAGAGACTTAGTTGTTCCTCCAATTTTGGTCACCTGTCACCTTTGAGTGGGTGTTGGAGGAGCCCCCTTGATTGTTAATTTCTTCCCTGGCCTGCTCAGGACCACATGTATCATAGGAGTTAGAGATGAGAGTTTCTATTACTGAAAGAATGAGGTATAGATGTTGGGCAGGCGAAAGCCCAAGCTGTCCCCACACTATAGTAATTAGTGGGTGTCCTGTGTGCTCGACGGGGTCCCAAGCAAGCATCTTTTTTTTTTTTTTAATTCTTTTATTGATTCACCATGTGGAAAGTTACAAAGCTTTCAGGTTAAAGTCTCAGTTATACAATGCTCAAACACCCATCCCTTCACCAGTGCACATATTCCACCACCAAGAATCACGATATACCTCCCCCCTTCCCCCCCACCTCCCCAGCCACCCACCCCGCATGTGTAACTGGTAAATTTCATTTTACTTTCACTTTACTTTGATTACATTCAATATTTAAACAAAAAAAATTCACTATTATTGATTTGGAGTTTCTCCCCCCTAAAGTCAATCTGCTGAAAAGAAAGCATTTGGCAATTTGTTTTCCATTGCTGAGAATGAAGAGATATGAGGTCAGGAGGCCGCACTAGCAGCAGCATAGTTTTGGATTTCTGTATTTTAGTAACTAAGTCCAGAGAAATGTCTGCCAGGAATCGCAACATTGTAAGCTTGTACCTCCAGCTACTTTATATTCCACATATGAGTGCGATCTTTCTATGTCTGTCTCTTTCTTTCTGACTCATTTCACTCAGCATGATACTTTCCATGTTGATCCACTTATATGCAAATTTCATGACTTCATGTTTTCTGACAGCTACGTAGTATTCCATTGGTAAATATACCAGAGTTTCTTTAGCCAATCATCTGTTTTCGGGCACTCTGGTTTTTTCCATATTGTGGCTATTGTAAACAGTGCTGCAATGAACATAGAAATGCAGATGTCATCTCTACTATAGCTTTTTGCCTCTCCGGGATATATTCCCAGGAGTGGTATTGCTGGGTCAAATGGGAGCTCAATTTCTAACTTTTTGAGAATCGTCCATATTGTTTTCCAAAAGGGCTGAACGAGTCGGCATTCCCACCAGCAGTGAAGGAGAGTCCCTTTCTCCCCACATCCACGCCAACACCGGTTGCTTTTGTTTTTTTGGATGTGGGCCAGTCTCTGTGGTGTGAGATGATATCTCATTGTTGTTTTGATCTGCATCTCCCTGATAATTAGTGATGTTGAACATTTTCTCATGTGCCTCTCAGCCATTCGGATTTCTTCTTTGGAAAAGTTTCTGTTCATTTCATCACCCCATTTTTTGATTGGGTTGGCAGTTTTCTTCTTGTGGAGTTCAACCAGTGCATTGTATATCTTTGTTATCAACCCTTTATCTGATGGGTACTGCATAAATATCCTTACCCATTCTGTAGACTGTCTTTGTATTTTGGTCATTGTTTCTTTTGAGTTGCATAAGCTTCTTAGTTTGAGATAGTCCCATTTATTTATCTTTGTTTTCACTCCAAGCAAGCATCTTTGAAACCTGGCGGGCTTCTTCCTCTCTTGACTAGTTCCTGTGCTAGGAGATTTTTCAGTTACATAAATAATTCATTGTCAGTTCTTACATGTATTCATTCAAGGGGGCTGGGGGGAGCCTTCTCTCTCTTTTCTACTGACTTTAGGAAGACAAAGCAGTCGGTGGGGAGCAAACGTGAAAATGGAATTGTTTAAACCGTCCTGAAGGGAGTGATGGTGCCCCCTGGTTGAAGGACCCGTGTCTGTGGGGCTGTCAGTCAGAGATACTTAATGAGCCTTCATTACCCTAAGTCTATAGTCTGTAGGGGAAGGGGCCGGCTTATGATTGATATTGGAAATCATAAGTGGTGATGGATCCGAATTGAGTTTGGCACTAATTCGCCTAGCTGTGGAGCAAAAGTCAAGACTGTATACAACACCCAGTGGCACAATTTTCATTTATCAAGATAATCTCATAATTCAGATGGTAACATGTTTGAAAGGAGAACTCCGCTCCCCCTCAAAAAAATTTGGCTATTTGACATGTAAATTTTTTTTTTAATCCTAAAATGAAGGCTCATTAAATACTCAAATTATTTGATAAATCTTGACAGAACTCTTAGATTTAATTGTACAATTAATTAATTTTAGTTTTGGTTATTCTCTTTTCTCGTGTTTTCCACATACCCCTTCCCATGTTAAATTCTTGAAAATATATAATAGAATCTAATGGTGCAGTTAGAAAATACAGGATCATAAGAGGCTCAGAAAAAGGCTAATCATTTCTAAGTTACAGAAACACATAAAGCTGGGGCTGGAGTGACAGTACAGTGGCTAGAGCACTTGCCTTGTAGGCCACTGACCCAGCTTGGAACCCACACAGCACACGTGGTTCAATAAGCTCTGCTAGGTATGATCCTTGTGCCCAGAGGCAGGAGAAAATCCTGAGCATAGCCAGGTGTAGCCCCAAATGAAAGCGCGCGCGCGTGCGCGCGCGCACGAACACACACACACACACACACACACACACACACACACACACACACACACACACACACACACACACACACACACACACACACACACACCCTTAAAGCTGCCCTAATCTTGGGTCTTATTTGGGTAAGTGAATTAAAAACACTGCTTGCCCCAGTTTAGGATTTTATATGTTAATAGTCTCACCGAAGCCTCCACCGACCAGGGGCGCCTGCCTCAGCTCCCTTTCCAGTGAGAAGCTGCTAGGCCAGTAACTTGGCTATGAGCAGGAAATGCTGCTGGGCAGAGACCCGCGCTGCACTGAGAGCCCCGAACGATCCTTTGGGCAAAAAGCATCAGGAGACGTTTCTTCCCCCTCCCCAGCCTGTCCATTTGCCCCGCTTCCCTGCCAGCGCATGTGTTGCGTTCCCAAGTCTGGCGGGGTGTTGGCTGCAGAGGCAGCCCCAGGGCCCCTGTGGCAGCAGCCTGTGCTCCCAGAAGCCTTTTGTCCTCTCTGTCTCCGTGCAGCCTGACAGCCTTTCATGTGGGATCCAGCACGATTGCTTTTCACTTCACAAGGCAGTGTCACTTTCTAGGTGAAAAATAATGAAATGCTTTTAAAGATGTATTTGATTAACAGGAAGCTGATCTGTGTAAATTAATTATAAGTGTAATGATGTCATAGCCTTGTCTTTTGTTATTAACCAGGTAATTGACCAGAAGTTTGGGAGCTTATTGTAACTGACAGTTCCTGGGTTGACCTTGTGTGCTGTCTGGAAGAGAAAGCACAGTGCATATAAATGCTTGCGTGAGCTGCCGGGTTATGGAGCCTGGAGTCTTGAGGTCTTATTTTCCCTCTTTTTTTTATTCTTCGCTGAAATTTGTGCGCTTGGACTGAATAATACACTGATTTCTTATACTAAAAGCATCTGGTCAAACCCAGATGCTCTCTCTGGCCTTGAATATTGCAACCAGACCTGGAAATTGGACACATTTGGGATCTAGAGTCAAGTAAACAAGCCCCAGAGGAAATGATTCATGTGGAGGAAGCTGAAACAACTGTTGGGTGAGAAGGAGTGGGCCAGACGGCGGCCATTGGGTAGGTTGAGAGAGCATCTACCATCTCTTAGCCTAATCGGTCTAAGAAAGCTCAGAGCAAGTGATATTTTAAATATTGTAATGACATTCAAAGAACGGGATGTACCTGTAGAAGTAAAACCAGGTGGCAGGGGGGTGGGGTCGTAGTGACCAGCACTCTAGCACTGGTTCTTAGGGGTAGAATGGCACAGTGTCCTCCCACCCGGCCCCTTGTGCCCCTCGTACTTTCTAATCTCTTGGGAGAAAGCTCCTCCTCTGCTAGAATTGAATAAGTCAGGTATTCTTCAAAAAACACTGCCATGCGGAAACCACACAGGAAAGACCAGCATGTGTCAGGCAGATAGTATTAAGAGCAAAGCGTTCATAAACAACGTCAGCCAGACATTCAAAAGAGAACCTAGGAATCTGATAAGATGGTAGCCGAGCTTTACCACAGTGAAAGGGTGGAGGTACACAGGATGCCAGAGGGGCCCTGGGCTCTGCTTCTGCAGGTGGCCAGCAGAGGGGTGGCGGCCTGGGGATTCTTGATGAGCGGGCGGAAGGAGGGTTGTTGAGGTGGATGGTACGTGTGGACCCAGGTAACTCGCAGCGCACTCTGTGCCCCGAGACAGCGAGGAGTTTTCTGAGGGGTGGGAGAGTCCATTTAGGGACTTTGCATGCATCTTGCTCCCTCTGGGGACACCTTTCTGCATTCACCTAGTGCTTCCTGCTGATGAAATAGGGGGTGACTGGAAGGGAAATATATGGTTGATGCTGAAGTTGTTCCCCGACATATTAATTGCTTTTGAACAAATCTGCTTGTTTCAAATCGAGTCTTATAGCAGACTGGCTGGACTAATTAATTTATCCTTCCCTACCACATTTCATGTCTGTGTGCTGGCTGTTGTTGCCTTTGAAGCATCTTTCATCCACTTTTTGTTTCAGAGCCTGGCACGGGCTCCTCTAAGGTGTTCTCAGCCTTGGATTGAGGATGTTTTCTGTTTGGGAGCATATTTGTGCACTATTCGCCTGTTTCCTCAAAGTGCCTGTTTTAGGTTACTTATGACACATGCTGGTAATAAATGGGGTGGGGGGAGAACAAGCTGCTGAGTTCCCAGAGATAGAAAGTATTTTTCATGGATTTGGAAGAAGGACACGTCTTCTGTTTCTCACAGGATTTTTGAACAGTCCCTCCGGAAGATGTTTTGGAGAAGGGAGGTGAAGCCTCCCTGTGGCCATCTCTGGGCTGAGACCTGTGGTAGAGCCCTATAACCCAAGGGCGTGAGTCGGTTCTGGAAGGCAGGGTGCTGTCATATGACCAGCAGCTTTGGGGGGTTAAGCAGAACACCGGGCTCAGAGTCAAAATAGCCCTCTTTGATCCCGGTAATTCTGAGAGGCTAGACGAGATCTTCCTGTGGCTCCCGCCTGCTTCTGTCTCTGGCTTTGCAGGCTCAGACCTGGATTTAAAGAATGGCACACAGGACACACACTTCCCCCACCCTCGCTTCGCCACATGTGCCTCTCTCCTTCTCTCCTTCTCTCTCTCCTCCTCTCCCTCTCTCTCTCCCTCTCCTTCTCCCTCTCTCCCCACCTCCTTTCTCTCTTCCCAGCTGATGAGAGGGCCTGGAGTGAGGGTGGGTGTTGCTTCTTTCATCTTTTTTTTTCTCTAATGAGAACAACAACATTTGGGTTATTATTCTTTGTCTTTAACTTGATTTTTTAAACAAATTTTTTGGGGGTTGCTTTTAGTGGAGGGGTGAGCCATACCCAGTGGTGCTCAAGAGACATACTCCAGGCTCCGCACTCAGGGATCACTCCTGGTCATGCTCCAGGGAATGTGGACTGCCAGGGAACGGACTCGGGTCAGCTGCATGCAGGGTAGGCACCCCACCTGCTGGATTACCTCTCCGGCCCCAGGGGGCTGTGTTTTAAGCCACGGTTATGGGTTATGATAACAATCAAAAGTAATTTGGGTACTTGGGCATTACTTTAAATATACATCTGCAAAATGATTTGTATCCAGAAAAACTCACATTTGATAGAGGAGAGTGCTTTTTTTTTTTTGAGTTTCTATTTTTTTTTTTAATTTTATCACCATGTGGAAAGTTACAGAGTTCTCAGGTTTATGTCTCAGTTATACCGTATTCAAACACCATCCCTTCACCAGTGCCCATATTCCACCACCAAAATCCCCGGTATACCCCCCGCCCCCCACCCCAACTGTATAACTGATGAATTTCACTTCATTTTCTCTTCACCTTGATTACATTCCATATTTCAACACAAAACTCACTATTGTTGTGGGAGTTATACCCCCAAACCAGATAACCCTAATAAGGAGGCATTTGATAATTAGTTTTCCATTAAAAGATTGTATGTTTTCAGGTTTTAGAAAAGGTCGCGCGGATGTGTCCCAGTCCCGAATCCTGGAGCCGTGTTAATTGCTGCTCAGTGTCGCCAGGGCTCCATCTGGAGAAGGTGTGCTGGCGGCACCTCCGAGGAGAGTGCTTTTTGTTGTGACATTTTTCTATATTTGGAGTAGTTTGAAAATACATATGCTTTTCGTATATTTAATGGAAATCCCTCACCGGCCTTTCTCGGGAAGGACTACTTCTTACACAAAGATTCAGTCCATCCTCATGGATGTTAAAGTGTCCTATAGCTTGTTAAAAGACTGTGGGAGTGATTTCCTGTTTCAGCTCTGACGTGTCAAGAGCTTAGAAGTTTTCCCTCTTTTTCCCATAACAAAGAAAAAAAAAAGAAACCTCTAAAACTGAACAGCAACCACTTTTCTTGGATCCACTGGGGAATGGAGGCCAGAGGGTAGACTGCTCTCTTGCAATCTGAAGAGACAGCTCATGTAGGAATCATAGCTTCGGAGGGGAGGAGAGGAAAACTGTCTTTTCCCCTCTACATGACTCAGATCTCCAGCTGGGGCCTTGTAAATTGCGCTGACAAAAGACAGAGGAACAAGAGAACAACAAGCAAGTTGATGGGCACATACATGCCACAAACACAGCAACACCTAGAGGAGCCACCTCGTGGGCTGGTTAGGAGTAGGGCTTAGACAGCAGCTGGGCAAAAGCCAGCAAAGACTGCTAGAAGTGACAAGACAAAGGAGAAGGACTTTGAGTTCCCAGGAGGAAGGGAAGCATGATGGGGAAGATAAGGACTAGTGGGTGATGTTTGTTACCTGGATTGCTCTGGTGTTTGGGATAAAACCTCTGCCCTTGCCCACGAAGGGAGGAGGGGGCATCCCTTCGCAAACTTAGGTCCTGCTTTTTAGCACATGGGGGATGGTGGGTGGCAGAGAACTTTTCTTGTATCTGCTTTTAAGTTGCTTTCCTCTCAGAACAACCATATGCCAACTGGCATATTTGCAGAATGTGCTACCCGTGGTAAGTTTCCCTGGGAATGAAAGTAGAGGGAGCAGTACTTGGTGGGAGCACTTAAATGCTGCTTTGGATGAATACCTGACGTCTGACAGAGACTCCTGTTTTTCTTTAGCTGATGGTAGGGGGGTGTACCATGTGTCATTTCTGGCTCTGTGCTAAGGGGAGTGAGCCGCTGGCTGCGTGACCAGGAATTGAACTGGGGTTGGCCATGGAAAAGTCAAGTGCTTTAACAACTGTTCTTCTAGCTCTTTGACCCCTGAGTGGAGATTCTTGAGAGTTAATAACACATAACTTTTCCAAAACGTGACTTGCAATTTGTTTTAAGAAGGTCAGCTTTGGATCTAGGTTCTTCCCCCGCCACCTTCATTTTGCTTTTATTTATTCTTCAAATTTTTAGTTTATTAAAGCACCATGAATTACTAAGTTATTTGTACTTTGTTTTTTGACATACAGTGTTTCATCACCCATCCCACCCCCAGTGTCAGTTTCCCTCCACCAGTGTTCCCAGACTCCGTGTCCTACCCACTGACCGCCGCACCAGCCTGCCATCCTGATGGGCACCTTTTAAATTTGGTTATTAAAGTTTGGGTCTCGCAGTTTCAGTGTTGAGTGGATCTAGATTCTTTTGGTTAAAACCCCTAAGTTGTCAATAAAATGAGAAAATAATAATACTGTCTTCAAATAGCTTGTAGAATTGACTAGGTTAATCATAGGTAAAGTTTGAGAGCAGTATTATTATTGAAGATGAACTGGTAATAAGTGTTTCTGTGTCCATGTAATTGAGTGTGATATGACTTTTTGACATAAAATTTGTTTTTTAAAGAAACCACAAACCCTATAATTCCTTAGCACTTGGATATTTCTGATGAAGTCATTAAAACAGTAACCAAGGGACTAGCGAGAGATTGAGATTGGAGCAGTGAAGGCATTTGCCTTACATAGCGATTAGCCTTGTTTAAGTCTTGAGCACTGTTTATAGACTTCTGAGCACTGCTGCCAAGAGTGACCCCTGAGTTCTGCCAGGTGTGGCCCCAAGATCCCTCTCCAAAACAAATAGACCAACCATTAACCAAGGTGGAATGTGGGCTTCCTGTGTGCTTGACATTATTCTAAGCAGTTAGATATTTTAAATCATCTAGGCTTTACAAGACTTCTAGGATCAGATTTGAAAATTGGTGTTACTAAACCATTTTGTGTAGTAGCACTGTAGCACTGTCGTCCTGTTGTCCATTGATTTGCACGAGTGGGCACCAGTAATGTCTCCACTATGAGACTTGTTGTTACTGTTTTTGGCATACTGAATACGCCATGGGTAGCTTGCCAGGCTCAGCTGTGCGGGCAGGATACTCTCGGTAGCTTGCTGGGCTCTCCACAAGGGGCAGTGTAGTAGGAGACAAAAACCAGCAGTTGGCGAGAGATGATGACATCATCCTGGCATGTGGCCGTGGAGAGTGGTGAGGACTGGTGGGGTCAGGGAGGAAGGGCAGGAAGGGGTTGGACAGGGAGGGGGCTTGATGATTGGGAAGAGCGGGGAGTGGGTCTCAGGCCCAGGAGCATCTGCTGTAGCCTGAGTGAGTGCTGACAGCTGCTGGCCTCGGCTCCTGCCCAGCTTTGCTAGCACTTTCCGTGGGTGGGGGCATGTCATAGGCGGCGGGGAGTTGAGACTCCTCCAGGAGGTAGGTAACGCGAAGACACAACTGCATTAGCTCCCAGAATTCTCGGTGAGATGAAGAGGGGAAGGGCTGAGTGTGGGTGCCGATGGCCCCTTGTGTGAATGTGGCTGCAGGCCTCCTTCCACCACAAGGGTGCACTTCTGTTCACAGCCTTGCCCCAAAGCAGGTGGTCGGATTTCTGTCCACCCAGTTGGGTGGTGTCCTTTGGAATGGTCAGACTTGAAATAGAAGCTCCAGATCACTTTGGTGACCTCTGGTGGCCAGAGTACCCTGTGGCAAGAGAGACTCCCATCTACTTAAATGGCCAGACTGATTAAGCACCTTGGACAGAGCCAAATTTGAGACCAAACCCCCTCCCCCAACACACACAGACACAGACACAGACACAGACACACACAGACACACACACACACACACACACACACACACACACACACACACACCGCTGCCACCTCCACCACCACCACCCTTGCCATCACAGCCACCACCAAAAGCCTCAATGGCAGATTTCAACAAGCTGCTCCTCAAACGAGCCGCTCCATGAAGTTCTTCAGATGAATGGCAGGACAATTAAATGATTTTCTTGGCATGTACTGGGTAGACCAGTTAGTAGAGAGCATGGGACAAAAAATTCCAAATATTTATTGGATTGCAAGATTTAAATGAAACAAATTATCCATAACTTGTTTATAAGTTACAACTAATTATATAAATATTCATTAGGATAGGAGGGAATTTAAACCTTCAACTGCAGTTTACGAGGTTGATCAGCTAGTGATGCTGATAAACTTAGTATCATCAGCTAGTACATGTTTATGGTAGTTAAGGCATTGTTCTGTGTGTTTTGCAACTGTACAAGTCAGGTCTTGTTATTTAGTATTTGTCTTATGAATGAGGAAACTTGAGTCTAGAAGATTGATAAACTGTATAGCCATGAGGTGTTCAAGCAATCAAGCCAGAATTTGAACCGAAGCCACTTTTGGCATTAGTGTCCAGCCCACAAACTATGAAACTGTTTGGTCTGATGACGAGGTAATGAGAGTGGCTGAAGGTGAGGAAATGTGATGGATTGGACCCTGATGAAAAAATGATGAAATTGGTTATGAAGCAAGTGGAATCAGGCATTGTGTAAGTGGAGTATTAGGTTTGGGTCTGATCTTTGGTGAACTCTGACATCACACTACATATGTCCTCTTCAGTGGTGGTTTCTGTGCCTGGAATATACTCTTAAGTTGCTTTATGGATTTTAAATCCTATCTCCCTGGAGGTCAGATGCTCTGCCTTCTATAGGGAAGACACTGATGGTTAAGCAGACAGTTGGTCTTAAGACATTGATGCTTAAGGCAGACAGTTGAAAGACAGTTGGTCATTGCTCCACTAAAGAATGAAAATTTCATATTGGCTTTCATTAAGAGGGGCAAAGGGAAGGAGGAACTTAGGTCGATAATCCAATGGTTGTGTTGAGCAAAAGGGAGATGATTTCTTGTATGGTTACAATGATAAAGTACATGACATTGGAGGACTATTGTATAAATCATAAAAATTTTTAAACTTACCCTACTGTGAGTTTAAGGTAAGAGTAAGTAAAGTGCCTTACCGTGAGTTTGGAGGACTATTATATAAATCCTATAAATTCCTAAACTTAACCTACTGTGCCTTTTTCTTTTCTTTTTCTCTTGCACATGGTTATCCATGTGCAAGGCAAATACCCTACCAACTATACTATCTCTTCCCTCCCCTCCCCTCCCCTCTCTTCACCTCTCCTCACCTCTTCTCTCTTTTGTTTTTGACCTACACCTGGAATATTCAGGACTTACTCCTGGCTCTGTGTTCAGGTATCACTCCTGGTGACGCTCAGGAGACCATGTGGGGTGCCAGGGATCAAAGCCGTGTCTTACTTGGGCAGGTATCTTACTTGCTAGATTATCTCTCCAGCTCCCTACTGTCCCCTTTTTCAAAAACCAAACCATTCAGTGAGTCTGACCCCACCCCCTACCTTCTTTAAGTAAACTGGGAAAGTGTCTCACCTTGCACCTGAGCAAGCTACTGCTCTCCTGGATGATTCTAGCCTGCTCTGCCCCAGGGTAGGCAGTACCACCTACTCTGGGAAACACTTATACAAGTGGAAAAGAAGATGTCAGTAGCTCTCAGAAGGGGGGAATGCTCCTAAGCTCTTATTTCTTCTACAACAAAGTCCATGTTGTATTTCCATAAATAGAGACTGGAATGTAATTACTGTGAGTGTCACAGTATTCATAAAGATGAGATTCCCATTACTTTCTTGATATAATTTGATATCAGTTTTTATTTTTTATTCATGAAGTCAGTTTTCATTCATTTGATTGTCTTCATTTTTCTGTCCGTGTCTTCAGCATAAAATAAGAAAACTTGGCCCTACTCTGGTTCTCTTTAATCCTATCATTAATGTGACTCATGAAGCCACTTAGCAGATTGAGATGGCCAGAAACATTGGTCATTTATGTGTGACTTGTCATTAAATGATTACAGCACTCCAGTGGAGACTTTGCACTGCGTCCCAGATTCCCAGTTCCTACACAACTCAGGTTGGTGGTGCATTCTGGGAAACTGAACATGGTGTAATGATGTGAAGCCATGCCATCTGCTACTGCATTTAATTTTCAAATATTAACTTTAAAAGCACAGTTTTCTTGTTATCCATATAACTGCCTATCACATATAACAGCTATGCACAATACACTATACTTTAGCTCTTTTTGTAGTGCATTGATGTATGTGAAAAGGAGAAACAAAAGTACTCTGCAAGCATTCAGTTGTTATGTTCTTGATATTCATTGAGTGCAAAAAAAGAAAAAAACTTCTCCCATAGCATTTTTGTTTTGTTTTGTTTTCATTTTTAGAAACTATCATGGAGGCCTGCATTTTGTGATTGGGTTCTTCTGGAATCCAAAGGAAGCTAATAGGTCTTTTAGGAAAAATGAAATGATGCTAAAACGTAGTTTTGGAAGAATTTTATTATTGCTGGGCTAGACCAGAGAATTCTCATCTCCTGGTCTTGTCATAACAAGTAGAGAAAATAGTTTCTTATGTTTGAATTTGAAAAGCTATGAGTGATAAGATTCCTGAGAGAATTGAGGCGTTAGAAGAAATGGTCCAGTTTAGTTCCTTCTTAGAGAAAGTGGGACTAAAACAGAATTAGAGAGGGAGGAAAATGCATCTAGTGTCTAATTTGACCTACTTAGTGTAATTTTTCTGAGGCAAAGATGTGTTGTCTAGCTCTTGTCATTTAAAGAATAGGGGCAGCTTTTCGGCGGCTTAGCATCAACAATCTTCCATTTCCAAAGCAGTTTTTGGTTTGTTGGAAACAAAGCATGCAGTCCCCTGCTTCTTTCAGAAACAATTTTACAGTATTTGGATTCAAATCTGAGGCCTTAGCCCTGCCTTTCTGTTGAAAAAGCTTCCTTGTTGGCTCTCGCATAGCACATCAGAAGCTGGTGGGACTAACATGTTTGTGGTGTCACCAGGGCATTTCCTTGTGGCTTCATCTTTCTTTATGAAGTTTTCTTTGGAGTGGAACTTGTTAATTTCTGGGGGAGGTGTCGGGTGGGGGAGGGAGCTAGAGGGGGGAAGAGAGAAAGAAAGGGGGAGAAATGAGAGCATTTTTGTATAGTTATGTATACCTGTGAACATGCAGATTTATATTACTTTGTAAGCAAGAAAAATGGAAGCATTTGCTTAATAGCACTTGTTATTAGGTCAATATAAATTAGTACTATTCCTACTAACCTGGAAGAAAGTAATTAAAACAGATGTGTAAGGGGCCAGAGAGATTGTACAGAGATTGTACAGACTTTTGCCTTGCATGTGGTTAACTCACATTCAATTCCTGGCATCCCGTATGGTGCCTGAGCTTGTCAGGAGTAAACCCTGAGCATCACTGGGTGATGCCCAAACTAACTAAATAAAAAGATGAGTGAAAACAGGTATTGTTGAGGATGTGGAGAAATTAGGCCTCTCGTGCAATGTGCATTATTGGAGGAATTATAAAATGAAACAGAAGTTTGGAAAAACAGCTTGGTAGTTTCTCAAAAAGCTAAATACATAGAATTGCCACAGTATCTAGCAGTTTTACACACACACACACACACACACACGTGCACGCTTAGAATTGAAAGTTGAGAACGTGAATTCATATACATATTAATGTTCATAGCAGTATTATTTATTTATTAATTTATTTTTGACCCACACCTGGAGTGCAAGGCTTCTGCACTCAGGGATCACTTCTGAATAGATACTGGTGTCAAGGATCGAACCCATGTTGGTCGCTTGCAAGGCATGTGCCCTACCCACTGTACTTTCTTTTTGGACCCAGCAGTATTATTTATTGTAGCCAAGAATTATAATCCAAGTGCTGTATTGCACCACATAGTTATTGCACACTTTGTGCCAAAGTTTCTTGCCCTACCGCCTCCCCCCAAATGGGGTGGAACCTTCATGTCGTGTATCAATGTAAGAAAAGTTGTGGCAGTATTAAACAGGTTGCAGCGGTGACGCCGTGATGGTGCTTTTGATTTTTTGGTGAAATCGGGGTCCATCCGTAGGTGAATGGATAAGCGTAGTGTGGGAGAGCTGTGCATAGGAATCTGGTTTGGCCAGGAGAGGGCTGACAGGACTGGAACACATGCTCCACACGCGGGAGCTCTGTGCTCCATCCTCAGTCCTGCTCAGTCCTCGGAGCCCCACTGGGATTGGCCCCTGAGCTCCAAGCTGGAAGTAGCACTTGGGAACCTTTGTGTTGTGGGTGCCTCAGTGTGTGTCTCTGTGTGCATTTATGTATAATTTGGTAATAAATGGTACTTGGTATTGATAGTGTTACGTTTTGGATGAATCTTAAAAACCTAACGCTAAATGGTAAAAGCCAGACAAAGAGGCTGTAAGTTGTATGTTGTATGGTTCCATTTGTGTGACTTGCTCAGAACAGGTCCGTCCATAGAGACGTCGTAGATAAGTGGTTGCCAGGCATGGGGGGGAAGGGAGAGGGGGGAATAACTGCTAATGGGCGCAGGACTTCATTTGGGCTAATGAAATGCTCCCCAGTGAGATAGCCATGGCAATTTTACAACCTTGTGAATATACTACAAATAATGGTATATATAGTTTGAGTGGGTTTTATAACATATGACTTATATTTCGTTGAAAAACAGCCAAAAAAAAAAAAAAAAAGAAAAACAGCCAAAGCTTAGGCGTCTGGAAAGTCAGGCCTCTGCAGAGAGCCGAAGCTGGATGATAGGACGACTTCAACAAATAGTTGCTAAATAACTATAGCAAATCCAGATTTTCCCCTATGATTTTTTTAACAAAAAGAATATATTTAAAATATATGGAACTATTAAAAGTTATCAAAGGGGAGGGCCGCCCCAGCTGGCGGCATGCCAATCCCTAACACCGAAGCTGTTTTCTCTTCTCCCCAGGTGTGTGATGTCCCCCGACCCGCCCTTCCCATGTCCCAGCCTGTGTGTTAGACCCAGACCTTCCCTACCACCCTGATGGCCCCAGAGGGTCGCCCCAGCTGGTGGCATGCTGATCCCTAGCACCAAAGCCGTTTTCTCTTCCGGTCCAGGTGTGTGACGCCCCCGACCTGCCCTTCCCAAGTCCCAGCCTGCGTCTGGGACTCAACTACAATACGACAAGGGGCGTGGTCTAATCCTGAAGGGGCGTGGCCTCAACTAAACTGGGCGTGGCCTCTTTTTGGGCGGCGGCCGCTAACGAGGCCACAGGTATTCTCATGAAACCCATCAATCTGTTGTTTCATCTCAGCCTTCATTACCTATGTCATGTCCAAGAGTAACATCCTAGCTATCCATAACCAGTAGGTCAGTAAACCACAAGACTTCACATAAGGATTAGAGGAACATCTGAGAGGGAGGACACGTTCTAGAAGGGGAAAATAAAAAGGCAACCACCATTGACCGAGCCCTTTCAGAATCCTTTTTCGCAATAAGAGGGAACAGGGATACTGATCTTGAAGGTCCCTCTTTCATACCACCACCACAACATGAAGAAACAGCGCAAATCCCCACCACAAGGAGAGGACGATGAAAGGAGTCCAGAAACCTCAATAGGCGTTTCTTGCAAACTTGAGCTCTCTGATAAAGAATTCAGAGTTGAAGTCCTAAAGATGTTCAATGACCTCAATGGAAAGATTGACAAGTTAAAGGAGGACCTGACAGAAACTATACAACAGAGAGCCGAGAAATTACGGGAAGAAATGAGAGCAGAAATAAAAAATCTACAAAAAGAAATGAAGGACTCAGTAGATGAAATAAACTCTGTGGCTGCCCTCAACAATAGAATGACTACAGCAAAAGAAAGAATCTGTGAGCTTGAAGATGAGCTCCAAGAAGCCCACAGGCAAGAACAAACAATGGGAAGAGACCTCAAAATAGCTCTAGGGCAACTCAGAGTTCTAGGGGATGATTTCAAGAGAAACATTAGAATCATTGGAGTACCAAAAGGACAGGGAAGCAACCCCAATGTAAAAGCCACAGTCAAACAAATCACTGCTGAAAAGTTCCTAGAGCTGGAGAATGCAGGCATCCAGATTCAAGGCGCCTGAAGGGTGCTAGCTAAAAGAGACCCTAACAGAAAACCCCCAACACATATCATAGTTAGAATGATGGACGTCATGGATAGAGACACAATACTGCAAGCAGCAAGGTCGAAGAAGGAAATTGCATACAAAGGAGCACCCCTTAGATTCACAGCAGACCTATCAGAGTAAACCCTCCAAGCCCGAAGGCAGTGTTGGATATAGTGAAAAACCTCAATGAAATGAACGCTTCACCAAGAATACTTTATCCGGCTAAACTCTCATTCAAACTCAAAGGAATGATACACTATTTTGTGGATAAACAACAGCTCAGGAACTTCATAGACTCAAAACCAAACCTAAAAGAAGCACTAAAGGGGCTATTGTAAGACAAGAAGAACCCCTACAAGCACAACAAACTGTTACACAAAGATGGTGCAAAATCTCATAACAATAATCTCTCTTAATGTCAATGGTCTAAATTTACCAATGAAGAGAAACAGAGTGGCAAAATGGATTCAGAGACTGAACCCAACATTTTGCTGCCTGCAAGAAACACATCTGAATAACCAGAACAAACAGACTCAAAGTCAAAGGATGCAAAACAATCCTGCAAGCAAACAACGCCCTCATAAAAGCTGGAGTGGCCTTACTAGTATCGGACAACATAGATTTCAGGTTGAAAAAGATTAGAAAGAATAGGGAAGGCCATTTTTTATTAATCAGGGGATATGTACAGCAGGAAGAAATCACACTTCTAAACGTGTACGCACCCAATGAGGGACCAGCTAAATATCTACAACAACTGCTAACAAACCTTAAGAAGGACATCTCGAGCAACACAATAGTAATTAGAGACTTCAACACCGCCCTATCTCCCCTGGATAGATCAAGAAGATTAAAACCCACCAAGGAAATACTGGCTTTGAAGGAAGAAATAGAAAAGAGAGGGTTAATAGATCTGTACAGGGCTTTATATCCCCCCAAAAGGGAATACACATTCTTTTCCAGTGCACATGGAACATTTTCCAGAATAGACCATGTGCTGGGCCACACGACATACCTCAACAGAATTGTATCAGCTCTCTTTTCAGACCATGATGTGCTGAAGATAGAAGTTAATCATGTACAGATGCAGGAAACCAAATCAGACACCTGGAAATTAAACAACTCAATGTTGAACAATGAGTATATCAGGAAGGAAATCAAGGAATAAATCAAAAGGTACCTGGAAACAAATGAGAATGAAGACACGAGCTACCAGAACCTGTGGGATGCAGCTAAAGACATGTTAAGGGGAAAATTTATAGCTCTGCAAGCATTCCTCAGGAAGGAAGAAAGGAAGCACATAAATAACTTGACTTCACATCTTAAGAGTTTAGAAAAGGACCAACAAAAGGAGCCCAAACGAGGCAAAAGAAAAGGGATAATAAAACTTAGAGCAGAAATCAATGACGTGGAAAACCAAAAGACAATCTGAAAGATCAACGAAACCAAGAGCTGGTTCTTCGAGAAAGTAAACAAGATTGATAAACCATTAGCAAGAGTCACAAAGAAAGAGAGAGAACCCTTATAAACAGAATCAGAAATGAAAAGGGGATCATCACAGCAGAAACCAAAGAAATTCAAAACATTATCAGAGACTACTTTGAAAAGCTGTATGCCATGAAACAAGAGAACCTAGAAGAAATGGATAAATTCCTGGATTCCTACAATCTTCCAAGGCTGAGCCAAGAAGACCAGGAATACCTGAACAGTTCTATTAATATCAAGGAAATTGAAACTGTAATCAAAAGTCTTCCCCAAAATAAAAGCCCAGGACCAGATGGATTCACTAGCGAATTCTTCCAAACATTTAAAGAAGACCTGTTGCCAGTTCTTCTCAAGCTTTTCAGGAAATTGAAAAAAACAGAAACCCTCCCAAACAGTTTCTAGGAGGCTCATATCTCCCTAATACCAAAAGCAAACAAAGACACCACATAAACAGAAAACTACAGGCCGATATCTCTGATGAACACAGATGCAAAGATCCTCAACAAAATATTAGCAAACAGAATTCAACAACTCAGCAAAAAGATCATACACCACGACCAATGGGATTCATCCCGGGATGCAAGGATGGTTTAACATTCGGAAATCAATCAACATAATCCATCATATCAACAAAAGAAAAGATAAGAACCATATGATCATATCAATAGATGCAGAGAAAGCATTTGACAAGATCCAGCACCCATTTATGATGAAAATTCTCACCAAAATGGGTATAGAAGGGACTTTCCTTAATATAGTTAAAGCCATCTACCACAAGCCTATGGTAAGCATCATCCTCAATGGGGAAAAACTAAGAGCCTTCCCTCTGAGATCAGGGATGAGACAAGGATGCCCACTCTCTCCACTTCTGTTCAATATAGTACTGGAAGTACTTGCAATAGCGGTTAGGCAAGAAAAAAGGTATTAAGGTCATTCAGGTTGGAAAGGAAGAAATAAAGTTCTCACTATTCGCAGATGATGTGATACTATACTTAGAGAATCCTGAAACCTCTACCAAGAAACTCTTAGAAACAATAGACTTGTATAGTAAAGTTGCAGGCTATAAAATCAAAACCCAGAAGTCCATGGCTTTCCTATACGCAAACAATGAGAGAGAAGAAAGTGACATGGTAAAAGCAACCCCGTCCACAATTGTGCCTCAAATGGTCAAATACCTCGATATCAACTTAACTAAGGAGGTAAGGGACTTGTATAATGAAAACTACAAAATGCTACTTCAGGAAATAAAAGAGGACACAAGGAAATGGAAAGATATCCCCTACTCATGGATTGGAAAAATTAATATTATCAAAATGGCAATACTCCCTAAGGCATTGTACAAATTCAATGCGATCCCTATAAGGATACCCTTGACATTCTTCAAAGAAATGGAGCAAGCAGTCCTGAAATTCCTATGGAACAATAAGCCCCCATGAATGGCTAAAGCAATTCTTGGGAAAAGGAAAATGGTAGGAATCAACCTCCCCAATTTCAAACTCTACTACAAAGCAGTAGTAATTAAAACAGCATGGTACTGGAACAAACGCAGAGCCGCAGACCAATAGAACAGGGTTGAATATTCTGACACCCTCCCCCAAATATATGATCATCTAATCTTTGATAAGGGAGCAAGAAATGTGAAGTGGAGCAAGGAAAGCATATTTAACAAATTGTGTTGGCAAAACTGGACAGGTATATGTCAAAAAATGGACTCAGATCTCCACCTATCACCATGTACAAAAGTCAGATCAAAATGGATTACAGTCCTCAACATCAGACCAGAATCCCTAAGGTACATTGAAGACAAGGTCAGCAAAACCCTCCACGACATTGTAGCCAGCAGTATCTTCAAAGATGACACGCCACTGGCCAAGCAAGTGAAAACAGAAATAAATAAATGGGACTACCTTAAACTAAGAAGCTTCTGCACCTCAAAAGATACAGTGACCATAGTACAAAGACAGCTTACAGAATGGGAAAGGATATTTACCCAATACCCATCCGATAATGGGTTAATATCTAGGATATACAAGGCACTGGTTGAACTCCACAAGAAGAAAACTGCCAACCCGATCAAAAAATGGGCTGATGAAATGAACAGAAACTTTCCCAAAGAAGAAATCCAAATGGCTGAGAGGCATATGAGAAAATGCTCTACATCACTAATCATCAGGGAGATGCAAATCAAAACAACAATGAGGTACCATCTCACACCACAGAGACTGGCCCACATCCAAAAAAACAAAAGCAACCGGTGTTGGCGCGGATGTGGGGAGAAAGGGACTCTTCTTCACTGCTGGTGGGAATGTCGACTGGTTCAGCCCTTTTGGAAAACAATATGGACGATTCCCCAAAAATCAGAAATTGAGCTCCCATTTGATCCAGCAATACCACTCCTGGGAATATATCCCAAAGAGGCAAAAAGGTATGGAAGAAATGACATCTGCATTTCTATGTTCATTGCAGCACTGTTCACAATAGCCACAGTCTGGAAAAAACCAGAGTGCCCAAAAACAGGTGACTGGTTAAAGAAACTTTGGTACATCTACACAATGGAATATTATGCAGCTGTTAGAAAAGATGAAGTCATGAAATTTGCATATAAGTGGATCAACATGGAAAGTATCATGTTGAATGAAATGAGTCAGAAAGAAAGAGACAGACATAGAAATATTGCACTCATATGTGGAATATAAAGTAGCAGAGATGTACGAGCTAGCAATGATGCAACTACTGGCAGAAATTTTTCTGGACTTAGTTACTAAAATACAGAAATCCAAAATCTCGAGGCCCCTAGTGTGGCCACACGACCTCATGTCTTTTCATTCAGCAATGGAAAACAAATTATCAAATGCTTCTTTTCCAGCAGGTCCGTCTTTGCGGGGCGGGGGGAGACTCCAAACAATAATAGTGAGTTTTGTGTTGAAATATTGAATGTTATCAAAGTAAAGAGAAAGTAAAGTGAAATTTATAAGCTACACAGGCGGGGTGGGGGGCTGTGGGGGTGTGGGTGTGCGGCGGAGGTTTACTTGGTTCTTGGTGGTGGAATGTGTGCACTGGTGAAGAGATGGGTGTTCGAACATTGTATAACTGAGACTTAAGCTTGAAAGCTTTGTAACTTTCTATATGGTGATTCCATAAAATAAATTAAAAATAAATAAATAAATAAATATTTTTTAAAAAGTTACCTAAGGCATAAAAACTGTACTACTCCCAATGTGTAGTAATGAACCTGTGCTTGGGTCTTACAAACATTTTAGAATTTAAAATGATCTCTAGAGCATTTTCTCATATGCCTTTTAGCCATTTGAATTTCTTCTTTGAGAATGTTTCTGTTCATTTCATTGCCCCATTTTCTGATGGGGTTGGATGTTTTCTTCTTGTGGAGTTCAACCAGTGCCTTGTATATCCTTGATATCAACCCTTTACCAGATGGGTATTGGGTGAATATCCTTTCTCCTTCTGTAGATTGTCTTTGTATTCTGGTCACTGTTTCTTTAGAGGTGCAGCGCTTCTTATTTTAAGATAGTCCCATTTGTTTATCTCTGTTTCCACTTGCCTGGTCAGTGGCGAGTCCTCTTTGAAGAAACCTTTAGCTTCAGTGTTGTGGAGGGTTTTGTCGACCTTGTCTTCAGTGTACCTGATGGATTCTGGTCTGATGTTGAGGTCTTTAATCCATTTTTTTTTCTTTTTAAAATTTTTTTATTAATGAATCACTATGAGGTACAATTACAAACTTATGAACTTTCATGTTTGCATTTCATTTATATCCCTCCACCAATGCCCATTCTCCTCAATGTTCCCAGTATCCCTCCCACCACCCCCACCCCAACCCCCACCACCCCACCCTGCCTCTGTGGCAGGGCATTCCCTTTTGTTCTCTCTCCTGTTGGATGTTGTAGTTTGCAATAGAGGTATTTATTGAGTGGCCATCATGTTCGGTCTATAGTCTACTTTTGGCACGCAGCTTTCAACCTGAGTGGGTCCTCCCAATAGTCTCTACTAGGTGTTCCCTTCTGATTTCTACCTCTTTATTTTTTAACAACACGCAGTAAAAATTTATTCATATTAATAACTCCATTTGTCATGGGGGTTGTTGCTTAGATGTATGGGATGGCACATGCATGCTGGCTCTCTGAGGTTACACAGGTGCTGGCTCTCTGAGGTTACATAGGTGCTGGCTCTCTGAGGTTACACAGGGCTGGCTCTCTGAGGTTACACAGGGCTGGCTCTCTGAGGTTACACAGGGCTGGCTCTCTGAGGTTACACAGGTGCTGTCTCTCTGAGGTTACACAGATGCTGGCTCTCCGAGGTTACGTAGGTGCTGGCTCTCTGAGGTTACACAGGTGCTGGCTCTCTGAGGTTACTCAGGTGCTGGCTCTCTGAGGTTACTCAGGTGCTGGCTCTCTGAGGTTACGCAGGGCTGGCTCTCTGAGGTTACGCAGGTGCTGGCTCTCTGAGGTTACACAGGTGCTGGCTCTCTGAGGTTATGCAGGTGCTGGCTCTCTGAGGTTACACAGGTGCTGGCTCTCTGAGGTTACTCAGGTGCTGGCTCTCTGAGGTTACACAGGGCTGGCTCTCTGAGGTTGCGCAGGGCTGGCTCTCTGAGGTTACTCAGGTGCTGGCTCTCGGAGGTTGCACAGGTGCTGGCTCTCGGAGGTTGCACAGGGTTGGCTCTCTGAGGTTACACAGTGCTGGCTCTCTGAGGTTACTCAGGTGCTGGCTCTCTGAGGTTACACAGGTGCTGGCTCTCTTAGGTTACACAGGGCTGGCTCTCTGAGGTTACTCAGGTGCTGGCTCTCTGAGGTTACTCAGGTGCTGGCTCTCTGAGGTTACACAGGTGGTGGCTCTCTGAGGTTACACAGGGCTGGCTCTCTGAGGTTACTCAGGTGCTGGCTCTCTGAGGTTACACAGGTGCTGGCTCTCTGAGGTTACACAGGGCTGGCTCTCGGAGGTTACACAGGGCTGGCTCTCGGAGGTTGCACAGGTGCTGGCTCTCTGAGGTTACTCTGGTGCTGGCTCTCGGAGGTTGCACAGGTGCTGGCTCTCTGAGGTTACTCAGGTGCTGGATCTCTGAGGTTACACAGGGCTGGCTCTCTGAGAGAAAAGGTCGCGCGGCCTCACTAGCGGCCACGCGGCTCGGATCTGTCCCAGTCCCGAATCCTGGAGCCGTGTTAGTTGCTGCTCAGTGTCGCCGGGGTTCCATCCGGAGAAGGTGTGCAGGCGGCACCTCCTCCCTCCGGCCCCCCGGTGTTGCTGGCCCCGATTCGGGTCCGGAGCATTGTCCGGGCCGCGTTGCTCACCAGAATGCCTGCCGCTTCTCTCGGTCTGTAATCCATTTTGATCTGACTTTTGTACATGGTGTTAGATAGAGGTCTGAGCCCATTTTTTTGCATATAGCTGTCCAGTTTTGCCAGCACCATTTATTAAAGAGGCTTTCCTTATTCCCCTTCACATTTCTTATTCCCTTATCAAAGATTAGATGATTGTGTATTTGAGGGTGTGTGTAAGGATATTCAACCCTGTTCCATTGGTCTGCGGCTGTGCCTTTGTTCCAGTACCCTGCTGTTTTAATTATTACTCTTTTGTAGTAGAGTTTGAGGTTAGGGAAGGTGATGCCTCCCATCTTCTTTTCCCCCAGAATTGCTTTAGCTATTCGTGGGGGATGCAGATCAAAACAACAATGAGATATCATCTCACACAACAGAGGCTGGCCCATGTCTAAAAGAACAAAAGCAACCGATTCTGGCATGGATTTGGTGAGAAAGGGACTCTGCTTCACTGCTCGTGAGAATGCTGACTGGTTCAGCCCTTTTGGAAAACAATATGGATGTTTCTCTAAAGAGTAGAAATTGAGCTGCCATTTGAACCAGCAATACCGCTTTTGGGAATATACCCCGGAGATGCAAAAAAGTATAATACAAATGACATTTGTACTCGTATGTTCATTGCAGCACTATTTACAATAGCTAGAATCTGGAAAAAGCCTGCGTGACCGAGGACAGATGACTGGCTAAAGAAACTTTGGTACATCTATACAATGGAATACTATGCAGCTATTAGAAATGATGATCACGATCACGAAATCCCGTTAATCTTTGATTTCTCGAGCGGGCTCAGTAACCTCTCATTTCATCCTTTCCCTGAGATCTTTGAAGTCTGTCTTGACTTGGCCCTCCCAACGATGTCGCACTGGGGGCTCTTTCAGGGTCAGGGGAATGAGATCCAGCTTGTTACTGGATTTAGCTGGGAGCTCTGCTCGGGGTGGGGAGGGAATCTGGAGCCCATCCTCTCGGAGGGGCCCCAGGGAAGACAGCCAGGCGTGCGGGCAAGAGACTCTCTCAACACGGGAAACCTCACCCAGCCCGGACACGGACAGGATTGACAGATTGATAGCTCTTTCTTGATTCCATGGGTGGTGGTCCATGGCCATTCTTAGTTGGTGGAGCGATTTGTCTAGTTAATTCCGATAACGAACAAGACTCTGGCATGCTAACTAGTTACGAGACCCCTGAGTGGTTGGTGTCCCTCAACTTCTTAGAGCGACAAGTGGCGCTCAGCCACCTGAGATTGGGCAATAACAGGTCTGTGATGCCCTTAGATGTCCGGGGTTGCACGCGCGCTACACTGACTGGCTCAGCCTGTGCCTACCTTAGCAAGTGTGGGTAACCCGTTGAACCCCATTCGTGATGGGGATCGGGGATTGCAATTATTCCCCATGAACGAGGAATTCCCAGTAAGTGCGGATCATAAGAAATGATGAAGTCATGAAATTTGCATATAAGTGGATCAACATGGAGAGTATCATGCTGAATGAGTCAGAAAGAAAGGGACAGAAATAGGAATACCACACTCATCTGTGGAATATAAAGTAACAGAATGAGAGACTAACACCCAAGAATAGTAGAGGTTAGGACCAGGAGGATTGCTCCGTGGCTTTAAAGCCGGCCTCACATGCTGGGGGTAAAGGCAGCTCAGATAGAGAAGGGACCACCAAGCAGAGGATGCTTGGAGGACCCGCTCAGGATGGGAGATTTGTACCGGAAGTAGACTATGGACCGAACATGATAGCCACTGAATACCTGCATTGCAGACCACAACACTCTAAAGGAGAGAGAGAGTAAAAGGGAATCCACCCGCCACAGAGGCAGGGATGGGGGGGATGGGAGGGTGGGATGGGATAGGGGTGGTGGGAGGAATACTGGGAATATTGGTGGTGGAGAATGGGTACTGGTGGAGGGATGGGTACTTGATCATTGTATGACTGAAACATAAGTACAAAAGTTTGTAAGTCTAACTGTATCTCACGATGATTCATTAAAAAATTAAAATAAATGAATAAAAGTGATCTCTAGGGGCCAGAAAGGTAGTACAACAGGTAAAGAGTTTACTTGCACGCAGCCAGCCCAGGTTCAATCCTCACACCACGTATGCATCTCACCCCCTATCCGTGCTGGGAGTGATTCCTGAGTGCATAGCCAGGAGTAAGCCCTGAGCACTGTTGGTTGGGGCCCCAAACCAAATCTCAGGGAATAATTTTTAGATTTGTTGTGTTTTAGTAACAGGGAGGGGTGCTTTCAAAACAACATTCAATGATTCCTATTACAACTGCCGCTTTTTTCTTGCTTGTGAAATTCATTTGATTGCTATCAGATGCCTAATTCAGAATATGCTTATAAGTTACACATAGTCTTTCAGTCGAATGATCTGAATTGAATTCTTGGATGTTAATTTTTGTCTTTTGTTGTGGGATGTCCTGGGTCGTACCGGGGGGTCCAGGACCCCTTGAGGCAGTGCTCCCCAGAGATCAAATTCAGAATTCAAGCATTGGAGCCACATATTGGCCTGAATGCTTGATCCTTTAAAGTGAAAATGAAGGTATGAACTGCCTTGGTAAGTGATAATTGTGATATATTATTTGCTTTGTAAGTAGAATTAAAAATCACCACAATTATTTTTTTCCTTTTTTCTTTTTGTTAAACCAAACTCCTTTTTCTCTCCTCCCCCACCCCGAGACCCATCGATTTCCCAAGTTATGAATTCAGTTCCTCTTGTTTGTTCTAACCACTTAGTTTTTCATATTACATACCTGTTTAATTTTTAATTTCTCATTAAAAGTAAATATGGCTAATTTCCCTCTCAATATTTCAAGTCGTATTCCATTTCTCTCAGCCACAACCTTGATATAGTTCTGTTGAGTGTGTATTATTATATAATTAAGGTGCCTTTTTTTTTATCAAGTAGTCTAGCAAAGCAACCTATTAATATGTCTTAGAGGATCAGGGGACTGGAGCAATAGCACAGCAGGTAGGGCTTTTGCCCTGCATGCACCCACCCTGGGTTTGATTCCTCTGTCCCGTTCGGAGAGTCTGGCAAGCTACCGAGAGTATCCTGCCCTCACGGCAAAGCCTGGCAAGCTACCTGTGGCGTATTCAATATGCCAAAAACAGTAACAACAAGTCTCACAATGGAGACGTTACTGGTGCCTGCTCGAGCAAATCGATGAGCAATGGGATGACAGTGACAGTGACAGAGGATCAAGAATTTATTTCTGTAAAGTTGAGATAAATGTTATAAACAGTTCTGGAGCTAAAATTGGCAAGTGGAATGCTCTGTATGGGGAAGGGCGTCAGAGTTGCAGGAAGATTTCTTCGAGATGCACACAGAAGAGGTCTTCAGACCTTGGCCGTCTGTCTCCCTTACTGTACGCCGTAGATTCATTAAGGAAACACTTATTCTGACTCAGTGTGCAAATCCTCGTTCAACACTGACGGTGGGGTGTGACTCTGTGGGCTACGGGTATTCTGAGGTCATTGGCAGATACACTGCAATTACAGAACTCTTGGGACAGGAGCAGCCGTGTCACTGGCACCGAGGGACCAGCAGGGCAAGAGACCAGAGAGATGAGCACAGGGAAGGATAGCCTGGATGCAGCTGTGATCAAGAGTAACGCTGCATCCCCGAATGCTCTGTGCTGGACACTCCGGCTTCTCTTTCTCTGTCTGCTCTGGCGCCTGTTGCCATTGCTCCACAGAGAGAGAAACAGAGAGAGACAGGATAGAGAGAGAGAGTAAGACAGGGTGAGAATGTAAACAAAAATCTGTTTCCATTTCAAAGGCTTCAAGAAAAAAAACATGTTGTATCCTGCATGCTTCCCTGCAGCTTGGGAGGAATAGGAGAATTGGAGGGGCCCGTGGGGGTTCGGGATGCCTGGGTTTAGGTTGGGGCCTGCAGGGGTAGCTTGCTCTTCCCCGAGTTGGGTTTAGTACATTATGGGCTAGTCCACATCCCCAGCCCAGCCCTGCACTGACTGCCAACTCGTAGGCCAGGTGATCCACTCAGTTAGAGCTCTGTGGGCTCACAGCTCAGTGCTCCAGAGACATGTTCTACATTTGATGGATAGGACAAGACTTCATGTTTTTTTTTTTTTTAATGATTTCTTTTTGGGGGGCCTGCTCAGGGCTTTTTCCTGACTCTGCACACAGGAATCACTCCTGTCAGTATTTGGGGGAAGGGGGAGGGAGTGCATATGAGGTGTGACAGATGGAATCCTGGCCGCCCAAGTAAGACGAGCGCCCTACCTGCTGTACTCAGGCCCCCAAACTCTGTGTTCTTCAAAATTTGGCTCTTGGGCCATAGACCGGTGATGTTTTGGAGCCACTCTTGGCTCAGTGGTTTGGGATCACTTCTGGACATGCTTGGGGAAACAGATCAGGTACAAACCCTGGCCTCTGTGCAGGGCACATGCTCCAGTCTGTTGAGCAAGCTCTGTGGCCCAGGAGACATAGTGATCTTGATTTTATTTTATAGTCAGTGCTCACTTATTGGGGCTTTTCTCGTTAGTGTTCCTAGACAGATGCCTTCTTGGCCCAAGATATCAAATTGCAGATCTGATCTTCCATGGATCTTTTGATTTTCTGTGGCCTTGGGACATCTGCCATTGTGGATGGTGTGGATGGCTGACTTGGGAACTTAGTAGGAAGGAAGTTGGGCTCTAGAGTTGGTATGTAGAGTTAGTCTCAGTGTATTGTTAGTACTTAAAGCTTACTGGCCAGGTGTGTGAATGACTCAGCCCTAGAGTGCCTGCCCTGCACTGTGGGGGCGTGGGTGGACCCCAGGCACTGCCCCCAAACACAGAACTTGTCTTCTCTCCTACCCCAGTGACCTGGTTGCACTTAGTTTGTGAAAACGGATCCCAAAATGTGTTCTGAGCAAGCCTTTCTTGGCTATGCTTGTTTTTGCCTTACAGTTTGTATAGATTGTTGAGAATAGGAACCACCTCATTTTATTCATCGATTTGGGTTTTCTGTAGCTAAAACTTTTTATTTGCTCCAGCAAGTAGAAGTGGTCCACTTAAGGCCCGGGCTTGTGTTTTGTTCCTTGCCAGACCTCCAGTGTCTGTCTAGGGCCCACGCCTACTTTTGGTCCTTCATATTTATTAAGTGAATAAACGAAAGAAGGAAGGCAGGAATGGTTATCCTGTGAGAAGCAACAGTCATTCAGTTCTCACACTCCGCGAATTCAGAGAGAAAATATTTCTTCTCTGAGATTAAAGTTCCCTGAAGCCTGCTGAGACATTGGGGCTGGAAAAAAAAATGTACATTTGGGGCTCATCTTTATAAGAACTGTGGGAGCCAGGCGCAGGGAATTCCAGAAGTCTACGAGAAAGAGAATCCGGATTGATGGGAAGTGAAAGGCTGAGACAGAAGGACCCTGGAGAGCAGGGTTTGGGAATTAGGAGAGAGCGAGTAGAGGAGTGGGTCGGGTTGCAGATGGAAAGAAATGCAAAGGGACCTTTGCATTTGGCCTGAAGTCAAGCAAGTGTCATATGAGCATGAGTGTATGGTCTGAAAGACGGGGAATTTCATTGTCCTTGTTTCATACCCTCCGTCACTAATGATTCCAGTCAAGGGTGATTTTTTTTTTTTTTCGTTTAAGCTAAGATGGAATAGTTCTGAATTTCTCTTGTGCATAGCCTGGTATCCATAGGACATTGTTTGTACCAAAACTGAAGGGTTCATTTTGCGATTTCATGCAAGCTGATTACTTATGACCAAGGTCATATTTCGCCATTGCTCCTATTAGACATAAAGAAGTTTGATGTATATAATTATGTTAGGGAATTGCAAAAAAAATAGCAGTTTGAGAACAAAAAGTGAACTTGAACACCTATATGAAAAAATCTAGACCCTTTCTTCAAATTATTTGGGAGAGTTACTGTGGAAATTTTATTAAGTTCCCTCCATGTTATAAGAACTGTAAAAATACCCTCTGGAAATACAGAAACACATGTGCCTGTGCATTTGTGTATGCTCTGCACTTAGTGTATGTATACTTTGGGGGGCATTTCCTTGTGGTATTTAATGCAAAGTACATTTGAGGCCTCATTAGGATGCTTCTTTCAGCAAAGGAATTTTCACATAGTTGTGATGACCTGGCAGGAATGAAAAAGTAGCCCCCAGCTTTGTTCTAGAAATATTAGCCGTTCTGGGAAGGAGGTGTTATCTTCCCTAATTTGAGGTGAAGACAGGAGAGCTCGGACAGTTGAAGTCACTGGCCCTGGGCCTCAGGCCGAGGAGGTAGGTGACTCGCGCCCCTCGCACGCTGGGACTCACGTGCCCTGCAGTGTGCAGAATGAGGGACACTCGAGTGTATCTGAGCACCACGGAGAGGTTTTCCTCCTCCTGTCTCCTCCTGTGTGTATTTCTGCTTCTGTACCTCGCATTTTCCTCCCTTCCTCCTATGAGGTCGCACGGACTTGATTCCCGTTGTGCGTCGCCTGCATCTTAGGTTCTCCCTCTCTTTCTCTCTTCCCCCTGTTTCTCCTCCTAAGCAAAGCCCAGTTTCCTAAGAGAGAAAATAGCTGATTCCATTCGAGTCAGTGTTTGCTGTGCGATGTGCCCCTCCGGACCGTGGTGAAGTGAAGCCTCATTTCTTTAGCTCATTGTTTCTCAGCCATGTTCTGCCCGTGGCCCCTTCTGACCTTGTTTCTTTATTGTGGTCCCCATGTTCTACTGGTTGACCCCCCGAGTCTCAGGTCCTGGTCCACCCATTTATATGATTCTCATCTATGGCTCCCTTGGGGACCCGCAGGGTCATTTGTTGCCCGGTTGAGAAGGAAATGCTGATTTAACTGCCACTGGCCTCAGGCGGCCTGTCCCAGGCATCTGTGGTCAGCTGTCGGTTGCACAGCTGTGCTCTGGGAGCTGTGGCTGTCTGGTGGCCAATGCCAGGGAGGGGACAGGCTAATCGTCCCACAGCAGGTTAGCCTGCCCTTGGACAGGTCCCCTTTGGTGGTTGGGAAGCGTTTGCGAGAGGGCAGAGACTTACTTGCCAGTTAGACGCCTCGGTTTCACACATGGTGTCCCTGGCGTCCCTCTCTTCCTCCAGCTCTGTCGGCCCAAGCCTGTGCTCAGGGGGTGGAGGAGGGCGTTGGCCCCTGGAGTCCGTTCCAGTGTAATAGACAGTGAGTGCCACTGCAGTGGGGGCGGGCTCGGTCCAGTTTGACACCAAGTAGCTCACGGTTTAAATCTAAGGTTTTGAGGGGATGCAGAACTAGCATAGGCGTGAAGATGCATGTCTTTGAGGTAGCAGCCTGTGCTTCAGTCCCTGCTACTACAGCTGAGTAGGACTAAGTGCAGCCCTGCAAGCCCTAGGCATCACTTGGGGTGGCCTGGGTAATCGCAGGCCCTGAGCAGCACCAAGTTCCCAGTCCTCACATCGAACCCTTGGCCGAGAGTTGCCAGGTGGGGGCCGGGGATGGGGGAGTCCTACCTCCTGAGCTTCCTTTGGGAAACCTCCCACCTCATCCCCTCAAATAAAAAAAAAAATCCACAAAGATCCTGAGGTGTTTGTGGAACTATGCAGTGCTGAGGTGTATGTTGTCTCAGTTGAAATCTGGTAATGTGGAAGAGCAGATAATCACTTGTCACTTGTATCACTTGTCATGCTGTTGATCTTTGATTTGCTTGAGCAGGCACTAGTAACATCTCCATTTGTCCCTGTCGTGTGCTAGTGTAGCCCAATGATATCTGCTCACTCCAAGAACACGGAGAGCCTCAAACCATTCGTTCAGGGTTTTGACGAAGAAGTCTGACCATCTCGTAGGTGGGCAGCCATGTAGTCTTTTGACGTCCTGTGGAATCTAGTCGGTAACAGCTCTAGTCCAGCAGTTGTCTCTAAATCGCATTATGTGCCCGGCCCATCTGATTTTCGACGTCTTGGCAAATGAGACAGCGTCCCTGATTCTTGATTGTTGATGGAGGTTGGAACTCTGGATTCCTTCTTTCACTTGAGTGAAATGTAATATTCCAAGTATAGCTCTTTTGATTCCTCTTTGGGAGACCAGAATGGTGTTCTTGTTCTGTTTTCGTGGGGCCCCAGTCTCTGAGGCGTATGTTAGTGCAGGAAGAACTGTGGAGTCAAAAAGATGTGCCTGGAGCTGGAGGTTCTTTGTCTTCTTAACCACTTCTTCAACACTCTTGAAGGCCGGCGGGATACTCTCAGTAGCTTGCCAGGCTCTCTGACAGGGATCGAGGCTTTTAGGGCAGCCTCTAATCGCCTTTACAGGTGTTCTCATGGTTCACACCATATTTGAACCCTATCAAATATGGTGCGGTAATTATGGAAAATGGGTATTAAGTGTCTTATGATCGAAGCCTGGAAAGAGGCCTAGAGCGTGGCGGTGGCTGGGTAGTGGAGGATTTAAAACTTGCATGTTGACCTTTATAAACTTGGAAGAAGATGCTCACAAATTGATGTTTTGTTAAAAATGAAGGGGGTAGGCTTCAGGGATATGGCTCCGTGGTAGGTAGGGCACTGGCTTTAGCGTCCGTGGGGACTCAGGTTCAATTCTCAACAGTGCCAGAAAGATAAGGCAAGACTGGAAGTGGAGGGTGGTAAATGCATTCCAGTCATCGTTCTGGGCAGAAATTGGTGTATTTTTTAAATTAAAAAAATTTTTTTAATGAGATTACACATTTGCTTATAAGGAATGCATGCCAGTTTTTTTTGTGTGTTTTGTTTGGAGTCCATACCCAGTGGTACTCAGAGCTTCCTAGTGGTTCTGTTCTCAGGGTGGGGCTTGGGGACCCTATGGGTGCTGGGATTGAGCCTATGTTTGCTCATGCAAGGCAAGCGCCTTGCCTGTTGTACTGTCTTATTTGCAGGGCATGGTGTGTTTGTCAGAGAAAGCATACCTGGGCTGGGGAGAGCTGACAGGGCTGGAGACGTGTTCCGTGTGGGCAAGACCCCAGGTTTAATCCCGAGCTCCACACCCCCGGCTCTGCCCCCACTGGGCCCACCCATCTTACTGTTGCCAGGCCTGACTGCTAAAGTGTCAGCCTGGTTGATTGTCACTGAAAGTGGCCCCTGCACCCCTTGAGCATAGTTTGGGAGGACCCCCTCCCCCCGCCCCTGCCAAAAAAAAGGGATAAAATATTCCAGAGCATACCTGTCCACTGGACTGGAGCGATAGCACAGAGGGTAGGGTGTTTGCCTTGCAAGTGACTGACCCAGATTCGATTCCTCCATCCCTCTCGGAGAGCCCGGCAAGCTACCGAGAGTATCCCACCCACGCAGCAGAGCCTGGCAAGCTACCCGTGGTGTATTCTATATGCTAAAAACAGTAACAAGTCTCACGATGGAGGCATTACTGATGCCCGCTTGAGCAAATCGATGAACAATGGGATGACAGTGCTACAGTGCTCCCTATCCATTAAGTAGTCCGTTGGCATAAAATTTTTGTCATATAATCTAACATGGAGAAGGGTGTCAGCCAGGTCCAGGACGTTACTCTGAGAGATGCTGTGAATGTGTCAGTGAGATGGAAGACGGTTAGGGATATAAAAGAAAAGCTTTTTAAGTCAAAGTATTCATTTCTATTTTTTGATGGTGGTGGTGGGGTTGGTAGCAGAGGGATTTGGGCCACAACCCAGTAGCACCCAGGGACTATTCCTGGGTCTGTGCTCAGGGATCACTCCTGGTGGTGCTGGGGGAGAAGAGGGGCTCCAGATGAATTGGCTCCAAGCCCTGCATGTGCCCAAACCCCATATTGTCTCCCCAGACCCAGCGTTCATTCTGAACAGGGGGTTTTCATCCTACTTTGTGTTTTCCGTTCCAGGCGCAGCCCCAACACCCGAGCCGGCGCCGGGTTGACCCGTCACCATGCAGCGGAGATCCAGGGGAGTCAACGCCGGACTGATTATGCTCCTCTCTCAGATCTTCCACGTGGGGGTCAACAATATCCCACCCGTTACCCTGGCGACCTTGGCTCTCAACATCTGGCTCTTCCTGAGCCCGCTGAAGCCCCTGTACAGCTCTTGCCTGAGCGTGGAGCAGTGCTACCAGCACCGAGACTGGCAGCGCCTGCTGCTCTCGCCCTTGCACCATGCCGACGACTGGCACCTCTACTTCAACATGGTGTCCATGCTGTGGAAAGGCATCAACCTGGAGAAGAGACTGGGCAGCCGGTGGTTTGCCTGCGTCCTCGCCACCTTCTCCGTGCTCACGGGGCTGGTGTACCTGGTGTTGGAATTTGCCCTCGCCGAGTTCCTGGACGAGCCCGACTTCAGAAGGAACTGTGCCGTGGGCTTCTCAGGTGAGGCCCCCTCACGGCCCGCCCAGAGAGGTGTGACTGCTGTCCGTCCTGGCCACCAGCCCCGCTTCCTGGCCACCGAGGGGACAGAATTCTGAATGGTTATGGGCTGTTGGGGGCTTGGATTTCAGAGAAGCTGTTTTTGGAGAGGAGCCCAGACGGGACACGGGTTCTACTCATCCTCATTTTGTGGCCTCATTCACTCTTCTGCAGTGACCTAGAGGGCGGGTGGGGAGTGTTGGGTGGGTGCTGACTCCATCACGGTGGATACAGCGATGCAAGTTAGGGAGTTCTCTGCAAGGGTGAATGTGCATCTCAGGAGCTTGTAAAGTAGCTGCCCCGTTCCCCACGGGGCTCGCTCACCATGGTGTGGGGATGGCAGCAGTCACGGGTGTTGCGCCTCATGTGATTCACGCAGCAGGCCCAGAGGGATTGGCACTATACAGATTTTGGAGAGGAGGACACTGATTCCCAGAAAATCGATTTACTCAAGACTTCACGCTTACTTATCAGGCAGAACTGGAGTTTGGACCCAGTCTCCATGATTTGAAACTCACACTTCATTGCAGCGTGCTTTTCCCCTTTACTAGTTTGTTTGTTTTTGGCTTTTGAATCGCACCTGGTTGTGCTCAGGGCTCACACCTGGTTCTGTGCTCCGGGATCACTTCTGGCGCAGCTCCAGGGGCCATATGTGATGTAGGGGATTG
This sequence comes from Sorex araneus, assembly GCF_027595985.1. Taxonomy (NCBI): domain Eukaryota; kingdom Metazoa; phylum Chordata; class Mammalia; order Eulipotyphla; family Soricidae; genus Sorex; species Sorex araneus. The sequence goes on from NC_073313.1 coordinate 260,612,772, forward strand.
AATCTGGGTTTGACTGCATGCAAGGCAAAGTGCTGTACTACCTCTGGGACCTGTTTCTTAAGAAAAAAATTTTTTTTTTATCATTTAAGATTAAAGTGGCTTCATGACTTAAGTGAGGTGTTCTGAAAAGGAGGATGTGCTGAAGCTTTGGGGGAAATAATCCTAATACAGAATGAAACCTATCTTTTTTTAAAAATTTTACATTTTCAAATTGAATTTCCGTGAGATACATACAGTTACAAAGTCTTTTGTGATTGGGTTTCAGTTATACAATGTTCCAACACCCGTCCCTTCACCAGTACACATTTCCCATCACCAATGCCCCCAGTTTCAGTTTCCCTCTATGGCAGGCACTTCTCTCTGTCTCTCTCCCTCTGCCTCTCTGCCTCTCTGTCTCTCTCTGTCTCTCTCTGCCTCTCTGCCTCTCTCTATGTCTCTCTCTGTCTTTTTCTGTCTCTCTCTTTCTCTCTCTGTCTCTGTCTCTTTCTCTCTGTCTCTCTCTCTCTCTGTCTCTCTCTTTCTCCCTCAAAATCTCTCATAACGGTAGAGTGTGGCTGGTGTTTGCCCCCATCTTTGTTATCTGGGTAGTGGCACGGAGAGCCGGTATGAATTTCTCTGTGGAGAGACTCCAAAGGAACGAAGGCCTTGACCTCTGCATCTCCCCCAAGTGCTGGGCTGACTCTTTGTAAATAGCTTGTGTCTCAAGGCACAAAGTTGGAAGTCATTGAGTAATCACGATCACTCTCTTTTAGTTTTCCTTACTGATTCCTTGCTGGACTGTTGATGTTTGTTTGCTCTTTGTTCTCTTTTAGGAGTCCTGTTTGCTTTGAAAGTTCTGAACAACCATTACTGCCCTGGAGGCTTTGTCAACGTTTTGGGCTTTCCCGTACCCAACAGATTTGCTTGTTGGGCAGAGCTTGTGGCTATTCACTTCTTCACGCCAGGGTAAGTGTTTACTTTTAGAGCATACAAACGAAGAACCTGATGTTCCTTGGAGAAAGGATTGATTGTAGTCATGAAATAACTTTTTTCTTCTTATGCAATGCATTGTTTTTGCTTTCACTCTAAGGATTGAGTTGAACTGAATAGTTTTTTGTTTGCTTTTAGAATTTTTATTAATTTCTTCCTGGGGTCCTCCCCTAGGGATTCTCAGCTTGGTGAAGAGGGACTGATTATTCAGTGCTTGGGACCTGGCAGCACAAAGCTGGGGCTCCCTTGGGATACCCCAGAGCCATCCTGTCCATTCCTGGGCCACATGAAACTCAGGGCCTCACCCAGGAACACTTCACCCCTTTGAGTTGCTATTCCTATTCCAAGCTGAAGAGGTTTTGTTTTTTTTTTTAAGTAAAATTTTATTACTTATTGAAAGTAATTTACTTATAGAAATGTGAGTGGAGAGAAAAAAGAGAGATACATATTCAAGCTTGAACATGGCCTTCTCCAGAAAGGAAATAGCCTTGTTACCTTTAAATTTGGACATCTGTTTATTTGTTTTTGTATTTTGGAATTATTCCCAGCAAGGTTTGAGGCAACACTTGGCTCTCTGCTCAGGGATCACCCCTTCTCTGGGGAGCCATATATGATGCCTGGGATCTATCTGGGGCATGGAGGACAAGTGCCTGAACCCCTGTACTAGCCTGAACAGTTAACATCAGAAATTTCTGAGCGTGAATCTTAACTACAGAGCTGTGTTTTGATTTACTGGTTCTGGCTCATTTTTAGTTTTCTCACCCTGTAAGGCGGAAGGAGAACCTGCTATTCAGGTTTGAGAATCAATATTAACCATCCTGTCAACTAATTTTAAAAAGTAATTCAAAAAGTCACATAGAAACCACATGATTGTAAAGATTGAAATATTCATGGAGTTCATTGATTTGGTGTTTTAAGGTTATTGGAACTGTGAATTGTCTTGTTAATAGAAATCTTTAAACAGGCTTAACTCAAAAACCTTCAGCAGACATGGGTATTTGAGTATTAGCATTTGTACTGACATAAGTTTTTATTTCTCTGGGCTGAATGCCCAATAATATACTTACGTAGTATAAAAACATGTTTTGGTTTTTTTTTTTTCTTTTTGGGTCACGCCTGGCGATGCACAGGGGTTACTCCTGGCTCTGCACTCAGGAATTACCCCTGGCAGTGCTAGGGGACCATATGGGATGCTGGGAATCGAACCTGGGTCGGCCGCGTGCAAGGCAAACGCCCTACCCGCTGTGCTATTGCTCCAGCCCCAAAACATGTTTTGGTTTTAAAGAAGAAAAACAACAATGAATCTTCAACATATAAATGTGTGGGGCGGTTTCTTTGTCCAACCCTTGATTAAGAGTTTCCCGGCACACCGGTTGGGTTGAGACTACCAAAGGGACTCAGGGGACCTCTTCCCTGCAGGTGGGTCCTGGATGCTTCATGCTCGTGTCCCTGGCAGGCTCCATGTTATTGATAAAGGGCTCAGAGTTCACAATGTGCAGGCAGATGTGCTTCCTGTCGCAGGTGCAAGGCTTGTAGGTGCCATTCTTTCCCCTCTACTCGCCCTGGGCTTTCTGGAAACTGTCTCTGGTTGCCTGGTACAGCTCCTGCCTAGTGGCTGGGCAGGAGCCTGGGTGAGGAGGGAGATGTGCTCTAAGCACGGAGTCCAGCAGGCCTGGTCTTGCCATCTCCGCCTTGAGTGCCTGGCCACAGAACCCAGTGTGGGGATACCTGAACACACTCTGAGGACCACAGATTATAGGGGAGTCCTTTTTTTTTTCTTTTTTTTGGGTCACACCTAGCGATGCTCAGGGGTAATCCTGACTCTGCATTCAGGAATTACGCCCGGCGGTGCTCGGGGACCCTATGGGATGCTGGGCATCGGACCCAGGTTGACCGCCTGCAAGGCTCATGCCCTACCCGCTGTACTGTCACTCTGGCCCCTGTGAGTCCTTTCATTGACCAGCCTGAGGTGAACTCTGCCTACTCCGCACTCCTTTCCCGGCTTCTCTACCTTTCTCCGTTCGCTTCGTCTGCCTGCTCTGGTTAGAGTGACAGAGTCTGATGCTTCCTGCCACGGAATCTGTGTAGTCCAACGGGGACAGCATGTGGTTTGTTGGTTTATTTTTCACTGTGGGGACCGGGACACTGAGGAAGGAGATGGGAGAGATTCAGGAGGATTCTGGAGGTGGAGAGAAGGATCTTGCCGATCCTGTCTGCTTGGCGTTGGGGTGGTGTGTGTGTGTGTGTGTCGGGCTTGGGGCTTTATTCAGAAGATCCTCTTTGGGCTCCCGCGGTCCAATAACTGGGAGCCTTTCTCTAATGCTAATTTCCCGTCCATCCACCTCCCACCGCCGCTGCCAGCAGGCCTGGAAAAAGGCTGAGCCTGGCCACTGAGCGCCCACTCATTGGCAACTGCATTGTGCGCCCCTGACAGGCCCGAGAAGAAAGCCTCACAAAATCTTCAAAGTTGGCTTTGAGAAGGGGCCTGGTAATGTCCCTGCCTTATCTGAGCAGCCCTGTCTGGGCCTTGTCACTCAGGGCTCCCCGCTCGCTGGATGTGACTCGCTTCTCTGTGCTGAGGAGAGCCCGCTCTAGACGGGGCGCCCAACATTCATATGAAAATCACTTCCTCTCCCACTTGAACTCCCATTCTGCACAGAATCCTTTGAACAGCAGCAGTGCAGGCGACCACTTCTGAAGCCTCTTATCGTGTGCTTTATTTATTTATTTATTAATTTATTTTTTTGAGTCCCCGCCTTGACATGGAAAAGGCCTGTTTGCATTTTTATGTAATATGCTTATTCCGAATGAAGGGGCCCCAGTATTCTGAACCTGGGAATTAAATGAAAAAAAAAAAAAAAAACAGGTCTTTGAAGTTAGAAATAATAATTGTGTGTGTGTGGGAAGGTCTTTTCAGATGTTTTGCGCGATACACTTTTCATACCTCTGCCTCTGCTTCTGAATGTGTCTGAATAAAGACAAGATCTAAACCCTGGCTGAGGAAACCCAAGAAGCCAAGCTTCTGAGGGATTCTGAAGAATGGGCGAAATGCGAGCTCTCTTTGTGCTGCATTGTCATTGGCCTGGTGGTTGTCAATTAGAATTTTCCGTGAGAAAACACTGTAAATCTTTAGAACAAAGTCCGCTTTCTTGCCAGAGGTAATGAGCTGCCCTGTGGGGGGAAAAAGAACTCTGCTCCAGCAAACATTCACTGGACTTCTGGCTTTTGGGAAAGTCTTGCCATGAACGATGTCCTCTCCGGGGCGTTTTCGGCAGGCATGCTGTGGGTGAGGAATGGGCGTGCCCCACACTGAGGGCAGGAGTCACGCCTTTGGCCGGTGGTTTTGCTCTTTCAGCCTCGGTTTCAGAGATGGCTGTGCCTCCTTAGGTCCTGGCACTCTGATTGGTGACTGGGTTGGAGCAGGTGTCCCTGCTTCTCAGCTGGCACAAGAAGGGGACCCACCCATATGGCTCCTTATGGGGGACCCTGTCTGGTCCTCTGTCCCCTCCCACCCCCTTTAGTTGGAAAGGGATGGGGGCTCTGATGTCACACACTGCTTTCTGGGCTCCAGATTAAGAACCGCTTCCGTTTCTCATGGGCCTTACACTCTCATCTCTCATCTGAGGTCTGAAGCTCAGAGATGTGACGCTGGCCAGAGAAGAGCCATGCTGGTGACAGAGGTCAGGTGTGAACGGAGCAGGCCCACAGGACACGTGGTCTTTCTGAAACTCGCCTTCTCAAAGTGGAGGCCTCAGTTTCCCCATGCCAGCTGCTGTGGACTGTCCTGTTTTTGACTGCCCATCCTACATTTTTTACTTCTTATGAATGTTCCTGGGTGCTTTCTGGTAAACAGGGGGTTGTCAGTGATCCAACATAGCATTCTGCCCCAGAGCCAGGGCCACAGGGAGACCAAGATAGGGGCAATGCCTGCGGCAAATGTCCAGAAAGACTCAAACCAGCTAGATCACTCTTTAACTTTCTGCATTCTCTGTAACGCAAAGACCCAATTTTCCTATAAAACCCCACAGTACGAGCTGTGGTTAGCTTAGTCCTATGCTAAGCTCTTCCCCACATGGGAAGCTCCTTTTCCTTTTGTTTCTACTTTCCAATAAGATTTTCTACTTTGCAACTCTTGAGTCCGAGCATCTTTATTCCTCAGTATTTTTACTCTGGAAAATATTGAATAACCTGGGAAAAGAGACCCACTGTCACCACTCCCTCAGTCAGAATTAACATCCCTCCTCTGTGTTGTAAGTTAGTTTGAAGGGCTCAAGAAGTTAACCTGTATGAAGAGACTTTATCAACAATAATATATAAAAACTATTATGTTATTTATGTATCACTGTGTCACTGTCATCCCATTGCTCATCAATTTGCTCAAGTGGGCACCAGTAACGTCTCCATTCTTCCCTGTCGCATTCAGGATGAGGGGAATGAGGCCCATTAAATGGGCTTCATTCCCTGTTATTTATGTAATTTGCTAAAATGGCTTGACAAAAATTTTTTTTGACACACTATGATTTACAGGACTGATAATGATTTGGTTTCATGCATCCAACCCCACTAGAAGGTCAGACTCCCTCCACCATTATCTCTGTGTCTCCTCCCCTGGTAAGCTCATTAAGTCATTACTTTTGTTGTGGGTAAATTAGGAGAGGGTATGACATAGATTCTTTGAAAGAATCAAAGACTTTATTAGTCTCCCACCACAGAATAAAGTCAAACAGGTGTTATCTTGTTAATGTTATTCTGGCTGGCATTCCCACTCGCTTTTTTGCCCTTTTTTTTAAAAAAAAATTTATTTTATTGAATCGCCGTGAAAAAGATACAAAGCTTTCAGGTTTAGGTCTCAGTCATATAATGATTGAACCCCCATCCCTTCCCCAGTGCACATGTTCCACCACCAAGAACCCCAATATACCCACCTCCCACCCAGCCCCCACCTAAGTCGCTAATGATCTTCACTTTATTCTCTCTATACTTTGAATACATTCAATATTTCAATAGAGAACTCACTATTATTGTTTGGAATTTTCCCCCAGCAATCAGACCTGCTGAAAAGGCATCATTTAACAATGTCTTTTCATTGCTGAGAATGAAGACTCTATGAGCTTTGGATTTCTGATACTTTAGCTCAGTTCACAGTCTAGATGCATTTCTGTAAGAAGCCGCTCTGGGTGCCAAAATGGGTCAGAAGACCTCTCAGATCATAGTCTTTAGGAGCAGAGGGTCCGTTTCGCGCGCGGCAGCTCCGGATCTTATCTGGGCAGAGAGCCGACTATTGAGCTTCTTAACCTTCCTGACGACTTACCTTCTCTGAAGCATTTTGCTTGAGGAATGAGTAGACTCGCTGCCATGATATGCCACGCTTCCTTCTAACCGTCCACTGCTGCCGGGGTGGCTGGCGCTGGCCCGGGGCGCGTAGCACCGCTCGGGGCTGGGCGGCTGGGCGCCTGCTTACAGTGGTAGGCGGTCAGCGCCACACCCGCGTCCTCCACTTCCATAGTCAGCCGCGCGTGTCTCCGCGGGGGCCGGGAACACAGGCGGCGACCAGCATGGACCAGCGCGGCCGAGCCATCACCAGAGGGCAGGCACGGCCAGCCCCGCGCCCCGCGCACTCCTCTTTTGCCTTTATTTGCTTGACTTTTCTGTTCTGACTGAGCGATGTGTAGCCCCCGAGGGCTGGGCCCAGACACACTGGACGCAGGGCAGCACTGAGCCTGGCCCCTGCGGATTCTTCACACAGATTGCAGTGGGGAAGTGCTGGCCTGGCCTTGGCTGCTGCTTCACCGCCACGGTTGGGTGAGAGTTCGGGACTCAGTTGCCCACAGACTTCTTGGTTAGATGGACCCAACGAGACTATCATTCAGAAGCACAGGAAAAACCCAATAGAAATGGGGGGGGGGCGTTGTTGGCTGAAGTTGGGAAGGCTGTAGAGCACTAACCTCAAGAAGGGCAAGTAGGGTGTAGTTGGGGTGACGCAGCTCCCCGTGTTGGGGTTTGCAGGACAAATCATGCATACATATAAGGGGGCGAGGAGAGCATGTGCACGGTTGAGGGACATAGAATGGACATTCACACCACTCTGGAAATAGCAGAGGAGCGTCATGGGGCAGGTTTTCTGTCAGGTGGTGAGAAGAAACTCGGTGGGTTCATTACACCCAGGAGGGCTCGGGTCGCAGTCTCCACATACCGCTGCCGTCCCTCAGGGCTCTGGGGTCTTCCCTCAGAGGTACTTGTAGGATTCTGTCTTGGTCCAGTGAAAGCCAAAGGAATGCCTAGGGGGCCCCAGAAAGGGACAGTCACTGTGTTGTGGTCAGATCTCAAGCCTCAAGCCAGTCTGGTTTTGATTGTTTTTAATTTATTTGGATGTGGAAAGGTTTGATTAGTTGACAACAAGAGAAAACCAGATGAAGTACTTAACATTTATTTTTCCAGTTTTTTAATTATAAAAATTTCCCACTTTGGGGCCGGAGCGATAGCACAGCAAATAGGGCGTTTGCCTTGCACGCGGCCGACCCGGGTTCAATCCCCGGCATCCCATATGATCCCCCAAGCACCACCAGGAGTAATTCCTGAGTGCAAAGCCAGGAGTAACCCCTTAAGCATCGCTGGGTGTGACCCAAAAAGCAAAAAAAAAAAAAAAAAGAAATTCCCACTTTTAGGAAAAGTTGCTATTGCAAGTATCCAGGATAGCTGCATCCCTAAAAATGTTAATGTGTCTCTTCCATACGGCAAGGATACTCTTATACAGAACCATGTTACTATTGTTATGCTGAAGAAAATCAGCAATTCTCTTGCCTTTTCTAATAATTGGCCTATCTGGAGTATCCCAATTTAGGCTTTGGGCTTTACCCAGCTTTGCTCAGGGATCCCTCCTTGTGGTACTCAGGGGACCATAGGTCGTGCTGGAGATTGAATTTGTGCTCAGGGAACACTCCTGGTGGTGCTCAGGGAACCAGAGGTAGTGCTGGAGATTGAATTGGGGTCAACCACATGCAAAGCAAGTGATCTCCCCCTGCACTATCTCTGGATCCTCAAAATGTCTTTTAGAACCATTTTGGGTGGGGGCAACGGGTATGAAGCCAGTCCAAGATTCAGTCAAGCTTCCTGTTAGATCAGAGCTTCCCAAACGTATTTGACTCACAATCCCCCTTTCAGAGCAGAAGTACCTCTTCAGTTCCCTCCTGAAGAGGTACCTTCTTCAAGGGAGCAAAGCAGAAAACACCCACAGTTGTACCTGAGACTCCTACTGTTGGGTGCAGTACAGTGGTGATTGGGGAGGGGGAGTGATGTCCCTTGGATTCCTAAGGTGGCCCTTCTACTTTTTTCTTTATCTAGAGCATTAAGAAGTAAACACCATGGAAATAGAGACTCGGTAGATCTCTGTTTGAACGCTTTATTGGGGTGATATGTACTGCATATCGTCTGACGCGTGCCTCTGAGAGCAAGTCCGCCTTTGATCACTGCATCTGGGCGGTCTCCTTTGCAGCTGGCCGGTGATCTGTGGAGGGAGCTTTATTTGCTTCTCCTGTAGATCACTTGTCCTCAGCACTGCCTCTCCGTTTGGAGAGTGCCAAGTTCTGATCCCTGTCTGAGGGCTACAGCAGGGGGTGCTGTGAGGGATGCCTTTCTGGTTCTGTAATTCCTTCTGCATTTATTTTATGGGGCAATTAAGGGTTCAGGATTAAGACCCAAAGGCGAGGAGCTGAGAAATGTGAGTATTCTGTTGAGGACAGATTGTAGTTTTGTGGGCCCGGAGCTTACTTAGTTTCAAGGGTTCTTTTTTAAGAGAAAAACAAAACAAAACAAAAATAGAAGCAGAAGTAAAAATGGTACATAGGGAAATAAAATAGTTTTGTATATTTATAAGAGCTGACAAATGTTATACCATTTCAAAGCTCATAAAAATAACGTGACATTAACCCGCTGGCGTGTCTCTCCCATACTTTCTGCCATGGGGTTCGCCGCATTCTTTTCCATCTCCCCTCTCCGACTCATTTGGCACTGACGTTTCTGCAGAGAGGAAAGCATGATGCATCAAAATTAATTTATCACTGAGCGTTTCGAGAAGCCTCTCTCCCAACTCATCAGTTAGGGTTTTAGAATTGTGTGATTTGGGAGCAACTCTGTCAAGGTGTTTTTGTACACAGCCTGGAATATTCTGGGCCTTCCCTGGGCCCTGACTAGTACCTTCGAGCTGACTAGAGCATGGTCAGTGATCTCGGGGGCCATAGCAGGAGATCTGCTGATTTTCACTCTTTGTCCTGAATCATAAAGAGATCAAAACAACTGATGTCCTTGTGATTCATTCCTTTTTATTAATTATAGTGCCAGAAAGCCAAGAACCTACCCATTACTTCTGTTTACAGCTTTTGGCAGAATTTGAAAATACTTTGGTTTGAGAGCTACAAACACGGGCGTTCTGCTAAAGTTTCTTTTCCATGATTAAAAAAAAAATTGTTTTTAGGCATTGTTGTTTACAGTACTGCTAATGGTAGGGTTTCCTGCACAGAACATTCCAGCACCACACCCTCCACCAGAGCGTCTGCCTCCCCCCACCATTGTTCCGTGTGTCCCATTCCCCCACCTGAGCACTCCCCTCTCCTATGCCTTGTGCTTTGCTGCCTACTGAAGATCAGTTCTCAGTTTCTATTGCTTTTGGACATTTATTATTCCCCTGCTATGTTTCTGTATATCTTGCATATGATAGAGATCAGTTTCTACCTCTCCCTCTCCTGACTCACTTCACTCTGCATGTTACTCACCAAGTCCGTGCACATAGCAGAAAACTATGATTTTATTTTTCTTATAGGGTGTTTGCCTTGCATGCAGCCAACCTGGGTTCGATCCTCCATCCCTCTCGGAGAGCCCGGCAAGCTACTGAGAGTATCCTGCCGCATGGCAGAGCCTGGCAAGCTCCCCGTGGCATATTCGATATGCCCAAAACAGTAACAACAAGTCTCACAAAGGAAACATTACTGGTGCCCGCTGGAGCAAATCGATGAACAATGGGACGACAGTGCTACAGTGCTGTAGCCGAGTAGTCTTCCTCTGTGTATATATATCATAGCGGCTTTGCCCAGTCATCTGCTCCTGGACACTGGGTTCTTTCCAAGTCTTGGCTGTTGTGAATAGTATTGCAGGAGAGCAAGAAACGATTCTCTGTTCTCGGAATAATTTTTGAGCACTTGGGGTAGATGCCCAGAAGTGAATTACTGGGTTACATGGAAATTCAGGTCAGAGTTTTCTGAGAAGTGCCCATATTATTATGTGCGAAGGACGGACTAGTTGACACTCTCGCCCGCAGTGTACGGGGACTTTTTCCCCCCCACATCCAAGCCAGCACTGATTTTGTTGTGTGTGAGGTGTTACCTCATCGTTGTTTTGATTTGCAGAGCATTCAAATGGTGATGACTGATGCAGAGCATTTTTTTCATATATCTTTTGGTCATCTGCATCTTTTTTTATTTTGAGGAAGTTTCTGTTTCCTCCTTTTCCCCCTCACCCATTTTTTGATAGGGTTGGGGTGTTTTTTTTTTTTTTATGGACAAATATTTTCTCTCAGTCTTGGTGTCTTTTTTTTTTTTTTTTTGCTTTTTGGGTCACACCCAGCGATGCACAGGGGTTACTCCTGGCTCTGCACTTAGGAATTACTCCTGGCAGTGCTTGGGGGACCATATGAGATGCTGGGAATCGAACCCGGGTCGATTGTGTGCTTGCAAGGCAAACACCCTCTTCGCTGTGCTATTGCTGCAGTCCCATTGGGGTATCTTTTTATTTTTCACAATTCTTACAGAGAAAAGGAACATTGCTGATGAACTTAAGAGTTATGAACATCGCGTTAGGGTATTCTTGTCAGAGAAGGTCTCTTAATTTCTCTTCTAACGAGATTCTAGAGGAAACTGAATCCTCCATCGTGGTTTCACGTACTTGCTGACTGAGGGGATTTTTCTAGACACTGGGTGCTGGCTCCAGCGTGAGCCCGCTGTGCTGTTGCAGTGGTGTCTGTACCCCAGTGCTGGTGTCTCAGAACGCCCCGAGCGTGCCCTGTGCCTCCCCCATGCCCTCCCCATCCAGGACACGGAGCATGTGAAGCTGCTTCTGGAAGCGATTTCTCCACCGCGTAGGAGTGATGTAATAGCATGTCCGAGAAACCACGGACCACATCAGTAAAACCCTCTGAGCCCCAGCTAAACATAGCTTAACTCAGCTTCCCTTTCCTTGGACCCCCCCCCCCCAAGTGTCTGTGGCCACGTAATGCCACCTGATGTCTGGGGAAGAGTGACAGGAGGAGCCTTGGGAGGGGGAAGCCGTATCGGTTTGTACCGATGATGCTTGAGGGCCTGTGTCGGCCGGTTTGACCAAAACCTCCCAGCATGGGAGTGTGTGGCCGGACCCCTCTCAGGGCTCACAAGGAGCCTGGCAGTGTCCCCAGGCCACACAGGGAGAGGCCTGCTGTGGCCTGCAGCCCTGGACAAGTTTGCCTGTGGGTGCCGTTGGAGGGCCTTGCTCGAAGGCGGGCAGTCTCCGTCTCTGGAGGAAGGGAAGGGAAGGGTGCCCACCGGCTGGAGACAGCAGGGTGCCCGGGCTCTCCTGCCCGGTAATGAAGAGGACTTCTCTGACAGGCGTGCCGAATCCTCAGCTCTCTCCGGCTGGGGCAGGGCTGAGAGTGGCATGCCTCAGCCAATTCTTTTGACTGGCACATACTTTTCTGTAAAGTATAAATACGTAAGCGCTACACACCTGTCATTTATTCAGCTTATACATTTGTAAGTTTTCATATTATATGCATAGATGTACATTTGTATAATTTGCATAACTCCTTGTTTGGAGATCACTAACACAGTACACGAAAGGACCTAGAATTATTTTGGTTTCTTGGACCATGCCATGCCTGGCTGTGCTCAAAGCTTACTCCTGGCTCTGTGCTCAGGGATAATTCCTGGTAGCAGGAGGCAGGGCGGGAGTTGGGGCAAGGGTGGGGGAAGCAGTACAATGTTGGGGACTTAATCCAGGTAAGCTACACGCAAGGTAATCTCCATACCTGTTCTACTCTCTCTCTCTCTGGCTGCCCTCTGGGTACTTCTGATCTGAATTCTCTTACAGGATTCTTTTGTGACTCTTGTCAAGTATTTTATTTTCTTCTTTAATAAAAATAATTTGTAGGGACAGGTGTTTGGGCCTCACCCTGTGGTGCTCAGGGACTATTCCTGGCTTTGTGTTCAGGGATCACATCTAGTGGTGTTCACAGGATCATATGCGGTGACAGCGATCGAACTGACATCAGCCACAGTCAAGGCAAGTGCACATTATCCTCTATATTATCTCTCTGGACCTCTGTCAAATATCTCAATTTTATTTGGCTTTTTTTCAATTTTTATCTTATAATTTTCATGATCATCCATCATCATCCTGTTGATCGTCGATTTTCTCGAGCGGTCTCAGTAATGTCTCCATTTGTCAAGCCCTGAGATTTTAGAAGCTTCTCTTTACTCGTCCCTCCCAACGGTGCCCCATTAGAGGCTCTTTCAGGATCAGGGGAATGACACCCATCATTGTTACTGGTTTTGGTATATGATTATGCCAGGGGGAGCTTGCCAGGCTCTCCTATGCAGGCAGGAAACTCTCAGTAGCTTGCCAGGTTCTCCGAGGGGAGAACTAGGCTATAAGATATCCAAGCTTCCGGGAGCTTGGTTTTATAGTCTCTAGATGTTGGCCGTTGATGGGATTACACAGCGCCGCCGAGGGTGGGCAGTTTTTGGGTGTGACTGCCTACCTACTGGAAAATGGGGGATCTGGGTGGAAGAGGCCCAATCCAGATCCGAGCAGGCTTGGAGATCTCAGCGCCGGTCCCACACATGATACTTTTCTCAATATGAATCATTACTGTGGCCCAAGAGTCAATGTTTTTGAGGACTAGATTGAGAAAAAGTATTGGGAAAAGTATCTTATTATTTTACTGGGCCAATATCCTGTTGCTTTAGAACTTGATATCTTAGCTATAAAGAAGGAGAAATTTGATGATATAATAAATTACACCTTGAATCAAATAAGAATGCACCCACCCTGTGTAGCACCTGAATCTAATACCTCCATTCCCCCTTCTTCCAGGGACTGAAACTGTCACTTACTGCAGGATGACCCCACATCAGCAGCTGACAAAACAGAAAGCATAGGTTTCAGTTTAATAAAAGCCGAGGACTAAAAATGGAGGGTGATTGAGTATGACTTGAATAACTAGCCAGCATCCCAGAGAAAGGGGGCATGAACACTGAATGTTAAGAAATAATGCAGCACATGCCAGGGCTAGGGAAACAATTAGAAACAGATAGGATGTTGACTGTGTGCAGGTGAATATTATTTCCAGGACATTTGGTTTTCGCTCTGTGGAGGTATGTGTGGGTGGAGTCTAAAGGGGTGTTTTGTCCTGCAACGCTACATGATGAGGAGTGCATCTTCAGAGCCCCAGCCCCTTGCCTCGACTAGGGTTGAATTAAAGTATAAGATGAGCATCATTGACTGCCTTCGGTGGCAGAGCGCATAGGATTGCTGGAACTTTGTGGCAAAGAGAACAGGCTGTGATACAGATTCTACTACTGCAGTGACTCCCCTTAGAAGAAGCATCCTTCACAGGCTTCATCGTGATTCTGCCAGCTCCACAAAGTGTGCTAACACAGACTGCCGCAGCACCTAAACTGCCAGCGACAGTTGGTCCACCATAAATGTTATTAGTAAACTCCTTCAAAACTTTATGGAGTTACAAAGAGAAAAGATGGGTTATATAGAGGAAAGAGGAAACGAAGTATGAAAGTCTTTTAAACGTTTTCAGTGTAGCAGTAGAGTGGAAAACTTTGTAGTGAAAACTCCCCCCGCCCCCGGCCGTGGATCCAGGGTTAAAGTATACATTGTGGTGTGTGTAAGCAAGAAAATGACAACTAGATGAATCCAGTGGTGCCCCAAATTAATTGTGATTAGGGGGAAAAAGTGTGGTCTTTTTATGGTTGGGACAGATCTCTAAGCAGGGGTTGGCGCTGCTGTCTGGTATGTATTTTTAAGTGTGTGTTAAGTTGTTTTACAACAGTTTGTAACAGTATATTGTATCAGTTATTCTACAAATTGGTCTGCATTGAATATCAACCTTTTAAAATAGAAACTTCTTTTGATTGGATATAATGTGATGTGATTTTGCCACACTGTTTGGTACATACACTGTGTGTGTATGTATGTGTGTGTATGTGTGTGTGTATGTGTGTGTGTGTGTGTGTTTGACACTGATGGATCATCCAGACCAAGCATTTACAGAAGCACTGGTTTCTGTTTAAACTGCACAATCATGTCTTTTGTCTTTGTGTCTACAGGATGGTTGCATTTTCCTAATAAGCCTGGATGAAACTGTAGATAGAGTTGGTATCCAAGCTCTGTTTAGTTTCGTGAAAACCTTCTGTCTCCACCTCACCCCCTCCTGCCCAAACCTATAAAAGAGTAAAGTTTGAGCCAACGTTCCCTCACCATCCAGCACAGATTTGGTGAGGTAGGGCGTTTTTCCTCTACGTTCCTCAGGTGTCTGTTTGTACATTTCTTCCTTCCCTGTCTCTGCTGGTTCCCATAAAGGGAAGTCATATGAGTCATATAAAAGATTTAGTTAATTTGTCTGCCTTTGTCTGCCTCCCAGGAGGCCTTAGGAGTTGAACAGAACTCAAGGTGAGAGCAATATTTAACTAAAGCAACGATTCCCTTGAGTTAGATTTTATGAGATGAGAGAGAAATTTTGAACAGGGAACTTCAGCTCGAATTAGAACTCTTTGCGGAAGGAGGGGTGGGGCGGGGTGGGGGGGAGGCTAGAAATCATGGCCCTGGCTGGCCCTGGGGACCAAGCCTGTGGAGAAGGGGAGGAGAAGCCCAGGAGTCGCTCATCCTGGACAGCTGGACAATGCAGCCCCAAACCTGACTGCTGCAGAGGGAACACTTGGAACAGAAAAGACAGTTTGATCTGGCGACTGAGATTTCTTCAGTTCATTCCTTTTAAGGTAATTAGTATAGAGGTTGGTTTAAAAATAATATTTAATTTTTGGTTTCGGGGCCACACCTGGTGGTGCTCAGGGCTAATTCTGGGCTCTGTACTCAGGGATGGCCCCTGGTGGTGCTCAGGTGATCATATGGGGCTTTGGGGACTAAGCCCAGGTCAGCTGTGTGTGAGGCCAGCGCCTACCCGCTGTGCTCTATCACTCCGGCTCTTATAAAGGTACTTTGAAAAAGTTGCATAGATTATATAACTTGAGAAAAAAGTAGTAGCTATGTGAAAGTGTAACCCAAATTTTTAGGTCCTAATTGAAAGAACAACATGTCTGTGCATATATATATATATATATTAATATATATATGAGTATATAAATATATTCATATATATCATATATGTAACATACATACAACATAACTATCACATATTCAACATCTGTCCTATAAATCATTTATATTATATACACGCTTATTTGTATATGTATATATATACATGTGTGTATATATATATGTTTTACATATATATATACACACACATATATATAAAATATATGGGAAAGAAAACAAATTGTCCAGTCTTCTACCCAGAGAAAGCTATTCTTTGTACTGTGTTATCACACACTTCTACCTTCATGTACACTTCATGATGTTTTCTATTTTTTTAAATTTCACTTGTTTCAAGCAGTTTTTAGAAAGCTTGTTTCAGTGGCAGCAGAATGATTCCTGGTGTGGTGGTTTATTTTCTCATTCATTCAGTAGTTTTGCGTTTGTAATCTTGCTTCCTATTTATCAAAGTACAAGGTAGGATGTCTGCCAGAGCATTATTTGCAGGTCTTGGCTCCGGGGCTGAATCTGTCCTTGAAGTAGATTCCCAGAAATAGAATCAGGGGTCAAGTGTTGGAAAAAAAATTTTTTGAGAGATTGCAACAAGGTGGGAAGTTTGGCCCACGCCAAGCAGTGCCCAGAGTCTACTCATGGCTCTGTACTTAGGGATCATTTCTGTTGGTGCTCAGGGGACCATCTGTGCACTGGGGGTTTACTGAGATCAGCCACCTGCAAGACAAGCACCTTAGCCCCTTACTATTTCTGTGGCAGTTGGAATTGTCTTCGTCTTCCTGTACTTACTACCAACTTGCCTTTTGTCCATTTGTTCCAGTTTTACCAACAGCACGTGGGATGCCCATTAGCTACTTCCTGACCAGTCACATGACTCTTTTTGATTTTGAAATTTGACATGTGTGAAAAATTATTCCATTCCTCTTATTTCCAATTCCTGCTTTATTGAAATAAGTCATTTCCCCCCTTTCTTTTTCCCTTTTTAATGTGTATTTGCATATTTGAAGGGAACTTTGTTCACTGTAAGTGGGAGGTGATATTAAATTACTGTGGGCACTTTTTGCTGATCCAAACTGAGACTTGAAGTACACAGTATAGTTTTAGGGTCTAGAAATAATAACATGGACTGTGCTTATGGGAAATTAGTTTTTGATGATATTTATGGATAAGGGTTTATTCTTCAGCTTTCACACCCACGGACCAGCACTGGTGTGCATAATTGTGGTGGAAAACTACTGTTCTATCTTACAGACACTGAAAATGGAGAAATGAATATTGTTTGGGGGGGCAGAAGTGATAAAAGACATAGGTATATTGCTTGATTTTTGTTGTTGTCATTTGTTTGTTTTGACTACACCTGACACAAAACATGCTGGCCGGTGTGGCTGGAATTAGTACTCGTCAGCCTTTTTACACCTGCAGACTGACGCCCCTTCAGAGAGTAGTAGTTGAAAACTACTGATTTAAACATGAGTTCATTTTCTTCCCCAGTTCTGGAGGCTAGACGCCCAAGATCAAGGTGCCAGCACGCTTAGTTTCAGCTGAGAACTCTAGTAGTTTGTAGCCAGATGTTGGCTCCTGCAAGACCTTACTTATCTAAACCTGATCATCCACCAAAGATCCGTGTCTAAATTTTGTCGCAAGGAAGGTGGGGTGTTAACCTATGGGTGAGGCTGGGGACAAAGTCCCTTCCCTCGCAGTTCCTCTTGGGTATGGATAGTGGGTTTATTTTTAAAAACCCCCATTTCCGTGGTATCTGTGCAGAGCAGCTGTATCTTCATTCTCATGTGCCCTTCTGTGCTTCAGAAGCTGTGTCAGTTAGCCCTATAGCTTGATTTCAGAACAAGTTTGCATTTAGGCCTGTGAGCACATCCTGTCCTCTTTAATCAGGCCATCCCGCTGCCATTCCACGGTCAACACAGACACGTCACGCACGGAGGCGGACCTGAGAAATTTCCCTGGCCTTCACAGCGGGCCGTGGGCCGGAGGACTCCTGCTGTGGAGAAATTAGTCAGACCTTGTTTAGGACCCGCATTCCTGGATTGGCTGGTCTAGAAACAACAGAGAAGAGCAGTGGGTAGAGAGGAGGAGCCAGCTGCCTCTCCAGCGGAACACAGCGCTGTCTGGAGTAAGGTTCACTGCCCAGGTGGAGACTAATTGGCCAGCACGCTGAGATGTAATTGTGGGTATGTGGGTGATCGCACCTACCTAATCTGTACTTAACTAACCAGACTGGTTAATGGCCAATTCTGGTGGGCCAGTGACAGGTGCAGCCCTTGGGTCGCCTGTATCGGGTGTCTCAGGTAATGAGGACCCGGGCTTATTTTTTGAAAAAAGAACGATCACATTGTACAAAATTGCAAAACAGTCCTATGTTCTGGATTAAAAAGTGATAATCAATCAGTGTAATTTTTTTCTTTTGAGTGCTTCTTACTAAATAGAAGAGCTCCGTGTAATATGTTTATAGAAAATAAGTGCTTTTAATCTGGAAAGTTAATGACCAAATGTAGCAATTATTTTTATTTGATTTTTTTTCCTTCCTAATATTTTTTCATTAAAATAATAATGAACCCGTTGCAGCACATTTATTTCCCCTTGGAGCATTTAGAATATGCACTTTGGCCCATTTGAAATTTTTCTTCAACAGACACTATTGGAAATAAATGTTACACAATTAAATATTCACTTTCAACTAATAAGATAATAAATCACATCTCTGGAGATTTCTGATGTATTTACTTAATGCATTCATTTTAGTATTTTAAGGAGGGTATTTTTAAGTAGAAAGTTCTTTATGTTTGCTAATTTTTCCTTTTCTATAGTATTAAGTGACTTTTAGTTAAAAGTCATAGGAGTTAAATGGGCAAGAGGATTGATTCCATTTACATTCAGGTTTGGTTCAGATTATGCAAAATGAAGACAGTGGGTGCTATGAATTGAAATCATTAGTACGTCAATTATTCCCTGATAACCAGCTGAGAACAGGCAGCTGAATGTCTCAGGGTTTCTTCCATTTAAAATTGGCTGGCTTCTCATTAGCCTATATGAGAGAGAAAATAATTTGATTCTAATTTATCTCTCTTTAAATAGACATTGTTCCCCTCTGAATTCAATAGGAGAGCATTTTAATTTTGTAGTCATTCATAACTCACAGGTCAAATAAATAACAAATTTTATTTCTAGCAATATATGTCTCTTCTATTATTTATATTACTGTTTCGATTTGGGCCATTATTTCTGTCACTATATTCCTTGATTCTAAGATTTTTCCCCCCTTATCTTTTAAGGGAAAAATAGGTCATAAATATAATAAAGATAACATTAAATAAAAAACTAGCAGGGAAGGTAAGGGTTATTTAACAAATGGTACTTGAAGAATTTTTCAAAAATTACTAGACTAAGCTAAAGTTAGAGCTTTATTTCATTATATTCCGCAGCGTTTGTTTTTTTTTTTTTTTAGAACAGTTTCTTGTTTAGATGTTTTGAAAAAACAGGATTTTAAAAGTGCCTAAATACGCCAGGGAAATTTCTGAGCTTAAAAGTGATGAACATAAATCTCAGATGCAAGCAGAAACAATGTTCTTTTCAGATTCAAATATGTTACGAATGAAAACAAAGGCCAAAAAAGGAAAAATAAGGAAATACAAGGTTACTCTTTTGTGGAGTGCAGTACCAAGTGCAAGAAAAATACCAGCAGCCAGATCAGAAAAGTCCACTAATTGATGATGAACAGGAAAAAATAAATCAGCAGCTAATGTATAACATCAAACTCATTTGTTATGCCAAATAAGGGAAAATTGGGAGAAGAAGCTATTTCACTCACAAAATTAATAGAAATAAAACATTTCACTGTTGTTGAGGGTTTGGTTAAAAGGGAGTTTATGAAAAATTCTAATGGGTTGTACATTGGTATAAACATTTTGGAAAATCATTTGGTCATATGTATCAAGAACTATAAAAGGTTTATATCCTTTACTGCACTAATTACATCTCAAGGAAACTGTTTGAGTTACAAAACCCAGAATATAGAAAAAGATTGACATGAATTCATTCCTTGTTATGAAGTATTGGAGAAATTAACAGCATTAACAGTCCATTCATAGATAAGTAGTTTAATTAATCATGATGAGATAAAATATATATGTCACTAAAATGGTATCTTTCAAAGATTATTTTAATGAAGTTGTCAATTCTTAAAAGGTAGAAAGTAGAATACAAAGTGTTATAAAATGAAATTTCAGATTATTTTTCCCAAAGTAGGGATAGTCACAGAGGGTTAGAAAAAATGCACACGCAGTTTTTATTAATGCTTATAGAATAGTCACTAATATAATAAGCACTCCAGCTTATGGAATTAATGTATTATCTTTTCTTAAAACTTTTTGGGGCTGATTCTCTGTTGTGAGCATGCATTATATGCAGGGGAAAATGGAGGTATTAAAATATAAATATAGTATGTTTTGTTGAGTCTTGGAGAGCGCTGCCAAGTTCTGTGAGGGCAGAGACCTCGGGCCTTTGGCTGCGTGGCCTTCTCGTCTGAAACAGAGCCTGGTACATCACAGGGACCCAGGAAATGGAAGGTCGTTGAGGAAAGCCAGAGTTTGCTGCTGGAGAAAGGGCAAAGTCAGTAGTTGAGCTGTCGCCCCAAGCCCCGAGGTCTTTGGCAGCAGAAGCCAGAGAGCTGGAAGGCAGAGATTCCAAGGAGAAGAAGGAAAACCAAGCAGGTAGAAGAGCTGGAGAGACAGACGCCTCGGCCCTCCAGCAGGACACCAGCCGCACACAGGAGGCGGCAGGCACCTTCGAAAATACTGTCGTACAGGCCGCGTGCGGTGGCCAGAAAGTGGTAACACAGATGAGGGAAAGTGAAGCATAAGAAAAACAACAGCCCCAAAGATTAATACCTTTTGGAAATGTAAATAGCTGCTCATTAAGAAGACACTTGGGGAACAAAAGACTTAATAGGAACTCTGGTAAATGCCGAGGTGTTTATTATAATATAGGAAGTAAGTTAAAAGTCAGTGACTTAAATCTTCAACCTAAGAAGCTAGACCAGGAACAAACACATAGAAAATGAGAGGAAAATGGAATTGATGAGACCTACATTTAATAAATCCAAAAGGGAAAAAAAATCATAGAAATTATTATGTCAGAGATGTGCCTTTGAAAAGACCAAATAGGCAGGCTTCGGGCTGGAGCAAGAGTACATCAGGTAGGGCGTTTGCCTTGCATGCAGCCGACCCTGCTCTGCTCACTGTCATCCCCTATGGTCCCCTGAGCACTGCCAGGAGTAGGCCCTGAGTGCAGAGCCAGGAGTAGGCCCTGAGCATCGCCAGGTGTCGCCCCTCCCCACACTGGAACTTGTGGTCTCTTGTCCAAGTCTTGTACCATCCAGCGAATGTCCATTGCTCCATTGCTCAGGGCATCGGCAGGCTGCAGCTTTCGAGGGGCCATTTCCCACAGCTGTGGATTTGAATGAAGCAGTTCTTTCACTCGGAGGGTACAGGTCACTGTGTTGCCAGACCTAGTAATCTGAACCCTGAATAAACTATCTCCCTTACAGCCTCCTCCTCCTCCTCCTTCTCCTCCTCCTCTTCTTCCTCCTCCTACTCCTTCTCCTCTTCTTCCTCCTCCTCCTCCTTCTCCTCTTCTTCCTCCTCCTCCTCCTCCTTCTTCTCCTCCTCCTCCTCCTCTTCTTCCTCCTCCTACTCCTTCTCCTCTTCTTCCTCCTCCTCCTCCTCCTTCTCCTCCTCCTCTTCCTCCTCGTCCTCCTCTTCCTCTTCCTCCTCCTCCTCCTCCTCTTCTTCTTCCTCCTCTCTCCCCTCCCAAGTGATTTTGTGAAGTGTGATGTACCATTGGGTAAAAATACTCTAGGACTCGCTAATGAAAGACAGTGTGTACAGAATCTGCTTCTCTAGCACATATTTTTATAGATGTTGAAACTGCTGTTGTCAAATAGTATTTTAAAAACTGTCAGGTGTGTGTGTGTGTGTGTATGTGTGTGAGCGTGTGTGTGTGTGTGTGTTTCAAATGGGTCTTAAATTATTCAGTACCACAGACTGCGGGGGAAAAAAATGACTATAAAATGTGCAGTGTTTTTTTTTTCTAGAGGATATACAGGTTTTGCCCGTGATTTGAAAACGAGCACTTGTCTGATCCATGTTTTTGCTAATCACCTTGTAACCAACGTGGTAACTGATGGGAGTTTGCTGTTACGACTCTGGCTGTGGCTTTTGCTTTGCTCTTGGCTTACTTTTCCCGGGTACAGGATTGCCTGGAAGTCATTTCCTCACGGTACCTGGACTAGCCAGGACCCTAATAGTCTTTGTCTCACTCCAGTTGACCATGACTCGTGGCCGCCTCCTTCCTTTTTCCTGCCTTTCACGTGCTGTGGAGTGGAAGTGAGGATCAAGTCGACAGGAAGAGTTCCCTGGGAACAGGGTTCCGTTCCACAGTGCGGCCCATTCAGCAGTTAGTGGAACAGCTATGTAGGGCATTAGGCACCTTCTGCCTGCTGCAAGATTATGGTCGGGCATGAAAAGGTAAAGGATTATGAAAAGGTAAAGGTTATGGATTGTTGTGAATCTGACCTACAGTTCTCATCACGCTTCAAACCTCCCCCCTTACTTTCTCCAGACCCCTTTTCTTTGTCACTGTTGTTGCAATGGTTGGGGGTCACACTTGTTTGGTTGCATTGCATGCTGGGAACCATGTATCTGGGCATGGTGCTTGCACATTTGGTCACTGTGCACGCGTTTGTTGCAGTGCTTATACACAGATTTGCCAGGGATCATGTCATTTCATTGTGCTCACACTCGTGGTCACGTGCTGGGCTAGAGTGAGTCGCAGTGCTCACTGGGGCCACACGTGAGTTGCAGTTCTCTTGCACAGCTCTCTGTGCCAGAGATTACACACCGTGTTGTAGTGTCAGCATTGGTTCAGGGAGGGAGGTTGTCCAGATACCACAGTTGCTGGGACTATGTACATACAGCACCTCTGTGGTTACAAGACAGGGCCTTTAGCCACTGAGCCACACCCTCCTCTCCATCCCCTATTTCTTTTATTAGGGAGTAACAGAGGAAAGCTTATTTGTATGAACAAGCCCTGTACTGTGTACAGAAATGGCCTCCTCGTCTACCTTCTCCTTGTTCTTATCATTAGGAATACTTTTTGGCTTTGATGATCCCACTCAGCTGCTTTCCTAATAATGGTGGCATTAATCGTGTGTAGTTATCAGATCTCTAGTGTGAGCTATTTTGGAGTTAGAGTGAAATGATTTTTCACACCACGAGATTGAAGATGTTATTTGCCGGGACTGAGAAGTGACCGAAGCTATAGCTGTGAGGATTGTAGGGCTGTGCATTGTAGGGTTGGATACAAGAAGGATGCAAAAGCCTCTCTTGGGACATGGAGTTTAAAACAGTTTGCATCATTGCTGGACTTGAAAGATTTGCCCAAAGAAGTGGTAGAAGTTCATTGGAAAGGCATACATTTTCACTCCAGAATCTCTGAGCACACCCAGTCTGTCTGCTGTTAAGTGTCTTGAGTGAGCTGATGGTACACCATTTGGCACAGATTTGCTTATTTAAGATTTTTATTATCTAATCACTGTGAGATAGACCCTTACAATCACTGTATCACTGTCATCTCATTGTTCGTCAATTTACTCGAGGGGCACCAGTAACATCTTTATTCCTCTCAGCCCTGAGATTTTAGCAGCCTCTCCTTACTCGTCTTTCCCAATGATTGGAGGCTCTTTCAGGGTCAGGGGAATGAGACCTATCATTACTGTTTTTGGCATATCGAATACGCCACGGATAGCTTGCCAGGTTCTGGGGCCCTTACAAAGCTGTTCATAATTAGGTTTCATTCATGCAGTGTTTCAACACCTATCCCTCCACCAGTTCCATTTCCCAGAACCCAGTGTTCCTGATTTCCTTCACATCCCTATCCCCACCACCACCCCCAGCCTGCCTCTTTGAAAAGCACTTCTCTCTCTCTCTCTCCCCCCTCTCTCTCCCCCTCTCTCTCTTAACTTCCCAGCCCCGCTTCTTAAAAAAATTTTATTAGTGAATCACCATGAGGCACAGTTACAAACTTATGAACTTTTGTGTTTGCATTTCAGTCAGACAGTGATCATTTACCCATCCCTCCACCAGTGCCCATTCACCTCCACCAGTGATCCCAGTATCTCTCCCACCACTCCCACCACCCCACCCTTCCTCATCGCCAGGGCATTCATTCCCTTTTGTTCTCTCTCCTTTTGGGTGTTGTAGTTTGCAATAGAGGTATTGAGTGGCCTTCATGTTTGGTCTGTGGTCTACTTTCAGCTCGCATCTTCCAACCCAAATGGGTCCTCCCAACATCCTCTACTTGGTGTTCCCTTCTCTATCTCAGCTGCCTTTTCCCCCAGCATAGGAGGCCAGTTTCCAAGCTGTGGCCACGCCCCTTTTTAAGCACTGTAGTTTGAATTACAAACTACACTGTAGTTTGAATTAAAGGTGATCTGGTATATCCCTTTACTTACTTTTAACACTCAGTTCTTGTCCAGCATGATCATTTCCAGCTATTGTTGTCATCCTGGTCCCTTCTCTATCTTACCTACCCCCTACCCGCCACACACTTGTGGTTGATTCTAACCATTGACCAGTCCTCCTAGTCTGTTTTCCCTCTCCATGGATATGTCTTCTAATATATATATATTAGAAGACATATATATTAGAAGACATATA
Organism: Sorex araneus; assembly: GCF_027595985.1. Lineage (NCBI taxonomy): Eukaryota > Metazoa > Chordata > Mammalia > Eulipotyphla > Soricidae > Sorex > Sorex araneus. The sequence continues at coordinate 260,636,825 of NC_073313.1, forward strand.
TATTTTTTAATATACGACAAATGAGTGCAGTCATTCTATATATGTTCCTCTCTTTCTGACTCATTTCACTCAGCATGATACTCTCCAAGCCCATCCATTTATAGGCAAATTATGTAACTTCATTTTTTCCTAACAACTGTGTAGAATTCCACTGTGAGATGAGGCAAAGATTGTTGATGGCCGTATTTCACATGCCGCACAACTGGCTCTCTCTCTCTGTTGGGTCTGAAAGACTGGTCCCGGCCACTGACCCCCGTGGGGGTGAGGGTGACTCCCAGCTCGCGAGCAGCCTCCTCACGGGCGCCAGAGTATTCTGAGGTGTTCCTCCAGAGTTGTTATTTTTCATAGTGGATGCAGTTTCCTTTTGATCTGGATTTCATAGGTTTTTATCTGTTTGTTTCACAAGGGTTCCTTCGGACTGAGTTCAGAATCAACAGCTCAGCAAGGACTGGGTGGGGAATGGTAGCAGACGCGCTTAGGAAATGATAAGGGAGACCCAGAGCATCAGTGCAGCAGTTGTTTCCTTAAACTTGCAGAAGGCTTGTGTCATCTTACAGATGTTTTGGCAAGGGGTATACATTTGAAGCGTGATTAGATTATTCCACCTTTTTGGTGTTTTGGAGTGGAAACTCGAGCCTCTGTGTTTTAGAACATGCATCACACAAGCAGTGACAGGGTCCTGTCATCCTTTTGGCATTTCACTCTCATGCTCCTCTGTTGCAGATTGTACATCCTCCTGCTGTTTGCACAGGTGCTGAGATGCCCCGCCCCCCCCCCCCCCCCCCCCCGGGAAGAGCTCTGGGCAGGGATTCATCCCTGCACGCCTTGATGGAGTGCCACTCCAGCTTCCTCCCCAGCGTCGTCCGTTTTAACACCCTGAACCTAGGCTTCTTTTTTTTTTTTTTTTTGGAAGTCTCTGTTCCTCAGCTGTCTAATGGGTATGGTAATAGTGCCTGTCTCCGGGGCGTCTGGGAGGATTGGAGTCACAGGCAGAACAGCCCTGAAGTTCTGCGTTGCCGTCTGAGCCTTCCCGTGGAGTCCCCCTCAGGTGTCTTCTGTGGCTCTGACAGGCGTGGTAGGGAAGCCGCGCTGTGTCACAGCAGGCAGGGAGGGCAGCTCAGAGCCCTTCACAGAGACTCCTCTGGAAGAATGTGCCAGCTCGAGGGGGGCGGAGGGGCGGAGTTCCGGTCTCATGTCACAGCATCTGGGAAGTGGCCAGCTGCATTGCACCGGTTAGAAGCAAGTCTCAGGTGCTCTACCTCCTCCTTTCCAGCTCTGGGCGTGAGACCGAAGGAGAATGTCACCTGCGTGGTCCACCTTGGACTCCGTTCCCCTTGGCTTGACTTCCGGGTGACTCTGCCTGGATACAGCACTGACATGCAGCTCCTGTCCCTGTCACTCAGGGCTGGCAGTTCCAAAGAAGAATCTCAACCCAGCTACTTGTCTCGGTGGCAGCCGACTGCGAATCTGCAGCCCCGCGGTCAGGACGCTTGGTTTCAGACCAGGGGAATGGACTTTGGCAGGTGTAAGAGCGCTCAAGGGTGCATTGGCAGGAGAGGAGGTAGCTTCTAGACGCGTGGGGAGCCTGGAAGTGGGGGGCGGAAGACAGCTGGGAGAGCTCGATGGTTATTTGTTGCCCCTGGCCTTTGCGTCCTGGCCTCTAGTGATCGACTGAAAGATTCGAGGTGTCTGCTCTGGCCACGTCAAGGTTTCGGAGCCGCATCTGCTCCCCAGGGAGGTGGGACAAAACAGCAGCGTGCGATGTCGAGGCACGCCCTCCTCTCAGTCAGACCGTGGATGCGGCCTCCGGAGGAAGAATTTTTATTCAGACCAGATTTAACCACCAGTGGAATTTGCTCTTTTTTCTGAGATTGCAGGCCTGCTCGGTGACCCGGCATCCCCTGGCCGCATCTTCGCGCTGGACCAGGGGGTGCAGCGAGAGAGGAGCCCGGCCCTTCAGTCTCACCGGCTGGGGCTGGAGAGTGTACAGGGCGCAAACTAGCTGAATTACCAGAGTTTTATAAGCCCAAAGAAGTTGTAAATCTTTTGAAGTGAGTTCATATGTTTTCTTGCATGAATTTTCAAAGCTGTATACTCAGTCCCTCGTTGCATTGAAGTAGAATATATTAGAACCAACATCGCAAGAAGGGAAACAGATGTCACTTCTCTGGGGTAATTTGTAAAGAGACTTGCCTACGCTTCCCCCCCCCCGCCCCCGCCCCTTATTGGTATAGCATGGCAGTAGAAGTATCACTGTTAGAATTTGAAATTTCATGTAAGTTTGGAGGCCCTCGACCCCAGCAGGTTAAAAGTCACCTGGGAAATTAAAACCAACAAAACCCAAGAATAACCAAAAGAAAGAACATGTCAGAGGCTTATTCCAGAGCAGCTTTGCAGATGTTTGGGGAATAGAACTGTGATCCAGGGAACTGTGATCGCTTCAAGAGCCAGCGTGAAACCAGGCTGGGGAACCAGCAGCTCACCCTCCTGCCCGTCCACTCAAGTCATGGCGTCTATGTCATAACGTGTAGATGTTATGTCCGTGGTGCCTCTGCCAACTTCCCCTCCGGTCTCACTCTCCTGAGGATCCCTTGATGAATCCTCAGTTAGACTCTACAACTTCAGAAAGGCCGGCCGACTTTGCTTTTTTCCAGGAGGACTCCGTTTCATAAATGCCCCAGAAGGCCGAGCTCACAGGAGTGAGTATCTGTTTCCTTCATAACAGTAGCACATGTTAAGATCAGGCTATAAACAATCCTGCTTCTCTTTCAGTTCACATTCACTTTTGGAGGTGATGTGCAAATAATCATTCACGTGGTATCTAGGGGAAGAAAAAAAAATTTTTTTTTTCCTTTTTGGCGATCCTAATTGCACATGGCAGAACATCTTTCATGTGCCAAGTCGCATTTATTCTCCTGCAGCGCAATGTGGAAGCGATCACGGCCTCTTTCAAATCTTCCAACTTCCCATGTGCATTTCAGTTGTGGTGGGAAGTTTTCCTGCGTATCAGTCCAAGATGTGGGTGATTTACTCGGAATCCCTGGAATGTGAGCGCTGTGCAGTCACATGAGACCCACTTAGGAAAGAAGCGCAGTTGGAGGCCTCGTGATTAAAGGTTATCCACGGAACCTTTAATACGCATTGGCCAGGCGCAGGGGCCTCCGCTGGCTCGGGGGCTTGGTCCTCGCCAAGGGCTTTGGAAACCTGTGAGGTGGTTTTCCTTGGAATGATGGGCAGAGGTGCAGTGCCGCAGGGCGGGTGCGGTATTGACAGCCCCCTAGAACAAGAATGGTCCTGCTGTATCTCCCTGCCGCCTCCCCCTCCACCTCCCCCCAAAAAATCTATTGAAAAAAGATTATGTAGGTGGGAAAGCTGTTTATGATTATCTGAGTCTAAAACCTAATTGTGTTTTTCATATAAACACAAAGGGTTTTTTTTGTTTGTTTATTTGGGTTTTTTTTTTTTGGCATGGATTTAATGTACAAGGACTTTTCCAGGAAAATTGTAAATTGAATTGTAAATGTAACCTAAGGGAAAATTGTGCTTCGCTGTATTCGGAGTCAAATGTTCTGTACCCACCCATAAAATCTGGTCCTGCTGGAGGCCTGCTGGTGGCATCCCAGAAGGTCCTTCCTGTGTTGGTTACTCTCACCCTTTGAGGTGACAGGCCCATTTCACGTGCTCTGGGGCGGCAGGGCTGAGCATTTAGAATCCCTCCTGGTGTAGGGCGTGATTTGAAAGCTCACATTCTCATCCATACAGTCCGGCTACTGCCAGGGCTTGAAGTCGGGCGGATCGCCTGGTGTCTTCAAGCCGGTGAGAAGGGGGCGTGTGGCACGTTCCACTCTGAGCCAAGACAAGTGGCACTACCCAGTGTTGGAGAGGTCCGGACATACTCAGGACGCAGCCAGGTAGCGGCAGGCAGCTCTCGACAGCAGAAGGCCAAGGATGGCACAGTGGCCGCTGGGGGCAAAGGGACTGGCATGTGCAGAGTCCCAGAGAGCAGAAACCGGAAACCTGGTGGGAGAGAGGGGTGGGGGGCGGGGCGGGTACTCAAAGGCCATTAAGCCTGGCTTGTCTGTTCTGGGACCCCTGTGCAGGCGGTAGGGCGTATCCCTCGGCTTTACCGTCTGGGATCAAGCTTGCTCATTGGTCCTTTCCTTAGTCCTTTCCATGGTCCTTTTCGGTGACTGACCACGCTGGGGCAAGACCCCCAGCTCAGAGAGGTGCATCTGAGCAAGGTTCCTGGGGGTGCCAGTGAGTCAGAGCAGCGTGTGGGCCCAGGGTCCCCTGTCCCGTGTCTGTGCGCTCAGTGCTTTACCCAGTAGTCCAGAACAGACGGCCAGCGTTGGACAGGTTGCATCGCCTTCCCGTGCGCATGTATGAGTGCTCTAGGATGCAGATGTGTGACGCGTGTGGCGGGAAGTGTGCGCAGACCTCAAGGTCAGCGTTTCATGACTCTCCGCTGTCTGTGCCCCACTAAAAATGTGCATGGGGGAGTCCCTTTCCTTTCTTTTGTGTATGATCTCACATACCCATGGCTTTCGTTGGATTTGGTACAAACCTTTGTTTGTTTTGCAGGAGATTGGAATAATGGAACGACACAGGTCCTAGAGAAGTATAGTAATACTGCAAAGCTAGCGGTTACGATTTGTATCTAGAGTGCTGTTTAAAGACATTTGCATGTGCAAAGTGGAGAAAGGGTTTTTGTTTGTTTATTTGTTTGTTTAATTTTGTTTTTGTGCCACACTCAGCTGTGCTCAGGGCTTCCTTCTGGCTCTGTGCTCAGGGAACACTCCTGGCAGCGCTCGGGGGACCATACGGGGTGCCATGATTGAACCCAGGGCAGCCACCTGCAAGGAAAGCACTTTACCTGCCCCTGCTCCTGAGAAAAAGGTCATTACAGCCTTGCCTAACAGCAGCGAGCAATTTAGACTTGACCATCACATTGAAGAGAGAAATACTGATCTGTACTTGGAACCTTGCTCGGTTTCTCTCCTTTGATTTTTAAAAAGATAAATTACTAAAATACTGTTCTAAGAAGTTTGGGAAACGGGGTTATTCCTCCCCCCCTCCCATCATTTGTTACTATCATTGTACTTTTCCTTTTCATGTTTTTGGCATAAAACAATGATCTGCGTTCTGTATAAAAAGATATACCAATAAAAGCATATTGATAGACAAGTATAGCAGTCAAGTAGAATTAAATGTGGGGCCAGTATTGTGACTGAGTCTTGTTTCAATTTTGGTCTTGGTGTCCACTTGCCTACTGAGTGGCCTTACTGGTCTGCTTTTACTGGCCTCACTTATATCTGTTTTCCGAGTGGCAGCAGTGACCATTTAACAATGCTCCAGTCATACCCTAGTGCACTTAAGCAACCAGCTGAGCCATTTTCCTGGGGCCCGTAAGGGTGTCCTCTCTTCTTTTTAATTTTTTTTTTATTAGTGACTCACCATGAGTTAGAGTTACAAACTTATGAACTTTCATGTTTGCATTTTATTTATATCCCTCATGGAACAATAAATGGCCATGAATAGCTAAAGCAATTCTTGGGAAAAGGACGATGGGAGGCATCACCCTCCCCAACCTCAAACTCTACTATAAAGCGGTAATAATCAAAACAGCATGGTACTGGTCCAAACGCAGATCCACAGACCAATGGAATGGGGTGGAATATCCCTACACACAACCCCAATTGTATGAACATCTAATCTTTGAGAAGGGAGCAAGAAATGTGAAGTGGAGCAAGGAAAGCCTCTTCAACAAATGGTGCTGGCATAACTGGATAGCCATTTGTAAAAAAATGGGTTTAGATCTCGACCTATCACCATGCACAAAATTCAGATCAAAATGGATTAAAGACCTCAACATCAGACCAGAATCCATAAAGTACATTGAAGACAAAGTTGGCAAAACTCTCCACGACATTGAAGCTATTGGTATATTCAAAGATGACATGCCACTGACCATCCAAGAGTCTCCTCTCTTAACCCGTCTTTCCAAGCTCTTCTTGTGGGGGACCCGTGGCCTGGTTCACTGTGCCGTAGTATCCAGTCACCGTCTCCTTCAGACTTGGGTTCATCCTCTAGCTCTGCCACACGTGCCTGCCTCAAGCTCCCTCCACACCCTCCTCTAACTCCTGTCGAGGTGGCTTTCCATCCACTTCCGGACCTCTGACTCCCTCTGTCACACCTACTGCAACTTTGGGTTGCGGTTCTTGTATGTGTCTCTTTCCCCCACCAGGGTATAAGCTCCACAGACAGCGTCTCTCTTATTCACGGAGTGTTCAGCCAGGAAGTAGCTGCTGCCGAATGAGTGAATGCAGCCCTCTTGAATCAGCCCATGGAATTATCAGGCCAAAGGGCATGAGATTGAGAGCCAAGAAATTTCTAGGCATCATCTATTCTGGAAGCCCTCTTGTAAAGGAGATGTTTCCTGCCTTTGCTGTTCCCTTGTCTTCAGCCAGACCATGTTTGTCAGAGACTCAAGTCGGGAAGCCCCTGCCCTCTGTCTGAGGCTGGTGCTGTGTTTAATAAACCGCCATGGAGAGTAAAGGTTTGCCAGTGAAACTACCTCTGGGGGTTTTAATGTTGGAAGATGGCTGGTTTTTTGCTTTTGGAGCAAATGATGGCAAGAGGGGTGTGCCAGGGAGAGCCGGTAAACACAGAGCGATTGTACAGACCAAGGCCCTCCCAGATTGCCCTTGCCAAAGACACATTCTGGTCTGCAGCTGGAAAAGCATCACGGACAAACTGGACACTTCTAGAGCAGAACATTTAAGGGGAAAGCAGTTTTATCAAGATTGTTCCTTGTAGGAGTAATGTTCAAACACCTGAACCAATGTCACTGCATCTTGTGGCTGTAAGACCTGTCTGGGACCGTTCATGAAGATTCCCAGATCTCAGAATTTCTGATTGATTTGGTCCTTGCCTGGTATTAAGTGTTTTCCAGGAGGAAATTATGCAACGTGTGATAGGACAGGTCACTTCCAGCCGATTGCTCTTCCTTACCTCATTCCCTTACCTTGTCCAACATTGAGCACTGTCTAGTTATCACCTTTACGAGGTCTTTGACTCTGCAGACACGTGTGATTGTGTCTCAGAGTAACGTGTTTCCTGCTCTCAGAGCTGTGTCAGACAGGGCAGCTACCTCTGCTGCAGAGGAAGTTTGCCCTTTGGAAATGGGGAACCTTTCTAGCTCGCTGGAATGTTCAGTCGTTGCTTTGACTTCGCATTCTCAGCAGTGGCACGTGAGTGCAGGAACACTTTGCAGCTAGCGCTGACCTGAATCTTCCAAAATAACCTCCGATTTTTCTGTTTTTCTCTTTTGTTTTTGTTGCACACTGTGACTTACACTACTCTTAGGAATGACGTTTCCTGCATGTTGGCAGACTCTAAGGGAGGATTATCCGTAAGGGTTGGCATGAGAGGAGCAAACCTGGGGCGTGGGTGTTAATATCGGCTGATCCTTAGCCTGACTGAGACGCTGCGTAATCTTTGTTTCTTCATATGTGCTCAACACACATTCCACATAGATGTCTTCATCCTGATTTTGCTCCGCAGTTGCCTTCCCACCACCCCTCTCCTTTCTAGGCAACTCAGTGTCTGATCTTCACTTCTCATTCTTGGCCTCGGCTTTTACTCCATGTCAGGAAATGAGCACGTGTGTTCCCAGAGGTCCATGGAACAGACAGTAAGGGTCGAGGACTCCTTTCAGTGTTGTAGAGAGACATGAGATCTCAGATGGAAAAGGCACAGAGGGTCTCCAGAAGGGCAAATCGGATAAACCGACTGCTGGGATGATGTTTCGAACTCGAGAGGAGTCTTAGGAGGGAGACTGAAGGCAGCGTGTAGAGGAAGGACTGGGGCTTCTCGGCAGCTGCGGGGCCAACACTTAACTGCACACGTGTAACTAGCAGGATTTATGCTCTGAGACTTTCACCCAAAGAGTTGGGCTTTAGCAAGCAGGTTACACCCTTCCCAGTCAGTGGTACAACCAAGCGTTCGGATGCGTCAGCACACTGATCTAAGAGAATGATCTGAGAATGGTTTCCTCTATAACGGGACTTTTTTTTTTCCCAGTTCACTGCGCAGCACACAAGAGCATTTTGATCGATGCTGGTGCATACTGGTGACAGAGGTCGCCGATTTGTGCTGCATCATGGGTTTGCATCATGAGTTTGCAGCCATTGCTGTGTTACAGGATGTCGTGAGACTTTGTGCAGTGACAGCTTCATGGATGTGTGTTTACTGAGTATCGTGTCCCCTTGCGTTCAATTGAATCTCCTGCTTTGCTCGGACCCATACATGAACGAAAACCACCCCAATACTGTATCCCCACAATGTTGACATCACCCCATGAGGCATTTCCATCTCTTCCTGTTGTTATGAAACCCCTGGAGGTACTTAGACTTGGAACCTATGATGAATCTGAAATCATTCTGTTTGAGATGAATTATTTTATCTATAGGCCAGGATTTTAATTTTATTTATTTAAATTAATAATTAAAATATTTATTGTTTTGGCTTCTAATACTATCAATAATGGTTTATTGTGGACATAATCCAACACCACGCCCATTGCCAGTGTCCCTTCTCCCTCCCCTTCCTCTCGCCCAACCCCCATCTCAATTATGTGTGTCACTTCCACCCATTATGTTGCCTTTGGGTCTCTGTGTATCTGTGTGCCCTGCTGTGAGAGAGATCATTCTGTGTCTTCCCTTTCCTTCAGCATGATCCCCTCCCAGTCAGTGCTCAGGGGACCATGCAGTACAGGGATTGACCCTGCATCGCACATGCTTGCATTCTGAGCTGTCTCTCTAGCCCGCTGGGACTGACTCGTAAAGCAGAATCATGTACAGGTGGACCTTGTCCATCAGAGCACTCGGATATGGGGTCCCTCCCGCAGCCCAAGGCTTCCCAGTGCCCCACAGCAGCCTTGGGCCAGGCACCACCTCCCGTCCCTGCCCTGTGGTCCTGCCCTGCTCGGCTCTTGGCTGCAGGTCAGCAGAGATTCGTCACCTGTTAGGATGAGCAGATAGAGCTCCATTGTCATTGGCACCCCCTTTGTCCCCTCCTTTTGTGTAGCATTAATGGGCAGATTCTCAGTTTTGATTGAATAAGTTCATCATCTTTCATTTTTAAGGTAGAAAAGAGCAGCTTTATAGAGCTGAAAGGAAATGATAAGGACAGCCACTTGTGGGAAGTATGGAAGATGCAGAATGTTGGTGGGTAACGTGCTCTGCTCTCTTCTCTGTCCCCTCCCTTCCCACAGATGCACTCGGGCAACTGTGGTGGAACGCAAACTTCTGAAAGCCATTGAGAGAAGAGATTTATGGAACTGTACTGTGCTCTAAACTGTACATGAGATGCAAGCTTATTTAATAGGTTGAGGTTTTAAGTTGAGCTTTTTTTTCAACTTAAGTTTTAAGTTTTCTCCTATGTTATTTTATATCTACATGATTTACCATAAAGATTGTTTAAGAAGATTTAAAAATAGTGATGCTATTTTATTCTTTTCCATTAAATTTAGATTAATATATATGTATATATATGCATATTTTAAAATTATCTGCTGTCTTCTGTGTATTCCTCAGATTCTTTCTTTGCCTTTTCTAAACTACTTGATGACTTTCAAAATAGCTTAAAAATAGACTATAATTTTTGTTGTTGAATTGTTGAAGAAATGCAGTTTATGCTGTTCTCTGAAAATCAGGCCCAAGTCCTGATGCTATAGCCTTATCCTCAGCTTACACATGTTGTGAAGTAGAGATATTTGATGAAAGTAAGAGCTCTCCTGAAGGAGTATAGGAGTGTGTGTGTGTGTGTGTGTGTGTGTGTGTGAGAGAGAGAGAGAGAGAGAGAGAGAGAGAGAGAGAGAGAGAGAGAGACTCCCTGTGTATGTCTGTATATACTCGGTGTGTGTGTATGACTATCAGTATGTGTGAGACTCCTGTGTGTGTGTGATTATCAGAGTGTATGAGACTCTCAGTGTCTGTGTAGTGTGTGTGAGAGTCTTAGTGTATTTGTGTGTGATTGTCAGTATGTATATGTTTGTACATGTGACCGCTAGTGTGTGAGAAACTCTTGAAGTGTGTAAGGGATGCTCTCTGTGTAGTGTGCATGTCACTTGGAATGGGTGTGTCTGACAGTCACAGGGCCAGCACGTGGTCTGAATTGGCAGTTGTCTCGCCTTTGTGAGGCTTCTTTTCTCTCTTCCTCTGAAGTGTTCTGTTGCTTTTGCTCTTCCTGAGAGCCATAGTTTTGTCACTAGCTCCGAAGCAATGAGGAACACGTGTAGCTGACTCGCTCCCAGGGTCCTTAGCTGCCCACCTCCCTGTGGGTTCCTGTCCTCCTACACCAGCCCCTTGCTGCCAGGGCCATGGGGTTCTTGCTGAGTCCTCCTGAGACAAGGGAGTCTAACGTTTCCCTCATAGCTACATGTGCCCTGTGGTGGCCTCCACACTTGTGAGTGTACATATGTGACTGTCCATGTGTGCAAAGCTCAGAAATCACTATACTTGCTGAGATGTTGAGGATACCACTTCTGCAAGCTGTGAAAGGTCTTCATTTGTTTGTGTGTGTGTGTGTGTGTGTGTGTGTGTGCGTGCGCGTGCGTGCACGTGTACACAGTCACACACACATGGGTCTTTTTTTTTAATTACCCATGCTCAAGCCATAGCCATGCTCAAGGTCCCTCTCCACATGTTCTGACGAGCCTCACACATGGGGGAGCTGGCAGAGGAACCCAGGTATGCGGGACCTGGGGCTGAGATCTCCAAGCCTGCTCAGATCGGAACTGGGCCTTTTCTGCCCAGATCCCCCATTTTCCAGTAGCTAGGCAGTCACACCCAGAAACTGCCCCCAGTGCTGTGTAATCCCATCAAAGACCAACATCCAGAGACTATAAAACCAAGCTCCCGGAAGCGTGCACCCACTTCAAGGCTTCATGACATCTTATAGCCTAATTCTCCCTCTCAGAGAACCTCGCAAGCTACCAAGAGTTTCCTGCCTGCATGGGTGAGCCTGGCAAGCTCCCTGTGGTGTATTCATATGCCAAAACCAGTAACAATAATGGATCTCATTCCCCTGACCCTGAAAGAGTCTCCAATGGGGCACCGTTGGGAAGGACGAGTAAAGAGAGGCTTCTAAAATCTCAGGGTAGGACGAATGGAGACGTTACTGAGATCGCTTGAGAAAATCAACAATCAGCGGGATAATGATGATGATGATGATGATGATGATGATTTTATAAAGTAGTTCACTCTCTTTGATTACAGTTAATATTTAAACACCAATTCCACCACCATTACACCTTCCCACCACCATATTTTGGGTGTTTCCATCCCAAACCCCAATCCCTGCCCCAAAGTAGAACCGAATATAATATTTCCCTCTAAGGTTGTTTGCCTCCTATTTTGAACCCCATCGAATGTGGTGCGGTACTCCTGGAGTATGGGTCGGGTGTGTTCTATGAAGTGTCCCGTTGACATATTAGCGTGCGGTCCAGGAAAAGGTTTGCTTGTGGGTGAGGCTTGCCCCAGGCATGTGAAGAGCGGCCACAAGCAGGGTGGTGGTTGAGTTCTGGAGGTTTTTGGCTGCAGGGTTGGGTCCCTTGGGGCGGGGAGGGGTCCCACCCACCGCCCTTGGGATGCCCCAAGTGAAACAGCCTGGCGCAGGGTCTGGTGGACACGCAAATGGTTTAACTTCAAATTTACCATCACTGTTGCTCCTCCTCCGGGCTAGAAAGATAGCACAGTGGTAGGGCATTTGCCTTGCACGGGGCAGACCCAGGTTCTATTCCTCCGCCCCTCTCGGAGAGCCCGGCAAACTACCGAGAGTATCTCACCTGCATGGCAGAGCCTGGCAAGCTACCTGTGGTGTGTTCGATATGCCGAAAACAGTAACAAGTCTCACAATGGAGATGTTATTGGTGCCCGCTTGAGCAAATCGATGAGCAATGGGATGACAGTGACAGTGACAGTTGTTCCTCCAGGGAGTTTGTAAAAGGCAGCTTAAAAGTCAGACAGACTTTGCTGCCCCGCATGCCATCAGCCTTCACAGGGCACAACTGCCTGGCTGAGGGAAGGAAAGGTGAATCCTTCCCCTGGGCACAGTTTTAGGCGAAGGTGCTGGTCCGCTTAGGCTTGGGCTCCCCTGTGAGGGCTTTGTATGGTGGGTGTCGAAGGGAGGGGGCAGCTGGAGATGACGGTGGGGAGCAAGACCTTGGCCGTGTGGAAAATATTCTGAAGGTGGAGCCATCAGCAGCTGTCTTCAGATGGCGATGGCGTCACTGACTGTTTTAGAATGATGCCAGTGGTGGGTGCTCTAGAGAGCAAGAGCTCCCTGCAGGGGGTGTGGCCTGGAGAGCATTGGGGTGGGGGCGGGGTGCTCTTCCTAGTATTCTTTGGCCCATCCAACATACAGTCTGGTGTCAACATCAGGGATCTGTGTGGGAATGTGTCCTTGGGTGCTTTTGTTACGTCATGGCCTAATCCCAGTAACCAAGAGAGATGCAACCTATAAGACATACCTTGGCATTGTGGCATAGCCTGTAGCTACCACCCTGGCATCCATGTCCCGTCCCTGATCGGATAGTCACCCATGGCCGTACTCAGCTGAGCCATGGCTGGCATTTCGAATTATAGGTGCTCGCCAGGTCTTAGATGCTGTTTTGAGGAGAGTGCCCAATTCAGTGCCCCAGCTCATCTTGTAAGCTTGAAGTTGGCTTTTATGTGTCTTTCTGCTGAACCACTGAAGGATACCCATGAAGACACTTTCAGGGCAGATGTGGGGACATCTCAGTCTTTTCCAGGTCTCTTGCTCTCTGATGCACCGGTCAGTGGTGTGTATTAAAATACAACTCTGGAGCTAGAGCGGTCATGCAGCATGTACTTGCCTTGCATGCAGCCACCCCTGGGTTAGAGTCCTAGAATTCCATATGGTTCCCAGAACACTGCCAGAAGAGATTCATGAATGCAGTTCCATGAGTAACTCCTGGCCCAAACACCCCACCCCACCCAAAAACAAACAAAAACAAACCACAGTTCCTTTCCTCTTAGACACACAGATACCACCTCTCATGGTGACAGGATAATAAGAGATTTAATTAGTAGGAAATCAATCTTATTTAAGTTTGTACTAAGAGATACAGAGAAGAACTGTAAGATATGTGTGTGTGTTTGTGTGTGTGTGTGTATCACTGTATCACTGTTGTCCTGTTGCTCATCAATTTGCTCAAGACGGTGCCATTAACATCTCCATTCACCCCTGTCACGTTCATGTCAAGGAAATGAGGCCTATTTTTGTTACTGTTTTTGGCATATCGAGTACTCCACGGGTAGCTCGCCAGGCTCTGCCATGTGAGATTCTGCATCACTCTCTTCTGGGAGCTTTGTTTTATCGTCTCTGGATCTTGGCCATTGATGGGATTACACGGAGCCAGGGGCAGTTTGTGGGTGTGACTGCCAAGCTACTGGAAAACGGGGAATCTGGGTGGAGGAGGCCCAATCCTGATCCAAGCAGGCTTGGAGATCTCAGCCATAGGTCCTGCATACCTGGGTTCCTCTGTGGTATCCTTCATGCGTGAGGCTCGTCCAAGTGTGTGGAGAGTGGCCAGAACATGCGTGTGGCTGGGTTCTGTAGGTTTTTGGTTGCTGGGGCTCTGCTTGGGGCAGGGAGGGAAACTCAACCCACCCCCCTCTGAGGGGGCCCTGGTGAAGACAGCCTGGTGTGGGATACACACACACACACACACACACACACACACACACATTTAAAATGGGTGGTTGTCTAGACAAAATGCTTCTGTCACTGAAGGGGCTGGCACATTACTCTTGGCCTAGAAGGGATGTTGCATCGTGAACTGTGCTGGTTATTCATTGTCCTTTTCTTTCCTAAGGTAGGAAATGTTGTTCTTTGGACTGGGTTAAATGCTGCTCTGCAGAAAAGGCTTGATATGAGCAAATCCTGCAGGCTGTGACTAATTGACAGGAACTGGGCTAATGGGAAGGCAGAATGTGTCTAATCTGCAGCAGAACAAATGCTCACTAAGGGTCCCCTTCTCTCCTAGGACTTCCTTCGCCGGGCATCTGGCTGGAATTCTTGTTGGACTAATGTACGTTCATGGACCTTTGAAGAAAATTATGGAAGCCTGTGCAGGTACAGACCTAAACACATTTAGTATGAGCAGCAATTGGAAGCGCATCTTAATTTTTATGGAAACAGTTTCCCCCGTGGTTCAGCTTAGGAATTCCCTAACGGCTCTCTTAAAAATCAAGAGACAGGCAGCGGTACAGTTCCACACACTGCTTCAGAAGAAACCGCAATCCCAAAATGTAAACCCGAGGCTTTCTTAGGGCACGAAGCGTGGGATATATTCATGCCCTCAGTATTACTGCTACTTCCAACAAGCCCTGGGCTCCTTGACAGTGCAGAGAACTGAAACAGGTTTAAAGCGACTCCTTCCTCCACAGTATTCCACAAAGTAATCTGTGTGCGTGGCAGCATTAAAAAGGAAAACCAAATCTGTACTCAGCTACAAAGCTGGTCTTGTAAAGAATTCAGAATGACCGCTAGGTCCTTGGAGGGTAAGACATATATTCATGCACAGCCAAACCAAACCTGTTATTGCCAAGAGCTTGGCTTCTGCTTAAATTGTGTGTGTGTGCGTGTGTGCGTGCGCGCGCCTACCGTGCAAGCATATGCACGCTTGCTTTGCCCCTTTTTGAGATGACGCTCAATGAAAATACCTTACTTTATGTAGAAATATATGAATATTTCAGACCTCTTAATTTAAACGGCTCTGCGGCTTTTGACTTATAAGGAAGCTATTTTGCAAACACTTGTTTCATAGACCATATGAGGAGCTCTAATATTTCATCTTTTATTCATGGGAAATCTTTTGAGACTATTTTACCTTTTCTTGAACCATAAATAATTTGTTTTCACAGTTTGTGCCAATGGCTGGTATTCTTGAAAACCATATAATATTCATGATACGAGGAAGCTACCCAGGCACCATGCAGCCGCTTTTATTAGCAGGTTGTATTCACCATTGGATGATTTTTTTTTTTTTAATGGCTGTGTAAGTTCTGAAAAGATTCTGATTTTCTTGTGTTTGCTTGTTACTGCACTTCCAGTATTGACTGAAGGAGACAGTGAGAGCATCATTTGGTAAAAATTTCTAATTTCATTGCATTTCTGACACAGCTTAATTATGTACATCTGCTAATGAGCTTTGTTGCCCAAATGCTCTCAGTACCTATAAAAAAAAAAAAGAAGAAGAAATGAATCTTGGGAGTTTTCAAATTCTTTCCTATTATTCGGTGTCTTTCTAAAAGTTAAGTGCTTAATAAGATTTTCTGCAGACATATTATAGCAGAGCTTAAGTGAGTATTTAGTTTTTGAAAGGGGTTGTCCCTACAATACTAGCATTAAACTTTTAATTTTCCTTCTTGAAACCTTGCCTCTTCTCTCCAAAGACTTAATTTGACATCATTCTATTTTCAAAGTAATACAAGAGTGACTACTAAAAGTTGGAACAAGCGTTCAACACTGTTTATAAGCAGCCTGCAGCTTCTCAGCTTCCTGTCCCCGCACTTCTCCCCATGAAACTGCAGAAAGACCTGATCGGAGAACTGGGGTGACATGGGGCCTCTGAAAATCACCAAGCACAGGGGGCTGCTCTCTGGTCACTGCTAGAAGTGGAGGGTCATGCTAAAGCCCCCCTCTCTCAGCCTCTTCTGTTCAGCAGAACTGAAGTGAACTACTGTCTTCCTAGGGACAGTAATAGCAAAGGCCCCTTAGGCACATAGGATAAGGAGCACGGAGCACCGTGGTTGGGAGCCATTGTTCACTCTACCCAGACCATGATCTTATGTGACGGCATCACAGACCAGGCCTGGTCTGTCTGTTGACAAGATGGCCAAGACTAGCTGGTCAATAGGAGACTTTCCGGAAGTTGAGTGTGTAAGTTAGCTTTACATTGTTTCTGTCTTCTCTGTTCCCTGTTCTCCACGTTATAGATGCTCTCCTTGACTTATTTGAACAACTGTTTAGGAATCATTTGAAATGACCTGGGCCTTGTTAAAGAGAGCCTCCTAATTTCTGGAAGAATTGGCTGGGAAAAAATCTTAAGAGTATTCTAGTCCATTGGTCATTGTGTCTCTTCATGTCAGTAGTTTGGTTTTGATTACAGAAGCTTTGTGATGCGGATTGAAATGAAGTTTTAGGATAGCCATTATAAAAAAGATAAGAAATAATAAGTGTTGGTGAAGATATGGAGATAAGGTTGCTCTAGACCGCTGTTAGTGGCAATAAAAATGGGTACAGCCATTATAGAAAGCAGTATGGAGGTTCCTAAAAAAAAAAGAAGGAAAGAAAGAAAGAGAGAAAGAAAGAAAGGAATAAAGAAAGAAAGAAGGAAACAAAGGAGGAAAAAAGAAAATCAAACAACCATTTGATCTATCAGTCCCATTTCTGAATCAGTATCTCAAAGTGCTGTCCATCAGTGGATGGATAGGTAAGGTTTTTTTTGTTTGTTTGTTTTTTTGCCTTTTGGGTCACACCCAGCAATGCACAGGGGTTACTCCTGACTCTGCACTCAGGAATTACTCTTGGAGGTGCTCAGGGGACCCTATGGGCTGCTGGGAATCAAACCCAGGTCAGCCACGTGTAAAGCAAACACCCTACCCACTGTGCTATTATTCTAGCCTTGGGTAGATAAGGTTTAGTACGCATATGCATGCACTAAATTATTTTTTAATTAAATTTTCCCCCACTTTATCTAAACACTGTGGTTTACAAAGTTGTTCATGATGACTTGTTACAGGCATTCTATGTTCCAACACCTGTCTCACAACCACTGTCACCTTCCACCTACCATTGTCTCCTTCTTCCCAACCACTTGTTACCACTAACTATTTATTTATTTTCTATTGCTTGTTACCACTAAATGGCTAATGAATATTAAAAATTACTCTAGTTAAAGAAAATTTGTGCAAATTGTTATATATCATCATGAGGACATTAACTCCTTGTCTGAGTGGTGTTGCTAGTTGAGCCTTCTGTATTAATGTTTTTGTTAGTTGAGCTTAACTGGCTTTTCCATTACATTCCCATCCAATCTGGTGTGCTCCTACTGGGATGTTGGCATTGTAGAGTTTGGAAATGTTGCATGACCACTCCAGAAAATCCAGAATACTTAACAGTGAGCTTACATGGTGGCAGCAGTGGGATGTGGGTATGGCTGCCAGACTTCTGGAAGTATAGCGGGTGTGGGGAAGTTGCCTGCCCTAACCTGAGAAGGCCCGGAGTTTTCAGCCAAAAATCCCCAGTGTACCTTAAATTTTCAGCACTTTGGCATCTCTCTGGAGCTCAGTTGTGAGGTGGTGGAATCTGGCCACAGGCATGGTGGCAGCTGGTGGGGTGTCAGTCCCACGTGTTAGATTAGTTAGCCATAAAAAAGATACTCTGCCCCTTGGGGCAAAATGAATTCACCTGAATGATATTATGTTAACTCATAAAAATGACAAAAAAAGCATGAAAAATTATATAACCTTCCTCATGTGTGAAATCTGGCAAGATCAAACTCCTAGACTAAGAGAGTAAAGCAGTGATTTTCCAGGGACTGAGGGAAGGGGAAAATAAGGAGATACTAGTTTAAATGAAGGTGAATAAGTTTGGGGGACTTAAGGTGTAGCATGGTGACTGTAGTTATTGACACTGTTATATACTTGAAAATTACCAGAGAGTAGATCTGAAGTATATGTGCGCGTGCGCGCGCACACACACACACACACACACACACCCTCACTGTGTGAGGTGATAGATATGTTAACTGTGTCCATTGTTTCACATTGTATTTGTGTGTCAGATAATCATGCATCCTTTTAAAATCATCAGGTAGTGTAATCTAAATATATACCCAAGTTTGTCAGCCATATGTCCATAAAGCTGGGATGGGTATTCTTATTGCAAGAATTAACTCATTTGTTTCCTTCATATTTAGGCATTTTTTCCTCCAACATTGGCTACCCACGACAGCAATACCACCACTTTAGTAGTGCAGGTATGTACTTTATTGCATTTAATATGTCTTATCTTACTATTTAAAGTCAGAGCATTCACCGCTCCAGAGCCGCCCCGGCCACTGCAGGTTTACGGCCGTGTCGAACGGTTCCTTCACCCATGTAGTATGCATGTGCCTCTGGTGTACATGATGTGCTTGGTGGAGGGGAGACCCGGAGAAGCCAGGGAGCGTGTTTGCTGAGGTGGTTAGAAGACCACGGGAGAAGTTAGACTAGCATGAAAATACTGTGATTGGTGCACCATCCCTCAGATATGAGAAGATGCTTACTAGGCTCAGGTTTCGGGATCCTCAACTGAACAGACTGTGCAGTGAGCGAGTAAGTTCCTTGAAACTGGGAGAGAATATATTTTTCCCAGGATGTCTGTGTGAACAGGTAAAAAGGATTTCTCTTAAAACTTCTGATCTATTATTACAAAGTTATACATTCACACATGCATCCTTTAGAGCCTTACATCGCAGCCTGGGGAGGCTTTATGATAATATCCCAGCACCAGGAGACAATAGGCTGCAGAAACATTATCTTTCATAATTACCCCAGCTGACAACCGCTGTCATTTAAATCTGGGATTGGCACCTTAAAGGCCTGATAAACTGTTTAGACCCAGAGTTTCGTTGACTGTGTGGTCTCAGTTGCAAATAGTCCCACCTGCTGGCCATGGCGAAAATGCACACATAGACAGCTAGCTAGATTACTTCTTTAGTTGTCCACCTTTGACATCTTCAGACTGGTGAAAGAGGTGAAAATTTTTTTGGGGGGGAGAAGGAGTCACACACGGTAATGCTCAAGGCTTCCTCCTGGCTCTGCATTCAGGAATTATTGCAGGTGGTGCACAAGGGACCATATTGGATGCTGGGATTGAACCTGGGTTGGCTGCATGCAAGGCAAAGGCCCTACCCACTGTACTATCGCTCCTCTTGTGCTACCAGCCCCTTTTGTGGACAATTGTTATCTCCCTTGTTACCCACTTTTGTTAATTGCTCCTCATGGAATTCTCTTATTGCTAGGTAATACTCTGTAGTTTCTGGTTTTCAGTCACTAAATTCTTTTTTTCGGGGGGGGGGGTCGACTTTTTGGGTCACACCCTGCGATGCTCAGTGGTTACTCCTAGCTCTGCACTCAGGAGTTATTCCTGGCGGGATACCATGTAGGATGCAGGGGGATGAACCCGGGTTTGCTGAGTGCCAAGCAAACGGACTATCTGCTGTACTGTGGCTCCAGCTCCCAACTACTTTTCCTTTTTGTCTCTGTTTTGGGGCCACACCCAGCTAAGTCAGTGCTTACTCCTGGCTCTGCACTCAGGGATCATTCCTGATGGGGCTTGAGGGGACCATATGGGGTGCCAGAGATTGAACTCGGTTTGACTGTGTGCAGAGTTTCCACTGTACTTTCACCCTTCCCACCGTACTGCTTGCCTACCTGCCTAACTTTTAACTCAGTACTACTTTTGCTTTTTTTCAGTATATGATCTGTCCAGGGGAATTACCAGGTACCCTTGCAAATAATGTATATTCTGCCATTTTGTATATATTGGGCTGGAAAGATAGCACAGCAAACAGGGCGTTTGCCTTGCACGCAGCCTACCTGGGTTCGATTTCTTCGTCCCTCTCGGAGAGCCTGGCAAGCTACTGAGAGTATCCTGCCCTCACGGCAGAGCCTAGCAAGCTACCTGTGGTGTTTTCGATATGCCAAAAACTGTAATAACAAGTCTCATATGGAGACATTACTGGTGCCCACTCGAGGAAATGGGATGACAGTGCTACAGTGCTCGTATATATTATTTGATATAAACCAAAGGTCAAGGTGACTATCTTGTTCATATCTCTTTTATCTTTAATGATTTTTTAAAAATCTAACATTTCTAGCAAGGCTAAGAGAGGGTTAAAAATCTCTGGCTGTGGTTCTGGAATTGTCTTTATCTCCTTTTAATTCTGTCAGTTTTTGCTTCATTTATTTTTGTCTTTTGCCAAATCTGAGAGAGTTTCAGATAGTCTTATCACAAAGTGTTTTCTCTCCCAGATCTTTTCCTTTGGCATCTGAGATGTGAGTGACATGAATGGTAGGTACTGTGCTAGTGTTCTTCAAACCCTTCCACTTTTGCTCCCTCTCTGTCCTCCACCTCTCCCTCCACCCGCCCTTTATTTTCTATGTTCTTCATGTTAGATAATTCTTCTTTTTTTTTTTTTTTGGCTTAATTGGGCAACACTCGGTAATGACCAGGGATTACTTCTCGCTCTATGCTCAGGAATTACCCCTGGCAGTGCTTGGGGAACCATATGGGATGCTGGGGATGGAACCCATGTCAGCCTGTGCAAGGCAAACTCCCTCCCCACTGTACTATCGCTCCTGCCCCCATGTTGGATAATTCTTGTCTGTGCTCAAGTCACTAACTCACTTGTCATCTCCATTCAGTGATTAAACTAATTCAGTGACTTAAAAATAACTATTGAATTTTTTTCCCAATTTCTATTTGGAATTTGGAAAAATAATTTCTGTGTCTCTGTTGAAAATTCTTCCGTCCTTCCACTTCAAGAGGGTTCCTTATCTCACAGAGTGCGGCTCTTACATCTTTAAAGTCTTCCAGATTATTCCATGGTCTGATTCCTCTCATGTGGCTGGCATCTGTTGATTGCATTTTTCTCCTGAGAATTGATGACATTATTCTGTTTGGGTTTGTGGGATCAGTAAAAAAAAAAAAAAAAATTGCATCTGAATATTTGGAATATTTTGTTGTAAAACTCTGGATCCTGTTAAGATCTTCTGTAGAAAGTTGATTTTCGTGTTTGTGTTTGACTTGTTTGAGCAAGCAGTCACCCTGGTTTGATTTAGAGCATAAATTCCTTTCTCTTTCTCTGGGAGTGCGCTCAATCCAGTGGGTTTTGTCCACCGTCAGTTCAGTGGCCTGCCTTGTGTGCAGCACTCACGGGTTGGTCTGATTCTTGTAAGTGAGCTAATGCTGTGATTGAGTATTCCAAGCTTTGTGTGTTCCTTGTCTGTGCGTGGTTTGGGGGCGAGTGGGTGGCTGTGTGATCCACTGGAGCAGAAGATGACTTGTGTGTAGATCTATTTCCATGTGCTGGCAGTTTTTTCAGCCTCAAGACGCTAATTCTTAAACATTTCTCCTAATGCAGATTTTTTTAATTTGTTTGTTTTGCTTGAGGGCCACACCTGGCTATGCTCAGGAGGTTTTCTTGGCTCTGCACTCAGGATTTATTCCTGGTGGTGCCCAGGGGACCATACAGGATGCCAGGGATTGAACCATGGTCATCCAAGTGTAAGGCAAACTCACTGCCTGCTGTACTATCGCTCTAGCCCTAAGTGCAGATTTCTTGATCAGTTGTTTTCTGTTCTTGTCTGACTAAAGAGTTAAGGGACATCTCCCCCTTCCTGGTTTTCATTTACGCCATGATGCTTTCTCTGCACCCCTCTAGTTCCCGAAGGCTGGGTCCTGTCATTGGCACAAGCTGACTGAAGTTTGCAAAATTTGTTTATGCTTCTTTGTTCATTTGGTTTTGGACCATACACCCAGTGGTACTGAGGGTTTACTCTTGGCTCTGTGCTCAGGGAACAGTCCTGGAGGTGCTTGGGGGACATAAGCGATGCCAGAGTTTGAACCGCTTTTGGCCAAGCACCTTACCTGCTGTAGCATATCTCTGGCCCACTGTCGAATCTGTTGCTTTGTGTTCACTCATCTTCCTTCCCCTGTGTGGTCAGTCGGCTTTGAAGCCCCTCTAACCACTTTTTTTCTCCCAGGTATTTTATTTTTCAGCTCTAGAAGTTCCATTCATAGTCTCTCTTAGATCCTATAGGTCTCTCCTTATCACATTCATGTACATCTTTAGATTGTGAGTAAAATTAGAATGGCCGTCTTAAAATCCCTGACTGCTAATTCTGTCTTCTTGCTGTATACACATATTTGTATTTGCTTCCTTTTTTTGAAATCCTGTCTTGCTTGTCAGAGTTCAAGGACACATGTTTCTTATCTTTTTTTGCAATCTTCCACTTGTTTGTGCAGGCCAGCTGAGGTGTTGACTTGGTGCTTCGAGAGCTCGGCCTGAGGTCTGCCGGGGACGTAGGCACTAGGGATCTGCACTGGGAGCCGCGTGCTGGGTTTGAATGGATGAATGCAAGTTATGGGAGGGAGTGAAAGCACTAGGGAAGGTGTTATGAAAGGCCCTTTGGGGATTACCCAGATTGTACTGGAATGCCACTGAAGAATTTAATCAGTAGCATGATACTTTTGGAACTGCATGCTTCATTTTGGATATAGTTCTAAGGGTTTGCATGATGATGATGATAAGTCTCTTCTGTATACGCAAATCTCCTGCAGGACTTTTACAGTATGTTTATGCCTCGGGTTTATTCCAGACTAATTCATAAAGGAATGGATGGCGACAGGGACTTGGACCTCTTTTTTTTTTTTTTAATGGGATCAGAGATACAAGAGTGAACTTAGACTGAGTTCTGTAGAGTCTCAGGGTTCTTGAGTACTATAGCTGCCCCAGGAAACCTCACTTCTGAGATTCTCACCTCCACTGATCCTGGATGCTTCAGATCCTAGGAACATGATGCTGGTGTGGGAGGGAGTGTCTGGGCAGTGCTGTGCACTGCCTCGACTGTGGCTTGGCCTCAAGAGGGGAGCTGTTATCAGCACGCTGGTAAACTCACCTCCAAGAATGTTGAATCCTATAGGTTGTTGCTCATGGAACCGGGTCACTTTAACTTCCACTCTTCCTGCTGGCTAGTGGATAGATCCATGATCACTAACACCTTGACGTTGCTCGAAGTAAAAAAGACTTGTCTCTGGGTTCATTTTTTAATGAAGCACAGAAATGTTCCTCTGGCCAGAGGGAATAATAAGAACGAACTTATGTGCAGACATAGCTTAAACTGTCACAGACTGCCTGCCCCTAATGTCTTATGTGACAGCTGGGAAATTGAGGCTTAGAAGGGTAAGTAATTTGGCTGTAGTTGCACAGGCAAATTAGTGATGGAAGGACTTGCTAGTTGCTCCTTCTTCCTAGTCCCTGTTTATGTATTGTACAGGGCCTTGAGTGGAGCCTTTTGCTGATCTGACCTTACAAAATAGGGCAGATTTCCCTTCTTTTATTCTCTTTCGCCTTTTCTCTTTCATATGTAAGAGGCCTGGCGAAACAACCACATGGAGGAGGGAATTAAAGGCAAAAATAAAGGGTCCCTTTACCTTGCTTGCCCCTGGTAAGATGACTGTGTTTCTATTCCTTTCTCCAAAGTGATTTCGATTCTTCAAAGGCTGAGCTCCGCAAGGCCAGGTGGCCATGCTAATGGTCATCTAGGGAACTTTTAAGAAAGCATATGTGTCTCTTACAAGTCATGATTTATTCTTAATATGGCTGTCCTTAGCTGGAAAAGTCTTTATAGGTCAGAGAACCCCATGAATGTTTAAAAAAGCTGGTACCAATTTTTCTAATCTTGGTGGTGTTTCTTGATCTCTTTTGCCATGAAATCCTGGTATGCATATGAAGAACAGATGGAGTGGTTAATAGAATAATGATAACCAGAATTTCTTTTACGACAGAGCCAAAGTATATAGCTACAAAAGAATATTAAACTAGTATTCATCACAGGATGTAATTTAAACTTATTTATCTTAAGTGTTTGATTGTTAGGGTTTTTTTCCAGCCATGTTTATTAAGAAGATTTAAGAATATCTGATTGGGCCAGCGACCAGCTGTAGAAAATTTTTGGTCCTGGGAGACATGTTCTCATTATAATACTTATTGATGGGATTTTTGATCTTGTTGATGACTTATGACTGATGATATAGAACCTTTAACCGCATGTTTTTGTTTTTGTTTTTTAAACTTAATGGCAACGAAACTTTCCCTTTCTCTCTCCCCACATTTTATCTAAGAAGTACCAAATTAGATTTTATAATATTCAGATGTTTAAGAAAGTAGGCTTTATTTCATTAAGACAGGGCTGGGAGTTTTAGCAAGTAAATAGCATGAAGAAAAATGTTTCTCCTCTGTCCAGAAAAAGTTGCCTCCCCTGTAGCAAGTTCACCTGACAGTGAAAACTTCTGGTGTTCCAGTGTCTGTGGCCTTTGTATAAATGCGTTTTCAGAGTCTGGAGGCTTATTATTATTATTTTTTTAAAGAATCAGTGAACATTTTGGGGGTAGATGTGTAGCAATGCTGCTTAGACCCTGCTGTAGTAAAACGACTTTCCACAGGGGTTTGAGAGTGGTAATGAGCCATCTGGGAAAGGGCCCAACACGCTCTCTGGGTTGCAGGGAGGTAATTGGCGCTCTCGGGGAGTGGGGCGTCTCTGTGCAGCCCGGCGACTGCTCTGTAAATATTCTATTGTGTTTGAGGACGGTTGCCCCTGGCTTTTGTTCTTTGTGAAATAGACATGTGGTTGGCGTTCCGACCCCTTTGCCCTGAAATGGAAGGTTGATTTTGTTTTGTGTGTGCTTCTGGCGAGAAGTAGGGAGAGCAGCGTTTTGCAGAGTGCCAGTATCTCTTGGCACCGGCTGTGAATTCCGCTGCATAACGAGGGCCAACGCTTTCCGCTGGCTCTGCAGCGGACACCGTTGGGCAAAAGGGCGCCCGCTGGAGATGGGCCCATAATTCCGCTTCCGGGTTAAAGGGCGCCTACTGGAGATGGGCCCATAATTCCGCTTCCGGGTTGAAGGGCACCTGCTAGAGATGGCCCCAAGATTCTGCTTCCGGGTTAAAGGGTTCCTGCTGGAGCGGGCCCCACGATTCCACTTCCGGGTTAAGGGGTGCCTGCTGGAGATGGCCCCACGATTTCGCTTCTGGGTTTTATTGCTGCTGCTGTATTTATGCCGCTTCCCTTTCTAGCTGTGGGTTGTGATGCCAGGGGCAGCCCGCTCTTGGCTGTGGCACTTGGCTGCGGTGGGGGTGACTGTGTCGTGGTGGTTGGTGCTCACAGGCGCTGGGGCTGAGGTGCCCACCCAGAGCAGGACCATCCCATTGCAGTGCTTGCAGACAAGTCGCTTTGGTGTCAGTGGGTCCCACAGGTGACTTACGTGAAGCCGGGCGGAGAAAGAGGGTCGCTCTCTCCCCACCCGCCCCTGCCACCAGGGCCCAGGTTACTGGGCTCTTGTCTCGCCTGGCAGGAAGGAATTTCAGGAGTAGACGAGCAGGGAAATTACGGTGTTTATTTGGAGGTTTTGAAGGGAAGGAGGAAGAGAACAGTGGGCGAGTGGAGAGTGGCTCCTCCAAGGGCGGGGAGAGCCCTCCGCACACCGCAGCATCGGACATGAAGGCGCGAAGGGCCTCGTCTCAGGAGGGGAGCTGCGGGCCACACGCGTGCACAAGCAGCACCTGGGCGCAGCCTCTGCGCCCGTCCTTTGTTCAAGCTGGCCGTTACAGGGTTTCTCCAACCTGCCCCATGTGGGGCTCCTTCCCGGGTCAAAGCCCTCCGCTTAGGAGGGGGCGTGGGCAGGGAGTGGTGCTGGTCTTTGAAATTCCTTTCCTGGCCTTTTGTTTCTGCAGCAGTGTCTCTGAGTCTGTTGCTGTAGATAGTGAGGGTCTTCTCTGAGTCTGTTGCTGTAGATAGGTGAGGGTCTTCTCAGGCTGTAGTTCCCGCTTTCCTGTTTTCTGCAAGGTCAGCTTTTGCCATTGCCTTGGGCGGGGGCCTTCCCTGTCCTACCTACATGAGCGTCGCATGTGCACGTTGTTGTTGGGGTGGGGTTGGGGAGGGCCCAGCAAGCGGCACCCCGTGGACCACGCTGGGTGCACACCGGGTGCCTGTGGGTAGCTCCTGGGGGGAGGGACTCAGAAGGCCTGCAGGTTGGGGTTTGCTTTGTTTCTTCTTGCCTTGAGCTGTTCCCTGAGCCTCTGCTTCACTCTTAAACGGTTTTGAGGATTGGGGGAACTGAGATATCTTCCTCCCATTTTCAGTGTCACATTGTTACCGCTCAAACCCGGGAAGCATGTGAGGGTCTGACATTTGGGTTATTGGAAGTAGTTAGTTAAGTCCCACTTTGTTGTCTGAGAGGAAGGCTTGTCATATACGGTCCCCCAAATCCTGAAATTTTTAGTTCAATGCTTACTTTTTTTTTTCCAATTTATTTTTTGTGATTTGTTACTGATAGCACAGCAGTTGGTCATTCTCCTTTCACGTGGCCAACCCGAGTTCGATTCCTCCACCCCTCTCGGAGAGCCCGGCAAGCTACTGAGAGTATGGAGCCCGCACGGCAGAGCCTGGCAAGCTACCCGTGTGTATTGGATATGCCAAAAACAGTAACAATAAGTCTCACAATGAGAGACGTTACTGGTGCCCGCTCGAACAAATCGATGAGCAACGGGATGACAGTGACAGTGACAGTTACTGATGGGGAGCATGCCAGGTGGTGCTTGGGTCTTACTCCTGACTCAGTGCTTAGGGATGAGTAACTCCTGGCAGTGCCCAAGGGGACTATATACTGTGCTGGGACCAAACCTGGGTCATCTGTGTGCAAGGCCAAGTGCCCTCCCATGCTGTGCTGTAGCTCCAGCCACTTTAAAGTTTGTTTAAATAGTTTATTTAATGGCTTTCAAGGTAATGCAGTAGCAGGATGAAAGACTGTTGTACTAACCATGAACAGTGGGCAGAGACTCTCAGTAAACAGGTTTTTAAAGAAGAGGCTAGTGGCTAATGATCACTGAAAAGAATGTCCGTGATCATCATTAGTCATTAAAACCGTGGTGGGATCTCACTCTGTACTCACTTTGATGGTTGTCATGTACAAGACAGGTGTTGATAGGAAGTGCTAGTAAAGATGCCGAGAAATCTTAAATGATATGCTTTGCTGTGTGAAGATAAAACAGGGCGTCTTCTTTAGAAAATATTCTGGTGATTTTGCAAATGGTTAAACATAGAATTGCTGTATAATTCACTCTTAGAAATACACCCAAGAGAAATGAAATCATATGTCCACATAAATATGTGCACAATAATGTTCATATCATAGCAGCATTCTCAGAATAGTGGAAACAAACACAAATGTCTGTCACCTCCTGAGTGAAGAAACAGTGATACGGTGATAGGATAGAATTTTATTTGGCCGTTCAAGGGAATGATGTATTAGCTTATGTTTCAACATGGATGAACCTTGAAAACAAGCCAAGTGAAAGAAGCCAGACTCAAAATACTATTTACTGTGTGATTCCATTTATGTGAGTGTCCAGAATAAAGACAGAAAGGAGAAAAATGTTTACCCCGGGCTGGGAGAATAGAGTGGTAGCTGAAGGATACAACTTTGAAATGTACTAAAATTGATTTTGGCAGGGCCAGAGAGATAGTGCAGGGGCTAAGGCATCTGCCTTGCACACAGCTGTCCTACGTTTGATTCCTGGTACCACATAGAGTGGCCCGAGTACCACCAGGAGTGACACCTGAGCGCAGAGACAGGCGTAAGCCCTGAGCAGTGCTGGTAGATCAGCCCACCCCAACACTCACCAGAATTGATTTTGGTGATGATAGTACAAATTCTATGAGTATATTAAAATGCATTTAGTTATAAAAAACCTTTAAAATGCCAAATTGTATAGTTTGTCAATTACATCTCAGTACAGATGCCATAAAAATGTAACTAGTAGGCACAAGAACTTGGTAAGACATACCAACAATACAAATACATACGAATATACATATGGGCATATGTAGCTAAATTAGATGATCTGAAACTAGATTAGTATGTTTTATTGTTATTTCATATTTATGTGAAAAAGACTATATAGTACTAACACTGTTTTTTTTTCTTTTTGGGTCACACCTGGCAATGCACAGGGGTTACTCCTGGCTCTGCACTCAGGAATTACTCCTGGCGGTCCTCAGGGGACAATATGGGATGCTGGGAATCGAACCTGGGTCGGCCACGTGCAAGGCAAACACCCTACCCGCTGTGCTATCGCTCCAGCCCCGCTAACACTTTTTATGGGAAGCATTTAAATCATTTCCCTCTTAATTTTAAGTATCAGGAAAACATTTCATTCACAACCAAGACAGAAGTAAATTTTAGAGTGGCCCCTGGCTGAGTACATACTTTGCACGTGGGAGGTTGAGGTTTGTCCTTAACACTGCGTGGTCCCTGCGAATTGCAGGGGAGAGGCCCTGAATACTGCTGAGGTGGCACCTCCAAAATCAAACAAAATAGCTCCAAAGCCAGTGTTCAGGAGCGGTATTCCACAGCCACTGCCATCAGACTCAAGGCTCAGCTCTACAGATTCACGACTAATCTCGGAAGAGATGGGAGCCAAGCTGCAAGATATTCACGAGTACACCCAGTCTTTGTTTGAAAATTGTAGGGTGCCTTTGGGAGCGGGATGGACCCAGTCCCCACTGTGCCAAAACTGGGGCAGCCACACCCACACCCCCTGCAGCTGCCATGCTAACAGCCCAGCTCCACAGCTTCACGGCTAGTCTCAGCCACACTGTAGCACTGTTGTCCCATTGTTCATCAATTTGCTCAAGTGGGCACCAGTAACGTCTCCATTGTGAGACTTGTTGTGACTGTTTTTGGCATCTCGAATACATCACGGGGAGCTTGCCAGACTCTGCTGAATTTGGCATATCGAATACATCTTGGTAGCTTGCTGGGCTCTCTGAGAGGGACGGAGGAATCGAACCCAAGTCAGCCACATGCAAGGCAAACGCCCTACCCACTGTGCTCTCGCTGCAGTCCTCTCAGCCACCACACAGACTAAAATTCCATATATACCACTTTTCATGCTGAAAACTCTGGGGTCACCTTGGGAGTGGGTGCAGACAACATGCCCCCAATGCCAACTATTTTCTGGCAGCCACAACCACATCCCCCAGCTGCCAGGTGCAAACTCATCCACCTACTACATCCTGACATCTCCAAACTCCACAATACTGATACCCCTATAGGCGCACACCCAGCTTCAATGGGGAAGTAAGAGAGAAGACAACGAGGCTCAATAAACAAAAACAGTAACACAAAAGGCCCAGCTAGTTTAGTGCACAGTTTAGTAAAAGGTTTAGTTACCCTCAGACAGGGACCCTCAGACAGGGACTCCATCGTGAGGTATAACAATTTTCACAAATTTTCTTTTACTGAAATATGTTTTGATGATTAATTTAGTCATTCAGTTGCAACATGCAGTATAAAATAATTTTACTTTATATTAAAGCCTGATGGGGGGGTAGGCTTGGGGGGTGGTTGGGAACCTGGGGACAGTGTTGTAAGGAAGGTCACACTGTGGTGGGATTGGTGTTGGAACATTGAATGCCCGTAACAAGTGTATTATGAACAATTTTCTACACCATGGTGTTTAAAGTAAAAACAACAACAACAAAAATTTATCAAAAATTCTGAATGTGAATTCTCAGCCATACTCTCTCCTGGCACGTGTGTGTGTGTGTGTGTGTGTGTGTGTGTGTGTGTGTGTGTGTGTGTGTGTGTGTGTGGTGGGTTCTATAGTCTTGTTAGAATAGGAATCAATCTCAGACCTGTACTATGTTAGGTAATAAGAAGACATACAGTAAGATTCATTTAAGTTTGGGGTTTTCATAAACAATAAAAAGCTCCCTAATTAAATACTTGATTCACATCCATCTTCAAGGTACATTAGAATCTGAGAATTGGTTAGCAGTACTGGGCTGACTAGGGGTGGGAGGGGGGGCCTTTTCGGGGGGACCCTGAGACTGGTAGAGGGGTTGGTGTCGGACATTGGATGCGTAGACTGTCATTAACAGTATCCTAAATCATGGTACTTCAATTTTAAAAGAAAAAGAAGGAAAAAATTTATATTGACTAGTTTTTCTTTCTAGAAGAATTAGATTGTCAGTTTCTATGAGAAAAAAAAATCTTCCAGGTACATTTTATAACAGTGGGTGATGAAGGAGGAAAAATTGAAAAGATTTATGAAAATCCCTCAAAAAAGTGAACTTTGCTTATAATTATCTTTATTAAAGGAGTACACATCTTTGATTCTTAAAGCATCATTTACTGATAATGAGGTCCTGTCTCTCGTTTAATCCAGCAACACAATTCTTCATTTGGGGGCTACACCTGGCAGTGCTTACTCCTGGCTCTGTGCTTAGGGATCACTCCTGCTAGTGCTCAGAGGGCCACTGGCAGTGCTGGGGATTAAGGCAAGGCAGCTCCTTAACCCCTCTAACTATCTCTCTGGCCCTGTAACCAATGTCTTGAAAGTGCTACTAGTAGAAACTGTGGTTTCTGACATAGAATGAATTCAAGCTACAGAGACGATGATTTCTGCATTTCAGTATAACTCACCATCTGAGGGGCCCCGCCCAGCCCAGGGACCCCTAGTATTGATGTCCGATGTTGGTCTGCCTCCCATTGCACGGGCGCCATCAGTTAACCCTACCAAGGTGACTTCCACCTTTCCCTTGATACCTGACTGAAAATACTGCACTTATCAAAGAGCTCAAAAGTGGAAAGAATCTACTCCAGTCCCCTCTCCAGTACCGCTGGCCACTTGCAGAGTTCCTCTTTCCCTCCTCCTCACATAAGCACTCACTCACGTCTGTCCCCATGGTGGGCACTGCGGGTACAACACTAACAAGAAATTCCCCGCCCTCGATGAGGCATTCCCTATGATCATCTTATTTTGCAGAGGAGAAATGCCCTCCACGGCCTTAATCTCCAGCCTTTTCCTCATGCCTCTAGGCTACTCTGGCTACCAGGATGCCTACCACAACGGCAGACCAGGCTACCGTGAAGACGCGCCCAGGAACTACGACGCGTACACCGCAGGCCTGAGCGAAGAGGAGCAGCTGGAGCAAGCACTGCGGGCCAGCCTCTGGGACCAAGGTAGGCGTCGGGAGGGGCTGTTGTGGCCAGTGAAATATGGACTAGTTTCTGAGAAGGCTCCGTAGCTGGAGACGCACGTGCAGCTGCCACTAAGAAGGCTGGGATGTGATGGTCCCCTCCCAGCAACCTGAGCGGGTTAAGTGTCAGGCTGAATGTTGTGAAAACTCGGCTTTTTTTTCCTTTAAATTGAATCGCAATGGAGATGTTACTGATGCTCGCTCAAGCAAATTGATGAGCAACGGGATGACAGTGACGGTGACACTGTGAGATACAGTTACAAGCTTTCATGTTTGAGTTTCAATCATACAATGATCAAACACCCATCCCTCCACCAGTGCACATTCTCCACCACCAATGTCCCCTGTATACCCCCCTTTTCAGCCCTCCCCCTGCCTCCATGGCAGACAACTTCCCCTATACTCTCTCTCTGCTTTGGGGCATTATGGTTTACAGTACAGATACTGAGAGGCTATCATGTTTGGTAAGCCCTCCCACTTCGTGCTCTGGCGTTACTGTCAAACACTTAACCGGCCCCCAGTCTGGGAATGTGTGAAATCAGAAAGAGCGGTTTCCGTTGGAATCGCACTCTGTGAGCTGACTGCCCCAGGGAATCACTCCGGCCTTGCCGATACCTGTGTTAGCCAGACTCTTATTTCCAGAACTGGCACCTCTTGATTTTTTTTTTTAAAGTTATAGATTGGAAGACATATTATTAGGTGATTGAATCTGTTTCATTGGGAAAGTTAAGTGGTCTTGGAAATTAGGGTCAAGCTTGACCAACCTATGTACTTAAGTAATTTTATTTCTTTTCTTTTGGGGAGGTGGGCTCTCCTGGCAGTGCTCAAGATCGTGCAGTGCCCAGGATCAAACCCATGCCCCAGGCCTCTTCTCAGACACAGAGCATGTGCTCCAGCTCACCAAGGCATCTCTCTAGCCCGAAATTAAAATACACAGGACTCGTTGTAAAAAACAACGAGTTATTTATCTCTGTGAGATACAACTTCCGTGGTGCCTGGTGGCAGAAGTTCTGTACAACTCCTGCCCCACGCCTGTGCCCAGCCAGTCAGTGTCCAGGGCTGTGCTGACCCTGATCAGGCCAGGCACCCTCCTCCTGACCCCAGTATTGTTGTCGCCTCTTCCTTTCACACAGCCACTGCCTGCACTAGCCCCGCAGTGGGGGCTGGGAGGGGAAATTCCCTGCACGTGCACCTGCGGGGTTTCTGTCCCAGTGACTCCCAAGTCCAGGGGAGAAGAGCTGAAACGTCGAATTTGTCCTGAGCACAGCACCATGAGGGGGCCTGGGAAAGCTCGAGGGGCTCTCGACAGGCTGAGCAACCACCACGAGCACCTTAGAGCACAGTGTCCGCGTAGCTCCCGAGCACTGCCAGCTGTGGCTCCCGAACCGAACACAGAATCGCTGATGAGGCATAACTCCTCTTGTTTGGGGACTTGAAGTGAGGCCAGGAGTAGTTCACCAAAACCCCTGCCCACATTTTTTTTTTTTTTTTTGCTTTTTGGGTCACACCCGAGGATGCACAGGGGTTACTCCTGGCTCTGCACTCAGGAATCACTCCTGGCGTTGCTTGGGGAACCATATGGGATGCTGGGCATCGAACCCGAACCTGGGTCAGCCGTGTGCAAGGCAAACGCCCTCCTCATTGTACTATCGCTCTGGCCCGGCCCCTGACCCCCATTTTTTAAAAACAGAAAACATCCTAGTAAGAAGGCATGCAGGTGAATAATTAATTTTTTAAATATAGGACATTCTCAACAGAAGAAAGACTAATATATACAGATATACAAATGTATATAACTATATATAGAAAAGGAGTGGTTTTTCTCTTTTTTATAATTTTTTAATTTTATAATTAGTTCACAATATTTCATTAAATTTACTCTTCAAACACCACTCCACCACCATTACACCTTCCCACCACCATATTTCAGATGTTTCCATCCAGAACACCAATCCCTGCTCCAAAGCAGAACCAAAATAATATTTTTATATTGTTTGTTATGAAAAACTGCTAAAAATACTGCAAAAAAAGTATTCTTAGAGGAAAGAGTGTGGAAATGATTGCATTTCACCAGGGGCCATTCAGCCCTTCTATAAGAGATCACTTCATGTTATTAAAGGTTGAGCCTTGTGTGCTTTTTATATATATATCTGGAAAAAAATGTATATTTCCCTCTAAGATTGGTTGCCTCCTACTTTGAAGCCTATCAAATGTGGTGCTGTAATCTTGGAGTATGGGTAGGGTGTGTGGTTTGAAGTATCGTGAGGCCGCCAACTCGGCCGTGTGGTCCAGGAATAAATGGGTTCACTCGTGGGGGATGCTCTGCCCGAATGTGTGGAGAGCGCCTGTGAGCATGGCAGTGGCCCGGTTCTGGAGGTTTTTGGCTCCTGGGGCTGGGTCCCTTGGGGTTGGGAGGGGTCTCCCCACCAGAGTAGTGTTTTCTAACAAAAGTTCTGAGAGTTAGTGTTAATTTGTGAAGAACCCACA
Source organism: Sorex araneus (assembly GCF_027595985.1). Taxonomy (NCBI): domain Eukaryota; kingdom Metazoa; phylum Chordata; class Mammalia; order Eulipotyphla; family Soricidae; genus Sorex; species Sorex araneus. The sequence goes on from NC_073313.1 coordinate 260,670,214, forward strand.
TAGTACAGTAATTGACCCTGATCTCTGAGGGAAAATGGAAGAGAACTTGAAATATTAAATTATAAAATTGCTTACAACCAGCCAACCAGTGCCCACCTAAAAATAATTCTCTCTGTATTAGCAGTTTCTTTCTTTCTTTCTTTCTTTCTTTCTTTCTTTCTTTCTTTCTTTCTTTCTTTCTTTCTTTCTTTCTTTCTTTCTTTCTTTCTTTCTTTCTTTCTTTCTTTCTTTCTTTCTCTTCCTTCCTTCCTTCCTTCCTTCCTTCCTTCCTTCCTTCCTTCCTTCCTTCCTTCCTTCCTTCCTTCCTTCCTTCCTTTCTTTCTTTTTGAATGTGTGTCACTCTCTTTAGTGCTCTATGGAGTGCAGATTGGAATAACCTTTCTGAAAAACTCACAGGAAATACATAATTGAGACTTACAGTCCGTGCTTCCTTATTTGGGAATCTAGTGTAAGGAAATAATAGCGATATGGTTGGGAGTTTGTGTAAAAGTCATTTATTTCATAATTAGATATGATATAATCACAAGAAAAAATCTTCAGTAGATTGAAATTTGCAAAGCGGTATAAATAAGGGATAAATTAGTCCTGCGGAAAACAGAAATGCTATGCATCTATTGAAAATGATGTCTTTGCAAAGTTAGTGGTGTGAAAATACGATTGCATATAATATTGAATGGGAAAAATGTAAGATACAAAAGACCATATACCATCTGGTCAGAATTTTGTAAAAGAAATTCAAACCGAACAGTTTTTCCACATAGAAGCTAAAGTATAATATAGGCCTTTAAAAGCTGTCTCCTCCCTTACATTTAATGAGGCGGTCATGAAGTGCTTTAAGAAAAATAAAATTGAAATTAATATAAACAATTTGTAAAGCTGCTACCCTTTCCTGTATAAAGCACTTCAAGAAGTCTCTTTTGATCCATTTCCTTGGAACTAGATCCATATGCTTTCAGATTCATTCATTAAAAATAAAGCTCTGTGGTCAGACAAGTTTGGAAAACATTAATTTAATAAATTGGTTTCTTAATTGCAGAACTAAGTAGAATCATCGGTACCCTGGATCTTCAAAGGGAACCGTTCATGGCGTTTCCCAGATTCATTTGAATGTCGAATTTGTGGCGAGAGTGAGGAGGGGAGAAACAGGAAGAAGGGAAAGTTGTTCTGGCTGACCCTTGATTTTGTTTATCCGGGTGGGGGGCACTCCTGGCAGTGCTCTGGGCTTACTCTTGGCTCTGAGCTCGGGGTCGCTCCTAGCGGGACTTGCGGGGGCACTGCGGCACTCCACACCAGGTGTTGGGGTTTGAACCTCTGTCGTCGGCTATGTGCGAGGCAAGTGCCCTGCCTGCTGGATGGTCCCTTTGAATGCCAGCTGCCTCTACTCGGGATCTCTCGGGAGAAAGGGACATTCCACGGCTTACTCCCTGCACTCGCCAGTGACTGTCGTCATGTCCCAGGAAGCTAGCAGTGTGTCTCTAAGAACATCTGCCATCCACTGCCTAGACAGAGCTCTCCAACTTCTCAAAGCTGTCCTTGATAACCAGTTTTTCAGTGTTCTCAGGTCATGTTTGGTCACTGTTTCCCTTCAATAGAAAACCACACCCTGCCTTTTTCTATTTTTGTGATCCCTCCCCCCTCCCCCAGACAACCAGTCTAAGGGAACTGTAGAAAGCACCATTTGCCTGTGCGGTTCTCGTTGGCATTACTCGGCTTAACCCTCCTACCCCATGTATTTCCGTGACTTGGACACTTCTGTTGGAAGCTTTGGACCCTTGACTCGGGCCAGACCCTCGAGGATGGTGCTTTGTTCTTCAGATTGCCTCATGCTGGGAGACTCGGACTCAGGTCCTCGCTCTGATGACATCGGTCCGTCAGTGGCCAGCTAGTCCCCTCCTCCACTGCCCAGGCCCCCTTCACTGGCTCCGAGCAGCTCTCTGGTAGGCGATGGTCGCACAGTACACGTGAGCCTCCCATTTCTCAGCCCCCTCAGGACTGGTGGCCTCGGTGGGCTTTGACGATCTTTTCTAGACAGTTACTGGGCGGGCACTCAGCTGCAGAGCACTGCCGGCGTGAGTGAGGCCAGGGTTCATTCCCCTGCACCATGCACCCTCCAAAAGAGACTCGGATATTTGGCTGGGCTTCTTGTTAATTTTTATTGTATCTCTTTTAAAATTCCGTTTTTAACAGTAGGATGCACTCTTTGCAGAGTGCATTGGCGAGAGCCGTGCATCCCTCAGTACATTCCCTTCGTTCCTGAGGCTCGGACGGTTCCCCTCTCCTTGTCTGGGCGGTCAGCTGCCTCCCCGGCGTTCCTGCACTCACTTTCCCAGGAGGTCATAGCCCTGAAAGCCCACGGGCCTTTGCTTCTGGGACCTGACTTGCTTCCCCGGGTGTCACACAGTATGATTCTGGCCTGTTGGACCGGGAATATATTCCCTTTTACTAAAAGGCTCAGCTGTGTCTGCTCGGGCTCCCTAAAAGGGGGTGTTTCATTCGGCTTATGAACCTCAGACATCTATTTCTCACACTTCCGCAGGCTGGAGCCTGTGAGGAAGGGGCAGGGGTGGGGGTGGGGATGAGGGACTGAGAGCTGCAGAGGGCCACTTTCCAGAAGAGGGCAGAGAGTTCTCTGAGGTTCCTTTTGTAAGAGCACTAATCCCCCTCCCAACTACTCGCCACTCCTGTCCTAAATCCCAACCACTACCTGTAAAAAGTACAAACACACGTGCGGAAGGGTGATGTGATGTGTTGTGTTCGAGGGCTCTCGGGGCGGCTCTCTCTCTCTCTCTCTCTCTCTCTCTCTCTCTTTCTCCTCCCTCTATCTCCATCTCTCTCTCTTTCCCTCTCCCTCTCCTTCCATCTCTCTCTCTATCCCTCTCTCCCCCCCCTCTCTCCACTCACGTTTTCTCGAGCCACTGTGTATGGACTGGATTGGGATGGCTCCTTCTTGTGCTCTGCTTCTGTGTGTTCTCTCTTACTTCTCTTACAGTTTTAGTTTATAGAGCAATCACATAGGGTGGTGACACAAAGGTGGGTTGAACATTAACAAATCAACAAAGAGGGGTAACACCAATCCTCTAGGAGATTAACAAAATCTCATCTAAGGAGATTACTCCAGATTACTAGGAGATCCGCTCAAGGGCAGGATCCTGTCCAGGGTGTGTCGCTTTCTTCTTTCCTCAGCTAGTAATCCACTTAATTAGTTATAGTAAATCTACTTCTAATATTACTAGCAATGTCATTCTGTATGAGCACAGTAAGAAATAAACTTAAAGTTTGGTTCTTCCTGAGGACATTCACTATATATTCCAGACCGCAGTCCTCAAGGCCAGGTTAGTCTTCCTAACCCCAGTAGGGTCCTAGTCTCGTCGTTACTTTTGGCCATTTGTCTATGACCATGCTCTCAACTTATAGTTGAGTATTGTGGCACTTTGGCCTGGCCTATTTCGATGCCAGAGTAGCTCACAGCTTGCCCTGAGTCCATTCCATCCCTCGTCGGGACCCTGCTTTTGGGGTGCTAGGAACTAAGAGCAACTGAGTTGATAAAGCAGATGCCCAGGAGTAAATATTATTGGAGTCAATCAGCTCCCAAGTTACAGTTACAAAACTGTCTTCCTGTGTCCATACAGAAAGGCCATTGCTTTAAGGTAAACTAAGTTCCCTGCGGCAAGGCTGAAAGGACAAACCCAGTGTTATCCTACAGGGGACTATGTGGGATAGTTGGATTGATTATAGGTCAGCTGCATGTAAGACAAGTGCCTTAGCCACTGAGCTCCAGTCTCTTTTACTAATATTGTAAAATCTGAAGTGTGTACACTTTTCCCTCTAGGGCACTAATGATTCTTCTGTAGTTCCTCTTGAATTCATCTCAAAATTTTCTTATCTACTTTTCATTTATTTTGAGTTTTTTTCCCCATCTTCTGTTTTCTAGAGGTTTTCTGCATTGAATCTTAGAATTCACTGATTCTGTTGTCAGCTGCTGCGTAATTTCTTGTGCTTTAATGGCTTTACCAATTGTCTCTTTGAACTCAATGAACAACGTCAACATTTCCTCTCTACAGTCTTTATCTTTTTATGGCTGGTCAGTACTGGTTGCGTCTTCAGGTTTCCTTTGCTCTCTAAGGGTGGTAGGGCTCTGAATTGCTTTCTCATTGCACCTCTTGCAATCTGAGCTGAGTCCTTCCAATTCACTGTGGCCCCCACGTGGTGTGCGGAGTTTAATGGGGGGACGAGCTGGCTGGTGCTCTCCTCATTCCCTGCCATAACTGTTAGGTGGGCCCAGTGTGGTTAAGTTTCATATTCTCTCAACTCTCAGCACAGGTTTTTAATTCTGATGAAGTATACTTGACCAAGTTTCATTTTATGGATCAATATTTTCATGTTATATTAAAGAACTTTTTGTCATAATTTAAGCCATTTAAGATTTTCTCTCAAGTTTTCCTCTGGGAGTTTCACAGCTTTACAAAGTACACTTAGACCTTTTAACCTATTTCGAGTTACCTGTGGATGTAAAATGTGAGGACTGGGTCAAGGTTCATTCTTGCCTGTGGACTTCCAAAGATGCTAGTGTCTTTTACTGGACAACTCATTTGTTCACTGAATTTCCTTTGAACTTTTGTCAAAAAAATCAATTGAATATATATGAATCTCTTCCTGGATTCTTTATTCTTTCCCTTCATCTGTGTATCTATTGCTTCACCAATACTATCTTCTTTGATCTCTTTATCTAAATTTATAGTAAGTCTTGAAAATCAAATAGTGTAAAAACTGTCCAACTTTCAAAAATAAAAAAACTTTTTTGAAACTTCTAGTTTCTTTCTTTGCTTTTTCACATACGTTTTAGAAAAATTTGTGATATCTAGCAAAAACTCCTAGAGTTTTGTTGCTGTGGTTTGGGAGAATCGACATCTTCACAATAATGGGTTTTTCCACTTTACAGTGTATTTATCCATAGTTTTAGATTTTTTTTTTTTAAGTAAAAGCAGCTTTTATTTAGGAATTATGGCGGGTAGCGGGGGAGACAGAGAGACAGCTGAGAGTACACATCTCAAGAAGGGCGATGGGTGGGAACCTGGGCAGCACATGTGCTTGGCAGTAAATGGGCACAGACAGCACATGTATCACGTTTAGGTTGTCTGTGGTTTCTTTCTTTTTTTCTTTCTTTCATTCGTTCATTCTTGCTTGCTTGCTTGCTTTTATGAAACTTTATTGAGATACTATGATTTTCAAAGTTGTTCACAATAGACTCGTTACAGGTCTTCGGTGTTCCAGCGCCAGCCCCACCAGCAGTGCGCTCCCCCTCCCTCCATGTCTTAGACCGAGTCCCCTGCACCCCCCCAAGCCCACCTCCCAAAACCGCCCCCTTAACAGGCACTGAATGATTGACCTTATATCGCTTGTTACAACATATATCACTTAAATGGCCTGGTATTTCCTGGTACTACTTGAGCCGCCTGTGTTGCTGGTTTCAAGCATGGAGCTTAGTGGGCTTCTACACAGTGTTCCTATCTGATTGCCTGTGCTTCTGTCAACTCGTCACACTGGGAAGGTGGGCGGTATCGCGGCCACTTATGCTTCAGGAGCTTTGGAGCTGAGACGATCTGCCGCCCGTGTCTGAGGTCGGGGTGAAGCTGGGCCGTTTCTGTGAGCGGAGGAGCCGGATGTGGGTGGGGCGCTGGCCCTTGCTAGGGAGGGGACCCCGAGTAAGAATCTAAGCCCACCCCCCACCCCTGTCCGATGAAGGCTGTGGAGATCTGAGCCCCGTGGTGGCGGGGCTTACCTGCGGCGACGCAGCTGCCGGGGTCTCTGAGGTCAGGCGTGAAGCTGGACCTTCCGTCTTTGATTCCTTTGACAGTGTTTTAGAGTTTCAAGTGTGCAGATCCTTCAGACATTTTCTTAAGTTTCTACCCAAATGGAATTTTTTTTTCCGGTGTGGGAGGTAATGTGATTCTCAATTGTACTTTGAAAAATTGTGTTGAGATGATTCTATCCCTTTTCTTCTTTAGTCTGTCAATATACTAAATTGTTAAATAATATATTATACTATATAATATATAATGTATAATATATTAGATTTAGTGTATGGACTAATGTGCAAAATTGCGTCTGTCAGTACACAATATACTACATTGCTTTGATTTTCAAAGCTGAGACAGACTTGCATCCCCAGGATAAACCTCACCTGATTGTGCCGTTCAGAGCTTACCCGGAGGGAAGTGCCGTGCACCCCTGCAGAGTCCAGGGTTTTGCTGTAGGTCCAGCGCTTCTCGGGGCGTCATGAGGACAACCGCGAGGGCAGTGTTGCTCATACCTGCCGGGCCTCTGCCGGTGGTTTGTCTACTTGTCCACTGAACGTGTCGGGCTCGTGGTCACAGCGAGCACTGCCCCCTCCACAGCGCAGTCCCAGGCTTCTCTAGCCCTGTCTGGTCCTTCGGGTGGGCCGACTGGTGGGCAGTTGCTCCAGGAGTCAGCTTGGCGTCCGTGGCTCGTTCCCTTGGCAGGCCCTCCCCCGACACGTGTCGCCTCCCGGGGCTGTGTTGCCGCTCTCTCCTACTCTGCTTCTCTGTCACACGGGGCGGCGAGGCTGGCTCCTCTGCCGGGCTCACCCGGCCTCGTGGGCTGAGTCGTGCCTCTTCCTCAAACCCGTTCCCCTTCCCCAGCCGGCAGGTGCTTTTCAGATCTCAGCTCTTGTGGCTTTTTGCCATTTCCCTAAGTGAGGGGTTGGCTTTTGCCTTTGTCATGGGCATTTTAGCCCCTGTCCCCCCCGCCCAGCCTAGAGGTGACGAGAAGGCAGACTGTCCGAGGAACCTTGTCTCTGGCTGCTGCTCTGTCCCCCAGGGCGGCGCAGGCTCGCCAAAGACACTTCCCTGGGCCCGCACGCCCAGGGCTGAAGGTCTCCCTCCAGCCGCCGGGGCTGCTCGGGGACCGTCCCTGTTCTCCCGCGGGCTCAGACTCAGGCCCCAGTACTTGAACACATTTCGACTGGACTCTTTATCAGCACCCAGGCAAGGAACTGCTCTTGCACTATTTTTCTCTTTTGAAACTTTTTAAGAATAAAGTTATTTCTCAAGCCATCAAGATTGACAGCAGTATTAATGCGTTAGGCTTGCAGTGGTTTGAAACCACAGCCACTGCTGGAGAACTAGTTTCTCTTCACCAAGTGAGCGTCATCAAGGTCTTCCCTCTCTCCCTCCCTCCCTGCCCCCTTCCTTTCCTCCCCCCCCCCCACACACACAGTGCCAGCCGTGGAACCCAGGTCTCGTGCGGGCCAGGCCCTCACTGTACCCATGGAGCTCAGCTCAACCTCTCCTGTGCGATTTTCAGTGTGTGTTTCGTTGGTGTGCTGCTGCCTCAGCTCTGATGGGTTCAGAAAAGGTACTGTTCAGTGTTTCTGTTTATGATAAAGCTAGGATAGAAGCTTTTTCTGTCTCTCTACAACCCAAGTGAAAACTATAGGCATTCCTTATTCTTCATCAGGGTTTACGCTTGTCATTGGTAACACTCATTTACTAGCTGTTTTCCTTCCTTTCTTTCTTTTTCCTTTTTTTTTTGGTGGCGGGGGGGGGGGGATACACCAGGCGATGCTCAGGAGTTATCCCTGGCTCTGTACTCAGGAATCACTCCTGGCAGTGCTCAAGGGAGCATATAGGATGCCGGAAATTGAACCTGTGTTCAAGGCAAATGCTCCCTCCCTCCTGCCCCCCCACCATGTCTCTCTCTCTCTCTCTGTCTCTCCCCTCACCACCCCCTTCCCCCTCTTTGGCCTCATAGGCCTTTTTCCAAAAAGAAAAAAAATTAAATGCCATTCCCTCATGAAGAGAATCTACATGGGGAAATATATAGAATCCATCTGGTTCTTCAAGTTTTAAAAAATGAGTAAATGTGTAATTTTTTTTCTCTGATTCCCAATTTTTAGAGAAAGACATCAAGTGTAATAGTTGCAGTGATTCTGAGTTTTGAAACAGCCAACTAATGGAAAAGCACTTGGTCCAATGCCATCCGGCAAGAGGCACCCAGGACCAATTAGCTTGAAACTGCTCTTCAGTTCAATATATTGGAAGATAAATGAAAGGATTGGGGTGGCAATTTTTTAACCTCAGATTTTGCTATTGTTGTATTTTGAAATAGTACCTGGCCATGGTACAAGTCCTAAGGCCTGGGTTAGGATCAAAACTTCCAAAATAGCCATGGTGGAAGCAAGGTTGAAATTCCCGTTATTTCAAGGGACCTGCACACTTGCTATTATTAACAGAAATCTTGTCTGGCTCCGTTGGCAGTCTCAGCTTTTATAAACCAGTCCAAGAGGCAGCTGATACCACAATAATAGGAAAAGGCTGGAAAAGCGCCATCTCTTTCTTTGAGTCAAAAGGCAGATGCCAGCTAGGAACATTACCTCATCTCGGCTCCCTCTCCCCCACCCCTCCCCCATCCCCCCACACCCTTCCACGAATAATTTAGTGTCTTTTTTTTTTTTTTAAATAGCCTGCCCCCAAGTTCAGCTGGCGGCTGGTGTGGGGAAAGGGGCAGAGCCCTGCCCTTTCCAGCTTCTCGCTGCTAGCCCGGCGCCTGGGGAAAGCTGGGCATCCTTCTGGACATGTCGTTGGCCGACTTGGGCCTCTGAGGCTGTAGTGAAAGGCACATGGGCGCAGTCACACCCTGGTCCCCAGTACAGCTGGGGGTGCCGTTTAGCCAGATGGGACACCGGGAGGAGAGAAGGCGAGATCTTGCTCGGCTGCAGAGTGAAGCTGGTTGCCGCCTTCTCTTAGAGGCTTCCCGGGTGAAATTACCAAGCAAAAGCATGGGGCTGGGGGTGTATGTTGTGGGGGGGGGGGGGCGCGTTTCTCACGTAAGAGCTAGGGCATTTGTTTTTAGCAGAGCATTTGACAATGTCCCTGACTCCTGTTTGAGAAGCACCATGAATTCATGGGAGCCAAGTGAGATATACTGAAAGTTTAAAAAAAAAAATTTTTTTTTGGTTTGTTTTGGGGCCACACCCAGCTGTGCTCAGGCTTTACTCTGAACTGCACCCAGGTGCCACTGCTGGGCGTTTTTGGGGACTGTAGGGGGCACCAGGGGTCAAACCCAGGTTGCCCGTACAAGGCAAGTATCCTATCCACCGTACTATTTCTCTAGCTCCTAAAAAATAGAATCTCTTGTGTTACATGTTTTTCTTTTTCTTTTTTTGGTCTTTGGGTCACACCCGGCGATGCTCAGGGGTCACTCCTGGCTCTGCACTCAGGAATCACTCCTCAAGGTACTCAGAGGATCATATGAGATGCCGGAGATTGAACCTGGGTCAAAACGCCCATCTCTCCTCACTCCAGACCCTACATTTGTTTTTAAATCTACATACTAAGGTATACAAAAGCAGCATGCATCTTGTTTGCATAGAAAGTTTTGAGAAAAATGGACCGCAGGAACTTCCAAATCTTTTTTTTATTAATTTATTTTTTTTTAATTAAATCACCATGTTGAAAGTTACAAAGCTTTCAGGGTTAAGTCTCAGTTACATAATGCTCGAACACCCATCCCTTCACCGGTGCATATATTCCACCACCAAGAACCACAGTAAACCTCCCCGCCACACCCCCGCCCCCAGCCCCCCATTTTCACTTTACTTTCTCCTTACTTTGATTGCATACAAACAAAAAAACTCACTATTATTGTTTGGAGTTCCCCCCCCAGAGTCGGACCTGCTGGAAAGGAAGCATTTGATAATTTGTTTTCCATTGCTGAGAATGAGGAGATATGAGGTGGTGTGGCCACAGTAGCGGCCATGAGGTTCTAGATTTCTGTATTTTAGTATTTTAGTGACTAAGTCCAGAGGGTTTTCTGCCAGAGGTTGCATCATTGCTAGTTCGTACCTCTCTGCTACTTTATATTCCACATGTGAGTGCAATCTTCCTGTGTTTGTCTCTTTCTTTCTGACTCATTTCACTCAACATGATACTTTCCATGTTGATCCACTTATATGCAAATTTCATGACTTCATGCTTTCTAACAGCTGCATAGTATTCCATTGTGTAGATGTACCAAAGTTTTTTTAGCCAGTCATCTGTTCTTGGGCATTCATTTTTTTTTCCAGATTCTGGCTATTGTAAACTGTGCTGCGATAAACATACAGGTGCAGATGTCATTCTGACTATACTTTTTTTGCTTCTCTGGGGTATATTCCCAGGAGTGGTATTGCTGGGTCAAATGGAAGCTCAATTTCTAATTTTTTGAGAATCGACCATATTGTTTTCCAAAAGGGCTGAACCAGTCGACATTCCCACCAGCAGTGTAGGAGGGTCTTTTAAAAAGTTTTTATTTTTCAATTTATTCATGTCATCATGACTGTTGCATCTACTTTGTCTTTTTAATCTGTCACAAGGTGGTACAAAGTTACAATTCCTCAGAAGCAATGACTCTGGTCAGACCTTCACTTCATTTTTTCCCTTTTTTGTAACCGCAGAGCTGAAACAGCCATTCATCCTTCTCCTTCATCCTGTGGGAGTGGACTGAGGAGGGAGGGTGCGGCAAGAAAGGTTGGGGGTACCCGGGAGTATTCACCATGCAGTGCTGACGGAGACACAGTCTCCGCTGTGAGGTAAACCCCTCCATGGGCGCAGGGCGCTGAACTGAGAAACATGCGCAGTCCGGTGGGAGAGTGTTGAGTCGGGGCCCGGGGCAGGCGCCTGTGCGGGCTGTGCATGCGAGGCGTTCTGTTGGCTTCCCTGGCGTCTGGACCCGCACCCCCCCCCCCCCGTCAGTGCTCAGGGCTCCGTCCTGCCTCTGCTCGGGGGTCACTCCTGACGCAGGTGCGGCCGAAGCGGCGGGTCTCTGTGTCTGTTCACGATTCCCGGGTTCTTCAGTATTTCCAAGAATGAAAACGTTGAAAAGGAAAGATGCTCAGACTCCGAGTTAGAAACTAGGGAAGTTTATAGGAAGGCAGAAGAGAGGAGAGAAGGAGCGCTCTGAGTGGGGAGGAGCTCAGCATGGACTAAGTTAACGGTCGCTCTTTTGGGAGACTTGTATAGGGAAACCGGGTGTTGGTAGGACAGAGAGTGCAGGCATCTGCCGGGTGGTGGGGCTCGTTTGTCTTTCTGGTCACCTGCCTTGGAGATTGTTGATTTTCTTAGTCTTTTTTTTCCCTTTTCCCTTTTCGGGTCACACCAGCGATGCTCAGGGGTTACTCCTGGCTCTGCACCCAGGAATTACTCCTGGCGGTGCATGGGGGACCATATGGGATGCCAGGGATCGAACCCAAGTCTACCACATGTGAAGCAAATGCCCTGCCTGCTGTACTATCACTCCGGACCCTCATTATCTTAGTCTTGTGACTCCTAGTTCTGGGACAGAAGAGTGAGGTCCAGGTGAATGCCAGGAATGTTAACGATAGGGCCCTGGGGACGGGGCGTGATTGGTCCTGGGGAAAATGGAACTCCTGGGGAAGGGAAACTGAGGGCTCCCCGCTTATTGTCAAGGAAACAGGCTTCCTCTGTCCTCAGCCATGCTCCGGGGAGCTTGTGTCGTGTCAGGGATTGAGCCCAGGGCTGCCAGCTTCTGGGCCAGACCTTAACCCCTGTCCCCGCTCAAGCCGGTAGCCATTGTTGACATATTCAGGGGAACATTCTCAGCAGCCATGCCAGCCAGATCAGTGACAACAGCAAATTTTGTGTGACCTCTTGGCTTTTCTCATTTGCTTGTTTTTGCTCTTTTAAAGTCATCTGGTTTGTTTTTTCCCCAGGAAAAATTTTCTATGTAATAAAGAAGGAAAAAAAAAGCAGCACCTGCCAGATTGTTTCCGTTTTTCTGCAGAACATTTCCTTCTGAGTACTGATTTTTTCCTTGCTGCTGTTGGGACTGGAGCGATAGCACAGCGGGTAGGGCGTTTGCCTTGATTTGGCCGACCCGGGTTCGATTCTTCCCTCCCTCTCGGAGAGCCTGGCTGGCTACTGAGAGTATTCGATATGCCGAAAACAGTAACAACAAATCTCACAATGAAGACATTACTGGTGCCCACTCGAACGAGCAAATCGATGAACGACGGGATGACAGTGCTTACGACAGTGCTTCAGTGCTGTTGGGATTGGAGACCCCTGTTTCAGTGAGCAGAGGTGTTGGAGGGTGGAGGCCGTGTGTCCGTTGGCATTTGTGCGCGCCTTTCAGAGAGTGTACCGGCCCTCTCCAGGTGGGAAAAGAAACACGGGAGGGAGCCGTCCTCACGTCAGCTTCCAGCCACACTGGCAAGGAGCAGCCTTCTGTTTAGATCCCAGCATTTTTATTGTTGTTGTTGGGTCATACCCGGCAATGCACACGGGTTACTCCTGGCTCTGCACTCAGGAATTACTCCTGGCGGTGCTCAAGGGACCATATGGGATGCTGGGAATCGAACCCAGGTCGGCTACATGCAAGGTAAATGCCCTACTCGCTGTGCTATCGCTCCAACCCCCGTACATCCCAGCATTTTCAGATTGTAACTGAAACCCAGCTGTGGCTACCAAAAACTAAAAAATAAAAAAGTGACGATGTGGGTGGATTGATACTTCTGCCTATTCCGGTAATCACTGAGCGGTGAAAGGCATTACTCAGATGTTAATGAGTAGATTTGACAATGAAAGTATAAACAGAACTGCTGAGTTAATGCTACCCACTCGGGTCTCTTCCGTGGTGCCCACAACGGGGAGACCCTCTTTGGACACCCAGAGCTGTAGGGCTTCCTAAGAATTAAGTGTCTCGCACACTTAGCAGGCTAATTACTCACCGTTTCTTAGCAGAGCCCGCATGCGTCACTCCTCTCCTGGTGTCACATCCTGTCAAGCATTGCAGGCTGCAGATCGAACCCATTTTCTTCTTTACAATCAAAGCTAAAATATCCCGTTTGTTTTTCTAAACGCTGAACTTAAGCAACTTATTTCAGCTTAGTTGCACAATAGTGCAGGTTTAAGTAAGAGATACAGTACCTCTGACAGTACTTCATACTTAGTGTAGGCAAGAGATAGAGTAAGTCTTGAAGTGAGTTGACCTTTTGCTTACCCATCCATGAAGTCCTCTATCTGAGTGACTGCAGTTCACTAAGTGACTTAAACATTTTATAGATTGGGGCCAGAGCGATAGTACAGCAGCTAGGTGCTTCCCTTGCACACAGCCGATCTAGGTTCAATCCTTGATACCCTATATGGTCCCCCAGCACTACCAGGACTGATTCCTACGTGCAGAGCCAGGAATAATCCCTGAGCATGGCCCAGTATGGCTCAAAAACACAAAAACAAACAGAAAGAATTCTATAGATTGTCACGTTTACGCACATGACAACTTAAATATTCAAGTTGGCCTGTACAATTTTATGTCGCAGGAGTTCTCAGTGTGCACGTTCAGTATTTCAAGACATTAAATTTAATAGGAGAGGATTAAGAATATGGGCCTTCGTGAAAACTCTCCTCAGTTCTGTGAGATGAATAAAGCTGGAAGAACCTTGTGCCTCAAGACCCCGGTGAGCTCTCACACTGTTACTGTGATGGAAGCTGCTGGAACATGAAACAAAACCCGTACCCCATCCCAGGAGGTAGCTGGTAACTCGGAACCCTGTCCTGATAGACGACTAGAAAGTGGGTCTTGGCCCCGGAACTAAGGGGAATTTGGAGTCAGGATGTCCCTGGCAGGCAGAGACAGAAGCCACATTTCTTTCTTTCTTTCTTTTTTTTTTTTGGTTTTTGGGTCACACCCGGCAATGCACAGGGGTTACTCCTGGTTCTTCACTCAGGAATTACCCCTGGCGGTGCTCAGGGGACCATATGGGATGCTGGGATATGGGATGCTGGGATTAGAACCCGGGTCGGCCGTGTGCAAGGCAAACGCCCTACCCGCTGTGCTATTGCTCCAGCCCCCTGAAGCCACCTTTCTGAGGCCCCCGTGAGAGTGTGCCCTGAGCCCCTGTGTTGGCTTTGGTGTCAGCCTTTGTGATTGTCTGCAGTTGTCCACAGCCCTGGGGCACCAGAGTCCAGCTTGCCTCCCACCGGGGAGGTCCCAGCCACAGGCGATGGGGGCGCAGGGTGGCACCCACATTGTTCTAAGTGCCCGGTGGGCCGCGCCCACCATCCAGGCGGGAGTCCTGAGGACCCAAGGTGGGGAGCCGCAGTGGGGCCCGTGCCCATCTCGTCCAGCCTTTCAGTAGGTGGGTGCCCCTCCCAGTTGTAAGAGCGATCCACACTCCCCCGACAGTGCAGGTCAGCAGGAGGAAAGCGAGATAACCCACAGCCCCACCACCCAGAGAATGACCACTCAGCGTTGGAGGCACTGCTGCCCCTCGGGCAGGTGCCCCGGCAAAGGGCGAAATTCTCTGCAGCACCGGGGTCTCTTCTCTGCTGCCCGAGCCGCCAGGAGGCCAGCCCGTGGTCACCGTGCCTGACGGGCTTCCCTGCCCCCGATGACAGAGCCACAGACAGTCCGGGGGCGGGGGTGCGGGCTAGCATCACCGTTTTGCCGGGGAGACTGCAGGAGAGAGACCAGAAACCCCTGCCGTGCGCGGGGATACGCTGGAGACCAGCCTGGGGTGGGCAGGTCTGAAGCAGGAGCACGGTGAGGATGGGAGCAAGGCCGACCGAGAGCAGAGCAAGGGCCAGGGCGACAGCGAGCCCGATCCTAGTCCCGGCCCCGTGCGTGGGCGCCGCCAACAGCGAGGAAGAGCAGGGGTGATCTGTCCACGCATCCGTGGCTAAGGCGCGGCTGCAGGCGGGGCCAAGGCGGGAGAGGAGACGCGTCACTGGGGGTCTCTGAAGGGAGCTTATCTCTGAGGACTTTTCTCTGGGAGAGGTGCAGAGGTGGGAGCACATCTAGGACCCCCTGTCACAGACCCTTTTTCCCGTGACGCCAGCTTCCCTGTGGAACGAAGGTACCATAAGTCACTCTGTCCGGTCTCTCTCTTAGTCAGAGTCTATTCCCGAAGGGACACTTTGGTGGCTTTTGTTTTCATTGCTAGGCGGGGGTGGGGGTGGGTTTTGGGCCTGGTGGTGTCTGGGGGGCTTGGCATGCAGAGCCGGTGCCGCAGCCCTCGGGCCATCTCCCAGGCCCGGCCCCTCGTAGAACGCTCTCTTCTCTGATGACTGGGGAATGGGCAGGATCTGGGGGGCAGGCGTGCGGCTGCCGCTGTCCCGTGCTGCCCACAGGTGTCAGCCTCAGGGAGCTACTGTTCATGTCTGACGCGCACGGGCTGCTGTCTCGTCCTGAATCAGAAACCCAGAACCTCCGAGGCAGAGCCAAGCCTCCCTCCCTCCTCTTGGGTCCCCCCCTGACCGGCTCCCTGTCGGCTTGGCTACATTTTGCTGCTTGCTTCCCCCCCCCCCCCCCCGCCCATCTCAAAGCAAAAATACCTAGTGGGAATCAAAAATAGTTCAATTCAGAGTTGGCACCAAGACAGAAAATCCTTTGTAGGTAAACAGCCCACGAGCCAGGCGCCTCCGGGGCTCCTTCACCCCCCACAAGTGCTCACGGATGGAGGCCACTGTCAGTCATCTGGGGCTGTCTCTTTGACAGAAATTTCTAGCACACTTGTTTGAGAACAGTGCTTTTAATGTGGACGCACCGGTTCCTTGTGAGCCGCGGCATTTGTTTTGTTAGTTTGATCATTAGGCTCACGTGGACTGGGCCTTAAGATACTCTGATCTGGGGCTGGCGCGATAGCACAGCGGCTAGGGCATTTGCCTTGCACGTGGCCGACCCGGGTTCAATTCCCAGCATCCCATATGGTTCCCTGAGCACCGCCAAGAGTTGGTTCCTGAGTGCATGAGCCAGGAGTAACTCCTGTGCATCGCTGGGTGTGATCCAAAAAGCCAAAAAAAAAAAAAAAGATATTCTGATTTTATGTGGGGCTGTGACCCCAGGTTCCTCCAGCTCCTGGCGAGTAGAAACCGGGACAGACAGACTTGACCGTCACCCGATCTGCGTCTCTCAGGGGCTCTTTCTTACTCCCAGCTACACGCATTCTTCCATGTGTTGTGTCGTGTTGCTAGTGAGGGAGAAAAAAAAGGCAAGAGTTGTGTGTTGGTTTCCGTTTATCCTAGACTCACAAATAGCTTCCAGAGTGGTCTGGTTCCATCACGTGGCCATTCTCCAAGGATCCAAACTATTTATAAGGCGGGTGTGCTTAGTAACGGGGACAGAATGGGTATTTCTTTTTCCACAGATCTCAGTCAGGGACCAGTTTTCCCTGTGTTCGCGTCTGTGTTATATAAATCTGCTTTTGTTGTAACCCAGAACCAAAATTGTGCAGTATTTGAGGAAGATTACTATAAATATTAAGCTGATTAAAATTACATTGTAATCATCTGCTCAGGGGGGGGGGAGAAATGCAAACGGGTTAATCACGCTATTGTGGGAAATGCACTTGTAGGACTGTAAAATAATATTCACCCACAAATAAGAAGGGGACGGACGCAGTCAGCGGGGTGTGGGGGAGAAACAGGGTACAGGACTGTTGGCTGGAGAAATTGATTTGGTGGCCATGGAAAAATACCCTGTGAAAAACCACTGGAAGGTACTTGGCAGAGTGTCAGTCATCCTTTCTCAGGAACAGGACTTTTATTTTCTGGTTTCAGCTTAACTTCCTTATTTCACAAATTTCTGCAAAATCTTTCTGTCACTGTATCACTGTCATCCCGATGCTCATCAATTTGCTCGAGCGGGCACCAGTAACATCTCCATTGTGAGACTTGTTACTGTTTTTGGCATATCAAATACGCCACAAGGAGCTTGCCTGGCTCTGCCGTGAGGGCGGGATACTCTCGGTAGCTTGCTGGGCTCTCCGAGAGGGATGAAGGAATCGAACCCGGGTTGGCTGGGTGCAAGGCAAATGCCCTACCGCTGTGCTATCGCTCCAGCCCTTTCTAAGGGGGACAGATATTCCAGTAAACCTGCACAGTGCTGGCTGCCTCGGGATGAGCCCGGTGCTTCTCTGTGCGCTCCAGAGTTTTACTCAGCAATTTTCTTTGGAGAGCAGTGCTGGGACTCGGTACCTCCTGTCGGCCCCACCAGCCCCTGCTGGCCTCTGGGGGAGTTCGAGTAGACAGAGCTGAGTTCGGGCACAGAGTCCCCCAGATCCTGTCCCCCCAGATCCTGCCCCTCCCCCAGAATCTGCCCCTCCCCCAGATCCTGCCCCCCCAGATCCTGCCTCTCCCCCAGATCCTGTCCCCCCAGATCCTGCTCCTCCCCCAAATCCTGTTCCCCCAGATCCTGCCCCTCCCCCAGATCCTGTCCTCTCCAGTTTCTGTGTCCCCCAGATCCTGTCGTGTGTCCCCCACCCCTCTACGCCGTGCCTCCTCTTTCCCGGAACCCTTCGAGGCCGTCGGGGCCTCTCCTGGCTTTGCTCTCCGAGGACCCGGAGCACTGTGGTGCCGCAGGGCCGTCTGTCCTCTGCCCCGGCCCGGCTGTGCGGGTGGGTTCTGGGTCCTCTCTCCCAGGGGGGCGGGAGAGCACTTTCCTTCTGTCCTTGCAGAGTTCACCTCCCAGCCCCGGCGTGCAGGGCTCCCCACACACCCTCCCGTGCCAGCCCCCCTCCCCCCCCCCCCCCCCCCGTGGCATTTTGTTTTCCGTTTTCAGCAGAGGAAACAGTTTGCTCCGGGCGCGGGGCTGGACGGCTGTGCAGCGCGTGCGCGGCTTGGGAAGATGAAGTGTTTAATGAGTGTCTTCTGGAGGAAGGGACATCTGTCTGGCACACCTGCTGTCTTCATTAGAACTTTAAATAAGCCGTGCCCCGGGGGAGAGCGGGCCCTCCACGCTGTGACAAAGATAAATTTTAAGCCCAAGTAATTGACTATTGTGTGCAGAGGCCCCTCTGTGGGCCGCGTTGGGGGGGCGGGTGGTGCAGGAGGCCAGTGCACCCCGGCTCCCAGAGCTCGCGCCTAGCCTGCCCCTCGGTGGGCGCGGCTCCCGCTGTCATCCTCGAGTCCCTGTTTGCTTCTCTGTCACCCCAGCGTCTGGGCAGTGCCTGCTGGGGAGCTGGGCGGAGGCTTCAGGCTTTCGTGGAGGTGCTCAGAGGAGGGCAGCCGGGTGGCTGTGCCCGGTGCCTGGGCATGTGGAGGCCCCAGACTTACTTGGCCCACCATCCCTTTTTCAGAGAAAAATAATCGCCCCAGGTCCCGTCGGGAAATCTGCCCGTAAACCCAGCAGAAAGTAACCCTGCACAAATTGGATCGCACTCAGCCCCCGTCGTGGGGAGGGCAGTAACCCCGCCCCAGGAAAGACCCCTCGGCTGGTGGCCAGGGTCCTGCACACAGACGGGACGGAGGGCCATTTGGGCACAGCCTCGCCACGCACGGTTTCACCACCAGTGGCTGTCGGCCTCTCACTCGCCCGAGGAGGAGCTAATCTGCCGCCCGATTCCCCTGTGCCCTACACCAGAGTTTCCGCGGCCGCGTCGCGGGGCTTTGGCACTTGGACTCGGAGGCTTTGTCCGCTGAGAGCAGCGGCGGCTCGGGCACAGCTGCCGTGCTCCGGCTCCCAGACCTTGACACCGGGCAAGGGGCACATCTTGGGAGTTAATGAGCAATTAGGATGTTCTTTCCTGTCAATTAGCTGGCAGAATAATGAGATCAAATGAGCACTGACCTTAAAAACACTCAGACTTGGATTTTCTACAAAGCCTGTCTTTTTTTTTTTCTTTTTTTCTTTTTCCTGCCATTTCTCATGACAAGAGCAGACAAACAACAGTTTAACAGGAAAATTTCAGGGAGAGGGGGGCAAAAAATCGCACCTCCAGGGCACAGAGCAGTATGCTGGCAAGACCGCGCCCTTGGTCGGAGACATCAGTCCCGGAGCTCCTCCTGGTAGCTCCTGTCTTCTGCCCTCAGCAGGGCGTCTGCGAGAGAGGCCTGCAGGGAGGGAGCGAGCATGTGTTCTCCTGCAGAGGAAAGTATACAGAGCCAATGTTTGGGGGGGTCCAAGATAGACCCTCCGCTTGACTCTTCTGCCCCTAGGGCCCATCTCCGGATCCTTCCCGTCCTCGAGTGTGATGAGAAACAAACGGATGATTCGTGCCAAGGAGCAGAGGCGGGTGAGGTCTGGGGCCACACCAGGCTGGTGGTGCTGAGGACAGGTGGTTCCAGGGATCCAACTCAAGGCCTCACGCTGGCTCGGCCTGTCCCCTAGCGTTTGAGTTCCTGCCCTGGCCCCGAAAGCGGCTTTTTTATGGCAAGACGCAGCTCCCTGACGTCGGGGAGAGCTAAATATATTCGTGACTGCAGTGAGCTCACTCGGTTTCTGAGAAACGGAGCCCCGTTGTCCCGTGTGCTTCAATAAATCAGTGGAGACTGGGGGTGCATCGAGGGCGCTAACTCAAAAAAGACCAAGCTTCAAAAAGAGACCAAGAATGTGAAAGAAACTCAAGGAGATGTTTGGGAGGGTTTGATGGCTCTCAGTCCTGGCTGCTTGTTGGAATCACCAGCGCGGCTTTCTAAAATTACTCCTCTCGGGCTTGCAAATAAATCAGGATCCACAGCTGGTGGGCTGGCACGGAGGGGCAGGGGCGGCAGGGAGGGTCTGTACCCACTCCCCAGGTGCTGCACACATCCTTCCTTCAGGCCGGGGCTGCCTTGAGGGTCAAGGTGAGAGGTGCCCCCTGGCTTCTGCCTGTCTCTCTCTCTCAAGAACTGGAGCAGGAAGTAATGGCTCCCCACTCCCTTTTTGTTTGTTTGTTTTTTTTTTAGTTGAATATACATACAGTTCTACTCATTTCAGGAGTTAGATGTATTTCCTAAATTATTTATGTGAGATTTGACAAAATAATCTGGACCATTCACTGTGCCTAAGATGAAGAGGAAAACAAAGACCCCCCCCCCATGAAGATTAACAAAGGCCCCTTCTGGGCCTGCAGGGAACAGTGGATGGACGCAGAGGGAAGGAAGGGAGAAGGTAGAGGAACTAGGAACCAGCCCCACTTCCAATGAGAGAAGTGGCTCTTATGTGGGGAGAATAAAGGCTTGTCAAGGAGAAGGGCAGCTAGCTGGTGGTCGGGAATGTTTGGGGGTGGAGGGAGGGAGGGATGGAGGAGGGAGAGAGGGAAGAGGAGAAGGGAGAGAGGATGGTTTCCTAATACATCTCCACGGACAAAAAAAAAGAAATCATTAAGCCCAACTTAGACCACATACCAATTCTGAGTACTAACCATGCAATTAAGAAAATGCAAAATGACATGATTTTGTTTATTCTATTCTCTAGGCTTAAGTATTTACTGATGAGGAATGTTAACACAATGCAGTGAATTTTAATGGTTATTGCTTGGAGAGCTGCTTTTAAACTTTTTTTTTTTTTTTTTGCTTTTTAACATGTTTTTTATTAGAGAGGAATGAAAAATCTTTCAGGCCTTTTAGTGGAAAGGCAAGTCGCCGTATATGAGTGCACCCATTAGCGATGATTATAACCTGGCAACCCAACTGTGTTGTTTAAGGCACGCTCAGCCGCTGCGCCTACAGACCGGGGAGAAATGTTCCCCCCGAGAGCCCGTGGGAGTCACACAGGCTTCTGCTGCGTGGTTACTCCTGGGCCCGAACTCCGTGTGTTCCTTGGCCATGGTGCGTGGTGGTTTCCAGCCTGCGTGGTCGTGACCTCACCACCTGTGACCATCCTGTCCTGGAGTCCGGGCCGTTGCATTTCTTCTCACAGCCTTTGTTGGTGCCCCAAGTTGCAAGGCAATGTGTGTGTTTGTGTGTGTGTGTGTGTGTGTGTGTGTGTGTGTGTGTTGTAGGCAGTTGGACACGGACAGAGTTCTGTGAAAAGTAGCCATGTGTGTACTCACTTCACCTTTCCTGAAGGTCATCCCCACGTCCCTTACAAACGTGCATGCACACACACATCTACACATACACGCACGCACACACACTCACACAGAGACACACCTTAAAGACTGTCGGCGCCTGCCTTTGATCAGAAAAGCATCGACTGAGCAACTAGAGCCAAGAGGCAGCGCGAGGGTCTTTACAAGTAGGTTCCAGAGGTAGCTGGGTGACAGGTGAGGGACTCCAGAGTTGACGGGGAAACTGTGGGTCGCACTGAAGAGGAATGCCTCTGCCGCATAGCAGTAAATGTCGCTCCTCTGGTTGTCCCAGCTGCCCTGGCTGGTGCCATGGCACCCCCTTCCCTCCTCTCCCCAGACCCCTCCGCCAGCCGAGTTCCTGTGGCTTGTGTCCACTGTGACGGAAAAACCACCCAGGAGCTGGAGGCTGTGCCAGGGAGCTAGGAGGGATGGGCCAGGCAGCGTCCTCGTCCTTGAGGAACTCTAGACCAGGAAGTGAGGAGGGAAGGAGGAAAGAAGGAAGGAAGGGAAGGAAGGAGGGAGGGAGGCAGGGAGGAAGGAAAGATAGGAAGGAGGAAGGAAGGAAAAGGGGGAGGGAGAGAAAGGGGGAGGGAGGGCAACAAGCAGGGAGTGGGGAGAGAGGGAGGGGAGGGAGCAAGGGAGGGACGGAGAGAGGGAGGGAGGGATTGAGGGAGGGAGGGAAGAGGGAGGGAGGGAGGAGGGAGGAGGGAGGGAGGGAGGGAGAAAAGAAGGGAGGGAGGGAGGGAGGGAGGGAGGGAGGGAGGAAGGGAGGGGCTGAGGGAGGGAGGACGGGACGGAGGGCGGGACGGAGGGCGGGTGGGAGGTGCCATCCCGGAGAATGAGAGGTGAGTGTGTCGGGGGAGCAGAGGAGAAGCTGCCCAGAGATGCCGTGGGGCAGGTCACCGGGCATTGAGAGCCCAGAGGGCCTCTGTGGGCCCCAGCCTGACCACTGTGCTTCCGAGGCTGCCTCTGAGGGGGTGTTTGGGGGAGGTGGGAGCTTGTTTGCACATCCCTCTCAGCACTGGGCCCCAGGAGCCTGCGTGCTTGGCGTGCAGGACCCTGAAAGTCGAGTAAGGTGTCAGAGGCATTACGAGATCACCGCAGCTGCGTTTGTAGTTCAGCCCTCTTGTGCGAGGTCACCCAGTCCCCTTCCCCAGGGAGGGTCAGCAGCTCTTCTGCGTGTTCAGTATCACTCTTCGTTCAGTGGTGGTGTAGTATGTAGCTTTGGGGGTTCCAGGGTCACTGAACTTTGTCATTGGGACCAGTTGCATCGAGGAAGAAATTGTTGTTGGGGGGTGGTGTTTGCCCACCCAGCCTGACTTCTGGTGTTTCTGGGCACAGAGAGTCCAGGATGAAGATGTGGGCCTGTGTCCTGCCCTCAGAGATTGCCATCCCGGTGCCTTTGAATTGCCCTAAGGACTCCCCGGCCCTGGTTGCTCTTGCCAAAGGCCAGGGCTTCTGCGTGGGCCCCTAAGGCGGGGAGCTGATGGCGGTTCACAAGTGGGCAGAGCTTTGTCTGCGTCGGCTCATGACTTACCACCCTCATAAACACCCCCAGGTGTCCCCTGTGAGAGATGTCGAAGGAGCGCAGGGAGATGCCAGGGGCTGGCCTGATGGAGGAGCGGGCACCGGGCGGTGGGCAGCGCTGCCAATGCTGGCTGGCGCTCGGGATGAGCAGATACCCGGGATTGGGCCGCCCGTGACAATAGGAGGTTATGTGGCATTGCCTGGCACTTGTCTGTGAACCCAGGTGATGGTCCAAAGTTTGTCTTAGGAAAAATCGTGTCTGTTTGTTAGGACCAGAAGAGGAAGTGTTTATGGAAGTACCTTGCAACGTGTCACGTCAACTATAAAAACAGCACAAGGGCTAAGACCGTTGTTGCCACGTGGACAGCCGACCTGGCCTTGATCCCTGGCCCCATGTATGGTTCCCCGAGACCTGCCCAGGCTCTGCCCAACGCCCAGAGCCAGGAGAAGGCCCTGAGCACTGCCAGGTGGGGCCCAGAAAACAGAAGTGAAAGCCAAGCATGGAGTCCAAAGATGCTGATTTTGTTGTTAGAGGGAGTCTTGTCATTTCTCCCAATCTGCAAAGGTTAATTTTCACAGCTTATTCTTACTCAAGTATAATTGACTTACGGTAAACTACACTTGTGTTGAATGCACAGCCTGAGTCTCCTTGACATATATATGTCATAGGTCATATATGTGACCTATGAAATGACCATCGTATCCCTCATGATGGTCAGACGTAG
The DNA here is from genome assembly GCF_027595985.1 of Sorex araneus. Lineage (NCBI taxonomy): Eukaryota > Metazoa > Chordata > Mammalia > Eulipotyphla > Soricidae > Sorex > Sorex araneus. Next base: position 260,693,251 of record NC_073313.1, read on the forward strand.
AAGATCTTGAGCTGGGCTGGCGGAGGAGCTTGGCGGATGCTCTGGGCCCTCTGGGGATGCCCCGGAGCGTGGCAGAGGCCCTGAGACATGGGCTGTTTAAAGTCAGCAGTTCGCATCTTGGCAGAAACCTGCCGCAGAACCCAGAATGAGGATCGTCCCACCTTTGGTGAACTGTTGCCAGGCTGGTACTTAAGGGAATTAAAATGGGATGACTTGCTCAACCAGCCTTACTTAAAAATTGTTTGTGGCTCTTGGTTTATGGTGGTTATCAGGTGAGGCTTGACCGACCGTCACCGTCTCTTTATTATGGGTCTGGCGACATACAGTTAAGGCAGAAGCTTAGTGAAGTCGGGGCTTGGCGGGAAAAGCCCTCTCGTCCCTCTGTAAAGGTCCCTGGCATCTCACTCTCACACCTGGGGTGGGACTTGGCACCCCTCTGAAGGGACTCATGGGGAATTCTTCCTCCTTTGGGGCCCCAGAACCTGGTGCCTGAGACAGGAGATGAGGGGCAGGAAGGGCTGCAGGCACAGGGAAGGCTCGTGGAGTTGGGACACCCTTCTCCTTGCCTTCCCCCCCCCTCCAGATGTTTGCTGTCTCCACTCACCCACGACCGCCTCGCTCCCCTCCTTCAGTTACTGCAGAAACGACCCTGAGAGTCCAGTCTTGGCCCCTGCTTCAGTCAGTGTCAGATCTTCCCAGAAAGGTGGTGGTGGCGTGTGCTTCCAGCACCAACATCTCACAGCCCCTGCACGAACCAGGAGGGCCCCGGGCTGGAGGTCTGCGTATTTGTCCTTTGCCCAGAAGGTGCAGTGCCATGCCATCACAGCTTAAAAGTCCACTAGTTTTCGGCGTTTTAAAATTTTGTATCGGCCACTCATTGGCTCCCCACACGGTGGCATCTCGGGGGCAGAGCGTCTCACCCCCTCATGCCTGTCGCCAGTTTTATTTCTTTCCAAGTATGTTCACTTTCAGCATTCCTATTTTTTCTTTCTTCTTGGGTCACACCCGATGATGCACAGGGGTTACTCCTGACTCTGCACTCAGGAACCACTCCTGGCAGTGCTCAGGGGACCATATGGGATGCTGGGAATCCAACCCGGGTGGGCTGCGTGCAAGGCAAACGCCCTACCCGCTGTGCTATTGCTCCTGCCCCAGTATTCCTATTCCATGGGAGTGAAACCATCCAGTGATTGTCCTTTACTTCCTTACTTATTTCATTTGGCATTATCACCTCAGGTTCCACTCATTGTGTGCCAGAGGGCATCACGTCACCAGTTTCAGTGGCAGAATGTTATTCCATTGAGTATTAATACCGCAGCTTCTCCGCCCATGTGGATAGAGGTAGATTCTGTGCCTCAGCTACTGTGAGTTACGCAGCTCTGAATAGCAAAGTCCTATGGATTAGTGTTTTCATGACCCTCGGATCAATAAGGACTCGGATCGGTATTCTGAATTGCATGAAATTTAGAAATGAATGATGGTAGACCCGAGATGTGATCCAGGTGTCGCTGGCCAGAGCTTTTAATGACTGCGTGTCTCCCCAAGATCTCACTCTAGGAAAACTCACTTCCTTTTCTGCCCTGTTCCTTCGAGCAGTGACCCTGAGGACAAGGGCAGCTACGCATAGCTTGGTTTGTGCTGGGGCCTGGCCTCAACCCTTCACCTTAGCGCTCACCATCATCCTTTGCAAGTTCTGTTTCTATCTCTCTATTCAGATGCTGAAACCAAGGCACAGAGGTTCAATCACTGTCCACTTACCCAAGATGACAGAGAGATAAAACTTGTGTTTGGGGGCTGGAGTGATAACACAGCGGGGAGGGCATTTGCTTTGCACGCGGCCAACCCGGGTTTGATTCCCAGCATCCCATATGGTTTCCCCAAGCACTGCCAGGAGTAATTCCTGAGTGTAGAGCTAGGAGTAATCCCTGAGCATCACCGGGTGTGACCCAAAAAGTTAAAAAAGAAACAAATGAAAACTTGTGTTTGAACTCTGGTTCTTAACCCAGCCATCCTTACCCCTATCATTTCAGTAGTTCTTAAAACTTAAGTTGTAATAGACCTCAGCTGATCGGAGACACCGGAACTCCTTCCAGCTCATTTCAACTCTGCCGGCTACTCTTTTCCTATTTTCCAAGAATTTGTGGAATTCTCTACTCATCCGTGCTCCAGGACCTCGAAGAGTAATGATACATGAGCTATTCTGTCCAAAGGCGAAACTGAGACTAGTACAAGGGAGAATAAATAGCAAATTCATTAACTCAGAATCTATTTACAGTCAATTCCCAAGGCTGGTTGTGCAGGCAGCGTCTCTACATCATTTAGAGTTGCTAATAAATGAAAGTCTTTGCATCTTTCCAAGTGTCTTGATATTTACACGTCTCATATTTTACCATAGGAAGCGGTTTGAACAAGCATATTCATGTGTTGACAGTTCTAATTAATAAAAGTAATTAGTCCTGACAGTAGAACTGTGGAAAGAAGACCCATTCATAAATTTGCTAATTGTGTTACTCTGCTTAGAATTTAATCGCAGTCTAGTCTTTCATCATTTCTGCATATGGGCAAAAGGCCGTCTTCCTAAATTCTCAGACTTCCACATTTATTTCTGGTAAAGGATTTTTTTTTAATAGATTTATCCTTAGAACTGAATTTTCTAGTGTGCGGGAACGGGTGAAGCATCGAGAGCTTTCTGGGCAGAAGAGCCAGGCCAGGAAGGAAGAGGGGACGGAGGAGGGAGTAAGACCTCGGGGAGACTCATCTACTTTCTTTCTGCTTCTGAGTCTCTTGCCTTTGTGTGCACCGACGCTGGTGCCTTGTCTGAAAACCAAGACCGTTTTGTTTAGGCTGTCAGTCTGTGTACGACACAGAAAACCTGAAGGTGATTCGTTATATGATCCGAAGTTGATCCCTGTTCTCAGGGTTCAGGGTTCCTTAACTGTTGCCCAGCTGACTGTTGGGGTGGGGTGGCCTGCTTCTTGCATGGGGTGGGAATGTCCTGTGCATTTTGGAATGTGGCATCTAGCTTGTATCACTGTCTGTTCATCGATTTGCTCGAGTGGGCGCCAGTAATGTCTCCTCCATCCATCCCTGTTGCATGATAATGTAGCCCGATGGCATATTGGGGGCTCTTTCGGGGTCAGGGGAATGAGGACCATCGTTGTTACTGTTTTGGGCATATCAAGTACACCACGAGTAGCTTTCCAGGCTCTTCAAGAGGGACGGAGGCTTTCGGGGCAGCCTCTAATCGCCTCTACATAGATTTAAATAGATTTAAATAAAAATTTAAATAGATTTAAACACTTTGCAGGTGTTCCCAGTCTACCGAATGTAAGCTTTTGGTCTCGAGCTGTCCCAGCCAGAAATCCCTCCACCCCTGGCCTTGCCTGCGGTGGGGTTAGAGGGTTGGGTAAGGGCAGCTTCCCCTGGACCCCGGCTGAGAGTCCCTGCATCAGGGTCGGCGGCGCTTGTGTGCAGGGTCCTTGCGTGGAGCCAGCTTAGCCAGGGCAGGCCAGTGCTTCCGGGAAAGATCTGGCCCTCTGAAAGGCAGACTCGGAAGGCGGGTCCCTGAGCGTGATGCCTCCTACGGGAAGGGCCAGGTCTTCTCCCGAGAGAGAAGATCGAGCATCGCCTGGCCCCGGACCCAGATCCTCTTTGCTCCTCCCGTCAGCTGCTCTCATCCCCGAGAATGGATGGTTCGACTGTTCCCTGCTCGCCTCTCCCTTCCCTGGGACCCGCCCCGGTCCTGGCCCCCTCCCTGTCCCATGCAGGGTTCCCCTTTTCACTCATTCTTTTGCCGGGCCCTCATGTGTCCTGGCCATTCACTCGGTCTCAGAGTCCTCCTTCGGACCACGACATTGCCTGGGGGCCTTCCGGGGGCCAAGCTGGAAACAGCCTGTGGGCAGAGCCCACCCCAGGGCAGCAGCCCCACTCGACCCTTTCCCTGTGCCCCACTTTCCACTCAGCTTACTCCTTGGGGGGCTGCGAGGGGGGAGTGGCCTGCTGCAGCGCATTTCATCCTCCTCCTCTTTGATTTTTATATATTTAAAAAAAATTTTTTTTTAAACTTTTTGGGTCACATCTGGCGATGCACAGGGATTCCTCCTTGTTCTGCACTCAAGAATTGCTCCTGGCAGTGCTCAGGGGACCACAGGGAATCCTGGGAATCGAACCTGAGTTGGCCACATACAAGGCAAACGCCCTACCCGCTGTGTTATCGCTCCAGCCCCCTCCCTCCTCTTCTTTTTTTTTTTCTTGATGACTTTTATTGAGGATTGTGTCTTCCCCCCACTGCCCTTTTTTTTTTTTGAATCACCATGACAGCAGGTACAAAGCTTTCCAGTTTAAGTCTCAGTCATACAGTGATCAGACACCCGTCCCCTCACCAGAGCACATTTTTCACCACCAAGAACCCCAGTATCCCCCCATCCCACCCTCCCCTGCTTGTGTGGCAGATGATTTCCACTTTACTCTCTCTCCACTTTAATCACATTCAGTATTTCGACAAAAAACCCACCATTATTATCTGGAATTTCCCCCAACAATCAGACCTGCCGGAAAGGCATCATTAGACCCTTTGCTTTCTCCCGCTGGTTATGAAGAGCATCGGATATCGCACGGCCGCAAAGCAGCGGCGCGATTTTGGATTTCTGATAGTTTAGTAATAAGTCTGGAGGGATTTCTGCCCAGAGCCGCTGGGCTCCGAGACTGGGCTGTGTGCCCCTGGGGTCACGGCTGCTTAGGCGCCAGAGGAACCGTTGGTGGGCGGTGACTCTGGGCCGCATCCAGGGCGGGGAGGGGCGCAGTGCCACCCCCATCCCGGGAGGCCCCAGTCTCGGCACTGCAGTCTCGTACCCGGCTGGCCAATAGGCTCTGAAAAGGTGGGGGCCACCGTGCCGCCTGAGGGCAAAAGGGGAAGGGACAACAGCCCCCCCCCCAGTTTAGCCCTCCCTACTGGCGCTCCTTTGTCAGATTTTCAAGGGGAGGGGAGGGGATGGTGTGGGCTGGGGGGCGGGTAGAGGGGATGGTATGGGCTGAGGTGAGGGGGTGGAGATGATGTGGGCTGGGAGGAGGGGAATGGTGTAGGGCTGAGGTGAGGGGGAGGGGATGGTGTGGGCTGTGGGGAACTGGGAGGGGGAAGGGATGATGTGGGCTGGAAGGAGGGTAGAGGGGATGGTGTGATGGTGTAGGGTTGAGGTAGAGGGGAGGGGATGATGTGGGCTGGGGGAGGGTAGAGGGGATGGTATGGGCTGAGGTAAGGGGGGAGGAGATGATGTGGGCTGGGAGGAGGGGAATGGTGTAGGGCTGAGGTGAGGGGGAGGGGATGGTGTGGGCTGTGGGGAACTGGGAGGGGGAAGGGATGATGTGGGCTGGAAGGAGGGTAGAGGGGATGGTGTGATGGTGTAGGGTTGAGGTAGGGGGGAGGGGATGATGTGGGCTGGGGGAGGGGGGAGAGGATGGTGTGGGGAGGGAGAGGGGGGAGGGGATGATGTGAGCTGGGGGAGGGGGAGGGGATGGTGTGGGCTAGGGGAGGGGATGGTGTGGGGAGGGGGAGGGGAGGGGATGGTGTGGGAGGGGGGAGGGGATGGTGTGATCTGGGGGGAGGGGATGGGGTGGGCTGGGGGAGGGGGAGGGGATGGGGTGTGGAGGGGGGAAGGGGGAGGGGATGGTATGGGCTGGGGAGGGGGAGGGGATGGGGTGGGCTGTGGGAGGGGGAGGGGATGCGTGGGCTGTGGGAGGGGGAGGGGATGGGGTGGGGAGGGGGGAAGGGGGAGGGGATGGGGTGGGCTGGGGGAGGGGGAGGGGATGGTGTGGGTGGGGGAGAGGTGTTGGGTCCCCCGTATCCAGCGGGTGTGGAGAACAGGCGCCAGAGCACGGGGCCCTAGGGGCCGGTCGCATCTCTCTGGGGTCGGTCTGGCGGCTGCTGGCTGCCTGGGAGGGCGAGGGCTGAGGGAGGCCCCTGCATGAGGTGGGCAGGAACCCTTTCCAGAGGGGGCAGCTTCTGGTTTACCTCTGCTCCTTCTGGAGTTTATTTTATCTTTGTTGGAGCCACACCTGCCCGTGCCCAGGGCTTGCTCTTGACTCTGTGCTCAGGCATGGACCCGGGTCGGCTGCACGCGAGGCAAGTGCCTTAGCCCTGTTCTCTCTCTCTGACATCCCTAACTCCAGACAGGGACGCGGGCTTTTGAAGGCTCCGGGTTTCTTTGTCTTTCCCCGTAAGGAGTAAAGGAAGGAGGCGTGTGACGGCCAGACCCTTCCCGCTGCTGCGTTAAATAAATATATCCCCAGTGCCTCAGCCCGGAGCCACGCAGGGCTGCCCATGTGAGAAACCACTTAATTAAAAAGCTATTTTTGCCTTTGATTTGGACCAATTAATCTTGTGCTTTCCAGCGGAAGGCTAATATTTGCAGTTGCTGTTTTTCCCCGGCTCCTGATGGAAGGGTTTCTCGGGGTCCCCGCGCTGCAGCTGCCATGCCCCCTACACCTGTCTGCGGAGGCCAGGCCAGCGCCCACATCTGCTGGGCTCGGGGCACGTGACTGGTCCAGCAGAGGAGCTGAACGTCCGGTTTCAGTCCGTTTCAATTCATGGGAACGTCAGCAGTCACACGTGGCCGTTGCGTGGGGCCAGACTCAGAAAGCACGCAGTCTCGAGTGTGGCCTGGCCACTTGCTGGACTCTGGGACTCCGCACCGGGCTGGCTGAGGCAGCACCTTGCAGGGTTTGACTCGGCCATCCGCTCCAGGGGCTGTGGGTTCTGTCCCACCTCTGAGTACCTGGGTCAGGGGCTCTGGAAGGGGGCCGAAATTGTGTTTTTCTGTTTTTCTCTTGAGTCCCCCGTCGGTGCCCCGTGCTCCCCTGGGAATCGGTCTGGGGCCTGCGGGCGAGCGACCTCTTGTTTTGGGTGGGGGAGGGGTGTGTGTCCCAAAGGTTGAATTCCAGGCACATAACATGTTTAATTCGCCACGTGCGCTCCCTAAAAGTCTCCCTCGCAGCTTTCTCTCGACTCCGTGTGGGTGACTCTTGGCATTCGTGATCGCCTCCCAGGAGAAGCCACTGCTGGCCTACTCTTGGCGCTGCACGTTAGCCAGTGTTAGTTGTTCAAGAGGGAAGAAGGTTTCGGCCACCTTTGGGTCGTCTGCTCTGCTGTCTCTCGGGGCGGGGTGCGAAGCCGCCTGAACCCCGAGCCTGCCCGCAGGGAGGCTGCAGGGCCAGCCCACGCGGCAAGGGGCTTTCCAGGTGGAGACGGGGCAGGTGATGCCAGGGTAGAGAGCGTGTGTGAGGCCTTGGGTTCCACCCCCCGCACCCCCTCCCCCCCACACACACAAGCAACAGACAGTTGAAACACAGAGGAAGCAATTGTCTGGTGACTCAGTCAGAGGTTGAGCCGAGAAATTGCTAGTAAGAGGTTAATACTGCAAGAAATTGGCAAGCGTGCAGTCACAGAGGGCTGAAGAGCCCTCTGACAACAGGGGCAGGCCTTCACATGGGGGGCACGGGTGGGTGCTGGAACCCCCCACACACACACGAACTGGAGCTGCCCTCCGAGGCCAGCTTTCTCCTTCTGCAGCCTCTGCACCCTTAGGCTCTTTCCTTGGCTACAGTCAGGCCCTCTGGATGATGCTGGACAGCGTGTCCCTTAGCGTCAGGGGACTTAGGACCTGGATCTCATCCCCCGCCTTCACAGCACCAGCCCGTTGCAGTGTTCCCAGGCCCCCCCACGCCCCCTCCAGCCTGGAAGACTGGGCATGGCTTCCGGTCCTTAGAGGAGGAGGGCAACTTTTAAGCATCACTTTTTTTTTATTAGTTTATTCTATTATTGAATCGCCATGTGGAAAGTTACAAAGCTTTCAGGTTTAAGTCTCAGTTATACAATGCTCGAACACCCATCCCTTCACCAGTGCACATGTTCCACCACCAAGAATCACAGTATACCTCCCCCTGACCCCCCACCCCCCCAACCCCCCGCCCCGCCTGTGTAACTGGTAAATTTCACTTAACTTTCACTTTACTTCGATTACATTCAATCTTTCAACTCAAAACTCACTATTATTAAACATCACTTTTCAAGTGACCTAAACATCAGTGGAAAAGTAGCGGGACTGCCCGGAGCAGAGTGCAGCCGGCCGGCAGGTATTTGCAGACTGGATTCTTGCTGCAGGTCCTTTCCCTGCCTCCTCTGGAAAGAAGGCTCTCCCCAAAATGGGAGGGGTGCTCTCCCCCCTGTGGGCGGGGTGCTCTCCCCTGGTTGGCGGGGCTTTTCTCCCCAGGTGGGCGGGGCTGCTCTCCTGAGGTGGATGGGCTGCTCTCCTCAGGTGGGCCGGGTGCTCTCCCCAGGTGGGTGGACTGTTCTCCCCCTGAGGAGTGGTGTGGCTGCTACTGAGCAGTTCCGTAGCAGTATCCTGTGTGACCTCGGAGACCAAGAGTGCCGTGAGGTCCAGATGAGGCAGAACCTGCTCGTGGCGGCTATGTCTGGAGTTTGCCTCTGTAGTTTGGGGATATTAAGGAAGCGCAGCCTGGTGGGGGGAGTTGAGATGTACCAAAGGGAAATAGGCCACCCAGACTGCCACAAAGATGCGGGGCTGCTTGCTCTCCAGGACATTTAATCTAGGACTCCGTTTTTGAGGTTGGAAGTAGTGGGGGTAAGGAGAGTCCTTTAGTATGACTCGCTGCGCACTTGCCCTGCGCAGGGAGGTTGTACCTTGGTATTCCCAAGAAAGTTGGTTCCGGTTTCTTAGGGAATGACCCAACTGTGTCACCTAGGAAAGGGCCGCCGAGGTGGGTAGTTTGACCACCGCTCCCCCCACCTCTGCTCTAGAAACCAATTTCGCCAAGCAAGCTTCCCCTGAGTTTATAGCCAGATGCTCTTCGAAGCAAACGCCTCCGAGTGTTCCCAAGTCAGTGCCGCCCAGTCGTTCCCGTGTTGTTCCATGATGTGATTTTGTGACCGAAGTTGCTGTGAAATATGCGGAGCGGGTTTCCCTTCTGCTCCCGTTCGACCTTTCTTGGTTTCCTTTCCTGAAGTTCCTCGGGTCATCCCAGCACATCCCGCGCTCCCCGCCATGTCTCTGGCACCGAGAGAGGACACGGGTCTGTCTGCAGAGCTTCTCAGTCACTCTCCCCCGCCGTCGGGTTTTTACCGTGTAGACGGGCCCTGCCCCACCCAGATCTCCTGCACTTCACTGGCAAAAGTTGCCTTTGCTTTGGCTTGAACACACCCAGCCGTGCTCGGGGCTCACTCCTGCCTCAGCTGTCAAGGACTCAGGGGGACCCTGTGTGGTGCCAGGGATCGAACCCGGGTCAGCCACCTGCAAGGCAAGTGCCCTGCCCAATGCACTGTGGCCCCAGCCCCCAAAGGGGCCTTTGGAGACAGAACCATGTCTGTCCCTTCCCAGGGCCAGCCTCTCTCTCTCCCAGACAGGTGATTTCCCACCCACAGAACCATCCTGAAGGGTTGAGGCGTTTGCTGAAACAGGCCTGCAGAGGAGAAGAGAGAAGGGAATTAAGTTCAGGAGCGACCACATCTTTTGGCAAGTAGTTGGGTTCTGCTAAAGCTAGTTAAGAAGTGGTTTTATTTTTTTTATTTTTATTTATTTATTTATTTATTTTTGCTTTTTGGGTCACACCCAGCGATGCTCAGGGGTTACTCCTGGCTTTGCACTCAGGAATTACTCCTGGCGGTGCTTGGGGGACCATATGGGATGCCGGGGATCGAACCCGGGTCGGCCGCGTGCAAGGCAAATGCCCTACCTGCTGTGTTATCGCTCCGTCCCCAGGTTTTATTTTTTTGATCCATCCCGGCTTCTTTAAGAAAGATAATCACCATTTTGGGGTCTCAGGGCGTGGACCAAGTTTCACGTGCCCTGCAGTGTCCTGGTGTGTGTGTCTTGGTGCTGGAAGGGCTCCAGACCGCCGTGGTTTTCCGATGTGGCAGAGACTCGTGATGGGGGCGACATTTTCCATCTGGAGGGCCCGAGATGGAAGCGCGAACACTGGCTTTTACTTCTCTGGGAGCTCAGGAAACACCTGCCCATCTTTCTTCAGTGAACTTTTTCAACAACCTTTTGACCAAAAATTGTTAACCCACACTTAAATTTTTTTTCTTAACCTATTGACAGATATGTGCAACCACAACTCTAAACATCTTTTAAACATTTTCCTCATCCTCCTGTTTTATCCCCGTTAGTCACTCCTCCCTCCCCCCGCAGTTCCTGATGAGTATCGCCCGCGAGCTCACTTCTCTCTGCAGAGACCCCCGACCCCAGACAATGGACCACATGAGGTCGGCACGTGAGATCTTAAGCATGTGTGTGCTCTCCGTGATGTGTGGCTTAATTCAGAGAAGGTTTTTATTTTTTATTTTTTTTAAGAAAATATTTCATTATTGATCATGAATGAATTGTAATTGACTCATTGACTCTAACTACTTTAATCCTTACTTTTTTTTATTAAATGAATCACCAGGGGCTGGAGCAATAGCACAGCAGGTAGGGCATTTGCCTTGCACGTGGCCGACCCGGGTTCGATTCCCAGCATCCCATATGGTCCCCTGAGCACCGCCAGGGGTGATTTCTGAGTGCAGAGCCAGGAGTAACCTCTGTGCATCGCCAGGTATGACCCCAAAAGAAAAAAAAATGAATCACCAGTTCAGGAACAGTTTCAGATAGTTACCGACTTACAAACTTTCATGATTATGTTCCAGGCATGCAATGATCGAGTACCCATCCTCCACCACCGGTGTCCCCAGTATCCCTCCCGCCACCCCCACCCCTGTGGCAGGCACATTCTCTCTTACTCTCTCTCTCCTTTTGGGTGTTGTGGTTTGCAATACAGGTACTAAGCGGCCATCGTGTTCGGTCCATAGTCTACTTTCAGCGCGCATGCCCCGTCCTTAGCGAGCCCTCCCGTAGAGGGGTTTTGAACATGTGGCCTCACTGTGCTGCTGTAGGGAGGGCCCTGCGGTTCTCCCCTGCACGAGACCAGGCGCGTGGAACTTCCGTTACCCCCATTTCTCTGTGCCAACGGCCTCGGTGCTGTTCCCAACTCTCGGTGGTCCTGGCCCTCCTGAGCGTGGCTGTGCCACCTCCCCACCCTGCAGGATCCCTGGGTCACCCCCAGTGCTCCTCTGAGTATCTGCGCTCTCTTGTCCCGGCGTGTTCTGTCTCAGTTTACCCAGAGCTCGTCTCATTTGTAGCAGGAATCCCAAAAGCATGTTCTTCCCAGAGAGGGACCAGGACTTGCCTGTGATGGAGTTCAGGAAAGAATCACTCCAGGAAACTGCAGGTGAGGCTGGAGCGATAGCACAGAGGGTAGGGTGTTTGCCTTGCACGTGGACGACCCGGGTTCGATTCCCAGCATTCCATTGGGTCCCCTGAGCACACCAGGAGTAATTCCTGAGTGCAGAGCCAGGAGTCACCCCTGAGCATCCCTGGGTGTGGCCCAAAAGGTAAAAAAAAATAAACAAAAAGATCCGAAAGAAAATTGCAGGAGACTTTCTCTCTAGGCTGGAGGTGTGGGGGGCGGTGCCCAGAGGCTGCGGGGTGACGCGGGCCTGTCACGCTCTCGGTGGGGACCGCAGGTGCTTTCCCAAGCAGTGCCTGGGCCTCGCCCGTCCCGTCTTCTCTTCCCCTGCGCAGTGCCCGAAGCGAGAGCTTTCCCCATACTTTACAGCTGAGTTCTTTCCTTCCTGGGCTCCACAGGCTGGAAAGTTCTAGAAAAGGTCTCCTTGGAAATGCAGGGTCTTCATGGTTCTCGCTCTTTCCCTGGGGAGTGAGAACACAAACCCCCGGCCGTCTGCTTGGGACACAGAACGGCGGTGGGTTGCATCTCCTCCCGCGCTTCTCTGCATCCTACAGCAACCCCGAGCCGCTCACCCACTGCGTTCCCGGGAGTCTCTGTGTGGGTGGCTGGAGAGTCCCTCCCTCGCCCCCTCATGCACTTGACTTGGGGGTGGGGCGCTGCTGTTGCCCCACCGCCTGGCCACACTCTGGCTGCTCCTCACTGGCCACTGGTGCCCTCAGAGGGTTCCTGGTCTCCGCCACGCTTCCGAATGACGCACCTGAGAACACCAGGGCTGCCGCAGAGACACGGCAGGAGCAGGAGGCCAGGCAGAGCCCGGGTCCGACTCGGCCTGTCCACCCCAGCCTCCCCTGGCCGTGAGGGAAGACAGGAAGCTAGCCGTTAGCCCGGCCTGCTCGGGGTCGCCCTGGCGACCTGGGCCCTCTGGGGTGAGCTGACGAAGGCCGCAGTTTCTGGGCCTCGCAGTCCCTGGCCCCGCCTGAACAGCAGGACAGCAGCGCAAACCTGGGACCCCTCAGTTCTAGCTGTGACTGGGTGCAGGAGATGGTCACTCACCCCTGGCTGAGTGACCTGTCACTCACACGGGCTGCCTCTCCATGACAGCTCTTGGGCGAGACGTTAGCAGCTATGGGAGGACGGCTCCAATCTTTATTGCACTCGGATAGCCCGGCCTAGCACCGGCCTTGCTGGAATCACTTTTGAGCAGATTTTCCTCAGTTTGGGGCATTTTCAAGGGTCGTAGAAACGGACTGAGAAAGGTGATCTCAGGCTGGTCACCTGTGTCTGAGGGTCCAGTCAGCTCTTGGGTGCCCACGGTCTTGGGACCCTCTCTCTGTCTCTCTCCCTCTCCCGCCACACCGCCTCTCTCATACAAACATACACAAGCACACACACACACACACACAGATACCACACACACCCACGTACTCATACCATGCTCACCACACACACACTCATACACACTCTCACGTCCACATCACACACATTAACACACACTCCCGTCCACTCACTACACACACAGATACGCGTATACACTAGTCATTCACATCACACATGCGTGCGTTCCCATAGTCATACACACATTCCTACATACACACACATGTGCACACACTCTCCTAGACACCAACACACCCATCCACTTACTCTGCTTACTCATACACATCTCATACATACATGCTCATCCACACAGTCATAGACACACAGATGTACACACACATTCACTCAACAGACTCTGTCTCTGTCTCTTTCCCTCTCTGTCTCTCTCCTTCTCGCTCTCTCTGTCTGTCTCTGTCTGTCTCTGTCTCTCTCTCCCTCCCTCCCTCCCTCCACCCCCAAAGGGCGCGGCCGAGCACTGGAGCGTGCAGACTCCTGTCTGGCTGTTTGATGCCCGAAACAGACACCCTCCCGCTGCCCGTCAGCTAGTTCCTCACAGGCCTTCCTCTCAGCTCGCTTCTCAGGAGACTCCGACCCCCTCAGCATCCTAGGGGCACGCTGGGCCCCTGAGGAAATGCCCCATGGTGCGGCCCTTCCTGTTCCCCTTCCCTGCCTCCTGGCAGCTCTGAGACTCGGCCTGCGCCCACTTGGCTCTCTTTGCTCGTGTGGGGTTCGGGTCCCAGGTTCTGGGGCTTGCCGGGTCCCCTGCTGCCCACCCCTCTTCCTGCGGCATCTGTGACGTTTCGCTGGCTCTGCGCCCCCTTCCAGGACCCTGGCCTGCCCGGACCATCCTGTGACCATCTGCAGGGATGGCCTGAAGGCCTGGGCAGGGTGAGGCCCCTCTGCTGCCCTGCCCCTCCCCAGGCGCACAGCTTGTGCCTGTCGCCCGGCAAAGGGGCAGCTGCCTGTGGTGACCCTCGGTGGCTCCCAGCGCTGCCCCTGCACTCCCTGAGGCCCCTGGTTTCCTGGGGTGATGCTGACTTATACTTGATCTTAATTTTAACGCCCAAGGGGTGAAAGCATCTTCAGAAGACAGGGGTTTCTGAGGGAGACGTTGGCTGGTTCCAAGCCGTCCCTGGAAACCGTCCCTCAGAGTCTAGGCCTCTGGGCCAGAAATCGGGGTGTCTGTGGTTTGGAATGTGGGGGGGGAAGTAAGTTGGGGTGGGGGGGGGAGAGGGAGGAAATGCAGGAGCCAGATGTCACTGGGAAGCACTTCTGTCTGGACCGGAAATGGTACCCGGGTGTTTTGCTGTTTCCAGTGTGTGTTGGCGGGGGGCCACGTGTGGGGACCCCACCTCGGGGAAGAACCAGCTTGGGCCCTGCCGCCGGCTTCCTCCCCTGCAGCATGAGCTGTTCTCCCAGGCAGAGCCCCGTCTGCACCCCTCCTCGTCTGGGGGTTGGGGCAGCTTCCAGCTTCAAGGGCACCATCGTGAGCCCTCGGGGTGCCACCGACCAGGGCGACCGCAGGCTCAGCCTGGAGAACATTCTCGGCAGCAGCCCTGGGCGCCGGGGGCCGCAGTGCAAGGCCTGCCGGTCCCCCTGAGGGGAGAGTCACCAAAAAGGGCGCCTGGAGGTGGCACTGGCGGGAGAGGCCCGCCGAGTTCTTCGGAGGTTTGCGACTTGCCCAGGCCCTCCTGCATCTTGAGCCAGAGTGACAGGGACGGTTCTGGTTCCGGCACTCAGCGGGGCGGGGCCCTGAGCCCAATTGCAGGATTCGGTGCCGAGTGGAGCCACCGAGGAGACCGGGATCCCGTCTCCCTGGCGCTGGAGAAACCTGCTGTGGCACAGAGGCTGTTTGGTTTTCCTTGGAGACACGCCCGTGATGCTCAGGGCTCACTCCTGGCTCTGCTCTCGGGGGTCAGCGGTGCTGGGGGACCCTAGAGGTTTGTGGGGATCGAACCGGGGTCGACCCAACCCACTGCACTATGGCCCTGGCCACGCCCCACGGCGCAGAGGCCCTGATGCTGGCGGTAAACAGCTGCGCAGTGCTGACTGCGCCCGATGCCCGATTCTGCCCACCTTCCCGAGGCTGTGCTGGCTGCGCGCCGCGGGCGCCACCTGCTGGCAAGCGTTGATCCTGCAGGGAAACTCTTACAAGGCTTCTTTTTTTTTTTTTTAATACTTTTTGGGTCACACCTAGCGATGCACAGGGGTTACTCCTGGCTCATACACTCAGGAGTTACTTCTGGCGGTGCTCAGGGGACCATATGGGTTGCTGGGAATCGAACCCGGGTGGGTCGTGTGCAAGGCAAACGCCCTCCCCGCTGTGCTATCGCTCCAGCCCCTGCCACTGCTTCTTGATACAGATTTGTGTAAGTTTTCGTTTCATTATTGAAAAAGAGGCGGCGGCTGGGCAGAGAATATTGAGACTCTTAATAAGGCAAACTTGACAAGATAAAAAAAAAATGACTTCCTAAAATGGGCAGGGGGCAGGGGAAGAGGGGAGGGGTCTTGCATGTGGACTCAGGGAAGCATTAACTTCCTCCTGCCTGACCTGCCCCGGGGGGCCTGCATCGGACCGCCAGGGTTTGTGCAGGGCCCGTTCTAAGAGAGGGCAGCTGCAGGCAGGGGTGCGTGGGGGCGGGGCTGGCGGTGCTTACCTGGACAGGTGTAGCTCTGGAACGGATCCGGCCACGTGTGCCCTGCAGGGCCAGCGGGTGGGGAGCAGCCGCCGACACTACCTGCCCCCCCTCCGGGGTCTGCTCTGGGGACCGAGTTCACCTACGTTTCTCCGGAGGTGTCTCCGCTCCTTAGAAGCTGGTGGTGGGCTGGCCCTAACCGCATCTCCCGGGCCGGGACCCAACCTCAGCAGGCTGGAGTCTGTTCGGAGGATTCCCAAGTGCATTCGACTCTGAGCACATAAAAGTGGGGGCGGGGGTCACGGCAGGAGACTTGGGGGTCAGCCGGTAGGACGAGGAGGACCAGGAGGCCACAGCAGGGAACAGTCGAGAACCAACCGCCGCTGTGGAGGTGAAGGTGAGGGTTTGTCGTTAGGAGAAACGCCAGGCACGGGGGGCGGGGGTCCCGCCCAGGGTTCTAGGGCCTGGGTTGGCTGGTGTCCTGTCACTCGGGGCCAGCGAAGGCTCTCTGTCCCCACACGGCCCCTAAGTCAGGCTGAACGATTCCCAGCTTCTCCCGTGGCTGTTCCGGGTCCCGCATCAGAACAGAGACTCGTCCCCTGGGGCCGCCGGCGGGCGCCCAGGAGGACCCTGAGGCTGTCTCTCCCGGTCAGCTGGCGCCGACCTTCTCGCCTGCACGGCTCCCCGGATGCAAGTGATGAAGCCGTGGGTGAATCTTAAGTGTGTGTGTGTGTGTGTGTGTGTGTGTGTGTACATGCCTCTGGCGGGAGGCGTGGAGAGAGGAGGGGAGAGTGACAGCGACGGGCATTAGGAGTCTCAGGGGGTTCTCGGTCTCGGAGCCTCACGTGCCATGCTCCAGGGCTCCTCCCACGGTGCTCAGGGCTCAGCCCCGGCAAGGCTGGCGGGAGCCGCGCCCACGGCAGTGGAGACCTGCGCCTTGAGCCCTGGACTGTCAGGCCCGCTGGAGGGACGTTTCTCTGTGCTCACACTCGGGCCTCTTCCAGGGCTCAAACGACTGAGCGTTTGGGACGCTGTGACTCGTGGAGTCCCGACAGTATCATTCCTCGGAGAGAAAAGGGCTGCCCTGATGCCTGGCCGAGAACGGGCCCGAGTTACTGGGTCGTTGCCTGCTTGGTTTTCTTTTTTAAATAAAAGAGTGATGTCCCTGCTCCCTGAGTTAGGGACAGACACGTCAGCCCCGGCTGCCATGGGGGCAGCTCCCACGCACATGCCATGATTCCGTCCAGGCAGTGGCCGCTCCTCCCTGGGAGGCCAGACACCCCTGATGCCCGCGCGGGGTGGGCAGTTGAGAACCGCAGACCAGCACGTGTCTCACTGCGGGGTGTCGCAGGTCCCAGTCACTTCCGCTCTGTTCCGGGCCCCTGGGGGCTGACCCGACTGTACAGAAACGAAATCAGACTCTCGGAGTCTGTCCCTGGGGCTGTTACTGTGTGATAGTGGTGATGGTGTGTTGTGTCACTGTGTGTGCTGGTGTGGCACTGTGGTTGTGCGGTGCTGTGGTTGGGTGGTATTGTGGTTGTGCAGTGCTGTGTCTGTGTAGCATTGTGGCTGTGTGGTATTATGGTTGTGTGGTGTTGTGCAGTGCTGTGGTTGAGTGGTGCCATTGTATGTGGTTGTGTGGTGCTATGTTGCGTGGTTGTGTGGTACTGTCATTGTGAGGTGTTATAGTTGTACAGTGCTGCGTTTGTACAGTGCTTTGCCTGTGTGATACTGTGTTTTACAGTGCTGTGGTTGTACTTGGTTGTGCGGTGCTGTGGTTGTGCAGTGCTGTGATTGTGTGGTACTGTAGTTGTGTGGTGCTGTGTTTGTGGTACTTGGTTGTGCAATGCTGTGGTTGTGTGGTGCTATATTGTATGTTGTGGTTTTGCAGTGCTGTGGTTGTATACTGTTATATTATGTGATGCTGCTGTTGTGTAGTCCTATTGTGTGGTTCTATATTATGAGGTGTTGTGGTTGTGTGATGCTGTACTGTGCAGTGCTACCATTGTGTGGTGCTATTGTGCAGTGATACAGTTCTGTGGTGCTATGTCGTTTGGTGTTGTGGTTGTGTAGTGCTGCATTGTGCGGTGCTGTATTGTGCAGTGCTACAGTTGTGTGGTGCTGTGGTTGTGTGGTGCTGTTGTGTGGTGCTGTGGTTGTGCGGTGCTGTGTTGTGTGATGCTGTGGTTGTGCGTTGCTGTGGTTCTGTGGTGCTGCATTGTGTGGTGCTGCGTTGTGTGGTGCTGCATTGTGTGTTGCTTTGGTTGTGTGGTCTTGCCGTTGTGTAGTGTCATGTGGTTATTCAGGCCCTACTGGTGGTGCAAGCGGCTGTCTGTACTAGAAGAGTCTGGGAGGACAGAGCCCGTAGCGCCGGGCCAGGCTGGGTCCTCTTGTTCTCTGTGGGGAGGAGGTGGAGTGTGGGGCTGGCGCCCGGGCTGGGCCCCCTTTCCTGTCTCTGACCGGTGAGCGCCCGCATCCCTAGGAGTGAAGGACAGGAGCGGATAGCCGCCGGTGAGCACTGTGGGTGGGGCAGGCGCCGTGAGGAGGAGCTGTCCCGGGGGCCAGCGCGGTGGCCCACAGGGAGGCGTCCCAGCCCTGCTGACAGTGCCCCGGGCACGGGGCGTCTGTGCCTGTGCTCGTCTGCGGAGCTGGGGCCCCTGTGCGTGTGCCTGGTTCCCGGGGCGGGGGCGACTCTCGCAACACCTCGCGCCCCGGGCCCGGCATCGGTATCTCACGCTGAGCTGCTCCTGCGGGCTGCCCGTCCAGCCGGGACTCAGGGGGCGGGACATATCTCCGGGTGCCCTTTGAAACGGGCTTGTCAAAGACAACCATAAAGGAGACGCCGGGTCCGAGTCTCCCACCCAGAGGCCCACGGCCACAGCCCCGAAGGGGCCGGACTCACGCTTCTCTGTGATGTCACGGTACCCGGTGTCCGGACTCGGGGAGATTCTGTCAGTCTCCTGTCTGGGCTTGAAGCCGGCTCCCTCGAGCCCTTGGGCCTTGCGGGGCAGCTGACAGCCGAGGGGCCGCCTCCGGGGCCCTGAGTGCTTGGACGTCATCTTGAAGGTCCCGCCACACTGGCCGCTCTTCCTCTGTCCACTGAGCACGGGCATGAGTCAGGGCCAGGAGAGGGCGAGCACTGGGTCTGCAGCGGCCCCCGGGGCCCCTCAGGGCCTGGCCTCCGCGTGCCGTGGGCTTGGCACATGGGCCCTTCGCTCCCTGACACCTGTCAGTAAGGCCACGCCCACCACAGCCAGATCCGACCCCTCCCTCTCCCCCCCTCCCGTCAGTGTCTCTGCCACCGTCTCACGCACCTTCCCTCCTCGCTCAACCCCTCACCCCTCACCCTTCCCGGGAGGCAGTGCGCCCCACCCACAGCCGGCCACCAGAGAGTCCCCGGGGCTCTGGTGGGTGTTGCCATCTGGCTGGACTAAGAACCCAGTACCCCACTGAGTCTCATCCTGTGTGCGGCAGCGCTATGAGAGAGAGATGGGAGGGAAGGAGAGAGAGAGGGGGAGAGAAATAGATAAGGAGGAAGGGAGAGGGGAGGGGGAGAGGGGAGAGACAGAAAAGAAGGAAGGGAGAGGGAAGAGAGTGGGGAGGGAGGGAAAGAGGGAGAATGGAGAGACAGAAGGGGAGGAGGGGAGGGAGGGGAGGGAGGGGAACGGAGAGACTGCAAATGCCTAAAACTTCTCTTGCGATGTTGTTGATGGCAGAGACTGGCAGAGGCAGAGGTGTGGAATGGGACAAGCTTTTGACCCCAACACACACACGCACACACACACACACACACACAGTTCAAAGGGACCCTGCTCTCTCTCACACACACACACACACACACACACGAGTTGAAAGGGATGCTGCTTGCTCTTGAGCTTTCTCTCCAGGATGCCCGGCCAACACACACACACACACACACACACACACACACACACACACACACACACGAGTTGAAAGGGATGCTGCTCTTGAGCTTTCTCTCCAGGATGCCCGGCCAACACACACACACACACACACACACACACACACACACACGAGTTGAAAGGGATGCTGCTCTTGAGCTTTCTCTCCAGGATGCCCCGCCTGGCCTCCTGGGTGTGTTCCATGCCCAACACACACACACACACACACACACACACACACACACACACACACGAGTCCAAAGGGCCGCTGCTCTTGAGCTCTCTCTCCAGGATGCCCGGCCTGGCCTCCTCCCCGGGCAGGGCTGCCCTTGCGCCTGTGCTTCCCGCGGGGACGGCGAGGCAGTTGGTGTGTCTGCGCCCCGTGAATTCCCAGGCCCTGCACGTGACCTCAGATGCGCGGCTGCCGGGTCGGCCCGTGTCTGTCTCCATCGGAACCAGGTGCTGCTGGCTCGCCGAGGGGGTCCCGGCGGCCCGCACAGAGAGACCACCGCGCTGCCCGAGATGGCGCCAGGCCCGCGAGGGGCGGCCGGGGAGACCCTCCGGCGTTCCCTGTCGCCGGCCGGGCCGCGGCTGCACCCACCGTGTCCCCAGGGACGCGCAGGGGGTCTGCAGAGCAGGCCTGACCCCCGCCCGTGCTCTCTCCCGCAGGGAGCGCCCGCAGTCCCCCGCCCTACGGCTTCCGGAACCTGGCGGGCCACGAGGAGCTGCGGAGGCAGCGGCTGCACCGCTTCGACAGCCAGTGAGCGCCCGGCCCGGCCCGCCCGCAGTCCAGCCTGGACCCAAGCACCCGGCCCGGCCCGCCCGCCGTCCAGCCTGGACCCAAGCACCCGGCCCGGCCCGCCCGCCGTCCAGCCTGACCCACGCGTCCGACCAGGCCCGCCGTCCAGCCTGACCCAAGCGCCCGGCCTGGCCCGCCGGACACGAGCCCGGACCCCGCCCGGACACGGCCCACCCCTGCACACAGCTCGCCCCTGCCCTGCCCTGCCCTGCCCGGACTTCCGGGGGGACCCTCGACAGGGCGCACCCACCCCTCCACCCGACAGCTCCGCTCCCACCCCCCACCCCGCCACCCCAGACCGGGCTGCCCACCTCCCTGCAGCGCCCCCGCCGCACCTGGCACGGAGAGGGGCGCCGTGGGCCGGGGCAGGAGGTGGCAGGGGGCCGGCGCGCCCCGCCCTCCCGCACCCGCTGCCCTGGGATGCCTTGACCCTTCCCGAGAGTGTGACCCGGGCCAGGGCGCAGGCCACGGCCACGCACCCGCGGGAGGGCGCCACGCACCCGCGGGAGGGCGCCACGTCCGAGTCTGCGCCGGGCCCGGGTCTGCGCCCGGTGTGCCAGATACGAACCTGCGCCAGGCCCGAGTCTGCACCCGGTGTGCCAGATACGAACCTGTGCCGGGGCCGTGGCTGCGTCAGGTGCGCGTCTGCATCGGGCTCGTGTCCGCGTCCAGCCCGTGTCTGCACCAGATCCGTGAGACATGAGCCTGCGGCAGGTACGCACCCGGTCCGTGAGGTAGGATCCCGCGTCAGAGGCGCTCCTGTCCACGTCACGTGCGTTTGCTACGAGCCCGCGTCGGGCACCGTCTGCGCCCGTTGCGTGCCCCCGTCAGATACGTCGCCTGGCTCCGGACTCCCAGGGCCACCGAGGGGGGAGCCAAGGCGGCCAGTGATCGGGTCGCCCCCTCGAGATGACGTCATAGCCTCCCCCCCCCCCCATGAAAGTGCCTTGGCTTGGCCGCAGACGCCGCTGTTCGCCCACCTGCCCACGGCGTTGCCCCCGCCGCGCTGCCCACGCCCGCACACTGCCCATGCCCCAGGTGGGGATTTCGGTGCTCGGGTTTGGAGCATAAGGAGACCAAAGACACCCTCCCCCCTCCCCAAAGCTGTGCCACCCCGAGAGATTTATTTTTAGAGTGTCAGGAGCAGAGTGGGCCTTCCCACTTTGACTTCGCATTTATCTGTCATTTTCTAATTATGAGAGTAATATATAGGCCTGCGCCCTGCCTCGGCAACCAAGCGGGGGCGGGAGCGCATTTGTGGGTTTGTTTGTTTTTTTGGGGGGGGTTGTTTGCTTGTTTGTTTGTTCTCTGGGAGGTTTATCTTTGTGGGTGACGCACTTGGGGTGTTTGCCTTTTATTGTTCGGGGATTGGTTGGGTTTGGGGTTTTTTTTTTTGCAGTTTTATATTGTAAAAATGTGTGTGTATGTATTTTCAACAGTCAAGAAGATCAATTTGTACAGCAGTCAAGATTGTGTTCTAGGAAAAAATGGACTGGAGTCCATGTCTACTGAAAATATATATTTAAGAAGCAGAATCCAAATAAATGCATATGCCTTTGAAAGTCAGTCACACCCGTTTTGATCGCTCAGATGCACCCGTTTGTACTCTGCGAACCTGCTTTTCCCACTCCCCCTGCCACACCTGCCACCACTCTGCGCCACCAGCTCGCTCCCAGCTGCCTTGGCACAGCTGGGGGACACTTGCAGGCTCGTGAGACCCGGTGCCCGTCTGCAGCTCCTCGGGTCACTTGGTCACTGAGGCAGAGCGCCAGCTCAGTCCTAACAGGGGTCGCACCCGGGAGCCTGAGGGTGTCTGCACTCAGGCGAACTGGCATCCCCCTCACGCCCGCGGAGCCCGTTAGGAGTAACATCCGGTTGGAGAGAGTTCAAGGGGTTAGAGCACCTGCCTTGCGCGTGGCCATCCCGGGAGAGTAAGCCACCACGTATGGCCCCGGAGCACTGCAGGTGCTGGCCCGAGTACCTAGGGTGTGGCTGCAGATGCAAGCATGAAGAAGTCAAAGTGACCTCCGCCAGCGCATGCTTTCCCAGGGCCGCGGGACTGCCCAGAGATCGCACTCGGCTCTAGTCCTGCCCACGGCCTCCTGGGTAACTGGAAACGGCCCGGACAAGCCTGGGTCTTGTTTGTGGGTCTTGTTTGTGGCCCCTCACCCCCATCCTTCCCCCCGCCCCTCTTCATCCACGCGGGCTCCTGGGAGCAGCTTCTGAAATGCACTTTTCCCACTGAGGTTGATTGGTTGGTTGGTTGGTTGGTTGGTTTCACTTACATTGAATGTCCAGCCATATGGGGATGGGATATGGATATTTTGTTGGCGTTTTTTAAAATTATTATTTCCCTGGAGACATGTGAAGCCGCCAGAATCGCCGGGGGTGTGGTCTGACTGTAACAGACACGCCTTAGACACGCCTTCTTCATTCATGGAGTCGGAACCTCAGGGAACAGCTGGCTTGGAGATGTGGGAGAGGTCCTCTGAGTTATAAATATCAACCCATTATCATAGCACACCAGCCAAGATGCTCCGGAAATTATCATTACTCTGTTCCCTGAATAGCCCTGCTCATAACCAGTGCTCTTCTGCAGTGTCCATCTCCCTGAGTTGCTGCTCTGTGACCTTCCTGTTTGTGCTTGAGTGGCCGTCAGCTGAGGAGAGCCCTTACTTCCAAATCTTGCCTCGCCTGTTGGGGGCGGGGGGGTGGTTCCCGCACACTGCCCCCAGCCACCTCTCACGGACCTCCGTGGCCTGCAGTTCCAAAGTCCTTGTCCTCGGCGGGGAGGGCGTTTTCCTTGCACATGGCCGACCCAGGTTTGATTCCCGGCATCCCATATGGTCCCCCGTGCACTGCCAGGAGTAATTCCTGAGTGCATGAGCCAGGAGTAACCCCTGAGCATCACCGTGTGTGACCCAAAAAGGAAAAAAAAAAAGTCCTTGTCCTTCCTTTTGGGGATTTTATTTTGGTTTTGTTGTTGTTTTCCTCTTTTGGGCCACACCTGGCAGTACTCAGAGGTTACTCCTGGCTCTGCACTCAGGAATTACTCTGGCGGTTCTTGGGGGACCATGTGGAATGCCAGGGATTGAACATGTGTCAGCTGCATGGCAGACAAACATCACACCAGCTACACCAGCTCTAGCCCCAGTCCTTGGTTTCTGAGTGCTCTGTCCCCGAGCACGGTGTGGCTGGGGGGAGGGGGACCGGGGTCAGCCTGGGTGTGTATCTGGCATAATTCCTGCCTGGAGGGTGACTCTCCAAAGGGCCGAACCCCACCTCCCACGCGGCCTCTTCACTCTCTGGAGAGATTCGGCCAAGAACTGCGTTCGGTTCTCTCTTGAACAGAGTGGACCTCTCTTGCTCCTCCTTCCGCTGCCTCCAGCCTTTCCTGATCTCCCCCTCGCCCCAGTCTTTCCTTAGACACACAGACTCTGCAGGGAGAGACCATCGCCCCTCCAGTCCCTGTGCCCGGGCCCGACCCTACCCCCACTAGGAGCCCGTCTTCCCTGACAGCCCTGCCCCTCTCTCGATGGCTTTTATCGCCTCTCAGTAACCAGAGAATAAAGGACAGAGTCGCTCACCTCAATGTGGGTCTGCCCCTGAGTCTCGCCCCCGCTTGCCCAGGTCAGTGGGCACCAACTTGCCTTGTCATCCTCACCGCCAGCCTTCCACCAACTTGCCTCATCGTCCTCACTGCCAGCCTTCCCTTGTCCTGTCCCTCTGGGAGGTGCTTTGAGTGGAAACCGCCCTCCGGAGCTTGACCTCGGCAAGCGGTAGCCCTCTTGGGCATCAACAGCCACACCGGGACACCTGGTGCCCGCTTGGTCGAGGAGGACTTAAACACAGCCCGTGGGAACCAAGCGTTTGGCCACCGCCCGTGCTGCAGCTTGGGAAGAGCCGGGTTTGCAGCCCTGGGAAGGCACTGGGCAGCGGCCAACTCGGGCCCATGTCTGCCACCAGCTCTCCCTGCACAAACCCTGTACCGCCTCTCTCCCCGGCCTCCTGGCCAGCGCTTCTTCCAGGACGTATGAATTCCTTTCTTTCTGTTTCCCCCAAATGTTGTATGTGGCACCCAGGGGAATCATGCTCACAAACAAAACACAAATCAGATCCCCAGAAGAATGTCGTCCTCGCTGTGGGGTACTCAGGTGAGGTCCTTCAAAAAATAACTGCTTCTCCGTAACCCGGAGATGCTGTCTCTTGATAACTCCCCTCCTCCGACCTCAGTTACCTTCCGACCTGGACTCAAAGCCATTTCTTGAGACACTGGAACTCAGTCCCAGATCTCATTGAGGGAAAGCAGGAAGGTCCCCATCCCTGCCCCTTGGGGCTGTGGCCGCCTGCCCAGCAGAGCCACGGCACCCAGGAGTTGCTGTGGATAAAGACGTGGTGTGCATTTGAACGTATATGCACAGTGGTAGAATACTGTTCAGTCCCACCACTTCTAACAGCCTGGATGAAGATTCTAGAGGATGTTGGTGGTTAAGTGAAATGAACCACAGATATGATCTCACTTTATATGTTGAGTCTTCAGTAAAAACAAGCTCACTTGGGGCTGGGGTGATAGCACAGCAGGGAGGGTGTTTGCCTTGCATGCGGCCGACCTGGGTTTGATTCCCAGCATCCCATATGGTACCCTGAGCACCGCCAGGAGTAATTTCTGAGTACAGAGCCAGGAATAACCTTTGTGCATTGCTGGGCATGACCCAAAAAGCCAAAAGAAAAAAGAAAAGAAAAAGAAACCAAGCTCACAAAAGAAAGAAGGATGTTCGGTCGGTGGATGGGTGGGGTGAGGAGATGTTAAAGGTACAAACTTCCAGTGCTAAAATGAACATCTGGATCCCATTCCAATTCGTGATAAACCTATTCTGCTGTACACTGGAGGTGCTTGGAGAGAAGTGGGGGGTGGGGGGGATGGGGAGGATGAGTGGGGACAGGGATGTCGGAGGAAGAAAGAACTGCTCTAGCTACATTCTAGGCTCCGTTCTAGATATCCAAATCCTCAATTTCAGTTTTAATATGCCCATCCATTGCCTCCCGGAGCCCTAAGCCCAAGCCCCTCACAGACGAGCTGTTGCCTTTCTCTTCACACTCCGAAGCAAAGCAGCAGCAGCCACACCTGATTGAGCAGCACCTGAGCAGAGAAGAGAGGCCCTGTCTGGGCAGGGACAGCCCGTCCTGGGGAAGCAGCCTCGGGCAGCTGCAAACAAGCACAGGTGCGGTCGCTCCATGGCTTGGAAACCGGCCTCACATGCTGGGGGGAAATGCAGCTGGGATAGAGAAGGGACCACCAAGTGAATGATGCTTGGAGGGCCCGCTCGGGATGTAAGATGCGGGCTGAAAGTAGACTATGGACCAAACATGATGGCCACTTACTACCTGTATTGCAAACCATAACACCCCAAAGGAGAGAGAGAGTAAAAGGGAATGTGCCTGCCACAGAGGTGGGAGTGGGGGTGGGGGATGGGATGGGGGTGGCAGAAGGGATACTGGGATCATTGGTGGTGGAGAATGGGCACTGGTGGAGGGATGGGTACTCGATCATTGTGTGACTGAAACGTAATCACAAAAGTTTGTAAGCCTATAACTGTATCTCACGATGATTCATTAAAAACTAATAATAATAACAACGACAACAACAATACATAGTAAGGCCTTAAAAAGGAAAAAAGAAAACAAAGGCAGGTGTGCACAGTGGGCACCAGCCTGCCAGAGTTGGGGTTCACCCTTCGCCTTCAGAGCCCAGTAAAGGGGGAGTCCAAGCTGTGCCAGAACCGGAAGTCCTCGTTTCTTTTAGAGCAGTATTAGAAGTGATTGCAATAGAACTTCCCTTTCATTCTAAAATGTTCTGGCCTGCTCGCCGCCGAGATGTGATCCTGGGGGCCGCACATGTGCGGTCTCTCCGCAGCTGCGCGAGCATGACTCCAGAGACCAGCTAAACTACTTTCGGCATGGGCAGCTCCTTGCAGAATGTCTCCAGACTGAGAACTAAGCCGCGGCCCCGTGCCTGCCCAGGAGGGGAAAGGTATTTCTCTCTTTCACCTTTTTCCTTGCCGGGGATAAAGGAAGTGGTGACCAACATATTATGAGGACCACAGATGGGAGTTACAAGCTTGCAATGATCCAATATCCGGAAGAAATCTCCCTGGACTTAGTTGCTAAAATACAGAAATCCAAAACCTCATATGTCTTCACAACAGGTCTGACTCTAGTGGGGTACTCCTAACAATAATAGTGAGGTTTGTGTTGAAATATTGAATGTAACCAAAGTAAAGAGAAAGTAAAGTGAAACTTATCAGTTCGGGCGGAGGGGAGGCAGGATGGGAGGTATACTGGGGTTTTGGTGGTTTTTTGGTTGTTTTTGTTTGTTTGTTTGTTTGTTTGTTTGGTGGTGGAATATGGGCACTGGTGAAGGGATGATTGTTTCAGCATTGTATAACTGAGACTTAAACCTGAAAGCATTGTAATTTTCCACATAGTGATTCAATAAAATACAAAAATTAAAAAAATAAAATTTAAAAAAATAAAAGATTCCAGTAGATTTTGGGGAAAAAAATAAAATAAAATGTTCTGACTTTTCTCGAATAACAACAGCAGTGAGGGATTTCAGGTCGAGAACACTGATTTTAACTGATGGAAATATTTGTAAACATTTCATTTCAGGCCCTGTAATTTGTAATGTTAATAACGGCAGATTTCACGCAGAAAACATTCAGTCACCATGGCCTCCGCCAGCGAGCCAGCATCCCTCCACCAAGGCCGAGTCCCCCCGGCCCCACACCAGCCCCCACACCCCTCAGCCCCATCCTCCCTGCAGTGCTACATGCTTCCTGTGAAAGACCAGCTCGTAGTTTCTGTCACCTTCGAATAGTTGCTGTTCACTTTTGTGACTCTCCATACCACACATGAGGGAGATCATTCCGTATCCGTCCCTCTCCTTCTAGCTTTACTGAGCATGACACTCTCCAGACCCATCCTCAAATCACATGACTACACCCTTTCTTCTAAGGCAAAGCGTATCCCACTGTGTATCACAGCGGGCACGGGACTGTGGGGGATACACGGCCATCCTGGAGTAAGGGGTGGCGGGAAGGGCCTTGGCGGGAAGTGGGAGAATGAAACGTTGATGTGGGCTAACGCCGAAGTCGTTTGACCCCAACCCAGATCATCCTGGCCTTATGGGTTCCCCAAACCCAGCCCTCCAAGAATGGGGAGACAGCAGGTGTCCTTCCCCCAGACTAGGTGGCTTTGTGGTGACAGCTGCAGTCTAGAGTGATCCCTAGGATAACCCTGAGTTTCTCAACATCCAGGGATGCTCCAGAAGGCTTTGACCTTCTTTTTTTTATTTTTCTTTTGGGTCACACCTCGCGATGCACAGGGGTTACTCCATGCACTCAGGAATTACTCCTGGTGGTGCTCGGGGGACCATATGGGATGCTGGGAATTGAACCCGGGTTGGCCGCGTGCAAGGCAAATGCCCTACCCGCTGTGCTCTTGCTCCAGCCCTCAGAAGGCTCTGCCTTGAGGGGGAGAGTGTTTAGCGACCAGCAGACCGGGAGTCAAGGGCTGCTGGGACTCTGTGGTCTTGAGCAAATGACTTTCTCCTGAAGTCAGTGGGTCCCCCCAGGTGGCTTCTGTGAGGCAGAGACAAGGTCACCTTCTCCCACTCCGCCTCTGCCCCGGGGACAGGCTGGGACTGGTAGAGTCTGTGGATGAGCCCCTGTGTGGGGCAGGCCAGAACCCCACCGGCTCCACCAGGTGACCCATCAAGCCACCCCTACTGTCCACTCTTGGCACAGGAGTTCATCCCCACGACCTGATTTCTTGGAGAGCCGCAGACTCCGCCGGAGGGAGGAATTGCTCTTTTCAGGAAAAAAAAAGCCAGTCCTAGGCCTTCCCGGACAGAAAAGAATCTCAGGAGTAGACGAGCAGTGAAGGAAAACATTTTACTTGGAGGCTTTTAGGAAGGGGAAGGAAGTAGAGAGAGCCCAGTACACACGACAAGAGGAGATCCGGGTGACACAGGTGCTCGGGCACCACATGTGCTCGGCCACATGGGCTCTGGCAGCATAGGCGCACACTTCCTTGGTTGGGGTTGGCTTTTATAAGGTCTCTCCAGACTGCCGCCCCTCGTGGGGCTTTCTAGCTAGGTAAGCATCTGCTTCCAGGGGGGTCGCCAAGAGGGCAGAGTTGGGAATGGCCGTGGTCTTCTTGGAAATCCCTTTCCTGGTCTTTGTTCCTGCAGGATTTTCTCTCGGAGGGCCGTCCCGCCTTTTCTGGACTTCTTGGCCCCAGATGAGGTCTGATCAGGCCTTAGTGCCTCTGTCTGCAAGGTGAGCTTTTTGCAGCCTCCAGGGCTGTGACTTCCCAGAAATTCCAGTGCCACAGGGCGGCCCTTCCCTGTCTACCTGCTGCGTACATCATAATCTTCAGTCTCCTTGTGGGTCAAGTACAACAGTTGAGAGTGTGAGGGAAGCGCTTGGCACAGGAGCCAACACTCCCTGCCACATAGCGGGTGCTCGAGGGCTGGAAACAGCCCTTTGAGGGGAACCAGGTACCCCGGAAACTGCCCCTACTGACAAAGCACAGTTTCAGGGAAGCCGTTAGGAAGCTGATCCAGTGGCTTCTGGAAAACAGGGTCCATTCCCAGCCCCACCATCTGGTTACCATGGCAACAGAACCTGGCCCTCCATCCTCGGCAGTTGTGTCTCTTGCTTCTGATTCACAACACGGCTCTGCGAGGCTCGTGCTGTCCTGCTGCTTCAAGTAAGGCGAGAGCTGGGACCACAGGCAATGCATCTCTGTGGTGGGTCACTCTGCACCGCAGCTGGGCTTGGGCGTCCCCCTCACTGCTCCTAAGGTCTGGTTTCAGCCCCCTACCCCGCCCCCACCCCCTCCAACCAGACTTCTCAAAGCCTTGAACCCCATCCTTCCTCCAGCAAACGGGGCTCTTTCTCCCCTCTTCCTATCAGCCACTCAAACTCTCTCCAAGCATCCTCTCGGCTTCCCCCCACAGGCCAGCTCCAAGTGGAAGACCCTAAATTCTTAAACAGTAATCTCACTGTGACTGAAAGGGAAATAAATGCACCAGGTAACAGTCATTTTAGAGACCACTTCAGCATTTTCTGCCAAATGAACCACATTGTAAATGGTGATGCAATAAAACTTGCAGTGTGTGTGTGTTGGGGGGGGGCGGGGGGGTAGACAGGTATCTCCATGCATGCTACAAATTGCAGAATCTAACTTTACAGCCAGAGGTTAGAGAAAAGGATGCCATTTATTTGACATTTTCACATTATCCCCTATGAATCATTAAAAATGTAAGCAACATAAAATTCAAGCACTTCACAAGGATGTGGCAACCTGCCTTGGTGGCTTCAAACACATTATACGGTGTCCCTGGCAGATAATAACAGTGACATCGCAGAGGACTGGTTTATAATGTCAATTGTTTTGTTCCCTGCAG
This sequence comes from Sorex araneus, assembly GCF_027595985.1. NCBI lineage: Eukaryota > Metazoa > Chordata > Mammalia > Eulipotyphla > Soricidae > Sorex > Sorex araneus. The sequence goes on from NC_073313.1 coordinate 260,722,729, forward strand.
AACTTCCTGATAATGTCCCTATAGAAAACGGTGGGGTATTTTTTCCTCCATGGTACAGTAGCTTTGAGAATTGAAATGAAACAGCATTCCCAAAGACATTATAAATTTGCGAACTGTAAAGTAATTCTTATCCATACTTTATATGTTCTGTAAGAATCGTCATATAATTCTACTAAGTAAAACCACCGGGGCCCCTCAGAGGGGTGGGCTTCAGTTTCCCTCCCCGCCCTGACCAGAGCTCCCATGGCCAAAGACCTCCGGACCCTAGCTACAGCCATGCTCAAGGCCCCTCTCCACATGTTCGGACGAGGCGCACACATGAAGGAACTGGCAGAGGAACCCAGGTATGTGGGACCCAGTGCTGAGACCTCCAAGGCTGCTTGGATCGGGACTGGTCTCTTCCGCCCAGATTCCCCATTTTCCAGTAGCTAGGCAGTCACACCCAGGCACTGCCCCTGGTGCTGTGTAATCTCACCAATGGCCAACATCCAGAAACTATAAAACCAAGCTCCCGAAAGTTCATGTCCACTTTGTGGCCACACGACATCTTATAGCCTAGTTCTCCCTCTGAGAGAACCTGGCAAACTACCTAGAGTTTCCTGCCCCCATGGGAGAGCCTCGAAAACTCCCCATGGCATATTCATATGCCAAAATCAGTAACAATGATGGGCCTCATTCCCCTGACCCTGAAAGAGCCTCCAATGCGGCAACAATTGGAAAGGACAAGTAAAGAGAGGCTTCTAAAATCTTGGGGCTAGGATGAATAATATTACTGAGACCAAGAAATTCGACAATCAACAGGATGATGATGATGATGATGATGATGATGATGATGATGATGATGATGAAGTAAAACCACCTTAGGAATTATTCTTTATGTTAAGTGACTTATTTTATTATTTTTATTTTGTTGTTGTTTTGGGGCCATAGTCATTGATACTCAGGGCTTAGTCCTGGCTCTGCTCTCAGGGATCACTCTTGGTGGGCTGGTGGGATCATATGGGTGCCAGGAATTGAACCCAGGCCGGCCACATGCAAGGCAAATTCCTGACCCGCTGTACTATCACTTTGGCCCCAAATTGCTTATTTTAAATAAATGACCGAACCAAAACATATTTACTACTACTGGGTTAGGCATATGCTCTAATTTAATTTCCAATGTAAGAGATGTTATCCCATTTTATAAATGAGCAAAGTGGGTCTCAGGGAGTTGATGTGATTCACTTAGGTCAAAAAATGACAGAAATGCATAACTTTCTATAGTTGTGACAGTTCTTCTAAAAAAAAAGAATGGTTACCAGGTTGGCCTGGTGAGGAGGTAAATCACTAGCTTAATGTCAGTTCCTGGGACACAGATCATTTGCTTTATGCTTAAACAAAAAAATAAACAAATAATTTTTTTCCATTCCTAGAAAATCTTCCATCAAGTTCAGTACATTATTCATGAACTAAATTTTAAGTACTAGAAGGCATCTAGAAAGATTGGAGCAGTGGTTCTTGTTCCGAAAAGAATTATTGTGGTTGCAGGGTGGGTATTGAACCCAGGCATGTTCTCTACCATGTGTGCCTTTCTTTAAAGTTCTGTTTTGGCTTTTGGGTTTGTTAGTTTGGGGGGGTCTTATCTGGTAACATTCAGGGGCTCCTTTTTAGGGCGCCTCAAAGTTCAGGACTCAGGGAATTATTTGGTGTTAGGGATCAAATCGGGGCTCCTGCCTGCCAATCATACATTCAATCTTGAGCTATCTCCCTGGCCCCTTCTAAAAGGCTGAAGCTTCGAAATGAGGAGGAAGTCGGGGCAACAGGTAAGGCATAGCTCATCTCTGCGACAAAATGTCTCTCACCTAGATTTCTCAAAACTTACCATGACTGAAACTTCAGTCTATGGAAAAGCTGGGTTTCGACTATTCAGACTCCTCCGTTGACTCCCAGTCTGTAATTATGAGAGGAGCGTGGGAGAGTGAAAGCTGACAGATACACCCAAAGTTTCTGGAATAGAGGAACTCTGTCTTCATTTTGTCAATGAGAACTCTCTCCACAGAGCCATAGGTCACTGTCACCTCCTGACACTAAACTGCCACTGAACAAAGAACAGGGTGTCAATGAGGTGCTTGGCTGTGTGCAGACCCTGGTCACACAGACAGGACAAAGCATGGTCCCTAAAGTGGACCATGAAGGAGGTGACAAGCCATTGTGGGAACAACTGACACACCCACAGGGACAGGTCCACAAGCTATGCTGGGAAGAGCAGAAGGAAGTCCAGGAGTCTAGGAGAAGTAGAAAGTTCTCGCATGCTCTCCTCCTTGCTCCCTGACGCCAGTGCAAACTCTCCTGGGAATTAGTGCTCTGTCTGGCACACGTGTACCTGGAGGGGGATGTCGGCCATGGAAAGAGTGGAAGTAAAATCTCCTGGTGACCTTTTACCCCGGAAGTCATTGGGGAGAGGTGAAGGCGAAGAGCAAGTTCAAGTTTCCCTCCCAGAGACATGATAACTGGGCTTTGAAATGGGCGGTATCCACTGGGAGATGTCAAGTACCGGGCGCTGGTGAGAGGCTGTGTTCAGACAGGCATCCCAGGGGGCAGAGCAAGAATGTGGCCGGTCACAGGAAGCACTCTCTAGGGTCAGGACTAGGGAGCATAGAGAAGAGGAGGAAGGAGCAGCTGTTTACTGCCCTGATGCCCCAAGACCAGTTTCCTGGAAGGAAGGGAGCCCCACGGAGAGACTGAGGACCCAGAAGGGAAGCGGCCCAAACCAGCACAAAACCTAGAGCAGAGTGGCTGGAGACATAGCACAGGGGCCAGGACACAAGCCTTGCATGTAGCCAACCCCAGTTTGATCCCTGGCACCAAATGGTCCCCCAAGCATTGCTGGGCGGGGCCCAGGAGCCACTGCTGGGGCGGTCGGGGTAATCTCTGGTATCCAGGGCCTAAGCAACAGGGTCCTGCATTGAACCACTGGCCAGATTAGCTGAATAGCTCCAGGAGTGGCCCCCTGTGAGCTCTGAGCACTGCTTGGAAGCCCCCTCTGGGAAAAAGAGAAAAAAAAAACACCACCTAGAACAAGTTCCTGTGGATAATCCTGATGCATTCTATACCACAAGCAAGGTGGGGATTCTTGGGAAGAGGATCTCTTCAAGGCTAAGTGAGGACAGGAATAGATGTGGAAAACAGTGTTCAACATAGTTCATGCTGCACAGAGAAAGGCTGTTTCTCTAACCAGCTGAAGAAACATGTGGCCTTCTGGTCCAACACATTATTTTGCTTTTCCCCGACTGTATTTGCCCCTGGAGGCCTGTACCAGCTTTTTCAGCCTCAGAAGGCTGTGTCGGTGATGCTTGAGAGGGAATCTGGAGAGAACGGTATTTCAAAACATCAGTCTTGTCCCCATATCCCAGGCCAATTACCCACTTTACTCAGTCTGTTTTCAGAAAAGTTTATTTAGCCAGTGTCTGAAGGAAATTCTAATACCAGAGTTAATGTGTTTCAAGTCAAAGGCACACACCTGTGTGATACAGCAGGTAGGGTGCTTGCTTTGTATGTAGCTGACACAAGTTTGTTTCCCAGCATCACCAGGAGTTATCCCTGAGCACAGAGACAGGAGTAAGCCCTGAGCACTGTCAGATGAGTCCCCAAATCCAAAACCCAAAAAGTTCACACACAAAAAACATGAAAGTTGAAGGAGCAAACATATGTCCTGCTTATTATTTCATGGATCCTCCTTCTATCTTCCCAGGAGAGGTCTGACTGGCCACCATCAGGAATGAATGGAATGACTTTTTCAAGGGCTTACATTTGGGGACTGTGGGATAGTGTGCTTGGAAACAAAAAAAATAAGTGTCATTATAAATACGGGTGAAATAGAAGTGTTGAGTGAAACAGGAACTGTTCGGGCCCATCAAGGAAAATTGTTGTGTTAACGTTTCTGTTGATCAGGAAGTGTTTCTCTTGATCAGGAAGTAGTTTTTTAAAAAGATTAAGAAATGGCCAGTGGGCAGGACGGGTGAGGGGGGAGGGAGCAGGGTGGGGAGTAATCTAACATAAGGCTGTTTGGGAGCTAGAGAATAGCTTTTTCAGCCACCATTGGCAAGAAAAACTTTTTCTATCAACACTGTCTCATTGAGCTTTTCTATGCCCAGCTATTTTTAAGTCTGTTGAGGCTGAGCACTGAAATCGAAGTCGTTTTCTTACAAGTAATTTACTTAGTTTTCCTAGAAGTGACACTTTTTAGTACAAGGAAGGCTATTTCCCTAAACGTGTTCTGTTGTTGGTGTTTCCAGAAGGTCTTTTAGTTTTTAAAAGATAAATAGACAATGGGAAAATAGAAAATGGATCTTTGGCTTTTCAGTGGATCCAGAATACAGAGGATGCGCCATTAAGCATGAACCTACTGGGCCAGAGATAGTCAAGCAGCTAGGGCAGTGCCTTGTATGCATCTGACCCGGTTCTGTCCCTGAACTCTGCCAGGAGTGACCCATGAGCACGGATCCAGGAGTAAGCCCTGAGCACCACTAGGTGAGCCATCCTGCACCGTCACCAATGAACCTGTCTTGTCCACTGCATGGAAAATAGAAAGGCTGAACGTCTAACTACTGGCTGTGTGTCATGGTGAAAGAAAAATATAAGGATGCTTTGAAAATTGGAAAGAGAAGATGGTCCTATAAAAACCAGTCTTAGGAACATAAAATTCAAATTTCAGGCTGCCTTTTGTTGCGTTTTAAAGATAGCACCATGACGCCCTGGCAGGGTGACCCAGACTTAAATGAATCTTCTTCCCTAAGTTTAATTAAGTCGGCCCTTAATTTTCTCCCAAGTACATAATGATAGCGCTGTCACTCGCCCTCCGAGCTGTCATTATGCCAAGGGAAGGAGAGGCACACATGGGCCTGAGGCTTTGTACGCCCTCATGCCCCCTGAGGGGGCCCCAGGTGGCGACAGCCCCATTTGCAGGGGCGCAGGGAGGCTGGCTGGGCCCCCCGACTGGGGAAAAAGCGTTCTGTTTGGAAGTTCCCGGCAATGCCCGTCCATTTTTGTGAATCACGGCCTTAATATTCATTAACAGCTCTTAGGCTCTTAATCCCTTATTGAATATATACATTTTTCCCATAATTGCTGCTTTTCAAAAGCGTTGCCCAAGCAGGCATTTCCATTCTCTGCAAACTGCAGAAGAGAGTGTTTTATGCTCTCGTCTGGGATGTGTTTATGCTAATACCGCATCCCTAGGAGGCCAAGGCCCTTCCCGGCATCCTGATTCATTCTGCTTTGCAGTGAACTGTGAACACTGGGGTGGTTGGTGTGTGTGTGTGTGTGTGTGTGTGTGTGTGTGTGTGTGTGTGTGTGTGTGTGTGTGTGTGGTTGTTGTTGTTGTTGTTGAAATCCCTCCGGGTCATGATTTTACAATTATTTAAAGTGCATGGAAAAATAGATGACAGAGGAAATCATTTTGAAATGTTGGAAATCTCTACTTTCAACATTCATTTGTGGTCCTATTTCTTTCTTTTCTTTCTTTTTTTTTTCTTTCCCTGCAAAATCCAGCCGGAAGCCTGCTGGGTTCTGGAGTAATTGACTTCCATGGTTGAAAACGCTGCTCCCCAATGAGGGGAGACCTCAGTAACGCAATTTGTCGGCTGTCTCTCCCCATTGATTTCTGCCTGCCTGGGAATTCGCATAGTTTTCAATAAAGTCGGCTCACGCCCGTCCTGGAGGAGCTGAAAACTCCAGCTTAAAAAAAAAAAAAAATGGAGTCTGGAGGGAGAAGGAGGGGGAGCAGGACTCCCGGGGCTCCGGGAAAGCAGAATTCAAAACTGAGCACCTTGAGAGTTGCTGTCCTGGCGCTGTTGGAGGCCTCAGCCAGGCGGGTTTCTGGCTCCACCCCTGGCACTGTCCCCGCTGTCCTCTAGCCGGGCCTCATGCACACCTGGCAGCGGCTGACCCTCTGGCGCTGGGCCTGGCCAGTTTTCAGGGTGGCCGGGGATGGCGCCGAGGAAAACTGCCCATCTGCGCCGACGGTGCTCAGCCAGAAGCTGTACTCACTGGCGAAGAAGTGGCACGTGCCCCGCCGGCCTTGGCACTCGATGAAGGGGGCCACCCTGAAGTCTTCCAGGCAGCTGCCTGGGGACATGAGGGCCTGCCCGCCGCCCTGGGCCCCGGCTCCTGTGTGCTGCCGGGGAGCAAGAGACGGTCAGGGCGCTGGGTTCAGGGTGGGGGGGGGGGGCAAGGCGCTGACCCCAGGTCCATCCCCGCAACAGTGGGTCACCCCCTTCTAGCCTCACTGGGGACGGAACTGCAGGCCCTGGAGTGCCATTAGGGTGACCCCTGTGAACACCTCGAGGTTCCCAATAAACCATGACCAGGAGGGCCCCAAAGCCTGCCCGAGCAATGCTGGGGAGATGTGTCCCCAGATTTAAGAATTGGGGTGCAGACATGGGCCCACAAGCCCAGGCCCAGTCAGAGCACATGGAGGCCTGCACTTGACTTTTGCTTTCTGTTCTCCCTGAAATTAGCCCAGGAAGAGCCAAGTCCCACCTGCCTCGGAAAGAGAATTGATGCCCATCCTCCACCCCCAAAAAAGAAGAGAAACCCCGAGGCAGAGATTGACCTGTCTCCCCAATCCTGCCCAAGAAATAAGAACCCAGAGCGGCAACAAAGAAGCGAAAGGGTCCTTCTGTGGCCGGGTGGGGGGGGGGACCTCGGGGAGCTCATGTCCACCCCTGGCCCCCCAGGCTGACTGCCCGTATTTATGGGACCACCGTCCACAGCGCTAGTGTGGGGGCTGGGCGGGCCGGGGCGGGGACGGGGGTGCTCACCATCAGGAAGGAGTAGCCGGTCCAGAGGCTGGTCCATGCGCCCGGGCACGGGGGCACGGTCTGGTCCTGGCTATGCACAGCCACCGCCTGCGCGGGCGCCTCGCACACGGCGCAGCGGCTGATGTAGGGGCGGATGTCCTCCTCCGAGAGCGGGGCGGTGGGCACGGGCCCCGCGCTGGCCAGCCAGTAGGATTTGTCGTTCCTCCGGGCGTAGTGGCACACTTGGTGGATGTTGCAGTAAGCGAAGGGCAGCGTGCTGAACACGGGCAGGCAGGAGCCGGCCAGTCCTGGGCACGGGGAGAAGAGACGGAGGGTCAAGGCGCGCCCAGGGCCGTCCCTACGTGCCCGGTGCCCATCGCTCACAGGCTCTGTTGAAGGTTGCTCCCGTGTCGGAGAAACCTGATGCTTCTCCCACCCCGGACTCTCCTGGGCCCAGCAAAGGGCCAGGGGTGCAGGGACAGTGAGCTATGGAGTCTTTACAAAGCTTCCACCTGTGGGGCTGGAGCCATAGCACAGTGGGTAGGGTGTCGACCCAGGTTCGATTCCCAGCATCCCCTATGGTCCCCTGAGCACCGCCAGGAGTAATTCCTGAGTGCGGAGCCAGGAGTAACCTCTGTGCATCACCGGGTGTGACCCAAAAAGAAAAAAAAAAGGCTGGAGTAATAGCACAGCAGGTAAGGTGGTTGACTTGCATGCGTCAGACCCGGATTCAATTCCCAGCATCCCATATGGAGTAATTCCTGAGTGCAGAGCCAGGAGTAACCCCTGTGCATCTCTGGGTGTGACCCCCCAAAAAAAGAAAGAAAGAAAAATGTGGATAGAGTGGAAGTGGGATGAGCAAATGGGCAGAATGACAGAAATACAAAATCATAATGATGTAGGCAGGTAGGCAGATAGGGAAGGTCCCTGCCAAGGCAATGAAGGTAAGTGCTCAGGGGAACAGTCATACGGGGTGTCTGAGATTGAGATGGGGTTGGCTGCCTGCAAGGCAAGTGTCTCCCCATGCACTATTTCTCCGGCCCCCTGAGAGTTTTGTGATAAGGGAGCTAGGAGCTGAACGGGCTCTGAGATGTGACGGGAGGGAAGCTCAGTGAAACCCTGGATGTGAGTTTTACTGAGCTCATTAGGGAGTTTGGATTTTAGCTCAATAGTTCTGCAGAGTTTCGAGATGTTGACTCTGGCCTGACCAGGGCAGGAGTCAGACTCGGAGCATACGGGGCGGGCGGCAGGAGAGAGACTGAAGGGTCAGCAGGAGAGAAGGAAGAGAATGAAAAAGGGGCAAGACCAAGGCTGACCTCCAGGGGGCGACCGAGAGAGATGTGGAAGCAGCAGCCCCCTTTGCTGCCGGGGTCTTAGCCCAGGGGGCAGTGACCAGAGTCCACTTGCCGTCAACCATTCCTGTTAGTGCCTGCAAGGCCCACCATCCCACCACTGGCTTGGAAAATGAGGTCCAATGTGGTGCATGCTTGACCCCGCAGCCCAAACCCCATTCCCAAAGGGGACGCCGTCTGTTACTGAGAACCGGTCGGGAATGTCGGGCATCAGGCAGTAGAGGCAGCTGCAGGACTTGAAAAACAAACCTGAGCTGGACAGGGAGTGGGCAGCCGCCTGGAAGGACATCTCCTGGGCAGGGTGCTGACCATGCCCCCTCCTGCCCCACCCCTGACACACCGGTTCTCTGTGCCGGGATTCAAACCCCTGCTGGCAAGTCCCAACCGTTTCGTATCAGAGATGTCCTGGACATCAGTGGGGACATCAGGCGTTCCTAAAGCCTGCTGGCTGGCGGGCTGACCGTCCTGACTGCAGCCAGAGGTCGAACCTCGGCTCCTTAGAGTGTTGTAGAGTTGATAGCGTTTGGCTGAGAATTGACCGTAGTCCAGAGTCAGGGCCTGAGAGATGGTCCAGCGGTTCAGGCTGGTGCCTGGCCTGCACTCGACCCGGCCCGATGTTCAGCACTGTAGGATCCCTCCCAAGCACCGCCAGGTGGAGCCCAGGAGGCCCAGAGGCCCCCAGATCTGCAGGGTCTGTGTAGTGACACATTCTCGGGCGTCCAGAATGGCCGTGACTCCCCGGTGGTGCCCCTGGACCCCCTGAATACTTTGGGCAGGACCAACCCCAAACTACAGAAATTTGTAAATGAATGAAAAACGCTGAAGTCAAGGATCTCATTGAAGATGCCACGAGAGATAGCCCAGGGGGTTAGGGGGTTGCCTGGCGCCTCTCTCGCCCGGGTTTGATCCCTGGCACCACACAGGGCCCATGAGCTCTGCCAGGAGTGATCCCTGGGCACAGAGCCAGGTGTACGCCCCGAGCACACTCTGCTGCAGCCCCCGAAAGCAATCAAATAGAAACCAGTGGTGGAGGGTAGGGGCTGGGACCCCTGCGTGCCTGGGCCCTTGTCACTAACAGAACTGAAGCCATGGCACTTAGAGGAGAGAAGTTAAGGCCAGCCAAGAAACAACCCATCGCTGTTTCCATAAAAATGAGCCCAAATCTTGCTCCCACAGGCCCTGGCCGGGCACCTACCGAGGTCCTGGTTGTGAGCTTTCTCCTGCCCTTCCAGGAACAGCAGGCTGTAGCCCGCCCAGAGCCGGGCCATGCCCGCTGGGCACACGGGTTCTCTGTCCGTCTGACTGTGCAGAACCAGGAGGAAGCCCCCGAAGGCTGCGGCGCTGAGCCCCGGGCGCCCAGGAGCCCCAGGGGGCCCCGGAGGACCTGGCGGAATAAAGAGGGGAGATGGGAAGGCAGTTTTGGGAGCACAGCGGAGTGAGTCAGCAATAGCACACAGGCCGGCCCCTTGCTGTGGCACGCGCTCAGGAAACAGAGCAGCGTGCCTGGAGGCATTCCCAGGAATGCCCATCCCAGTGGCATAAAGATCAGAGCACACCGGAGTCAGCAGGGAGGGGCTTACGCTCCTCCTAGAGCCCCAGGGTGCATCCCTCTAGGGCCGGAGAGAGGGTAAGGTGCGTGCCTCACACAGAAGCAGCCCAGGTTATGGAGACACATATGTACATGCACGCACACACACATGCACACACACATGCATGAGCGCATGTGCATATATACATATGCACATGCATGCACTCGCGCTCACACATGTATACACATGCACACATGTGCACACATGCATGCACACATACACACACTCATGAACACACACACACCCTCCTACTGTCTGAATTTGCCACGCACACACACACACACACACACCCTCCTACTGTCTGAATTTGCCACACACACACACACACACCCTCCTACTGTCTGAATTTGCCATGCACACACACACACACACACACCCTCCTACTGTCTGAATTTGCCACACACACACACACACACACACACACACACACACACACACACACACACACATACCCTCCTCCTGTCTGAATTTGCTGTAGGCCATAGGCTAAGATGAAGGGACTCAGAGGCCCAGTGATTCTCCCGCTTGTAGCGGGTGAACACCCCACCCACTCACCCACCCACCCACCCACCCACCCCTGGAACAGCAGCAGCATAGCCGCGGTGTCCTGGGGGCTCAGCTACCTCAGGAAGAGACGGACGGAGCGGCCTGGACCCTGGGCACCAAGGCTGAGCCTTGGCTGGGCTGGAGGCACCAGGGACGCTGCACACAGCCTGCCCGAAGCGCCTCACTTACCTGCTGGGCCAGGGAAGCCCGCCTCGCCATGGTCCCCTGGGCGTCCTGGAGGCCCGGGGGAGCCGGGGATGCCGTCCTCGCCCCTCCTGCCGTCCAGGCCCGGCTCCCCTTTGCACCCTGCATGGGAGGTGAGGATGGCCGTGGGGAAACAGCTCGGGCCTGCCAGCACCCCAGAGGCCCAGGAGAACCCCAGCTGGCCCTGGGCTTCTCATTTCCACTGTCCCTGCCCACCCCCTCCCAGGGCACGATGGCAGGGGGGGCTGGAGCACTAGGACGGTCAGCGTGGCCATGAGGTCACGGGCAGGAGCGCGTGACCCACACCCACACGTGCTCAGTGAGAATGTTCCCCGTAGGTTAGGGATGTGGGGCCACGTGGACTCAGATGGTTTCTAGAATTCTCCATCTTTGAAGCCAGAGTGGAAGAGTGCATTGAACTTGTTAAATCCAACTGGGACTCAAATGAAGTTTGGGACGAGGGCAGCAGTTTTTACAGGGTTTTAAGTGATTAAAAATTGTAATAAAATGAATGATGTCTTGCGTGTTGCAGGGCTGTGCGTGAATCATGCCAGTCATTCTGCACCGCAGTGAGGTGCCAAGGGGTTCATAGATGCCAGGCCATCCTAGGGAAACTGAAGCCCAGCCAGCCCAAGGTGCCCTCACGGGCAGGGGGCATTGTCAGCCACCAGCACCTGTCTGGGGACAGCATTGCACCGGGGCTGGAAGGTCCCTGTGTGCTCACCATGAGTCCAGCGTGGACTTTGCACAGCACCTTTGGGTCAGGACAGGGTATGGTCCTTTCTGGGGGTGTATTGGTGTGGTGGATAAACAGGTTTAAGCTGAGTTATTAGGTCCCCTGGGGTTCCTTGGGGTTCCTTTCTCTCTCTCTCTCTCTCTCTCTCCTCTTTTCTGTTCCTGTGTCCTCTTGCTTCCCTTCTCTCCTATCCTCTAGCCCTTCCTCTTCTCCTTCTCTTTATCATCCCTCCTCCTCCTCTCTCCCTCTCTCATCACTCTCTCCCTCCCCAGTCTCTCCCTCTGCTCCCCTCTGTCTGCCAGAATCAGCTTGAGACCACCCGTGCATCAAAGAGCGTGTGCTCTAGTGACTCCCACACGCTCACTCACTCCCCTGCACAGCTCTTCAAGGTGGACCCTGCCGAGGGGGCCCACCCCGGAAACCTTGACTTTGGGGCCATCGAGAAGGCAAATGGCGGCACTGAGAGACCCGAGTGAAGGGCAAATCCTGAGACCTTGTGGGAGAGGCGAGGGTGGACATCAGCGTTGTGTGGCCTGACCCACGCTTAGTGGGCGTGCAGCGACCACTGAGATCACCACCGGGAGCATGGCTCACCCTTAGCTGCTTGGGTTTGAGGAAACAAGTGGTAACAAATTCAGTTCTACACCCACTTCGCCAACAACAACAACAGGAATCAAGCCAGCGCTGAGGGAGAGCCAGTGGCCTCTGGCCCCTGAAGCTCATTTTCACTCAGGGGGTGCAGGGTCAGGGGCACTGGCCACTGGGGTGGCTGAACTCCCATCCAGGGCTCCCTCTGTAAGTGCAAAGGACCAGAGGCAGTGGGGCTAGGCACAGAGAACACAAACTGGAGAATGCTTTTTTCAGAGAATCGTTCGGCTTACATTCTTCTATAAGCCCCCTGCCGTGACATCCCTGAAGGAACAGGGTGCAAGTTGGTTAGAGGGGGCAATGGTGCCACTGGCATCATTTAGTAGGAGCCCCCTCTCCCTCCCCCTCCTCTATGCAATAAATACATCTCCTCTTTGCTTCTTGTCAGCTGTTTCTGCTCCACTGAGCCAAGGCAATTGTTGTTCACTTAAAAGCAAGTCAACAGCTATTAACCACTATGAATAGAACATCTACTCTGTTGTCCTATGAGGTTTCAAAACCTCAAATCCCAACGCCGCCCAAACAGAAAGGATTTCAATAGTGTTTAACACAGAAGTAGAAGGAATGCGTTGATTCAGTTAAGGCAGGAAACCTTCAGGGAAGCCTGGAAAACGCTATGGAAGAGGAAGACTTTCATCACTTCATCCTGACAAGGATGAAAGACTTTTTAGCCTCCATATGAACACTCTACCTGGCACAACCAGTAGGGTTTCGATTCAGTGATACAGGGTACAAATAGTGAACATCAGCATGAGACTTGTACCTGGTCCTGGAGGGCCTCTTGTGCCAGGGGGTCCTATGGCTCCTTCTGGTCCTCTTGGGCCTGGTACCCCAGGCAGTCCCGGGATTCGGGGGCAGGAATCCAAGTCTGCAGGTGGTCCTCGTTCACCTGAAATTGGAACCTCAGCTTATATGGTGATTTGTATGCTTCCATGAATGGACAATCTCCTTCTTCCTTGTCTGGGATTCTGAACGATGCTGAACATTTTCAAGATTCTTCAAGAGTCCAGTGTCAGCGCCATGAAGGCAGAATTTTAATTCACTGTGAGGTGCATGAAAACCTTCCAGGAAGGATCTTGTTAAATGAATGGATGAATATGTGAATGGTTATTTAGAGGAAGCAAAGTAAGTGTGAGACAAGGAAGATTGGCTGGAACATGATTATTTAGTCATTCCAACAGGGGTTCCTGCCTTTGGGCCACTCTTGCTGGCATAGAGAGAGACACTGGTGGGTTCCTAATGCTCAGTTTAATGTCCTTCTAGTTTGTTACTCTACATTGCAGAGGGAGGTTTCCTTTGCATTGTGTCTGTTGCTCGAAGAGAAAGAATTTCAGGGTTGCTGGAGATCTGAAAGCAATGTTTTTCCAAACTGAGTGCATGTCAAAATTCTGCACGAGCATCATAAAAATAATCTGGATGCCTGAGTCCCCAATATACAGGTTAATGGTCTAAGTTACAGTCTGGGCATTGCCCTTAATCCAATCCAATGAATCCAGCTAGAGCTTTTGAGAATAACTGGCACCGGGACCCCTGCTTAGATGTAAAGAATTGGAATTTCAGGGGGATGAGCAACTGGCTTCAGTTACTTTTTTATATTCTCTAGCTGTTTGCACGGTCAGTCAAGCCTGGGAAGTATCATACTAGGAAGTGGAACTCTGACCATAGCACATGAGAACTTAGTTTATCAGATCCTCGAGGCCCTGAGCCTTACGTGTTCCCAGGGCAGGCTCACGGGCTGACGTTGAGAACCACTGCTCTAAAAGTTTGAGACTTCACTTGGTTATGATTGCATCTTTAAGGCATTTTTTCTTCTAATGCTTCATTTAGTCACCTGGCTGGGATCGCCCCCAGGAAGAGAAATGATAATGCTAAGTAGACGAGAAACATGAATGGAAGTTATTGAATTGAAGTAAACCAATGGCAGTGAGTTGAATTGTTGGATTGACTGATTTATCGAGTAGCAGACCCTCTGCTAAGAGCTCCTCATGCAGTGCTCCCTCCAGTGCTGTGTGCTGCTGTCGGGAGAAAGTTACAGGTGATTCCACTCAGGTAAGGGACACATCTAACATCACAGGACTAACACAGCAGCCTATAATGAACTTCAGCCTTCAGGTTTAAGCCCCCTGCTCGTAATTGTCATACCGACTGCATGAAGAACTCTCAGCATCCGTGAGATGAATTTTACAGAATGCAATTTTATGTAAAACATGACTTCTTAGGCTTAAAACTCATACAAATGTGCGGAAAAATTTTAATGACAGCTAAGCACCCTTTTGTTTGAAGGAGCCCAACTACAACAAAAATGGTACTCACATAAACAGTGCAGTGATAATCGCAAGAAAATCCTAATGGCCAAGTTTTAGTCTATATAAGAGCAGATTTGCCTGTGTAAATTGACTTGAATTCTTTATAAGCAGTTGGAATTTAACCCCTCGATAAACACTGTATGAAATCCAAGCATGGCAGAGCTAGATATCTTTTTACAATATATGTAATTTCATGTAAAACTTGGAACTTCTACCCTGGGTGACTTGAGAGAGATGCATGTCAATATTTTCCACTTTCCCCTGAATAATCTGGTGAATTACTGTGGAAATTTACCAGTGGTGGCAGGAGGAAGAGGAGGAAACGGGAGGGGACGTATACGGCTGGGCTATCTTATTTAGCCTTGGAATGCGTTTATGTACAACCTTAGAGATGCACTAAAAGGATTATGGCAAAAACTCAGCAAATACCCAACTTTAAGTTTTTAATGCAAATTTTTAGATAGTAGGATTTTTTCCCCAAATTCTGATTTTGGGTTTGTTTTTCTTTTTTAATACTCTTTAATAAACCAGAGGCTGATAGAGAAAACTGAGGTTCTAAGACCACCTCCTCCCTTCAGAAATAAAATACAGTATTTATGTTCAGGACTGGAGCAATAGCGCAGCTGGTAGGGCGTTTGCCTTGCACATGGTTGACTCGGGTTTCATTCCTTCATCCCTCTCGGAGAGCCTGGCAAGCTACTGAGAGTATCCCGCCCGCACGGCAGAGCCTGGCAAGCTACCCGTCGCATACTTGATATGCCAAAAACAGTAACAACAAGTCTCACAATGGAAACATTACTGGTGCCCGTTCGAGCAAATTGATGAACAACAGGACTGGACAACAGTGCTATTTTGTGCTCACTTCCTATAGGGTTAATCACACATGCCTGGAAAGAATAAATGTAAGAAAGGCATGCTTTCCCCCTTCTCTCCTTTTTGAGAAACTCCCTTTATCCTCACTGAAAATGCCAGGCATGAAATAATATGTTGCTTTTGCGTGATAGAAGCATAAGTGAACACCGAGTTAAAAAGACTAATGGCATTTTCCTCTGAACACACAAAGAAATTTGCTCCCTAAAAATGGACTTGGGGCACGATGGAAAACATTTGTTGCAGCTCCTGACTGGGTTTCAAGACCCCGTCTTTTCATGGGGTTGATACTGCTTATTTTAGGGGTGTTCCATGTATTTATAGTGTAGGATTTATAAAAGAAACGTACATGGGTGTGTGCTGTAGCATTTGACAGAGAAAGCACTCATACTCCAGGCTTGAATTGAAATTACATAACTGAGCATCTAGCCCGCCTTGACAACCTATAATGAGGCTCTGCACTGGGACACTCTAATATGGGGTTACTATATCTGTAACGAGGAAGCGATGGCACTACAACCTAATATAATTACAGCACCCCGACGACCAAAATGTAACCAAGCGGAGCTCACAAGACAAAAAGGCAAGCGCGGAAGTGGCTGGAAACCAGAATTAGAGGAAATAATTTATGCAATAGCAATACTTACCTTTGGAGCCTGAAGAGATTCAGATCCAAGGCCGCACGATATTCGTAGGGCGGAAAGAGATGTCAGATTTATCAGTTAGGACAAAAGTGGAAGAGATCATTTGAGAACATACATAATCATTTGAGGAACGCTTCAGGAGCAAGCAGGATGGCAGGACGTTATTTACATAAAAAGTCGGCATGAATATTGCTGACGGGAGCCGTGAGGATTTAGGGATGGAGTTTCCATAGCAAGACTGGAAATGAAACTCTCCTGCACGATATAAAATTTTCATGGGGTAGAAAAATATGCCCTAAAAAAAAAAGGAACATATAGAGGGGTTCTATCTAATTGGAAGAATTCTGAGAATTCCATGTTATTTTGCCAAGTTTTATAGGTGCTGGACGGAACCAAAGTGTAAAACCTCGTGAGATTGAGCTCTGTCCCAGCCTAGGGCAGTGCAGTTCGTGGTTTGGACCAGGGGTTCATTGATGATATTGTCCCCTATACCAAACGGACACCACATTATCATCATATAGATTTTGGATCAATGTTGGAATGGATGGGCTGGAGCGATAGCACAGCGGTAGGGCTTTTGCCTTTCACGCAGCTGACCCGTGTTCGATTCCTCCGCCCCTCTCGGAGAGCCTGGCAAGCTACCGAGAGCATCACGCCTGCACGGCAGAGCCTGGCAAGCTACCCATGGCGTATTGGATATGCCAAAAGCAGTAACAATAAGTCTCTCAATGAGAGACGTTACAGGTGCCCGCTGGAACAAATCGATGAGCAATGGGATGACAGTTGGAACAGATACTTCTGTCCCTCTCAGACACACTTGTCTGTCTCTCCTTCCAACTCAGCTCTGGTGCACTGTCACCCTGAGACGGAGCCATGTTAGGTTTCAAGCTTGGGTTAAACAGCTTTTCTCCGTCCTAGGAACCAATGTCCTTTGCAGAAAATGTTGAATAAAACATCCAGGGAAATCAGTGGGAATCCAGGGGCTTTCGGGAACGGGGCAGACAGTTCTCACACACAATCACCGGATCAGCCTTGGCTTCTCGTGGGAGCAAACACCGACTTACTTACTTTAGAAATATTCGGTGTGAAATCAACTCCTCATGTTCAGACTTATGTGGTCAGACAGTAAATATTTGCTTACCAAACACAAGGCTTGGTAGTGTGCCTGAAATAAATACAATCTTTTTCTTGGAGTGGAGACGAGGGATCCCAAGCAAGCAGAGGGGGCCTGCACGGTGACATATGGGGAATATTCAAGAGCTCTAATCCCTGTATTTTCCCCCCCCTCCCCAGCCTCTAAATTCAAACATTAGGTAGCGGGGCTACTTCCTCAGGAGATGCTAGTAATTTGAGATAATGCCATGGCTTTCTGATAGATGGCCTCCCAAACTCACGTTTGAACAAATTGCCAGGTAGAGATGTGTAGAGGCTTACCTGGAGGACCGGGGGGGCCTGGAAAACCCGGGTTTCCAGGCAAACCCTTCTCTCCTGGTGACCCTGGAAGCCCAGGTGGTCCTTGTGGCCCTGGAAATCCCATAGGACCTGAAAGGAACATATGGCAATAAGGCACCTGGGATGGAGATACAGAAAGACAAGGTGGGTTGAGGAGGAGCTAAACTCTGAGGGTCACCCCTACACGCTGTATCAGCCTCAAGACCAAGGCGACATTCCCTTTCCTTCTGTACACGGGACTCCCTCCGTCTGGAGGAAGCATGCTAATACGGCAGTAGGGCTGAAGGAAGTCCATGATATCAGAGTCACAGCAGCGCGTCCCGGAAGACACCATATCGCTGGAGATCTCTCTGGGGCCCTGTACTGAGATAATTTCACCAGGGCACCTCAGGTGGAGCAGGTGTGCTCTCTCTGCCAGCTCCAGATGAAGTCCCAGTGACCAAGAGCTGCCAGAAGCAAGGCCCAGGTATGCAGGTTCCAGGACTCAGACTCCAGGCCACACGGTGGTGGCAGCAGAGGAGCCGGCTATCCCTCCCCGACTCCCTATCCACTTGGCATCCTGGCTGTCACGCCCACAATCTGGATCTGGATGCCATCTCAGCACACCAACGGCCCTGGCCCAGGGACTCCCAGTTAAATCCCAAAATGGATTAGCACCCTACAGAGATGTCTCTGGACCCCAGCCATTTACAATCTTAGAATTCCAGAAGTGTGCGGCCACAAAAGCCGCTCATCATATTCAAAGCGAGCAATAGAAAATAACTTATCTAGCATATTCGATATGCCAAAAACAGTAACAAGTCTCACAATGGAGAAGTTACTGGTGCCCAATCGAGCAAATTGATGAGCAACAGGATGACAGTGATACAGTGATTTCCTGTTGAGAAGTCAACAGGCTGCTACAAACCTCAACGTTTGCCTCTCTGATACCCAACACCCTTGTTTATGAAGGAACATTGTTTATTGACTTCTGATCAACACAAATGTAGTTCTAGGGCCAGAAAGATAGTCCAGGAGTTGAGGTGGTTTCCTAGTACACAGGAAATCTGGTTTGCTTCCCAGCACCTACAGACAGTCCCTTGAGCACTGCCAGGACTGATCCCTGAGCACAGAGTCAGAAGTAAGCCCTGAGCACTCTTGGGTGTTCTGACCCCAAAACTTAAAAAAAAAAAAAAAGGAGTTCTATAAATCCAGTCTCTAAAATCCAGGCGACCAAATTCTAGTGCCCCTGAAATATTGTCACTTGGGTAAGAATTAATTGAAATGACTATTTTGGAGCAATTCAGAAACAGGAACTCTTTGGAAGACTTAAACCAGCAACCTAAAATAACTATCCAAGAAAAACACACCAGACTCTTGAACACTTGAAATTGATAAGTCCAAACTGAGTGAAGATTGATGAACTGCAAAGAAGAGTCTGGTTTAGGAAAGGAATAAATATTGCACAACTGTCCCTGGATAGCCTATTGATAATCGATATCGACCATAATCAAAATGATGCTACTTGAATAAACTGTATTAATGAAATCAAGGATGCATAAAGAGAGATTCTAAAATCTCAGGGCTAGGATGAATGGAGACGTTACTGAGATTGCTCAAGAAATTTGACCATCAATGGGATGATGATGATGATGATGATGATGAATGAAATTAAGTATGAAAACTAATTTTACTTTTTTCCTTGTCTGTATGGGGGAGGCTTGGGGCCACACTCAGGGATTGCTCAGAGCTTACTCCTGACTCTGTGCTCAGGGATTATTCTTGGCAGGCTCAGGGAACCATTTATGGTGCTGGAATCAAACCTAGGTTAGCCATATGTAAAGCAAATGCCTTACCCACTGGACCATCTCAGTGTCCCCTGCTGCGGCTGCTGTGACCAGAGGGTCACAGACTTGGCTTCAGTTGCTTCAAGCTGATGACTCCAAGGACTCCAAATCTCAGCGCTGTTGGATGGAGTCAGTGCCTGGATGGAGTGACATGGCCTCCTGCCTGCGAGGCTGGTGCCCTGTGTGGAGTCGTCTGGGGGGCCCCTTTTTGTACCATGCAAAAATGTGGCAACTGCATCCTTTTAGTGGGTGGGACCAGAGGGTTCTCTGCAGAGGGAATTTTTCCCTGATGGGACTTTCAGCTCAGAGGAGGCCCATGGACCCTTGGGATGTGGGGGAGGGGGAGAGCAGGCCAGCCCCTGGCTCCTGGCATCCAGGTGGACAGCCTCCCAGAATCCACTGAACCTTTGAGGCAGGGGCTATGGGCATGAAAGCAACATGGAAACTGAGGGAGGCAAAGCAGATGAATGGGTGCGTGTGGAGGGGTGGGAGTGGTGAGGATAAACGGAGGATCCCAAAGGTTGAGTTTCCTGGACCCTCCTCTGCTCTTGCCCAGGCTCCACAGGGGCTGCAAAGCTCTGTCTATTCCCAGTATCCTGCCTGGAGGCCACTCAGGGTATAGGAGGACCCAGCTAAGACCACTTGTTGAGGGTCTCACCCGGCTCTTCCTGGCTGCAGGACTTCTGGGCCAGCCGCCAGGCTGCTCACTTCTGGGTTCCCTCATCCAGGGAATTTGGGGTCTCTTGGAGCCTAAAGTCACCTGCAGGTCACTTTCTTCCCCTTGGCACAGCTGGCTTCACATGCTCGGGAACAGCTTACATCACTTCTCTGAGCCTGCTCTAGGTCACAGTGCTCAGAGGGCCAGAGGCCATTCGGGACAATCTTCAGCCCCGCTGGCCTGAATGTCTAGTGCTTGAACTTGGCAATGAGGCCCAGCAGAGTGTGGGTGGTCAGGGGAGTGTTGGGGCGTGACCAGAGCATTGGCAGGAGAGGCTCATGGGCCATGTGGTGTGGGGCTAGGAACAGCCAGAGCATTCACTCAGCCTTTCGAATCCTCTCCCCAGCCCAGAGACCATGTCTTTTTAAAAAAATTTTTTTATATATTTTTTGCTTTTTGGTTCACACCCAGCGATGTACAGAGGTTACTCCTGGCTCATGCACTCAGGAGTTACTCCTGGCAGTGCTCAGGGGACCATATGGGATGCTGGGAATCGAACCTGGGCCAGCCGCGTGCAAGGCAAATGCCCTACCCATTGTGCTATTGCTCCAGCCCTGAGACTCCGTCTTTTAATAACATATGGCCTGCATTTTATTTCTATAGTTTAGTTCCCATTTAGAGAGAAGACAATTGTGTGTTCTTGGAGAGGAACTGGTCCTTCTTATTTTAACTTGTCAATTTCTACTCACAGGAAGTAGGAAATACACTGGCAGTGTGGGCCTCACCTCAGAGCTTTAAGATGAAGTAATACTCAAGGAGATAGTCTAGTTCTCCCTCTGGGAGAACCTAGCAAGCTACCAAGAGTTTCCTGGCCTGGTGGGAGAGCCTGGCAAGCTCCCTGTGGCGTATTCATATGCCAAAACCAGTAACAATGATGGGTCTCATTCCCCTGACCCTGAAAGAGCCTCCAATGCAGCACCATTGGGAAAGACAAGTAAAGAGAGGCTTCTAAAATTTCAGGGATAGGACGAATGGAGATGTCATTGAGACTGCTTGAGAAAATCGACGATCAATGGGATGATGATGATGATGATGATGATGATGATGATGATGATGATGATGAATACTCGAGGACAGTAGAAACAAGGGACAGGAGGATTGGTCCATGGTTGGAAGCCTCCAAAAGTGAGGGAAGGGGGAGTGGGGAGGGCAGTTAGGGTAGAGATGGGACCATGATGACAATGAAAGCCAGAAATCGCACTGAAGAACTGCGTGCCATCTGCCTATGGGTGGTGATGGGAAACATCGAATGGTGGTGGTGGGAAGGTGTAATAGTCATGGGATTGGGGTTGAAATATTGAATGTAATCAATTATCATGAACATGGAAACTTTATGAAAATAAAATTTTAAATTTTTTTTAAAAAATAAAACTGCATGCTAAAAGTAGGTAAAGGGACAGATGTATTTCAGTACCTATCTTGCAAATCATAATGTCCAAAAGGAAAGAGAGAGAGAGAGACAGAGATAAAAAAAGAAGTGCCTCCCATAGAGGTAGACTGGGGGGAAGGAGGGCAGGAGAGTAACTCAGGACATTGGTGGTGGGAAATGTACACTGGTGAAAGAATGGGTGCTGGAACACTATATGACTGAAATCCTGCCATGAACAACTTTGGAACTGTGTATCTCATGGTGATTTAACAATTTAAAAAATTAAAATTTTTTTACCCATGAAACCATTTGCGCCCATACCTTTCGGACCATCTTTTCCGTCGCATCCTGGGAAGCCTTTATGTCCTGGAGGTCCTGGTGGGCCTGGGGGACCTGGTGGCCCTGGCAGACCACAGTCTCCTGGATCCCCTCTCAGAAGCTCAACACTCCCAGGGGTGCCCGGAGGTCCAGGGGCTCCTGAACAGAGGGAAGAGGGTCTCTCAGTGAAGTGCAAAGTATGTGTGAGAGTTTATTAATGAATGGATTTGATGGCTGGCAAGCAAAGAATGAAGATAAGAAGAATGTCAGCAGCATCCGATGTAAAAAGAGATTGTGCTTCATCAAGCCCCAGTTGAAAAATAGCTAATAGTCTTAGGAACTGTGTGAGTAAAAGAAGTTAAGCAGTTTTCCTTCTTTCAGAGCCATTCCTGTTAGAAGGAGCACTTTATGAGTTTTAGTTACATTGCCAAACCACTGCTTTAACACAAGGGGTGGATGGAGACGTGGACAGATAGGTGGATATATGTGTGGGTTGGTGGTTGGGTGGATGGGTGGATGGATGGGTGGATGGACGGGTGGATGGATGGATGGATGGATGGATGGATGGATGGATGGATGGGTAGAGGGTTGGTGGATGGATGGGTGGGTGGATGGATGGGTGGATGGATGGATGGATGGATGGATGGGTAGAGGGTTGGTGGCTGGATGGGTAGGTGGGTGGATGGATGGGTGGGTGGATGGATGGGTGGATGGATGGATGGATGGATGGATGGATGGGTAGCGGGTTGGTGGCTGGATGGGTAGGTGGGTGGATGGATGGGTGGATGGGTGGATGGATGGTGGATGTGTGGGTGGATGGATGGATGGGTAGATGGATGGGTGGATGGGTAGATGGATGGTGGATGTGTGGGTGAATGGATGAGTGGATGGATGGATGAGTGGATGGGTGGGTGAATGGATGGGTGGATGGATGGATGGTTGGATGGATGGGTGGATGGATGGGTGAACGGGTGGGTGGGTGGGTAGATGGCTGGGTAGGTAGATGGATGGATAGGTGGGTGGATGAATGGATGGGTGGATGAGTGGGTGGGTGGATGGATGGGTGGATGAGTGGGTGGGTGGATAGACATGTGGCTACTGCTTAGATGCTGCCGGGATGACTAGGTAGATGTGTGGATTGGAATGAGTGGACAGATAGATGGATTATAGGATAGGGTAATAAAGAAAGCTGGCAGGTGAAAAGGAATGTTTATGCAATGAAATTTATCATTCACTTTGAAAATTAGTATCTTTACACAGGAATTAAACTGAAATTCTATTCCTAGTTAACTTGTAGACTTCTCTGGACATTTTAAGCATCTTTCCATGTCATGTACAAGACAGAATTACATCATACTTGAATCCCATCCTTACTAAGGTCCTGGAAATTTAAGGACAGTGAGCCGGTGTTTTCTAGAAGAGCTCTAGTTGGAATGAGATTGTCTGCACGTAGCAAGATCTCACTGTTCTGTGCTCTCTACTACCCCCACCCCCCACCCCAGTCATCCCACTCTGTCACATCAGGTCTTTGCTAGAGTGAAAGTGAGGAAGGGAACCCAAAGCGCTGTTAGCGGTACATGAAGAGATTCTGCAGCTGCTCTGCCTGACACCTCTGTCCCTCAGGGCAAGAGACAATGGTTTTGGTGACAGGCACCAGAGACCACCAGTAGTTGCAGTTCTTTCCTGCTGGTTCCATCCAGACCCTCACGGCCAAGCTACGGGCAAGGCTTGCTTGAGTCGGAGTCCTCAGAGTGGGCTTCTGGGCCACATAAAGAAGGAGCAAAAGGAGCTTAAGCTCTGGCTGGGCTGTCGAGGTGAGCCTGTGGCCGTCCACTCTCCACGAGCCCAGTGTCCATCTTCCCAGTGCTGGAACCACCACGGGCATCTCCCCCGCCCTTTCCCCACGGAGCATCCAAGGGAAGGGGCATCGCTGTCCCCCAAAGACACAATTTGCTTGTACCTCTAGCTCCGTCGGGGCCAGGAGGTCCCGGATCTCCAGTGGGGCCCGGATCAGGAATGTCCCCCTCAGCAGCTCTCCCTGGGACACCTGCAGGGCCGGGTGGCCCACGGCGCCCTGTGGGGGACACATGCAGTCATGAGTCTTGTGACACCCAGCAGATCCCGATGCACCACCAAGAGAAGCAACGAGTGCATTGTCCTACCTGGAGGACCGGGGGGACCTTTCTCTCCAAAGGGGCCGGGGGGAGAAACCCCTGGGCTCCCCGGATCTCCGGGCTCTCCCTTCTGCCCAGGTATGCCCGGGGCGCCTCGTGGGCCCATTTCATGCAGACCTGGATGAAGAAACAGCGTTAGCCGCGTGATTCTTACGTGGCCTGGAAAGCTCGTACTTGCCAAGAGGGCCGTGACGGGGCAGTGGCTGGTTCCGCTGAGCTGGGGTCTGGAGTTGACCTTGTTCAGTGCTCAGGGTTAACTCCTGACTGTGCACAAGGATCACTACCGGCAGTGCTTGGGGGGCCATATCCAGGGTCAGAGGCTGAACAAGGGTTGGCAGTGCCAGGCAGGTGCCCTGCCTCCTGTGCTAACTCTCTGTGCCATTGCCGCATTCTGTACTCTCTCCACGCACCAAGTAACCACCGGGTCCAGCGAATGGGTGGCTCTTTCCTAGATATATATTTATTTTTAGCTTCTAGAGAACAGAAAGTTATTCTCACAGTTTGGGGAACCAGGAGCCTCCAATTTCTTTTTTTTAAACACTGGACCTGGGCTGGAGCGATAGCACAGCGGGTAGGGCATTTGCCTTGCATGTGGCCAACCTGGGTTCGATTCCCAGCGTCCCATATGGTCCCCTGAGCACCACCAGAGGTGATTCCTGAGTGCAGAGCCAGGAGTATCCCCTGTGCAGCACCAGATGTGACCCAAAAAAAGCAAAAAAAAAAAAAAAATTTAAACCCTGGACCTGAGAGTACAAAAAAAAAGGCCCTGGCCTGGCATATGGCCAACCTGGGTTCGATCCATGGCATCCCCAAAGGTCCCCTTGAGCACCGCCAAGAGAGATTCCTGAGCACAGAGCCAGGAGTAAGCCCTAAGCACTGCTAGGTGTGGCCCCAAACAAAAATAAATTGAAAAATATAAAATCACAACCCCAGAAGCAATCAGCCCATCTCTACTGTGGAAAGATGGACCAGAAAGGTCACTGAATGGCCAGGAAAAAAAAATGAAGAAATGAGTTAGGAACTTGAGGCACTTGAGGTTGGTAGGGAGTGTCACCCCAAAAGGGGAGAGAGAAGCATCAGCAGATTCTGGGAGGGAAATACACATCTGATCAAGCATATCTGTGGGGACCACTCTATGACTCAGAAGGCAGCTGACTTCCTCTTGCCCTTCCCACCCTTAGGAAGAATGTAAGAATGTGTCTCTCACACGGCCCATTCAAGCTATGCCCACGATTCCTGCAGCCTACGGTCCCGATCCCAGATTTCCCCGCCCACCCCCCGCCCCCCCCCCCCCCCGGCCCCGCCGATGGAGAGCAATTTTCCTCAGAAACCAATGCAACAGCAGGCGTGGTATTGAATAGACGCGGCTAAGATGCTGTTGTTGATGAGCCTGTTCGCACCATCAAAAAAATAACAGCAATTCATTCAGGTAATTTGTTTTAGCAGCAGGCTCTTGAAGGATGCGGAAAGCCCTAATTAGACCCATGCGATCATGCTTGGCACTACTACACTTAAAACAATACCCCCCAGAATAAAAACCGCAGCGCTTTATTTGTTATTCATAACATTTTGAAACCTAACTCCACCTAAGCAATTTGTCAGAGGTACTTTGGGTAGAGAGGGAGTCTCAGGCAATATCAACCACATGCCTTCTTTTATTTGGCAGGGGGGGTGGAGGCGGCACACCCAAGGGTGCTGCACAGGGATGACTCCCGGCTCTGTGCTCAGGGATGACTCTTGGTGGTACTCAAGGGATCTTATGACCAAAGCAAGTCAGCCACATGCAAGGCCAGCTCCGGGACCCCTATTCTAGCTCTTTGGCCAAAACCCTGACTTTGGAAACACCTGTTTGTTTGTTTGTTATAAAACATCTTCAGCACCAAAGAATTGTCCCGAAATATCACGTCTCTCGGCTAGTTCTTAGTGTTGAACCTGGAAAACGGCACCTACCAGAGGTAGCACGGTCCCACTGGCCCTGAATCTCTCACAAGTGGGAATTTTCTTACCTGAAGCGCCTTTGGATCCTTTCTGGCCCTTTAAGCCATGCAAGCCGTCCCGACCCGGTGACCCAGTGGGACCTGAAACACACCACAGGCCTGTGACATGCAAGAAGGGAGGAAGGACTCAACTCACAGAGTCCTGGCCCCCAGTCGCAGGTGCCGCCCTGAGGAGGCCACTGAGCTCTCAGGGGGATGCCACGAGCTCTTGGCCCCCAGAGAAACTCCACGGCATGGGGTTATTCCTAACGCCTCCATGGGATGGCTGTTCAACACGCTCTTCTTTGGCTTGGAAGCACTGCTCTTGGGGTCTGAGTCTGCCACTGGGACCTCTCCTTCCAGCCCACTGCAGACACCCTCACCAGTCTACAATTACTGGGTCCAGGTGTGGAAAGTGACCTTTGAATTTATATTGGTAAAATCACCCTAGATGAAGACACAGATTCAATAGGAGCATGAGGTTCAGGATCTAGGCGGGCTGTCACGTCTGCTGAGGATTTCTTGAGGATCTGGTCAGATCAGCGTAGTAAGACAAAAGGGAGGGGTGGGGTCTGCGGTATGCCAGAGAAAGCACACCTTTATCTCCTTATTTATTTCTGATATTTTTTTGAGTCCTGGGGTGGGGTGGGAAATGGGTTCAAGTCAAGTGTTTCCACAGCTATTAGTTTGTAATAACTTTCAAAGTAAATCCTTTTGTTGCCTCTTTAAGGAAGAGAAGTGTATTTTATAATAATCTCCAATCAGTCATTAGAGAGGGCCTCACTGATAACTTCTTTCAGAGTCTGTCAGACATCAGTGTAGTTTCTTCAGGGTAAATCTATCAACCAAACTTGAAGTTGTCACTTAACATTGAACACCAATAAGTCCACAGAATTGAAATTATAGATAGATTACATAGCTAATTGTGATACTCAAACAGCATATTATTATAACATATAGCATATATAACACAAAATTTGTGTTAGAATGGCACATCATTAACTTTTTAATTAAATATCATCTTTATTGATATAATATTTCATACTTATGTCTATTGATATAATATTTACAATATGTGAATATTTAAATTTACAAGGAGAAGACAGAGGGAGGGAGAGGCTGGTGATAGGAAAGAAAGGAGAGAGACAGCTAATACGTATAAAATATCTCCTGGCACCAAGGCCTCCACTGGGCCCTTCACACAGTCTTGTCCCAAGGTTTGGTTTAAAGGAAGGAACCTTCTGAGGGCTGGAGTGATAGCACAGCGAGTAGGGCATTTGCCTTGCACGCGGCAAACCCGGGTTTAATTCCCAGCATCCCATATGGTCCCCTGAGCACCGCCAGGGGTAATTCCTGAGTGCAGAGCCAGGAGTGACCCCTGTGTATCACTGGGTGTGACCAAAAAAAGCCAAATAAATAAATAACTAAATAAAATAAAGGAAGGAACCTTCTAAGCCCCTGGTCAAGCCTAGTAACCTGCCTCGGATGCTAAGAGATTTCCCATCCAGCAGCTTCCTTCCCAGCACAGGACAAACTCACTGAGTATAATGCAGACAACTGGTTCAGGGCCTCATCCCTCTCAGGTTTTAGGAGCAGAAAGTGTCCCTCCTCTCCCAAGCACCTACAAAGAGCTCCCTCCAAACTCTCAACCCTTCCCCATGCTCTACCCCTGTCCTGTCTCTGGATGACCGGTTGCCTTCTGGTACATTTATTGACTGAAAAGCTAGGTCTTTCTAGGTCCTATGTAGCATATCTCCTGCCACACATGAGGTGCCTAATAAATATGACATGATTATGTGGATTAATGAAAGATAAAGCAAGGTGGGGTGTGGGGGGGTGTCCAGGGAGAGAGAGAGAGAGAGAGAGGGAGAGAGAGAGAGGGAGAGCGGGAGAGAGAGAGGGAGAGGGAGAGAGGGAGAGAGGAAGAGAGAGAGACAGAGGGAGAGGGAGCGAGAGAGAGAGACAGAGAGGGAGAGGGAGAGAGGGAAAGAGAGAGAGAGGGAGAGAGAGACAGAGGGAGAGAGAGACAGAGGGAGAGGGAGCAAGAGAGAGAGACAGAGAGGGAGAGGGAGAGAGGGAAAGAGAGAGAGAGGGAGAGAGAGACAGAGGGAGAGAGAGACAGAGGGAGAGGGAGCGAGAGAGAGAGAGAGAGAGAGAGAGAGAGAGAGGGAGAGAGAGAGAGGGGGGAGAGAGCGTGCGCACAGCAGGCAAGGTGCTTGCTGTCCATGCTGCTGGTCCTGGGTCCACCCCCTGGCACTGAATATGGGTCCCAAGAGTCACTGGGAGTGATCCCTGAGCACAGAGATAGGTCTAAGTCTGGAGCACTGTCAGGTGTGACCCAACTCTTGCACCCCCCCAAATAGAGAAGGAGGGTCATGGTGAGGGAGAGGCTGAAGTGGTGCCGAGAAGACTATGAAGACTATTCCAAAAGAGTGCTACAATTTCTGATTCCATGCTATCACTTCCTTTGATGGATTTACAGGGTGACAAGATTTGAGGAGTCAGAAGTATCCGTTGGTACATAAATAATTCAAGTGCTAATTATTATCTATTCATTAAGCATGTCCTCCGTGGACTTCTTATTAGAAGATGTAACAGTTAATTGGTTCCATTTTCTATATAATGAGTCCATGCAACAGATAGTTACTCTATTTTTAAAATCTAAACTTAGATTGGTGCTAATGGGTTCTCTTTGCACATACACACAACTAGGGAGGCACCCTTATTCTCTCCAAAACATTATTTCCTAACCGCTTAATTTTTTTAAAAACAAATAATTCTGGTTTCATTTATTTTCTAATCTTCTTTCTTATTTATGTGCCAGTGTTTCAAGTTTGCACCAAAAGAACACACAGGCCTTCTTTAGCAGCCAAGTCTAGATATTTATTATGATCTATCTGAAATGGTGATACATTTGTTGAGACCACTTTGTTCTGTCAGTGGTTTTGATCTCCAGCTTAAGCCACCAAGACTGATGGTGTGGGGGACTCGGCTGGGGGTGGACAGTCCCCACTGCTGCCAGCTCGCCCTGGCCTCACCATACGCCCAGACCCTGGCTTGCCCGAGCTCCAGCCCCTCACCATTGTTGAACTGGCTGACCCGGGCCTGACCCAATGTTATCTTTCTAAATTGAATCAGCTACATCTGGGCAGGGTTTTCAGGGTGATCGTCCCCCCCCCCCCGTCGCTTTTTCACTGAAAGCTTTTTTATCAATCCCATCTCTAAATCAGAAAGTTGTTCATGCATAAAATATAGACAGTGCAGATGAGGCAATTAGGCTAACAAAGCACATCCTTGGTAATGAGGATGTTTTATTCACGTCTGAGGTCCATCCTCCCCTTAACAACCCTCACTGGAGAGGGTTCCAGGGGGCACCCCCAGCTCAGAGGCTACCACACTCCCCCTCCAGCCAGAGAGTCTCATTCCCTCCCCCCCAGCCCCCACCCGGCCCCCCAGCTAGCCTCCAACTAGCAGGGTTCCTTGGTTGGATCCTACTTCTGAGAACTTCTTTTGTTGTAAAGCCTGAAAAATTGTTCTTTGCAATCCCCCTCTCACCAGGGGCCTTTTATCCTACGTTTAATAGAGTGGCCCGTTTGTTCCACTTTGGGATGCTTCCAAATCTAGCATGGAATGCATCCCATCCTGAGATATTTTCTCAGTCCCAAGCCAACCGGGACAACTGGTCACCTGGACATCAGAGCAAATGGGCACGAGACATCCAGGTGATGCTTCCTCCTGAAGGGACCGTATCCAACCCTTATCAGAATAACCTCTGGGGCTGGAGCGATAGCACAGCAGGTAGGGTGTTTGCCTTACACGCCGCCAACCCGGGTTTGACTCCCAGCATCCCATATGGTCCCCTGAACACCGCCAGGAGTGATTCCTGAGTGCAAAGTCAGGAGTAACCCCTGTGCATCGCCAGGTGTGACCCCCCAAAGAAACAAAACAAAAAACCGAATAACTTGTGAAATTAGATTGCAAATTGAACTCTTCATTCGAAGGAGACTTGAGTGTCTGCCAAGGAAAGCCAAGAGAGCGGAAACATCCTCTTCACTGTCTCAAAGCTAAAGCCGCATGTAAGACCTAGCGGCAGAGCTAGTGACAGGCTCAGCTGAGGGAGGCAGAAACCCTTGACTTGAACAGAACAAATGGCAGTTTCCTCAGGAGGGGGAAGTGCGGAGTCAAGGGTTAGGAGGGGAAGACCTCGGGACTCCAGGGGTGAGAAGCTGGGAGAGCACCTCTGTGATTCTCTTACCTCAAACCTGGCATTTTTCTGATCCCAGAGACAGTTCCTGATGCTTTTGTTCTCAGGAAACGCTTTACTTGGCGCCAATCAAAATAACCCACATGACCATTCTTGACACTTGTCATGCTACAGAGCTCTCTTAAGATCCCCAGGATCTTGTGTGGAGACTCAGCTGGGGATTGAGTGTCTCCTTGGGGGGGGGCGGGGACTGGGGGTGGGGAACTGTGTGCTTAGACACTCACATCGAGGCATCAAGCCATTTATTTAAAAGCCCACATTCAAGTTCAAGTTTAAGTCGGACACAGCGTAGACCGGGGCTCTGAATCCACATGGCCTGTGGGAGCCGAGCGAACAGCTCAGTTCAGTGGCGGGTTTGTTCAAACAAGATCAATAGTCTCCTTGACTTATTCAGAACATACTTCAAATATTTAGCTTCTCAGTTCAAAGCGTTTCTGCTGGAGGGTGATTCATTTTTCGATCAGCATGATACACTGCAACAATGGATTTCTATTGTAGGCGTTTACATTTTTTAGCAACGGGTTTCACAGTTTTGTTTGGAAGTCGTGGTGGGTGGGGGTGAGGGGGAGCTGCAGGGTCCAGGCGACAGTTTGCAGTGCAACAGCGCCTCTGCGTGGCCAGGAAGCACACTGCAGCTGAAGCTGAGGAAGGGGAATGAAGGCGTTCTAGTCCCTTTCTGAACCAGTGCACAGAGTTAGGGTGTGACCAGAGATTATTTTCAAGGAATCTGTTACTCAGTCACGCTCGCTGGCTATTAGATCTCTAATATGGAAAATCTCTAATGTGGAAAAGCAATACTAGGAACTAAACTTTGTCATTCGAGTCCAAGTGGGTACTTGTTACCATACCAGGAAAATTCTTATCGTTTTTATTAAATTGGAAGGTTAGAAAGATGTGGCAATGCAGTAGGGGGGATTAATATTGGGAAATGTTCTTTGGGGGTCATATTTTAGTTTTATCTGCCAGAGACTCCAAAAAGTGGCAAAGAATAACCCGTTAGCAGAGCTGGGGCCATGGCTTGAAAGGCTGGAGTTTATGCTTTTGCATGCAAGGACCATAGGTTCGATCCCTGGCAAGGCATTGATACCACCTGGTCCCCTTTACATCCCCAGCACTACTAGAAGTATCCCCCTCACCCCCTAAAAAATCTTATATGGACACAAAGGCTGCCAGAAACAAGAAATAGTCACAGTAACTAGAGAGAGAGATTCCTAAGACAACCAATTTATTGCTTTTCTTGAGCTTCTATATTGCTTTACAAATAACTAGTTAAAAATACCTAAGAAATAGTTTTTTTCACAAAAACAGATAATTTGTGGGGTTTTTTTTTGAGGGGTGCGTCACCCCTGGAGATGCACAGGGGTTAGTCCTGGCTCTGCACTCAGGAATTACTCCTGGCGGTACTCAGGGGACCATATGGGATGCTGGGAATCGAACCCGGGTCAGCTGCATGCAAGACAAACGTGCTATCATTCCAGCCCAATAATCTGGTTTTGTGACGGGAACTTTCTCCAGCAAGTTATCTGGCTAAATAGAAACAGAGAAGTTGGCCATTTCTGCAAAATTAGCGGCTTCCTCTTTGTAGGTTTGTCCCAGGTAAGTCTACAACTTACTGGAAAATAGGAACTACTTGAAAAACATTGAGGAATGAAGCCATGAGGTAAACACACACACACATACATACACACACACACACACGCACACACACACACCAGTATTTGCACTTTTGAAACAATAAAATGATGAATCCTTTCCACCCAAAAGAGATTTCCAAATTTCCTAGAGGAAGAATGTTTAGCTTACCAAAATTTAGTATATGCATGAGTCAATGAGCAGAGAGAAAGTGGGAGGAGAGGCGGAAAAGGTAGAGGCGGTTGGTTATGGGAACACAGTGGCTAAGGGTTGCGCCTGCAATGGCTGGTTAAGGGGGCAAGTCTCAGCTTCCCAGCTACTAGTTCACTTTGTCACTGTTTACTCATTCATTTAATTCATAAATTAATACGCAAATCAGCCAGCAGGCTTCATGAATTCCCACTTGTTGTCAGGGATACAAAAAGTCGTTTCTGCTTTAAAAATAAATCCTATTCGACTAGATGAGAAAAACCTCTAAACAAAGAGGATCCGACGTAAGCCTTATGCTAGGACACGCACACAATATCCATGAAAAATGTCTTCTTTCTACAATGGAGGCAACGAACTGAAGAAAATGAAGCACGGATGAATGAGAGGCAATGAAAATTGTTAATTGCAAATTATTATATTCCATGCTGTATTGTATTTGATAGTGCCTTGTGTTGTAACAAAGTAGCAGTCTATGTTATAACTAGACTGCTGTTACTGTTAAAGGGAAAAAATAAACTGGATAAAAAGGTCTAACATCTAACAAAGACGATGACTACTAGTAACGTCTCCATTGGGAGACTTGTTGTTACTGATTTTGGCATATAAGAATACACCACGGGGAGCTTGCCAGGCTCTGCTGTGCGGGTGGGATACTCTCAGAAGCTTGACAGGCTCTCCGAGAGGGATGGAGGAATTGAACCCGGGTCTGTCGTGTGCAAAGCAAACGCCCTACCCGCTGTGCTATCGCTCTGGTCCACTTAGCACCATTGGTAAATGTAACTTTACTTGGATATTTAATTTTATATCTGCCTTTCCTGTTACAATACTCCATGAAGGAAGAAGTCATATCTTGTTTTCTTCAGAATTATGTGTCGCGTGTCACACACGTTCACAGACATCATAGGAGCTTAACTTCTTGGAGAGTGAGTCAGTGGTTAAATCTGACATTATGGACATCCCGGGGGAAATGCCCTCAGAGACGGTAAGGCAGTGCCATCGTTGCTGTAGAAGGCAGACCAGGAGACAGATGAGCACAGCCCCAGACTGTAAGAAGAAATAGGGAATGGTGCTTCTTCCCATCATCTCGGGAACGAGCAATAACGCGAAGTCTAGATGGCCGATGACTGAAAGGCACCGTGAGTTTGATCCCTAGATGGAGCTTTCCAATGGGCCGAGTTCCTTTGGACTTACCTTGTACCCCGGGAAGACCGGGTGGCCCTGGGTCTCCCGTGACACCTCTTGGTCCAGGATCCCCCGTTGCTCCTGGATGTCCCTCCTGTCCAGGCATTCCTGGGTTACCTGGAGGTGACATGAACATTTTGCTGACACTCAGATAATCCCTGACTTGCATTCACGGGGCAGTTTATCTGTGTTCCTACGGGGAAGCAAGGCCAGGTCACCTTTTCGTCTTAGAGCTCTACCTCTGGGGACAGCCACATGCTGATGCCAGGAGGAGAAAATAAACTCGAAGTTGCCAACCACAATTTAAAACTCTCTCTTTGGGGGGTGGGGGTGGGGTGGCGGAAGGGATACTGGGGACATTGGTGGCGGAGAAAGGGCACTGGTGGAGGGATAGGTACTCAATCATTGTATGACTGAAACGTAATCACGAAAGTTTGTAAATCTGTAACTGTATCTCGCAGTGATTCATTAAAAATAAAAAGCAAAATTGGAGAACAAGGTAACCAAAAATAAATAAATAAATAAAGATGGGCACTACTTCCTCATACTAAAATAAATAAATAAATAAAATAAAGTAAAATAAAATAAAATAAATAAAACTCTGCCTTTATTTGGCACCTGTGGGCAGAGGCGAGAGCCCAGGAGAGGGGCTGGTGTGCGTGCAGTGTGCCCACAGGTCTGAAAGAGAGCCAGAATCTCGATCCTGAGTGACTGGGGAGTGAGGGAGGGCGACACACGCACCTCTCTCGGCCAGACGGTGCAGGCGAGCTGGCACCCTGCGTGGCACTCTGGGCAGGGGTGGTCTTCACCTACCCCCACAGCGGCACTGGGAGACAGGACCAGCTCCAGCTGACAGGGGGGTGGAGGTCTGGGGAAGCCTAACTGACTCCTTGGAAGTCACAAGTCTGAGGAACGGGAGAACCGAAGCCCAAGGCAAGTCTAAGGGAAATCTGGCTGCTCCCAATTCACCAAGATAAATGTGAGTGCTGGGAAGGTTCTGGGCCCCCTCGGGGTACCTGGACACCCTGGGGGTCCGAAGGAGCCTGGTGGTCCTGGTCTTCCCGGCGGTCCTCTGGGCCCTTGAACACCCGGCATGCCCCGTTCTCCAGTTTCTCCAGGATACCCTAAAGGAAAAGGGTCAAACCTTTGAGCGGTTGGGCATCGCTTTCTGACAGTAAACCTAGAAAGCCTCACTTTGAGACCTGTTTCTCCATTGAAACTTCCTTCCTTCCTTCCTTCCTTCCTTCCTTCCTTCCTTCCTTCCTTCCTTCCTTCCTTCCTTCCTTCCTTCCTTCCTTCCTTCCTTCCTTCCTTCCTTCCTTCCTTTCTTCCTTTCTTTCTTTCTTTCCTTTTTGGGTCACACCTGATGGCATACAGGGGTTACTTCTGGCTCTGTACTCAGGAATCACTCCTGGCGACGCTCAGGGGACCATATGGGATGCTGGGAATCGAACCCGGGTTGGCCGTGTGCAAGGCAAATGCCTTACCCGCTGTGCTATTGCTCCAGCCCCTGTATTGTAACTTTAATACCAACAACTTTTCTATTGAGAAGATAACTTAAAGGAAAAACTGAAAACAAAAGCCCTATATTCAGATCACCTTCACACAGTTTTTTGCCACCGTACAATATGCAAATCTTGCCCATACTTTCAAATTCAAATTTTCTCGAGTTAGCGTTATATCATAAGTCATGATTCAACTTAGCTATTATTTGCCTAATTTTAGATGACAGCTCCGAGCTTATTGAGTTAATCTTTGATAAATTAATTCATCGAACTTCCCCCTACTACAGGTCATTTGAATTATTTCAACATAATGATCTTTATGTATTAAAAGATATTTTCTACTTAATCCACTTACATTTAATCCATTTTCTTCCATTAAATTATTTCCTAGGAAAATTCTTAAGAAACACCTAGGAAAAATCCTTAGGTAATACACTATGTTTTAATTCCTTTTTATGCATTTTTAAAATGTTGAACTATTTTATTTATTTATTTATTTATTTACTGTTGGACTATTTCAAAGTAAACCACAGACATCATAGAATTCCACCCCTAGATCCTTCAGGAGGCATGTCTGAAAAATAAGATTACTTTCCTGCATAACCAAAATAATATTATTAGAGCCCAAAATATTAAACACAGTTCCTTAATATCATCTCATGCTGATTTCATACTTGAGTTATCCCAATTTTCCCTTTAACGTACTTTCCAGCTGGTTTTCCACCTGTATTCCACTTCTATCTAGGGGACCTAACCCTTGAAATAAATAAAAACCCAAGAGACTCTTTTTCTCCTAACAGTGATCTGTCACAGAGAATAGATAGTCACAGTGTCACAGTGTCATAGAGCAAAAGTCTTTTGGAACAGACCACTACCACTTTCCGTTTGGTTTTTGATAGAGGTTGCCAGCAGGTTGGGTAAATAAACCAGCAACTCTTACCAACACACCCCAGCTTTGCTTCCATCCACAGCTCCCCAAGACAACTCTAACAGATGGCTATGATGTTCTCACAGAAGACTTTCCATTTGTTTGGTGCTTCTCTTGCTAATTTAGTCAGGACAAGATGGTATTTCAGACGGACTTTACCTTTCTTTGCTTGCTAAAGAAGAGGAATGCTCCCCCCTGGGTTAGTTTCTAATCTGTGTCTCTAATAAATTCACGTGAGGAGGATAACCAGTGCTGAAAATCACCAGTTGAATCTATGAATCAACTATATGACTCTATTGTCAAACCCATGGGGAGATGTGTATGGAAGGGACAGTCATCATTTACATAATAGATATGAGACAAGTCTATGACAGTCTCTCTCTGTTTCCTAGTAGAATTTGTGATCTATGCACCTCACTGGTTTTTGTTGTTGTTGTTTTACTTATTCTGAAAACAGCCTTTCAGTACAGGTAAGGCACCACTAGCCTTATCTCCAAATTTACAAAGTGCAAGTATTGGAAGTCTTCTCTCCCCGGTCCTTTTGAAAATTGTTATTATCAATCACAGGACTTGTGAGTTCACTTTGACGTGCCTTCCCTCTGGAATGAAAGGGGAGCTGGTTCTGAACCCGGGATAGTCCTACATAATCCGTTGACACAGACTTTGGAACCATGCTTTCTTCTAAGTTCATTACAACTCACTACAGCATTTCCCAGTTGATGGAAATTGCATACGCAGGTGAAGTCTGCACTGGTGAGTAACATGATATAATCTAACAAGTGTCATCTCACACCATGCCATCGGGTAAAGGGATCAATTTAAATGGTGATAATCTGGGAAACCAGAAAACTACAAGACAAATGTTCTTGAAAAAGAATTTAGGCATAATAAGAACTCAGATTTAGGTCTTTAAATTAAGTTCTGAGGCAACACAGAGAATTCCATTTTGAACCTTTTGTTTTATAAATCCTCATCATCTTTAAGGTTATGGACAAATGCTCATATATGTACCAAAAAAAACCTCAACATTTTGTGGACTGTCACTGATGCTGAGAACAGCATGAGTCCGAGTGTGTAGCCATGTTTAGTTTTACATTGATTTCAGACTCTTGCTGGTGGGGCTGGAGCGATAGTACAGCAGGGAGGGAGTTAGCCTTGCATGCAGCCAACCCAGGTTCAATTCCCATCATCCCATCTGGGTTATCCTGGGTTTAAAGCAACACCAGGATTAATTCCTGAGTGCAGAGCCAGAAGTAACCCAGGAGCATCTCTGGGTGTGACCTCCAAAGTCCTACCCCCCCAGGAAAAAAAGAATTCCCCAAAGATTCCCCCTGGCCCCTCATTGCAATCTGAGAAGCAACTGAGAGGTGAAGGAGCAGAATCGTTTTGATTTGCATGTCTCTGATGATTGGTGACGGAGAGACATTTTTTTCACATATCTTCTGGCCATTTGTATTTCTTCTCTGTTGTTTCTGTTCATCTCTGCTCCCCATTTTTTTTTTGGTAGAATTCTATGGGTTTTACCAGTGCTTTATATATCTTAGATATTATTGGATAAGTGGCAGATTAATAGTTTCTCCCACCCTGTGGGCTATCTTTGTGTTCTGGTCATTATATCCTGTGAGGTTCAGAAGATTCTTAATTTAATAAGTCCTTTTTGTTTATGCTTGCTTCTACTTGCAGGTTTAGGGACAGGAAGGAAGCAGGGGACATTGGTGCAGGGTAGTGGACACTGGTGAAGGGGTGGGTGTTGGAATATTGTACGCCTGCAACTCAATCACAAATATCTTGTAACTTTGTAATTCCTGGTGATTCAATGAAAAACAATTTTTTTTTAGAAAAAGAAGAAACAGAACCCAGAAATTAACAACCTACCAAGACCTCACAAGCAGTCTTAACAGTCACTGTGAACCAATGAGTGTTCTTGCTGAAACTTCTCACTTTGGAATTTCATATGAACTTCAGTAGTGCCAACCCCAAATTTCTCCTCCAGTTACATACATAAGTTATACACACATCCATATATTAGCTAAAGTGTTATGTTATTTATGGTTATTTGGCCATATCAGTGGTGAGAGAACCACACAAATGTCGGAAATGAAGTTTTTCCCACCTTGACTTCTTTTACTATTAGACTTCTATTTTATCACTTACGTGGTATAAAAAAAACAAAATAAAATGAATTCCCCCAGTAGTTCTGCTCAGATATTTTTCCCTCTTATATTGAATGAAACATGTCTATAGCCAGAGAAAAAATATAAGAGAATATACAAAAATGTATAAAATATATGCAACATATTTGTTGATATACATATAAAATATGTATACATCAAAAATAAGCTATGTTTTGATTTACAAGGACCCCATCTAAATACAAAACTGACATTTCACTGGTCCCCAACCTTTTATCTGACATTGGATTTCCACCATGAAAAGGACATACCTGTGTACACACCTTTGTATACTTATATGCTGTCACTGTCACTGTCACTGTCACTGTTATCCTGTTGCTCATCAATTTGCTCGAGCAGGCACCAGTAACGTCTCCATTGTGAGACTTATTATTGGTTTTGGAATATCGGATACACCACAAGGAGCTTGCCAGGCTCTGCCATGCAGGCAGGATACTCTCGATAGTTTGCCGGGCTCTCTGAGAGGGGCGGAGGAATTGAACCCGGGCAAGGCAAACGCCCTACCCACTGTGCTGTCGCTCCCTTATATGCAGATTAAGATCAATCCCTCTAGTCAGGGAGTAGTCAAAAGGGCTGAGTGCATGAGGGAGTTTGAAGTTCCGTCCGCAGCGAGCCATGATCCCCTGAGCACCATGGGATTGACTCCTGAACACAGGTCCTGGAGTAGCTTCTGAGCAGGGCTGGGTGTGATCCCAAAGCAAAAAATAAACTATACATACAAATGTATTCCAACAAGTGGACGATGCATATCTTTTTTTTTTTTTTTTTGCTTTTTGGGTCACACCCAGCGATGCTCAGGGGTTACTCCTGGTTTTGCACTCAGGAATTACTTCTGGCGGTGCTTGGGGGACCATATGGGATGCCAGAGATCGAACCTGGGTTGGCCGTGTGCAAGGCAAACGCCCTACCCACTGTGCTATTGCTCTGGCCCCGGATGATGCATATCTTGAATGCAAATGCACGTTCCATCATGCACAACAGAAGGGAGTGCAACTGTATTCCCCACCAGTCTGAAAGGTAAATCTACGAGTCACACCAATGTCCTACATCCACTCTTCCCCGTGGGGGATGCTATTCTGCAACTTTTCCTGGGAAGTGTGGAGTTGTGCATGTGTGGGGCCTCTTTCCCCTGTGGTTCACCTACGGGAGGTGCCGGGACTCGGCACAGGAGTCCACTGGCACATCACCATCTGCCGTGAGGAGCTCTCAGTGCTCGGGTGACTGAGGTTTGCTGGGATGGTGGTGGGTTTTATATCTGTCTGCTTTGTGTGCCCGTACATCAGAGCACTGGCCTTCATTCTCACGGCTTTTGTGAATCAGAAATGAAGGGCGGACTGTCAACTGGCCGCTGGGGGGAGTGTGGATGGGCGTTGCTAATGGAGCACATTAAGGTTTTCTTTTTCTTTTGGGCCACACCTGGCATGCTCAGGGGTCACCCCTGGCTCTGCACACAAGAGTTACTCCTGGACGGCTCTGGGTGCTCCCCTGGGGTGCTTGGGATCTAACCTGGGTGGTTCGATGGAAACACACATGCACATACAAGGCAAATCCCTACCCGCTGTATTATCACTCCAGTCCCAACTAATGTAGCACATTTAATTGTAGAGATTACAAAATAGTCGGGTTTTACTAGCCTGCAATAGCTCTTCTCGACTGTGTCACAATCTGGGCATGCGGAGGGGAGTGGATGCATATTCAACATTGTGAGAACCAGGGGAGAAAAAAAGATTGAGAACCCCCCGTGTCTAATCCTGGCGTGCTCTGAGACTGGGAAAGTGATGTCAGTGTTTATAAACAAATCTCCTGGCTTATATCCTAATGGTCAAATGGGAATGACATTAGAGTATCAATCATTTTGGCTGGGAGGGTAGAGTAACTGTCCTATTTTTAAAACTAACCTTCCTTCCTTCCTTCCTTCCTTCCTTCCTTCCTTCCTTCCTTCCTTCCTTCCTTCCTTCCTTCCTTCCTTCCTTCCTTCCTTCCTTCCTTCCTTCCTTCCTTCCTTCCTTCCTTTCTTCCTTCCTCCCTTCCTTCCTCCCTTCCTTCCTTCCTCTATTTCTCTCTAAGAAACCACATCCCTGTACCTGGGTATCCAGGGGCTCCTGGTTCACCCTTTGGCCCAGGGAGGTCGCAGTGCCTTGCAGGATCCCCCCTGTGTCCTGTAAGTAAGAAAATGCACGCACCATTATTGAAGAGAATTTAATTTTGTCTCGACAAGTGACCTCGTCACATTTACATTTTTATTTAGGGCCTATTTAAAAATACTTCAGAAGATAATTTTTGAGAAAATTCTTTTGGTTCCTATCTGACAATAAAAAAAATACATGGGTGCAATGTGTGAGGGAAACACACACTTTCACCTTTTACAGTTATTAGAAGGAACAACAAATGCTTAAGTCAGAACCTTTAAAATTCCCTAACACTTAAAGATACACAGAAGGCAACAACCAAGACCCAAAGGCAACGAAACGGTAGAACTGCCGGGCTCAGTAGGTTTGGGTGGCAGCGAGGCAGCAGGCTGGAGGGGCTTTGCTGCTAACGGGCACCAGGGCGGAATAGTGTCAGAAGAGTGGCCGTGACGTCAGTGTTTAGAGTACTGGAAGCCGAAACTTTAAAATGATTAAATAAATAAAATTCCATAACAGAGTTTCAAATTGAGGCTGGAGTGATAGCACAGTGGGTAAGGCGTTTGCCTTGCATGCAGCCAACCCAGGTTCGATTCCTCCACCCCTCTCAGAGAGCCCGGCAAGCTACCGAGAGTATCTTGCCCGCACGGCAGAGCCTGGCAAGCTACCCCGGGTATATTTGATATGCCAAAAACAGTAACAACAAGTCTCACAATGGAGACGTTACTGGTGCCCGCTCGAGCAAATCGATGAGCA
The DNA here is from genome assembly GCF_027595985.1 of Sorex araneus. NCBI lineage: Eukaryota > Metazoa > Chordata > Mammalia > Eulipotyphla > Soricidae > Sorex > Sorex araneus. Next base: position 260,763,031 of record NC_073313.1, read on the forward strand.
ATGGGATGACAGTGACAATGATACAGTGACAGCTAAAAAAAAAAATAAGTTGGCTCTGCGTGACTGTACCCTGCATGGTGTTTGGGACAAGTAGAGCAGAGGGAGGTGGACAGGGGGAGGGGGAGGGAGGAGGGAAGGGGGAGGGCTGTCAGTGCTTGGCTGCTGTAAGCTCATGGCCCAGTCTCTCGAGGAAGCCCGTCTCTGTCCTCTCGGGAGGTGCCGTGCTCGAAGGGCATCGCTGACGATGGCCCCCACAGTCCCAGGGAACCTGGGCTGAACCATCCACTTCCCTCAGGGTAGAAGCCAGCCGCCCCTTGAAGGCCCCGTTGCTCTGGGCGGTGGACACTCCCATCCTCTGCTCCACCCCTACTGTCTTCCCGTGTAAATCACGGTGCGCCTGAACCTCGGCCAGGCAGCGCCTCTGTGCTCATTGTCTAGAGTGCCTTGGTGCAGCAGGGATGTTCTGAGACAGCAAAACTGAAAATTGTTATGATCGTGTGTGTGTGTGTGTGTGTGTGTGTGTGTGTGTGTGTGTGAGCATTTGTAAGTCAGCTCAATTGTAAATGACGTGTCACCCGGGTCTTCCTTCCTGCGTGATGCTGGGACGCCGTGGCTCCCCCTTCCCTGGGCACAGTGATTGAGACCCCAAAGCTGCCACAATGCAGTGCTTACAGGAAACATTTCCAGGCCCAGGTGGACAGTGGCCTGTGGCTGGGTGTCCGGTCCCTCCCCTTGAGACATCACGTCCAGAACTGTGGTCACTGGAGGGAAAAGGAGCGGGGAGGAAGAGGTAGAGGAGGAGGGGAGAGGGAGAGAGAGGAGAAGAAGGAGAGGGAGAAGGGGGGGAGGAGGAGGAGGAAGATGGAAAAGAGGAGGAAAGGAGGGGGAGGAGGGGGAGAAAGGAAGGACGGGGGAGAAGGAAGAAGGGGAAGAGGAGGGGGAGGGGCAGGAGGAGGAAGACGGGGGAGGAAGAGGAGGAGGAAGGGGGTAAAAGATGATGATGAGGAGGAGGAGGAGGAGGGGGAGGAGGGCGAGGAGAAGGACCCACAGTTGTGGCTGCTCTGTCATTCTGCATTTGAAGGACTAACGCCAGCGATGTGGGCCTAGAGTGTTTGACTATCTGGAAGAGTTTAAGTAGAATGTTCTGGCAGGTGCAGTTGCTGGCTTTGCTGTTCACAGCCAACCAAGGTCACCGTGGCCCAGGTGCAGTGGACGAGCCTCGCTGGGTGCTGCTGTTCCCAAGCTTACCTTTGGGTCCTTTGGTTCCGTCCATTCCTGGGAGTCCAGGGAGCCCGGGAGCACCTGGCGGACCCTGTGGTTTAGCCACACAGAAACGACCCTTAACTGGGTCCAGACACGGGACTCAGACCTTCCCATTACCCCCATTTGGTCTGGGCGCTGAGCAGTGGCAAAGAACATTGGCGATGCAGCGCAAGTACCTGGCGCCTGTGCGAGTTGTTCAGCCAAGATAAAACTCAGAATTACAGACGGAGACAAACTGGTCACGTCCATTTCTCTGTTCTGGACTGCAAGCCAGTCATGGCCTCACATTTTGAATTTCGAGGCCTGAAGGAATGAGTGGTTCCCAAAGGAAATATTTTAAGTCACCATTCCATAGCCCACAGTAAAAAAAAAAAAATCAACTTTATCCCCAAGTAAGGGTAGCAAGTTTGACATGAAAATTTTCAAAAAGTTGTCCAGACCAAATGCTGTTAGAGCAAACTCGGAGATCTCTGCAGGCAGATGGGAAGGCTGAGAAGCCAAGAGATAGGCCCACTCTTTTTAAGTATTTATTTTAAAATTTATACTTATTTTTTAATTGAATCACAGTGAGATACACAGTTACAAAATTGCTCATGATTGGATTCCAGTCATATAATTTTCTTGCCACTTCACCAGTGTCCATTTCCCACCATCAATGTTCCAAGTTTCTCTCCCACCCGACCCCCCACCCCCCACCTGCCTATTTGGAGGGCGCTTCTCTTCTCTCTCTCCCTCTCTCTCTCTCTCTTTCTCTCTCTCCCTCTCCCTCTCTCTCTCTTTCTCTCTCTCCCTCCCTCTTCCCCCTCTCCTTCTCCCTCCCTCTGCCTCTCTCTCCCTCCCTCCCTCCCTCCCTCCCTCCCTCCCTCCCTCCCTCCCTCTCCTTCTCCCTCTCCCTCTCCCTCTTTCTCCTTTGAGTGGACCCACTCTTGAGATGACTCTCTGTTCTGATTAACCAAAGTCAAGTTGCTACAGCTGTGTCTCGTAGGCTGTGGACAGTGTCTGGGTACTTGGAATAACCTGGTGAGGGCAACCAACCATGAGCACTGCTCAGAAATTAGTTATACATCATGACCTTCCAGAAGGTCCCATTCTTCCCTTAGCCTATTTCCTAGAGTCTAAAAGTGACTAACAATATGGCACATATGTAAGCACGATACCCGAGAGACAGAAGATTTACTCCAACCTTGCTCCCCCGGCAGCGGCCGCTTACCTGGTCACCTGGATACCCTGGAAAGCCAATGACCCCTCTCAGCCCAGGCGAGCCTGGAGGGCCTGGGAGTCCCGGCGTCCCTGGCGGTCCACTGCTTCCGGGGTCCCCTTTGCGAAGTCCCGGGGGTCCCATTCTTCCCGGCTCTCCTCTCCTCCCTTGCATCCCAGGGGTGCCTTTGTCACCTGGTGGGGTCGGAGTGTTACAAAACATCTTCCCAGAAACTGGGCTCTAGTTCCACCGAGGTCTTCCTCCTGCTTTGAGGAGATGAAGACCAAGGTCTCGGGCCTCCTTCCGACTACCCAGCTCTGCCCCGTGCTTCAGAGGACCCCCCCCCTCGGGAAGGCAGCTGCCTGAGACAGACTCGGGGCTCCAAGGCAAGGCGCAGGCGTGGAACTGACAGATGAGTAAACACTTCCAGGGACCTCCAAGCCTGGGTCCCCAGACAACAGGTTCAAGACAGAGTCAAGTCTCTCGGAGATGACGTCTGAATTTTGGGGGGAGAGAACACAAATATGGTCAAAACTCTTTTTCTTCTTTTTGTGCTTTTTTTTTGGGGGGGGCAGGGGGTCATACCTGGCAATGCTCAAGGACTACTCCTGGCTCTGCACTCAGGAATTACTCATGGCAGTGCTCGGGGGACCCCATGGGATGCTGGGGATCGAACCCGGATTGACTGCATGCAAGGCAAATGCCCTACCCCCTGTACTATCACTCTGGCCCCTTGGTCAAAACTCTTGCCGGAGCCTGGTTCTGAGGATGAGCAAGACGGGGTGGCGAGACACGGGCAGCGGGAGGGCCCAGCTGCAGACCCACTGACTCGGAATCTGCACCGTAACCAAAACATTTGAGGAGCACTAGGAGAAGAGTTGAAGTTTGCTGTGATATTCATTTTTATTGCAGCCTCCCTAAATGGGAATACTTTTCACCAGGAACCGACATGATTGCTCTACAACCTTCCCATCAACTGCAGACCACTTGTTCACTTATTTCAGGCACACCCCCTCACCCCCCCCCCCACTCCCCGCTCTCCTCAAGTCAAGATGAAGCAGTTAAACTCTACCGTGCAGGTCTGAACAATGACCCCTCTATGACACTCAATGACGAAACCACCTCATGATGCGTTTCTAGGAACGTGTCCCAGTGTTAAGTACCACAGGACTGTTCATATCTCAGGAACAGTCTTAGTATGGGATATTCACATTTATAAGGACTTACACATGTCAGTTACATTCTAGCATGGAAAGGCAAAAAGGAAAACAAAAAGCGCGATGAAGTTCATTACTAGGTACTGATATCTATAAAAATGACCTTTTTTTAACTTTAGTGTTTTGAGGGGAAGCTGTTTCATGCCCAGGGCTGTTTCAATGCTCTACAGATAAGTTCATTTATTTGATATTATTATTATTATTATTATTTGCTTTTTGGGTCACACCCAGCAATGCACAGGGGTCACTCCTGGCTCATGCACTCAGGAATCACCCCTGGCAGTGCTCAGGGGACCATATGGGATGCTGGGATTTGAACCCGGGTCGGCCACGTGCAAGGCAAACGCCCTACCTGCTGTGCTATCACTCCAGCCCCCTTATTTGATATTATTTTTTTAAAAATAAGGGTTTACCTTCTTTTCCTGGGAAGCCATCATCTCCCGGAGGTCCAGGTTGTCCCATTTGGCCTTTTTGGGAAATTATAGTCGTTTCTCCTGCATCTCCGGGAGGGCCTCTAGATCCTTCAAATACAGATTACGTAAGAACAAGCCCGAGGAAGGCATCACACGAGTGAGTTCTCTATTAAGGCACTTCCCGTCCAGCGTGCAAATCTCTATTTAACCTAAGCCATGTGCATGCTTAGAGACTGCACGACACCAGAGTTGTTGATCCATCACCCTAGTTCAGGAACACCTTCTTACCTGCCTCTTCCAACCTGCCCAGTCACAGGCTTGGTGAACTGCATGCCAAGTGGGTGTTGGCAAAATTCAACCAAACAGTCTCAGACATAAGGGGAAGTAGAAGAGCCAGAAATATTTCTGCTCTGAAATATTTCTCTTCACTCTGTGAAAGTTGAAATGCCCATCCCATCTTTCCCAGTTCCCTGTCTTCCCCTGCCTCAACACCTCTTATTATTTTCTTTCCAGGAGAAAAACAGTAGATGTGTCAATAATTGATAATAATATCTAAATTATTACTAGTCAATAATGTATAGACTTAGTAAAACAAAAAATAATAGCAGAATCAATCAACGAAGAAGTAAAAATAACCTGAATTAAATGAGACTATTTTCCCCAAGGGTTTTCAGGACAACACCTTGCCTTGTAAAAATTGTTACGCGTTCACTCTCAGCATGCTTAAGAGAACGCCAAAGAGTAGGAAGTGTTGTATGGGTGGTATGTTCTTTTTGCCTGAGTTTTGTAGACCATGTGCAGTGGTAGACATGAAGTGGAGTGGGCTTGAGACCATCTCATGTATCAGATGTAAAACTGGTGGCAGCCTTGAGTCAAATGTGATTGGAACATTGGTGTGAGGGCCGGAGCATTGACAACACAGCAATGGGAACACATCCCTATCAGCACGACAGTTAGTATTTTTAGTTTAGAGCATCAATTTGCCAGCCCAGTGTGGCCATTCACTGGTCCCCTGCTCACCCTTGTAACGTGGGATCATTTTATGGTAGCACAATAGCATTGCAAACCTCACTTATCTAAGCTAGCAGAGTAACGTGGATTCCTGAATTCCACGTCAATAATTTATAGACTAGCCAAAAAAAAAAAAATAGAATCAATCAACGAAGAAGTAAAAATAATTCGAACTAAATGAGACTATTTTCCCAAAGGGCTTTCAGGACAAAATCCTTGCTTATAAAAATTGTCAAGCGTTCACTGTCAGCATAGGAAGCGCGATGCTATCTTCAATCATGCCCACAGCCTCGGGGCTGAGAGCGGAAGGAAACATTGAAGAGAATGGATGTAGGGTATTTAAACCCACAGTATTAAAACTTTTTATTTCTGCTATTAATGAAAACTCCTTCTTGAAACAGAACTCAGGAAGACAGTCCGTGATGGGCAGGCTTATGGGCTATGCCTGTTGTCTCTATGTGATGCTTGGTCTAGACACGGATTTTTACACTTTTAAACCATTGGGAAAGAAAACTCAAAACAAGGCAAGTGTAGCAATGGCCTTTGAAAATAAAATCAATAAAAACTTTCTGGGTGTCTGAATAAAAAATGTGGGGGGCGGGTGGAGGCTGGAGCGATAGCACAGTGAGTAGGGTGTTTGCCTTGCACTTGGCCGACCCAGCATCCCATCTGGTCCCCTGAGCACCACCAGAAGTGATTCCTGAATGCTCAGGAGTAACCCCTGAGCATCACCAGGTGTGACCCAAAAAGAAAAAAGAATGTGTGGGAACACACTGTGCCTGTTGGCCTCTGGCTCCTTCTGTTTCCATAAGTTGAGTAGATCTGAGAGACCATTGGGTCTGCAAGGCCTAGAATGTTCATCCTGGCCCTTTGCCAAAATGTTTTCTGCTTATTGTGGAAGTTGTGCCCAGAAGTCCTGGGATACTTTTGGTGCCTGGCAGAGAAGGCGTACGCCCTATCCCTTGAGTTTTCTCCCTGATCCCAAACTACTTATTTTTGTAAAATAAATAAATAAATAAATAAATAAATAAATAAATAAATAAATAAATAAAAGGAGAAAGAAATAGAAGTGCTCACACATCCACTTTCAACCAGTGAGACGTTCTCTGGTACCCAACTGTCATAAAACAGAGAGATTGCTAGTTTATCTATTGATCAAAAATTCTATCATATGGGAAGATACAATAGGGTGAAGATTTAGATTTGAAAATAGATTTCAAAATAGACTTGAAAATAGATGGTATCATAACAGCTTGACCTAAACTATTCTGCAGCGCTCTGCTTATGGTGATAGATGTTAAATATTACACATAATTGCATTACACTATATCAATTAATGCAGTCTAGAGATATGGAAAAATCAATTTTGTTTAAAATTCTAACCCATGGAAACCCAAAGGAGGAGGAAGCCGGGTTGCAGGTGATAGTTCTGGGTTTGGGTCAAATCCCCCTTACCTTTGGCCCCTCTCACTCCGGGGTCTCCTGGGGGCCCAGGCCAACCTTTCTCTCCAAGTTCTCCTTTTCTGCCAGGGGTTCCCTCGGGTCCAGGTTTTCCTCTCTCTCCGGGAAAGCCTGGAAAGCCAGGCAGTCCCTGGGGTCCTAAAAAACAAGAACCAGGCCTTTAGGGGCACCTGCTACCCCCTGTCTACTGCTGCTTACAGCTACATTTTGGCTGACTTCAACTCATACTGTGGACACGCCTGCAAATCCCTGGACTCTCTCTGAGACCCGGTAGTTTGATTTTCCCCCGGACCATAAACTCAGCCCCAGCTCCTGGGCTCACAGGAGAGCAAGAGATAATGAACAGTGCCCAGAGAGATGGTCAAATAGATAACTTAAAAGGCCCTAAATACATCCAGACAGGGGGCTAGTCTTATCATAGCAACACAATGGGCCCTGAACTAACAAGACAGCTCTGGGGAACACTGGGAATCTTCTCATACGCTGTGTTTGATAAGTAACACAGAGACTCAGTTTACCTATAAAAACCCACACAACGAGCCATACTTAACTTAGTCTTATACGAAGCCCCTTCCCTACTAGTAGGATGACATTACTTTGTCCTTTCCCTCCTTGCCACAAGTAGCTTGTCCCGGTTTTCCCCGGAGTTTAGGCTTACCCAAGTCTCACCCATCAAGGTGTTCCCGACTCTCTCCCATCCCTTTGTTTAGCTATAATCACTTCTCCATGCTCTCTTCCCCAAAAGAGTTAATCCGTGGCTTTCCCTTAATCTGACTCTGCTAATTTGTAAATTCAGACCTTTCTAGGATACTGAATTTATATTATATAAGTTAATATTGCCTTTCTCCTCTTCTTGTGCCTTTTGAATAATTTACTTTAAAGCTATGTCTGTTTTGTATAGACACAAGAAGACAATATTATGTTTTTATAACTTGGGAATTAATTGGCCTCGAATATTATTCCCTCCCGGGCATCTGCTTTCTCCACTTAAGCCTCAGTTGCCCTCAGTTCCTAGCAGCCCAAAAGCAGGGTCCCGACGAGGGACGGGAAGGATCCAGGGCAAGCGGTGAGTTATGTGCTACCTTGGCATCGAGATGGGCCTGGCCAATGTGCCTAATTCTTAACTATAAGTTAAGAGCTTGATCATAGACAAATACTGTCATGATCCAAAAGTAATGACGAGACTAGGACCCTGCTAGGGATAGGAAAGACTGATCTGGCCTGAGCACTGTAGTCTGAGATTGAGATGGCCCCAGGAGAGCAATTCCATAAGCTTTAATGCATCTCTTATTGTGTCCATACAAAATGATTAATATTATGAATTCTTATATGTTTGCTGGCTGAGGAGGAGAGAAACACATTCATGGGACTCTGCCCTTGGGTGGATCCTCCTGCTGAAAGAGAATTAAGTCCTAGGAGAAGCATCCCCTAAGGGAAAGGAACCTTACCCTATTGATGGTGACCACACCTAGGTGTACACCCCAACACCCCCGCATGTGGTGGAGATTTAACTAGGCTGTAAGGGTGGGTTGGGGGCCCAGATCCACGGGGGCCAGATCCACAGATCCTGAGAGAGATCCAGAGCCGGGAGAGAAGCAGGGAGAGAGAATGAAATAAACTGATCGAGCAACCAGTTTGGCCTTCTTCCTTCCATGGCCTGCCCTTGACCGACAGCACACACAGCGGTTCCAGTGCACCGAACTTGGGTGGTGAGACAGAGCCACCCGGAGAGCCCGAGAGTGCACTCGCCCCTCGGCGAGCCTTAGTTTTTTACAGCTACTGAGGAGATTTTTTTCTCTTCTACTTACTTTCCAATAAACTTCTCTATTGTCTAACCCTGAGCCTAAGCATATTTATTACTCAATATTTTCAATATTTTCGTTTGTGAAAATATTGAAGAACCCTTGAGCTGTGACAGAACTCAGACATCCTCCGTCACCACTCCTGGACACTGGAAAGACCTCCCTGCCTCTGCATCTGTCTTTCTCAGGAGAGGACCATGAAGGTGGCTTCACCAACGCTAGTCACAGCGTGTGTCCCGTCCATGCCACAGAGACCAGTTCTGGCCAGTGTTTCCACACCACAGAGACCAGTGTCGTCTACATGCTCCTGAGTCCTGGTTCTAACATGCTCTCTAAACATGCTTGATTCTAGCTCTGTAACGTGTGAAGAGAGCTGGGTGGAGGGTGGGCTCCATCTGAGGGGAAGAGTCTCAGCCCTGACCTTGACACGTCACTCTTTTCCCCAGCCCTGTGCAGTATTCACTACTTAATCTACGGAAGGGACCATGAGTCTGACACCCTAGTCTGACACCCTAGACACTCCCCAGCACCCCACACCCTTATGCCTTCAGTGACGTGCCCTGATGCAGGAAACAGCAGTGCAGAGGGCAAGAGAAGGCAGATGCCACAAAGCAAGCAATGGAACAGCTTTCGACTCTCTCTGTCTCTTTCTCTTTGTCTTTGTCTCTCTGTCTCTGTCTCTCTCTATTCCCCCCCCCCCCGCTCTCAGGGACCCCATGGAAACATTGAAAACCCACCCTTGAAAAGAAAATCCATTTTAAGCAGTAGGTTTCATAAAATGCAGTTGGGGGATATGACAAAGGTCTACTTACCTTTTGGGCCGGGAGGACCAGGTAGCCCATCATCTCCAATGGGCCCCGGGAGTCCTGGGGGCCCCAAGTGTCCATGTGCCCCCGGCAATCCAGGTACCCCAGGCAGACCCTTCATTCCAGCTGATCCAGGGGGGCCCCGATCCCCAGGCTCTCCTTTCCAACCCGGGGCACCTGAGACAAACCACAATGACAACATGTGTGAAGAAAGAAAACTGGTTTCACTTCCTGTTTATCCGGACAGTAGAAACCATATTCATGGTAACTAAAATGATTTCTCTACAACTGCTGAAGTGGAAGGAAAGCAGGTTTCATCAGCGAAGGTGGCCGTCCCAACTCTCACAGTCTATGGAATTTTTTTTTTACTGCAATTAAAAACAAAGAGAAGGGGCTGGAGCGATAGCACAGTGGGTAAGGTGTTTGCCTTGCACGCAGCCAACCAGAGTTCGATTCCCAGCATCCCATATGGTCCCCTGAGCACTTCCAGGAGTAATTCCTGAGTGCATGAGCCAAGAGTAACCCCTATCCATCCCCAGGTGTGACCTAAAAAGCAAAGAAACAAAAACAAAACCAAAAAACACAGAACAACAAAGAGAAGATGACTGAAGAAATAAATATCTCCTAGTAGGGATGCATGATTATTATAAAGAAATTTGTTTTTAAAGATGGAAGTGGATAGGGAAAAAATTTTAAAAATTTTTTCATAGTATTGATCTTATAAATTAAGATTAGTATTGATCTTAGAAATCAGGCTCTGATTTCTGGGGTCCCTGGGTACCCAACACTTCCTGCTCTGCCTTTGAGGACATTGGAGACCTGGAAACCCAGGCATGCCAGATGGTCCTAGAAAGACACATCCATGACACAGTGACATCAAACCATGTCCATGGCCTCTGACCAGCTCATCAAGACCAGAAGCAAATATTTTGTTTTTGGCTCTGTGCTTAAATGATTCATATTTTCTAAGGGGTGAGTAGCTAATAAAAGAAAACTTCCCAGATGCTCCCTGAAGTTTTCACTAGGTGAATTCTCTGCAGGCTGTTTGTTGTGAGGAGAGGATTTCAGAAATCAGAGCAATCCCATACAGGATCGGTGGGGTTGGGAAGAAAGGGGCAGAGGTAGGCTTGTTCTGGTTTTGTCTGGCTCCTGGGAGTGGATGCATTCCTGCCAGCGACCCACAGGACTTGAGGAGCAGAGCCAGCTTGGATGGGGAAATGAAGTGCAGAGTGGAAAAAGTTCCCAGCCTCGGGGCTGGAGCGATAGTACAGTGGGTAAGGCATTTGGGCATTTGCCTTGCACGCGGCCAACCCGGGTTCGATCCCCAACATCCCATATGGTCCCCCAAGCACCGCCAGGAGTAATTATTTAGTGCAGAGCTGGGAGTAGCCCCTGAGCATCGCTGGGTGTGACCCAAAATGCAAAAACAAATAAATACATAAATAAAATAAAATAAAAATTTCCCAGTATCACCTGTTGAGAGACTCCCAGTCTTGGATCTTGTGGAGAATCTACAATGTCTCACTAGCTATGCCAAGCATGAAATGGCCCGACTGTTCTTTACATGGATGGGGGCAAAGAAATTGTTCATTACAAGGTCATTTTTACTGCAAGCAACCCTGGCAGAAAAGAAAGCTGTCTGTAGGAGTTCCCAGGCTCGGGGGCCCTCACAGACACCCCCGTTCACCCATCTAGCCTTACATATGCTCTCAAATGACGTCATTTCCATGGCTCTTGGATGATGAGGAAAAGAATCCCAGCCAGCATTAAAACTCATGTAGAACGGTGCCACGGACCAGAAGGTCCTCGACTCTGACCTTGGGCATTCAGGAAAGAGCCATGGCTAGGCTTACTTTTCTTCAGAAGTAGGATGGCCCCCCGGCACCGTGCAATCCCACCAACGGCCAACACCCAGAGACTTAAAACCAAGCTCCCAGAAGCACATGGCCGCTTTGCAGCCACATGACATCTTATAGCCTAGTTCTCCCTCTGGGAGAACCCGGCAAGCTACCAAGAGTTTCCTGTCCACATGGAAGAGCCTTGCAAACTCCCCATGGTGTATTCATATGCCAAAACCAGTAACAATGATGGGTCTCATTCCCCTGACCCTGAAAGAGCCTCCAATGCGGCATTGTTGGGAAGGACGAGCAAAGAGAGGCTGCTAAAATCTCAGGGCTAGGACGAATGGAGACATTGCTGAGACCACTCAAGAAATTCTACGATCAACGGGTTGATGATGATAATGAGGAAGAGGATGGCACCCTTCAAAGCTCCCAGCACCGTGGGCACTTACCTGGACTGCCCGGAGCCCCAGGGAGCCCAGCTTGCCCTGGTCTTCCTGGATCCCCTCTTCCACAGGAACTGCCGGGGACACCTGGGGGCCCTGGATACCCAGCACTTCCAGCTCTGCCTTTGGGACCTTTGAGACCTGGAAAGCCGGGCACACCATGTCGTCCTGGAAAGATACAATACATCCACGACACTGTGACAGTAACCTATGTCCATGGCCTCTGACAAGATCCACAGACTCAGCAAGACCAGAAATAAACTTTTTGTTCTTGGCTCTGTGCTTAAATGAATTAAGACTCTGAATAGGTTTTCTTATCGTAGATCCCAGTAAGCTTCCAAAGACTAAGAAACCATGCGCTGCTAAGAGAGTTATTTTGATAAGGTTATGCAGACAAAAAGAAGTGGCTTATGCAAATTAAAAGCCCATGCTGCTCGTCCAGATTTTAATTAACCTCTGACTTTGGAGCAGCTTTACACCAGATTTTCACAATACTTACAACCACAGTTTGTGACTTAAAATTTGCATTTTGTAAGAACCGTCGTCATTTACGCTCTCAAATTTCTATCTGTTAAGAAGGCAATGCCATAATTTTCAGAAAGAAAGATAACTCCCACATAATTTCACACCCTCACCCCAAAGCCCACTTTATTTTTCTGTTTCATTATATTTTGGCTGATGTATTAGCTCTTTAAAAATAACAATCACATTCAATTGTTGAATTATTCCACATTGCATGGTCATCTGCAAATGACCAAAAATTTGTTTGAATTTTTACAACTATAATTTCAATCTCTAATAGAGAAGAATTGCATTTCTTTGAGAGAGACAGACAAGAAGAGAGTTAAGGGAGAAAAAAGGATCACTTATTTTTCCTGATTGTTTCCAAATTGTTCCTCTATTGCAGGCAGTACTCCAAGAATATTTTCATCTTCACCACCCTTGCCCTCTGTCGGACACTTCCTCTGAATACATTTCCACATGTAAGATAATGGTGGACTAAGTCAAATTTATTTTTATTGATTCACATAAAGTATTTTCTCGTTATCTTACAATGAGTTGGGCTCTTATTTTTCATGAATTAAAAACAATTATAATTTAAGTAACGGGTGACCATAGTGTTAATGTTTAGGAGACTACCGTGTTAAAGTTACTGCTGCCCAATACCCCCAAAGTGCCCAAACTTTCTACCACTGACTGTTTGTTCTCTCTAGTCCTATAGGCAAAGATGTGGGCTTGTAAATTACAATCCGTTCCCTGAGGACAACGAATGGGGCTTATCCAACCCCCACTGCCCTCCACTTGCCTGATTCAGCTCCACTATCATCACAAAGAGACTTAAAAGATAGCATCGTTAATGTGGGGACCAAGCACCAACACAGCAGACACAGCATCGGTCAAAGTCAAATCTGCTATACCCACCACCATCCTAGGGGAAGGGCCCCCCACCCTATTTTAATGTAATTGACACTTTAATGTAATTGACAATCAGAAGTGGTGATGATCCCAGCCCCCTCCTTGGTTTTTCTAAGTCACTAACACGTGGACATGGTGATGCAGGCAGGTAGTTTAGGGAAGCCCCCTACTCCACCCCAAACATGATGGCAATGAAAATTCTGGAAGTAATAAAGCCATTAGTCCTAAGTCTGACCCAACTTGTGGATACTGAAAGCAAGAACTGATAAGACTTTCTCCAGCAGACCCTGAGGAGACTGGACCCCTCCCTACAGAAAGGGCCTGAAGGAAATTACTGGAGAATCCTTGATTCCTACCTTTAATCTGACTATGGACTGGACTATGGACTGGAGCGATAGCACAATGGGTAGGGCATTTGCCTTGCACGTAGCCGATCTGGGTTCATATATGCTGCCAGAGCCCATGTGCTGCTTGTACCCATGTGGCTGAGCACATGTGCTGCCCGAGCACGTGTGTCGTCCACATCTCCCCTCTTGAGATGTGTACTTTCATGCTTCCGTGTCTAATGCTGGGATGTGTGTAGGGGCTCTCTTCGCTCTTGGAGAAGACCGCATTCTCTCTTGAGCATGTTACACTCCACTCTCCTCCACTTTCTCTCCATCCTTCCCCTTAAGATCTCCAGATAAAATCTGTTTGACTTCATTGTTCATCTACTCCTGAAATTCTTTTCTGTGCGGCGAGACTGTAAGAACCCAGTAACCCTGGGTCCCGGGTGGCAGAGGTGGATGGGGAGAAAGTGACCCGTCTTTCTCCTCCCTGCTTCACATAAGCCACTCATAGGGCCACCGACATCAATGTGTTGGGACCCGCTTAACCAGAGAACTGCCATTTCCTCTGGTTTTGAGGCCTCTGAGTGATTTAGGCCTCTTCCAGGAACAAGAAAAACAGAAACACCAGATGCTTTTGTCAAAGATTACATCCCCATCCCTGGAATGAGATTAGGTCTCTGGAAAGTAACTGTCAGGAAGTGGGCTGGATGTTGCAGGCCAAAACAACAACAAAATATATGTACTCTACAGGTAACAGAAATTTGCTGAGTAATGCTTACTTGCCAAAATGGAAGTATAAGAACTTGCTGAACCTAGTCTCGGGGTCCTTGTTGAAACCCGCTGGGCCAGGCGGATATTTGGACTTTAGTGAATTGGAGCCATAAACCTTCGCTTGTGTGATTTGCTTTATCGGCTCTGTTCTCTGTCCTTGAGGGGTGGTCGACTCCGGACCCTAACAAATGGAGGTTCCTTAGTGACTTCTGAACAGGACACAAACCCGAGCAGGATTGTCTTCCCGCCTGGAACTTTCTTGTCCCATCAGCTTTCAGATAGACTCTTTCTGCCCACCCCCTTCCCCTGCCAAAGTGTGTTTCTGCAGGACTCAGCTCATCCTTCAGGCCTTCCAGAGCTCTCACCCTCACAGCTCTGCCCTTTGCAGCACCCTCCTCATCCCTCTTTTTCTGCCCTTCCACTGGACTCCTCCTTCTCAGCACCAAAGCACCATTCTGAACCGAAAAGCAAAGCAGCTGGCTTCAAGTCATCTGCACTGATGCACGCACAAAACGTTCATTTTCTCAATTTCTAGGCCAGACTGTCTAACCACTCTGCATTCCAGGTTATGTGTCGGATTCCCCCACTGGCACTGCTCCCAAACCTTCTGGGCGATGCTGCCCTGTGGACTATACACCCGGGGATTCTCCTCGAAGGGACAGAGCTTCAGAGACTATAACTCCGAAGCAAAGGACAGCACCCCAAGGGGCACCGGCTCCCCATAATTTGCGATCCGTGCGCCTCTATTACTAGCAGTTCGGCCTGGCTCAGGTCTGCTTCTCTGCTAGGCCTTGATGTTAATTGAGTTCTGGGCCATCCTTTGTCTCACCAGTGCTTCCAGGGTAATAGACTCCCCGGGGCTACTCACATTCCCTGCTCCTGTTAAACTTCTCCTTTGTGCTACACTTCCCCTGCATTGTTTCCCAGTCTATCACTGCCCCCCCATCCCCTAGAGATTCCCCTTTCCTATACAAAGTCTGATTGGGAATAAAGCTTGTTGATTTTTACTTCTATCTCCCTCTATTTTATTTGGTTTAGTGGTCACAGTCAGTAATATTGAAGGGCTGCTTCTGGCTCAATGCTCAGGGATCACTTTTGGTTGTGCTCTGGGGACCAGAACGAGTACTGGGGAATTAGCCAGGTCTGGCCATATGTAAGACTAGTGCCTCAATCCCTTTGTATTATCTTGGGCCAGGAGACATCTTATAGCCAAGTTCTCCCTCTTGGAGAACCTGGTAAGCTACCAAGAGTTTCCTGCCCACATGGGAGAGCCTGGCAAGCTCCCCGTGGCGTATTCATATGCCAAAACCAGTAACAATGCTGGGTCTCATTCCCCTGACCCTGAAAGAGCCTCCAATGCGGCACCATTGGGAAGGACGTGCAAAGAGAGGCTGCTATAATCTCAGGGCTAGGATGAATGGAGACATAACTGAGACCACTGGAGAAAATTGATGATCAACGGGATGATGAAGATAATGGTGATGATGATGATCTGGTTATCTGTCTGCAACCTTTCTCCTGTATCAGTTGGGGATCATCTATTGTCCCCGAACGCATCATAGGGGGATCCTGGTGATGTAGGCAGGCAGATAGGGAAAGGCCCTTGGCAATTAAAATTGAGATTTAACAGAGTCTCTGGGAAGGGGACTCTTAAGATGTGCAGATTCAAGAAAACAAAAGACCCGGAAGAAACCGTCAGCAGACCCTGAGGATAATGGACCCCTCCCCAGGGGGTTCCCCAAAGAAGGCCATCACCACTCCCAACCTCCCTGGTAACCTCCTTAGCAACGGACTTTTACCTGGGAAGAAGCCCCCACGTGGGGGCAGGTTGGAGAAACCCTATAAAGGCCACCTTGAACAAAGGAAGCGCGCGCATATGCTGCCTGAGCCCATGTGCTGCTTGTGCCATGTGGCCGAGCACATGTGTCGCCCGCATCTCCCCCCCTTGAGATGTGTACTTTCATGCTTTCGTGTCCAGTGCTAGGGTGTGTGTAGAGCTCCCTCCATCTTTGGAGGAGCCCGCGTTCTTTCTTGAGCGCGTTACTCCTACTGCTTTTTCCTTTTCCACTTATCTCTTCCTCCTTCCCTAAGACCTTCTAAATAAAGTCTGTTACTTCACTGCTTGTCTACTCCTGAAATTCTTTTCCGCGAGCGAGACAAGAACCCAGTAACCCTGGGTCCCGGGTGTCTGAGGCAGTTGGAGAGAAAGTGACCGTCTTTCTCTTCCCCGCTCCACGAGAGTCACCCGTGGGGCCCACCGACGTCACTGGTAGCACGGGGATGGTGACTCAGACATTTATGGACCTCAGGGATCCCACATACCTGCAGGACCCGGGCATCCTGGACTGCCTCTGTGTCCTTTCAAGCCAGGTGCTCCTGAAAGCCCCCTCTCCCCTGGGGGTCCCGGGGGCCCATAAGCAGGGTCTCCAGGGATTCCTTTCTGTCCGTTTGCTCCAGGAGGACCAGGAGGGCCTGGGGGGCCCCTCGGGGAGGGCCCCTGTTCGCCTTTAAAGCCTGGATCTCCCATGTCACCACGAAAACCTATTTAACAACAACAAAAAAAGGTTAAATGAAGAACCATAGATACACGCCCAGCCCCTGCATTCTCTTAAAATATCAAAGGACTTGGACCATTTTGAGCAACTTAATAGATAGCGTCTGGCCCATCCTTTGTAGCAAAATAAATGGTCCCTTTGTGTTTCCTGTAAGTCAATGATGATTCCCTAATAGCTTTCATTCTCTGGAGAACAGTCTGGCTGCAGTGAGCAGCTTCTGCAGCCTAATAGAGCAGCAATGGCCCACAAATCATGCTGCAGGTAGAAGCACAAGAATACTTATTAAATTGCCATAACCCAAATGTGGTCGGGGACACGGCTAAAAGCTTAATAGATCAAGAAAGTCCACTTCGGCATTGTGTAGGGCTCCAAGGGCCATTGGCTTACTCAGATGATCCCATCTCAGCGCTATACAAGCACAACCATTCCGAAAGCAGGAAAACCACTCATTCACTTACCGGGGGGCCCGGGGATATCTGGTCGGCCTGGTTTGCCGGGTTGACCCTTTGGCCCATCCAAACACCTGGGCCCGGGAGAGCCCTGAGGTCCAGGAAAGCCCTTAAGGCCTAAAAGGACAATAAAGTAGACTCAAGAGAACAGAAATCAAATGAAAACAAAATAAGGAGATTTTCTAAAAAATCTGGGCTGTAATTTTTTAATTCTTTTTTTTGGAGATGGAATCAAAGATGCTGGCCAGCCTGATTGTCAGCTGCTGATCATACCTGGAGGGCCGTCCATTCCAGGGGGGCCTGGACTCCCAGGGTAGCTCACACCACAAGGAATTGTATCACCTGGAAGGAAAAACAAAAGTGGCATTCCGTCATCAGTTGCTCAATGCATCAAGAATGTGAGTCTCAATAGCAACACATTAGGCTCTTTCTCTGTAGAGGTGTGGCATTAAGAGAAAGAAGACTGTCAAGAATGATGGAGCTTGGGGCTGGAGCAATAGCACAGCGAGTAGGGCGTTTGCCTTGCACATGGCTGACCTGGGTTCGATCCTGGCATCCCATATGCCAGGAGTAATTCCTGCGTGCAGAGCCAGGAGTAACCTCCGAGCATCACCATGTGTGACCCGAAAAGAAAAAAAAAAGACAGAACTTGAAGGCTGGAGTGATAGTCCAGTGGGTAGGGTATTTGCCTTGCATGTGGCCAATTCCGGTTCAATTCCCAGCATCCCATGTGGTCCTCCAAGCACCGCCAGGAGTAATTCCTGAGTGCAAATCCAGGAGTAACCCCTGTGCGTTGCCCAAAACAAAACAAAAAGAATGATGAGCTCTTGAACTACTTTGCTTCTGAATTTCAACTACCAAATAAGTTATATACACAAGGGGGAAAAATAGAATGGGACTATCAGAAAAATATTGATTTCAAGAACTTTCTATTTTAATTACTATAAATAACAATGCATTTGAGGCCCAGGCATCACTTATTCATTTTTGTTTCGCTTTTTGTGTCACAGTCGCTGATGCTCAGGGCTTACTCCTGGCTCTGCACACAGAAATTATTCTTGGTGGTGCTTGGGGGACCATATGGGATGCCAGGGATTGAACCTGGGCTGGCCGCATGCAAGGCAAATGCCCTGCCCGCTGTGCTATCATCACTCCGCCCCCCAGGCCCAGGAATTCCTAATATAATAGATGTGACTCCTTTGCTAAGACATGAAAGTAACAATAAGCAGTCAGCCTGGAGTCCTGAAGATCTGGCTCCTCTGAATGATGGGGATTGGGCATGAAAAACTATTCTGGAGTGTTCCCAAACCAGTGGACCAGAACCCCAATGTGAATTCTTACCAAAGCTACAAAAGAAGAAAGTAGGGGGGAGAGTATGCCAGCTGCCATGGGTTGAGTCTGCCATGGGTCAGTGACTTCAAGCATCTCATCTCTTGTTTTTTGAATGATTGCACCATGTGGTTATTGTTGTCCCCCATTTTAATTTCTAAGAAAAACAGCAAGACTTCAAAAAAAAGGTTCCTCTGAGTTCCCAGCTACTTAAAATGGAATATTTCTTTTATAATAGAAATGCTATCTCACTGTGTATTACTTCTGACCTTCTCCGCTAAAAATTGTATAACTTAAAAAAAATGTTAGAGTTGGGTTGGATCCCAGTTGATAATCAGCTTTGATGATGATCTTCAATTTTAGGTATTTGTCTTTCTATTTAGTCAAAGGAACAACAAAGACTAACGTTTTGTTTAAAATTTCACAATTCCAGACTATATAGTTCAAGATATATGGACACATTAGCACTGTCATCCTGTTGTTCATCAATTTGATCTAGTGGCACCAGTAACGTCTCCATTGTGAGACTTGTTGTTACTGTTTTGGCATATAGAATATGCCATGGGTAGCTTGCCAGGCTCTGCCATGCAGCTGGGATACTCTTGGTAGCTTTCTGGGCTCTCCAAGAGGGGTGGAGGAATTGAACCTGGGTCAGCTTCGTGCAAGGCAAATGCCCTACCCGCTGTGCTATCACTCCAGTCCATGGACACATTACAAAAGTAAAAATCTTAGGCTAGAGAGATGGTATAGGGGTAAAGGGACTTACTCTGCTGGAACTACTGCAAAGTAAGTCCCTGTGAGCACTGCTGGGTATGGCCCCAAAGACACCCCTCCCATAAAAAAAAGAAAAATAAAGAAAATATTATGCAAATCATTTTCCAACCCATAAAAGAGTTTCAGCTACCATATCATAAGTCATTGTTGTTTGAAATTCATATCACTGCCAAATACATTTAAAATCCTTTTGTCCCCTCCCTAGAATGCTTACAAATGGGCATGATGTACTTTAAAAATAAAATTCTAATGGTTTTTAAAAAATACCTTACATTATATCAAATAAAGATTTATCTTTTGAATATATCTCTAGCATTGAAATACAGTCAGATTGTAAAAGTTGATAAAGAGAAATGGATGAAAAGCAATTTTAGTGTGCCAAATAAATAAAGCAAAGGACATTTCAAAATGTGAAAGGTCTATCTTAAATATTGGTGGTGCTGTGGTGCTTTTACTGGTGTAACAGCGTGCAAGGTTTGAACAAGGGCTGGACGGGATTTGGTGAACTGTTCCACCACAGCTGTGGCCAATCAGAGAAGCTCACCAAAGCTACCACGGTTTCTCTTCACCCTCTACCATTCAAAACATTAAAATTACCTTTTCGGCCTTTCATGCCTTCAGGTCCCCTCTTGCCTGGGTGGCCTGGATCTCCTGGTAGTCCTCTGGGGCCTGGTGGACCAGGATATCCAAGACCTGGAGGCCCCCTTGGGCCTGTTCTTCCCTGGGGGCCTGGGGGCCCAGGAAACCCTCGGTCACCTGGTGTAGCATCTTCATGATCCCCCTGGGGATGTTTGTATTCTGAATTAGTAGTCAGTCCTGGAAATCTGGGGACTCAAGTCAGTGATTGTTAGGAGCTGACTGAATACAGAGAGGCCCTAGTTCCAGAAGAGGCTATTCAAAAGCAAGTATAATTAAAAAGAATCCACTTGGGTGGTCCGCATACATATTTGCATAGGTGCATACATACCTATCTATTGAGGTGTTTGTGAAATGCAGAAATTTAATTATGTGTTAAAGCTAGAATAAGAAACTTTGTGCAGACATATTTTCTGGTAGCACTTAAAATACCACATAGAAGCACTTCATTTAAGAGAGGCTGTGGGCCTCGAGGGATTGGAGGTGGGTTGCTCCTTGAATCTCCTGGCCCCTTCAGGGTTCTGGCGATCACGCCCATGAACAGCTTCTGGGCACCATTTAAGCACATTAGCAGCCATGATCCAGAGACTCACGAACAAATCTCAGAACCCAGCAGCTCACTGCAGAGATGTCTCTGGACCCCAGTTATTTAAAATTTTAGAGTTCTGGATGAACCGGGAGCCGTGGCACGAGAAACAGACCCTCCTCGCCTATTGACTGTGATCCTGAGGTCTCCTAACCCATTTTGGCACCAGAGCGGATTCTTGCAGCCATCCATTTTGACTGTGAACTGAGCTAAAATATTAGAAACCTAAAACTTAAAGTCTTCACTCTTAGCAATCAAGAGAAATTATTAGATGATGCCTATTCAGCAGGCCTGATTGTTGGGGAAAATTTCCAATCAATAATAGTAAGTTCTGTATGGAAATATGGAATGTACTCAATATATAGAGAGAATAATGGGAATATCATTAGCTACTTGGATGGGGGGTGGGGTGGGAGGGGGGTGTATTGGGGTTCTTGGTGGTGGAACGGGTGCACTGGTAAAGGGATGGTGGTTTAATCAGTATTTGACTGTGACTTAAACCTGAAAGCTTTGTATTTTTTTCCTTTTTTCACGGTGGTTCAATAAAATATTTCTTTTAAAAAAAATAAAAAAAATAAAATTTTAGAGTTCTGGGAGCTATATCTCATGCTATTCATAACAAGCAATACAAAACAAATTATCTATCATCTGCCTGTGGGGCAGGCTTGACGTGGTGGTGGGAAAATTCAAAATAATGTTGATGGGAAGATGTAATGGTGGTGGGATTGGTGTTTAGATATTGAATATAATCAATAATTGTGAACAACTTTATGAAAAATAAAAAAATAAAGAGAGGCAGGGGGAATCTTAAATTGGGTAAATTCGTACATCTTCAGAATTAATTTTCTGCACTTTACAAGAAGCTACAGAGTTTAGATGAAATCAGAGGCCCCCAAATGAGAGACGTGTTATAAGAATGACACCAAGTTTGCCTTGCATGCAGCCATCCCCAGTTTGTTCCCTGGTATCCATAAGGTCCTCTGAGAACTTCCAAGCGTGATCCTTAAGTATAGAACCACAAGTAAACTCTGAGCACAGCTTACTATGACTCCAAATCAATTAGCAAGGAAATAAATAGAATGGCACAAAAATTGGAGACTGAACTGAACTAACCCTCAGACTATTATAAATGTCTTCAATTGTGCCTTGTCTTTGAGAATGGCTGCCTTCTCATGGCAGTCCATCGAAAGATGACTCTATGAAAAGCAAAGTGCCTGCCATAACGAATGGGGTCGGGAGAAGGTAGTGGGAGGGATACTGGGGACATTGGTGGTGGGAAATGTGCACTGGTGAAGGGATGGATGTTTGATCATTGTACAGCCTAAACTCAATCATGAAAGCGTTGTAAGTGTATCTCACAATTATTTAATAAAAAACTATTTTTCAAAGGTGACTATGTGTAGCATGTTGACACACCATTGAGCTGTGGATTTTTAAAACTGAGAAAGGGAAATAGTAACCATATTTTAAAAAAATTGTGAAATTCAAAATCAGAAGAATTGTACATACTGGGCGTCCCGGATCTCCCTTTTCCCCATCATATCCATCCCGACCATGCTGTCCTGGCTGCCCAGGGAATCCTGGGAGTCCCTCAGGTCCTCTTTCTCCTTTGCGCCCTGGGAACAAAGATCAAAACACAATCAAGCTCTCAACAACCGGGCAATGTAGGAAGAACTGAAGGACTAAAGATATGGGCAACCGCCTTCGTGATGATGAAAGACAAAGGCAACACCCTTGACTCTGGGCAAGTAGACTTTCCTCTAAGTTCCCGACTTGATTCCTGTCATGCAGACATCCATGCAAAAGTCAGAGAGGAGAATGGCAGCTTCAAAACACGAATGTCATTATGTGGAAAATGTTTCTTTTCCCTTTCAACAAGGTTGTATATGCAGGTGCCAATCACAGCAGCATTTCCTGTTATGTGATGCTAAGCATGGTACTCTGCTTCCTGTCATCGTGAATGTCCTGAGGCAAGTCTAATTCTTCCTAATCTGTATTTTTCTAACTGAAAATAAAAATTTTCTTTGGTTATTTATCTTTAATAATTTATCTTTGGTTGTAAAAACATGTAGGCATATGCCCACATCTCCTGAGAACCTGTATCCACAGCCAGTCCTGCAGGGAAATGCGTATGGCACAATGACAGATGTATGATGCAAGGAGACTCCGGATGCTAGCTGAGACCCTGGATTAGGTTGCTTTAGTGTGAATATTATATCTGCCCTTTCAAATGCTGTTAAGGAGCAGGAGAGATAGTTCAGAGCATAAGGTGCTTGTCTTGCATGTGGCCAACCCAGGTTTAATGCCAGGCACCACATATGGTCCCTCTAGGAGTTATCCCTGAGCACAAAGCAAGAAGTAAGCCCTGAGCAAGGTGTCCCCCAAACAAAACAAAATAAGAAACCAAATCAATAAGATGTTATTGAGATAAGTCAGTACATCACTTTCACTGCCACTGTCACTGTCACTGTCATCCTGTTGCTCATCAATTTGCTGGAGAAGGCACCAGTAACGTCTCCATTGTGAGATTTGTTGTTACTGGTTTTGGCGTATCGAATATGCCACGGGCAGCTTACCAGGCTCTGCCGTGCAGGCAGGATACTCTCGGTAGCTTGCCGGGCTCTCCGAGAGGGATGGAGGAATCGAACCCAGCATTTTTCTTAAACTACTTCATGCTGGACTTTATTTTTTTCTCCCTACCCAGCAGTGCTTATGGCTTATTCCTGGATCTGTGCTTAGGAAGCGTGTAGGATGCTGGGTTTTGAACACAAGTTGTCTGTGTGCAAGGTAAGCACCCTGCCAACTGTGCTATCACTCTGACTCTCAACCTGGATTTCAATGTCAACTAAAGTATGCTTGATTCATACCAAATACTATATGTATTTCAGTGAACAGATAGTGGACCAGTGAAAGGCATTCTTGTGTCAAAGATGAAGATGTAAATATACCTAAAGGAACATTTTTAAAACAGATGTTTGGGGGTTCCATTTCCATGTGACTGTGAAAGTCAGGGAGTACTTTTAAAAAATTTTTTAAACTTTATTGAATCACCATGAGATAGTTACAAGCTTTCATGTTTGGGTTACAGTCTCACAATGATCAAACACCCATCCCTCCACCAGTGCACATTCCCCACCACCAATATTCCAGGTATACCCCCACCTTCCCCATCTTCCCCCTGTCTCCATGGCAGACAATATTCCCCATACTCTCTCTCTACTTTTGGGCATTATGACTTGCAACACAGACACTGAGAGGTCATCATGTTTGGTCCATTATCTACTTTCAGCCTGCGTCTCCCATCCCAACTGGTTCCTCCAGCCATCATTTTCTTAGTGATTCCTTCTCTATTCCATCTGCCTTCTCCCCTCCACTCATGAAGCAGGCTTCCAGCTATGGAGCAATCCCCCTGGCCCTTGTATCTACCTTCCTTGGGTGTCAGCCTCATGTGATGCTACCCCACACTCCAAAAATGAGTGCAGTCTACAAGGAGTATTTTTAAAGCAATCTTGAAAAGTCCTGTTATAGAATTGATCTATGGTCATAGGAAGTTAATGCCAGAGCTAAGTGATTGATTACACTCACCTTTTATCCTGGATACGACCATGTTCCCCTTTTCTCCTTTGCTGCCAGGTGGTCCTGAGGCACCAGGATTTCCCTTGGTAAAATTATGATGGACAAATATATTTGTGATGGGTCAAAAGTTATTTACATCCATGTGCAATTTATATCCATAAAATAGCCTTTATTTCTTTCTAGATTGCCTATTCTACAATCTACTTGGGTACTTATGGTCTTCTCTTGCCGTCTTTCAAAGTAGATCCTACTTTATAAAGTCGGCTGCCAAGAACTATGTGTGAAAACACAGGGTCTATGAACAAGACTCTTACTCAAGTCAATGGAAAGGTATTAGTGTCAATTTCCTGGCTTAGGCAATATACTGTGATCCTAGAAGTTATCTCTGGGAGAAGCTGGAAGAAGTATATGTGGGATCTTAATATGATTGTACCTTAAAATGTTAAAGTTTCTCAAAATAAAAGAAATGACTAAAAACTGTTAAATGATAGTGGATTTTATAATAGTAGAATTGTCATGGGAGGAGTGTTAACTGCGACAGCAGCTGTGAGAACTGAATAAATATTCAAGAAATGGATAATTTTCCTTGAAGGAGGTAAATATGATGGAACGCGTTGATTTGCTTGCACAGATGTGCTGTGTTATTTTCATAAATCCAACAACCAATCAAGCAAGCTTAGTTTTCTTTCTAACTGGCCTCTACTTCTTTATAAGCAGTGAACAACTCAGGGAGGAAGAGACACATGGGAGCTACACACAATGGCAGCATTGTGTAATGAAAGCGAAGAAGCTGTCCCCAAAACACACAACAGGCACCAAACGTCAGGTGAAATAAACATCAGGTGGAGAAATCCATAGCACTCCGTTGTTCTGCCAATTGAGAAAACAACTAGATTTTTTATGCATCACCAGTAGTGAAGTTATTCAAGTTATCTTAATGCAGACTAAAAGGCAACTTGATGACATAGTTCACTCAGTCTCCCTAAAACTCACTCTCCACCAGCAGACTGTCTATTGGTTCCTCTCTTCAAGCTCTCTACGGGCTGTGCCACGTCATCCACAAAGCAAGCTCAAATCTAGCCCACCTACTAAGACTCAAATTCTGCACTCCTCCACGCACCTTTGGCTTCACCATCTTCAGCTCTCTCCTCACTTTCTTGTGTCACTAAACTTATGAGTTTTTAAAAAATTTTTATTAGTGAATTACTGTGAGGTACAGTTACAAACTTATGAACTTTCATGTTTGCATTTCATTTACATCTCTCCACCAGTGCCCATTCTCCTCCACCAATGATCCCAGTATCCCTCCCACCACCTCTATCCCAACACCTTCTACCCCACCCTGTCTCTGTGGCAGGACATTCCCTTTTGTTCTCTCTCCTGTTGGATGTTGTAGTTTGCAATAGAGGTATTGAGTGGCCATCTTGTTCGGTCTATCGTCTACTTTTGGCACACAGCTTTCAACCCGAGTGGTTGAAATCACCTCCCAACATCCTCTACTAGGTGTTCCCTTCTCTATCTCAGCTGCCTTTTCCCCCAGACTGTGAGGTCAGTTTCCAAGTTTGGGGCAGACCTCCTGGTTCTTAGCTCTACTATTCTTGGGTGTTAAAACTCATGATGGTTTTAACCCACATCTGTATTATGTATGCTGACTCGCTATCAATTAGATAGCAGGTCTCTCTCTCTCTCTCTCTCTCTCTCTCTCTCTCTCTCTCTCTCTCTCTGTGTCTCTCTCTCTTATTGAATTGCTATGAGATACAGTTACAAAACTTTCATTATTGAGATTCAGTCATAAAGTGATTGAACACCCATGCCTCCTCCACCAGTGTGCTCCAATATCTACCACCAATGTTCTCCTTCACCACCAATGTCTCCAGTATCCCTCCTTCCACCCCGCCTCATCCCACCCCCTGACTCTATGACAGGCACCTTCCTTCTTACTCTCTCCTTTTGGGCATCATGGTTTGATACTAAGAGGCCATCATGTTTTGTCCTTAGTCTACTCTTAGCACACATCTCCCATCCTGAGCGATCCCTCCAACTATCATTGACTGAGTGGTCTTCGTAGAGCAGAGGTCCCCAGAGACTCTGCTCTGGTCTCTGCTGGAATACAGTTGGTGCCAAATAAATGAGTTGAATGCACATAAATGATTTGGGGGTCAATCATATATAACTTAATAATATAGAAATGGGCATTTTCAAAAATGTAAAATATAGAATATACTACACATTTGATAGCAGCATTACTGGGTTATTAAACTGTCTCTCACATTGAAAGGCTGTCACTGGTAAGATACTCACAGGTGGTCCTGGGGGTCCGTCAGCACCAGGAGGTCCTGGAAGACCTTTTTCTCCAAACCACCCAGGGGGTCCTCGGTCTCCCTCTCTCCCCGGCCTCCCAGGAGACCCTGGAGAGCCTGGAGGGCCCGGGGGACAAAGCTGACAGGCACAGATCCCCTGGTTTCCTGGAGAGAGGATTAAGGCAGCTTTGTCATGTTTCCAGAATCCCAATAACTGCTTGATTATACAAAACCACTAGTGCAAATACGAACAAAATCCCAAAACTTTAACCATTGTATTCTAATTGTCAGGCACGGTTTTCATTAAACCATAATGAATTGTGATACCTTTGATTTGCTTTGTTTTGTTTTCTGTATATGGCATTCTTTTTTATTTTAGGCAATTTCCAGTATGCATCTGAAAGAAGTTTGAATTAAACTATGTACAGCTTATCAGATAATGGAATGCTCTAAGCGGCATTCAGAGAATGCTGGTGTCGTCATTTGTGTTATCTTAGAAATTCTGTTTTTAACATTTTAATTGTACTGCTGCTTGCAGTTTTTCTTGAAAAAGATCACCCATTTTCTGTGTATGCTGTATACTTATAATGCACTCAATATTCAAGTGAAAGACATTCTGCTTTAAAAACATTGATTCTACAATTTCGATCATGACTACTGATAACTTATAATGGGGGGAGAGTGCACGGAATACAGTTGTGTAGTGCCAGGCACAGTCTGCAGGGCTGTCATTTCCAGACAAAAGAGCTATTTAGCTCATTCTGATTAATTCTATGGGGAAAATTGATCATCTGATTCTACTGAAGAAAGCTAATAAATAAGAAAAATTTCGTATTTATTGGAAGTCTGGAAGTCTCCTAATTGGTTCCCATTGAAGAAATGAACAAAAGCAGCCAGGGTAAAAACTCTGAACACTTAAAATAATGCATCAAAGGAATGCTAGTTTCATGGTGTATTGCTAACTGATAATTTACTACCATGTGTTATTTACTCACTAGAACTTTCAGTGGAAATAAATGTGGTGAGGAGAGTCATCATCCTGCGTTTTCATGTTCTCACACCACCTGACTCAGGTGGCCAGAGAAGGCTCCAAACAAAAGTACAGACAAAGACACTACTGTAGGGGACCCACAGAAAGAAATGAAAATAAGAGTCCTATCTTGGTCTTTTTCAGGAAGCAAGAGGACCTGAGGAGGGAGGTGACCAAATTTTCTGGCACAAAGGGGTTGCTATTAGACAGAGATGCAAGCGTTTTTTTGTTTTGTCAGCTTCATCACAGTCTGAGCACTACTCCCCATGGAACTGAGAGTAGTGAAAAATATATGAAATGCCAGTGTCCAGTTTCACAAGTGCCTTCTCTTGGTGATATGTGCTGTCTCTCAGAAATCCTTCCTCTGCTATAGACTTGCCTTTTTCCCCTTGGGAGCCTCTTCTTCCTGGAGGACCCATTTGGCCTTTTGCTCCCGGTGGTCCTGGACGTCCAGCTCTACAGTAGAGAGCTATAAAACAAGGGAGAGGGTGGACAGAGAGAACCGTGCAACTTCTGTGAATGTCTTCTAGAGAACAACTAAAAACATCCCTGGTACCCAGAGTTTCCCTTCATTCCCATTTCTTCTTCCAATCTTCCCTAGGATGCTTTCTGTTAGCTCTAAGGCCACATGGAGGAACAGGCCACCATTGTCTCCACATGGTCCCGATACCATGCCCTACATAAGCCCTTCCTTATTCTCAGCCTCATGCAGTGAGTTGCAAAGCTAGTTAACGGACCACAAAACTCTCACCCACACAAAGCAGAGTATATATGACAAAGAAAATTTTCTCTGTTGACCCTCAAACATAACCTAGTAAATAAATTATAACGCATAGCTTGTAAAACAAAATAAAACAAAAATATTGAGACAATTGGATAAAGCTGACTGATAAATGTA
This sequence comes from Sorex araneus, assembly GCF_027595985.1. Lineage (NCBI taxonomy): Eukaryota > Metazoa > Chordata > Mammalia > Eulipotyphla > Soricidae > Sorex > Sorex araneus. The sequence continues at coordinate 260,791,138 of NC_073313.1, forward strand.
AGCAAAAAGTTCCTTGTTCTCTTCCACATCTGAGTAAAACCACAATGAAGGGCTATTGTGAAAAAGGCGTAAGCAGGGGGTGAGGGATGAGACAGAGGGTACAGCCGACCCTATACAGCTGACCCTGTATACAGCCGACCCAGGTTCAGTCCCTGATATCCCTTGTGGTCCCCCGAGCACAGCCAGGAGTATTTCCTGAGTGCAGAGCCAGAAGTAACCCCTGAACATCACTGGGTGTGGCCTCAAAACCAAAAATCAAAAAAGAAAAAAAAAGGCATAAGCCCCGGTGAGTCATTAAAATATAAAAAAAAGGCATAAGTCCATGGGAAAGAATAGTAGAATGAAAAAGACAGGAAAAGAAAAAATATATATTGTGTTTTATATAGACATATTTGTATATAGTTATGGTATATAAACATATTTATCATATATATTTGGACTTCTCAAACCATAGAAAGTTGAATTCTAAGCAGATAGCATAGTAAGCAGAGAAAGAAAAAAACTGGATGCAAAATCTCTCCCAAAGAAAAATTGGTAAATCAGAAATAGAGAGATCCTGAGACCCCCGCATATAGACTTGTTAAAGAAAGAGCTAAACCATAAGATGGCCTTTTCAAAATTATCAACAGGCAAGACCAAGGACCCCTCACATCGGGGAAAGCAGACAACTCAGTAAGAAGATGACCTGAAATTCAATAATTCAGAAAGCAGATGAGGAAAAGTATTTCATCCCTGAAATAAGAGCAGGCTGCTACAAAAGGAAACGTTAAAAAATATATATTCTCTAGGATAGGAGAGATAGTCCAGCAGATGAGGACCTAGCCCTAAGCTGAACCCAAAGGAAGCCCTAAGCACAGCGGGGGGCTGTCCAGCCTACCCCCCAAACGAGCAAATAAAACAAGAAAAATGCTGCAGCAAAAGCATCTGAGATTGAAAAGAGATTATGACTAAAGGCAATCTTCATGAAGCAAGAGACACCCCCACCACCAACTGTTACAGACAACAGATGGGGGAGCAAGACGAGAAAGAGGAGCCAGGAGGACTGAGTCTCCATCAGGAGAGTGTAAAGGGTTCAGAAAGAGAAAGAAGGAAAAAGTTAGAAGCCAGAATATTTTTAAACAGATGCTTCAAGAACTTTTCCCACAAATGAAGGATTTGGGTTGGGTTGACATGGATCCAGAGTGGCAGCGGATGGATGTATTTGAACCCACCCAGGACACAGCAGGAAGAAAGGTCACTGAAACCAGAACCATCCTTTCCACTTTCAGAGAGCAAAAGAAACTCTGAATTATCAGGTCAGTGAACTTCTCGGTAACCAATGGTGGAAAAAGGAAGCAAGAGAAAGGACTGGAGCCATAGTACAGGGGGGAGGGCGTTGGCCTAGCATGCAGTCAACCAGGGTTGGATCCCTGACATCCCATATGGTCCCCGAGCACTGCAGGAGTAATTCTTTTTGTTTTGTTTTGTTTTTTCTTTTTTCTTCTTTTGCAGGAGTAATTCTTAAGTACAGAGCGAGGAGTAACCCCTGAGCATCGTGGGGTGTGACCCAGAGAGAGAGAGAGAGAGAGAGAGAGAGAGAGAGAGAGAGATTAAATTTAGAAAAAATAAAGGCATTTCCAGACAGGTAATATCCCTCAATCTACAAGCTTTCTCAGTAAGTAGAATGTGGAGTGTAGCTCATTGAGATACAATGTATGCACACCAGAGTGATTACATAGTTCATAAGCCAAAAGTTACTGAGTCAACTTTAAAAGTCTTCATTACAATAGATATTTGTAACTGTATGGTGGTAAACATCAACAAGGCTTATTATGACCATTTTGCAAATATCAACTCATCTAAATCATATCTAAATCAAATATATTATATATCAGTTATAGCTCAATAAAATCAAATTTTAAAATATGCAAAATCTAGCCTTAGAAAAAAATTGAAAATGTAATTAGTCACTATAAAAGAAAGGAAAAGGGGACCAGGGAGATAACTCAGAGTATCTTAGTGCTATACCCAGAGTTTTATCCTTAGTCATATGGTCCCCTAAGGGATAGCTCTAGTGATCCCTATCTAGCACCACCTGGTTCAGCTTCTAAAACCATTAGGCCCACATAGTCAGGCAGAATATTAGTGGGAATGACCCCTAGGCTCTTTGAGCACTGTTTGGAAGCCTCCATACCCCCCAAAAAGAAAGGAATAAATGAGAATGTATGTTATGGGAAACAAAACAGGACACAGTGAAACAGAGGGGGAGAGAGAGAAGGAAAAGGGAAAGAGAAGGAGAGGAAAAGAGAGGAAGAAAGGAGAGTGAGAAGAATTAGGAGAGAGAGAGAGAGCGAGAGAGAGAGGGAGGAAGAGACAAAAGGAGGGAGGGATAGAAAGAGGGAAAAAGAGGGAGGTAAAGAGAGAGAGGGAGAGGGAGGGGAGGAGAGAGAGAAGAAGAGAGTGATAGGGAGAATTTACTGGGTAATGGTGATGAAAGATCTCAAGATACCATATGAGCAGCAGATTAAAAATGCAACCTAATGTGAATAGGTCCCCAAAAGCTCCAGGAGAGATAATTCAAAGAGATAATATTGACAGAGAATTTAATGAGTTACCAGGCACTCCTCTGAGATTTAGATAATTCAAGATGGGTTGAAGTTGAATAAACTATAAGTATATTGAAAATCAAGCAAACACATGCAAGGAAAACAAGATAATTATCAACAAAATATAGTGCCGGAAAAGTAATAATATACACTATTTTGTGACTGAATTGGTAAATAGCATTTAACTATTCAGTGTAAACAGTGAATGTGGATTTAACCAAAATGATGAAGGTAACTATAGTTTCTATTGTGTGTCTGTATGATGGCAGTTGGGAGGGACGGGAGGACAATTCTATTCATCTTCTGTTGAGGGACATCAACGCAAATGCTAAATGGAAAACTTGAGAAATAGCAATACACAAGTCTTCATGGCAAAAAAAAAAAAAGGCAAATAATAAAAGATCCAAGTCAACTGCCCTTGGAAAAAAGAGATTAGTAAAGTTTATCTGAGACAGCAAAAAGACTTTTTTCACAAGCAGATTTTGTAGAACAAAGTCCATCTCTAACTCTGATAAAAATGAAAACATCGAGACACTGAAAGTAGCCTTTTACTACAAAGAACTGCCAGCAAATGTCTTCATCTGCTTTCAGTAAGATTCCATACACCAGTGCGTATTTTTTTGCACTATTAATACTACTGGGCTCATGAAATAGGAAATGACTTCTATGTTTAGGCAGCAGAGTTTCTGAACAACAGGGCAACCATCAAACGCAACATGCTGATGAAGACGAAGGAGGCACATGTTACCATCTGATCCTGGTGCTCCCGGTGGCCCTGGTGCTCCAGGCAGCCCAGGTGGTCCCGGGTTGCCTGGTTTTCCTGGAACAGCAGCCAAACTTCCAGGAATCCCAGCAGCCCCTGGAAGTCCCGGGTGTCCAGGAAAGCCGGGTGGTCCAGGCGGTCCCATCGGGCCTCCAAGAGAAATTGAGAATGAAAACCAGTGTAAATTCTAAGAGAAACCAAATCAGTGTACTCTTCCTTGGGCTGTGAGATTTCGTAAAAGGGAAGCACATCAGTTTAATATAACTCAAACTGTGGTTCTTCCCAGAGTGGGGGTGAGCTACCTCCCCCCGCCTGCCCAAACTTCAGGGAGCCCCGGCAGCCACACCCAGAGCCCACTATTGCTGCCATGTGGGCTCTCTGCCCAGTGAGATACTCTGAATTCTCTGGAGTGGCTGTGCAACATCTTCAAACTCTATCAATACTAACATCCCGGTAGGAGCACAGCAGACTGACGGGAATGTGATGGAGCAGTCAACTAAGCCCAGTTCACAAAAACATCAACACAGAAGATTCAACTAGTGACAGCAGCTGAGTAAGCCCTCAGACAGGAACTTAATGTCCCCACGGTGAGATAGAGCAATTTTCACAAATTTTCTTTAATGACGTATTTATTTTTATCATTCCATGAGTCACTTAGTGATAACAATCATGTAAAGGACATGATTTGGGGCCTGCTACCAGGGCAGGCTTGAGAAGCAGTTGGGAAAATGAGGACAATGGTGGTGGGAAGGTCACAGTGGCAGTGCGATTGGCGTTGGAATATGGATGCCTGTAACAAATGCATCATGAACAACTTTGTAAATCACGGTGTTTAAATAAAGTGGAAAAGATAAAATACCTCATGTCTCTGTCCTAAGGAAGGCTCAGTGCAGAAAGCGCGCACAGCTACACTCAGTGCAGTGCACTGCAAGTTGGATCCCCAGCACCAGTCGCAGGGGTTGAGAACTGCTCAGGCAGTTCTTCTTGTAGGAGCTCCTGGTCACTGCCACTGTCATCCCACTGTTCATCGATTTGCTCGAGTGGGCACCAGTAATGTCCCCATGGTGAGACTTGTTGCTACTGTTTTTGACATATTGAATACACCATGGGTAGCTTGCCAGGCTCTGCTGTGCGGGTGGGATACTCTCGGTAGCTTGCTGGGCTCTCCAAGAGGGACAGAGGAATCGAACCCGGTTGGCAAATGCTCTACCCGCTGTGCTATCACTCCAGTCCGTTAGGAGCTCCTGGTGCTGGGAGCAAATGTGTGAATACTGGAACTAAGTGTGTGGACCCTCACAGGCACTCCAGCTGAGAGGTGTGGGTGCACTGCGGCCCCCAGAAAGAACTCTCTGAGCACTGCAGTGATGCTTGGTCAGCACCACAACCAGATCATGCAGGAGCATCACAACAAAAAGTGCTCAATGAAGAGTATGCAACCCCCTCACCACTGCCTCCTCAGCCACAGAGGGAAGGGGTGAAAGAACTAAAATGAAATGAAATAATTCAACTTGAGTGATTTGGGAAAAAAAAACAACCAACTATAATTTAGCCATCAGAACTCCTCTTCTCTAGCGGGCAGGGTGAGGTCAGCCAGAAGGAAGAAAAGGGATAGGACTGGAGCGATAGCACAGTGGGGAGGACATTTGCCTTGCACGTGGCCGGCCCGGGTTCGATTCCCAGCATCCCCTATGGTCCCCGGAGCACCGCCAGGAGTGATTCCTGAGTGCAGAGCCAGGAGTAACCCTATGCATTGCTAGGTGTGACCCCCCTCAAAAGCAAAATAAATAAATAAATAAATAAATAGAAGGAAAGGGATAGTGAGACCAAATGGTCTCCCATAATATGGGACTTAAGGATACACACAACAAGAGAACTGATGCACATAACTGAGGTGGTGATGAGTCAGGGGGAGTGTGGGAAGGGAGGGACATTGGTGTCCTTGGGAAGGTGGGTACACAGGTGATGGGGTGGTGCTGGAATTATGTTAATGAGAAACCATCAAAGTATTATACATCATAGGCTCTCAAGCAATAATGTTTTTGTACAAAAGAGAGAAAAGTCTAGACACGTCATGAACAGACCCTAAAACCAACCAAATCAGAAACGTCTCTTCTTCACAACCAGCACACAGGTGGAAAAACCACAAGTTGGAGAGACTGTCTCTCCTCACCCTTTCCTAATTTGCTGAAGTTACTGGCAAAAAGAAACAGATATTTTTATTAAAGGGGCCTTCTCAAACCTTTCCATCTTGATGAGTTGGTAATAATCACAGTGAACATATGAGTTTATGTAGTGAAGAGAAATATGGGTTCCGGTCATCACTCATGTTGGACATCCAATCTCAGGGCATCCCAAGCTGGTGGGAAGCAGGAGGGTCTTGACTTTGAACTGAATTTCTTCCTCTCCAGCTTCAGGTACTTATAGGTACTGTGACTTCTTTACTGCTCTCTAGCTACCTCGGAGTCTTTTGATAAGGTTCAGATCAAAGGATTAATCCTGAGTGCATCGGCACCTGCTCTGGGAAGCATTGCATGCCCCAAGCAGGGAAAGTGAACAATGAAGCATCGTCAGATTTGCCTTCTCTGAGACATCACAGATTTAAAGAGAATTGAATCCTGCATGTCAGAGTGGACACTGTGTTGCTGCTTCTTCCTACATGTGCCTAGTTGCAGCATCTCTTTGGGGTAAGTTTGTTGTCTTCAAGAGTGGCTACCATAGTAGTTCTTGTCAACCTCAGGCTCTTGTTTCTCTGTCTTCATCTCTTGGATCTCTTGTTCCCCATGCTCTTCTTCTACCTATTGTCCCTCACATTTTTGTATTTCTCTTCCCTTTGGCTCTCATAGAGCTCCTCCCTCGTGTTCTTGTAGATCTGACTCCTCATGCACTTGTAGTTTTCATCCCTCTTTGGTCTTTTAAAGCCTGGAGGTGATGTGAGGTGGATGTCCTCTTCCCCTTGGACGTGGCAGGCTTTTGTGACGATTCGAACCAGTGGAGTAGAACGGATACGTCATGAATCCCCAGGCTAGATTGTTCAGTGTGATTCAGCTTTTCCTTGTAACTTGAAGCACTAGTTATAAGATCCATTCCTGATCCACCGTGGAAGCAGGCACGCTGCTCTGAAATCACACTCCAAGGAAGCTGAATAGAGTCCACAGAGAGACTCTGATAGAAGATGTGAGTTATAAGAGAGCATTTCCCACCTTCGGTTTCCATTTCCTGCTGCTATATGTTTGTGCCATATGAAGAGAACTTGAATAAGAACCAGTCAGCTTCACCCTTGCTGAGGTCTTAAACCACAGAGTGACTTGGCTTGTTTGAAGTCACTAGGATTTTAGGGAACGGACTCAGCTGAACCCTTATTAGCCCTCAGCAATGCAGCGTGGTACTTAATGACTTTCACTTTCATACTCATATGTGCTGAGGCTTGACACACATTTTCAGGTACTATTTTTCTCCCCTAACAACCCTGAAAAGTTTATACTTCATAGATGAAGCACAGAATGTATAGTATCAAATATGAAATAATGATAATAACTAACTTTGTGAGTCTTCAGCAAATGGCAGGAGGGATTCTAAGAGCAATACACATATACATTACTGCTTCACCCCCTGTTTTATTTCCCTATTTTGTTTCTGTAATGACTAGAGTTCACACACTTCAGTTGTGGTGCTTGCCGATGCTTAGTTGCTCACCAGGGATTTCACAACTTTTGTTTTGTTGCCATCACACACATGGTTGCAGTACAGAGAAGGCAGACTTTGGGTGTATCTGGGACCACAAATGGCAGTGCCATAGAGATTGCATTTGGGGTAGTAGCAAGGATCCAACTTCTAGCCTCATGCCTACAAGACAAGTGTTCCAACTCTATGAAGAACTTCATTGGCAGATGAGAAGTTTGAGGCTACTACCAGGAAGTAGTAGAATGGTAGACAGTAGAGCCTGAAATATTTTTAGAACGTAGAGGAAAGGCATAAGTCATTCAAAATTTTAGGTGGCAAGACTGAAATTCCGTCTCAGGTGTTTGACCAATACTCCACTTGTGTCATGAAAATAGGGTAGAAAGTTATAAAATGATACATGCAGGTCACATTAACCTTACTCTAGATATTCATCATATCATGGATATAAAATGAAAGAGCTCTTTACATACATAACTTGAAATGTAATGAGAATGTGCCCCTGTGGGCATGGCTTTCATCTGTGTCATGCCTTTCTGAGTTCTGGCTTAGATCTACAGTTGTACCAAGTGGCCCTGGGTACTGGTAATGGTATTGGGAAGAAGGCTCCATCTCCTCCCAGCAGAGAAAGGGTTACAGTGGAAAGTGTGACCTTAGAGTGCCTTGACTATCCAATTGTCAGGCATGAAATAAATTAAATTGTGGCCATAATAAAATAACAAGAGAATAGAATACAAGATAGAGTTCATAGAACATCCAAAAAGGTATTATTTTAGGAAAGTTGTGTTTCAGTCATATATGTTAGCCAAGTGGGACGAATGCTGGCTGACTTCGACCATGAGTGTGGAAAGGCCAAACTGCATCTCACGAAGACAATATTCATGAGAAACGAACTGGTTTCTGATGTTCTGTTTGCTCTCAACGGAACGAACATCTTCAAATGCAGCAATTACGTGTTTCTGAGCACTCAACATGAGGAACATCTTGGCACCAGAACTGTGCAGGAGAGAGTGGTGTAGAGCACCTTTAAGAGTGTCGAAGAAGTTGTTAAGAGGATGAAGAACCTCTGGCTCCGGCACATCTTTTCAACTCCACTGTTCTTTCTGCACTAACATACGCCTCAGAGACCTGGGCCCTGCACAAACAGGATGAGAACGCTATTCGGGTATCCCAAAGAGGAATCCAAGAACTATGCTTGGAGTATCATGTTTCACTCAAGTGAGAGAAGGAATCCAGAGTTCTGACCTCTGTTGATGGTTGAGGATCGAGGACACTGCCTTGAAAATCAGATGGGCTGGACACGTAATGTGATTTGGAGACGACCGCTGGACTAGAGCTGTTACCGACTGGATTCCACGGGATGTCAAAAGATTGCCTGGCCACCCACCTATGAGATGGTCAGACTTCTTCGTCAAGACTCTTCATGTTCTTGGAGGGAGCAGACACCATTGGGCTACACTATCATGCGATGGGGTTGAATGGAGACGTTACTGGTGCCCGCTCGAGCAAATCAGTTAGCAACGAGATGACAAGTGATACAATTGATACAAGTGATGTCTATATGGACACATGTGTTTGTAGAAAAATATAAATAAAACATGCTTTGTTTAAAAAAAAATAAGAGTACTGAGTTATAATGTTTTAGGAATACAACATTACCACAGCCACCATCAAAGTGATACTGCTAACTCTGGACTGCAGCTAAAAAGCTTGGAAAGTTTTATGTATGAGACCATTCTCATAACCATTTTGTAAACCACATTGCTTAAAATAAAATGCAAAAACAAATTTTTTTTTGCAAGCCACTGGGTTAATTTTTTTAAAAAACGAGACTTAAAGTATTTAAGGATTTCCTATTGTATTTTATTTGGAATCTACTAGAAATGAGTATTATTTATCCCCATTGGGCTGGGGTTTCAATCTGTTGGAGACACTATTCAATTATCAACAAGCCCCAAAGGCGAAAAGTAAGACCAGTGTGTAGTGCTCCCTACCCACTCTGGGGGACTTAAGTAGCTCTGCCCAATTAGGCCAATGCCCCGGTATCTAAAGATGAAATGAAAGAACCAGCGCTTCACTGCTTTTGTGATAGCAGAACCTGGAGAGCAGAGACTGAATTCACGATCGAGGAAATGAGAAGTCTGGAGTTAATGGTTGACTTGCTTAGGAAACTTCTAACTCTTTCTCGGGACAGTCAGCAAGAGACAGAGACTATATCAAATCACATTTATTCACGACTTTTCTCCTGCTGTGTTTAATCACCTCTCCTGGGTACACAGAATGCAAATACCCTCTAAATTTCTGATCTTACTGGGAATATCAACAGAAACACACTGGAAGGAATAAGAAAGGTTTTCTTTGTTTCTTTTTTTTTTTTTTCAATGTCAACAGTATCCTTCCCTGGGCTCTTCATCAATATTTCTGAACTACAGGGGTTTATATTTGTCTGGGGACCCAGGGATGTTATTAGTATTATTTTTTGTTTCAAGCTTTTGGGGAGAGGAGAAGACTGTCATTTTTTCCTATTTTATTTTTAACTAAGGTGAAATGATTTTTTTTTTAAATTCAAAATATTTATCCCTACATTTCATGGATGAGATGTAAGTTGGGGCCTAAGTTTGGGCACACAGTTTTAACAAGTAGGTGTCAAAAAAGAAAGTCTTCCCAGGGGGAACAGAAATAGAGAAATGTTCTACTGTAGGATAACATTGGGTTTGTCCTTTTAGCCTTGCCACAGGGAGAACTTAGTTTAACTTAAAGCATTGTTCTTTAAGTTATAGACACAGGAAGATAGTTTATTTTTTTTTGTTGTTGTTATTTTCTTATTTTTTTCATTTTATTTCTTTTTTTTTTTAGGAATTAATATCTTTAGAAATCATTTGTTGCTTCTTTTCACACCCTGGTTTTCCCTTTCATTGCATTTGCTATTGGTTTTCTTTAGATATGAGCTCTAAAATGTTAAACATTATATTAAACAGATTTTTCACTACCAAAAAGTAAAGCACTTCATTTAATTCCTAAAAAAAAAAAAAGAAAAAGAAAAAGAGGAAAATAACAAAAAAAAATAAACTGTCTTCCTCTGTCCTACAGAAAGGACATTGTTTTAAGGTAAACTAAGTTCCCTGCAGCAAGGTTAAAAGGACAAACCCAATGTTATCCTATAGTTCTACCATTATCTGTGATTCCCAGGTGTTCCCTGCAGGTGATTATCTTGTGGGAAGGTCAAATATAACCTTTTCCTTCACAATGTCCACCATATTACTGATATGCTGGTTGAGTGATTCAGGCAAACAACACAGTCCTGGATTTCTTTGTGGACTGATTGGTTTGAGCTCAGCAGTTCTAGGTCGTGGCTCTTGGATAGGTGCTTCATGACAGCAGATGCCTGGGCTCAAGAATGTCCCTCTGTGAGTGGACATTCTTGGATATCTGGCGGGTCCAGACATCCAGACCTTTGAGACCCATCTATGATGAGATTGTTTCAATGCCAACTGTAGCACTGTAGCACCGTAGCACTGTCGTCCCTTTGTTCACCTATTTTCTCAAGCGGGCACCAGTAATGTCTCCATTGTGAGACTTGTTGTTACTGTTTTTGGCCTGTCGAGTGTGCCATGGGTAGCTTTCCAGGTTCTGCCATGCGGATACTCTTGTTAGCTTGCCAGGCTCTCCAAGAGGGGTGAAGAAATCAAACCTGGGTTGACCTCGTGCAAGGCAAATGCCCTACCCGCTGTGTTATCAGTCCAGTCTGCTGACAATGGGTAGTGTGAGTGAAGCCGTAGAAACCCTCTGCCCTAGAAGCCGGGCAAACACAGAGGATCCTGGGCCAGAGCGAGAGTACGGTACTTGTCTTGTATTTGCCTTGCATGTGGCTGACCCGGGTTCGATCCCTGGCATCCCATATGGTACTCCAGCACCGCTAGGAGTAATTCCTGAATGCAGAGCCAGGAGTAACCCCTGAACATCACTGGGTGTGACCCCCCCCAAAAAAAGACAGAGGATCCATACCTTTGCATGTTTCTCCTGGTCTACCTGGTAGGCCCGGGGGACCAGGTGGTCCTGTAGCCCCCATTTCTCCATAGCGGCCAGGGAGACCTGGATCCCCTGGAGGGCCTGTGGCGGGGGTGGGGGTGGGGAATAACATTTGTGAGTAAAAATGCACATCCATATGCATTTTAAAAGCCACACACAATTACTTTTGCTGAGGCTTGGTTCTAACTAGCTCACTAGGAGACTCTTGGGGTTCTCATCCCATTGAAAATGCAATGCTTTAGCTTGGGGTCCTTTGGGCTGGCTGTCCACGGCGACATGCCAACCTTTGTGGCCTCTGCCATTGATTGCAGCTCCTCTTCTCTGGGAGGCAGCTTCTAGGGAGGTTTCATGCATTTTTGTGGTGACTATTTTGGGGTCACAAAAACACGCTGAGTATTAGGGAGCTACCAGGGCTACCTCTGGTGATGCTCAGAGGAGACTGAATTCAGGGCCCTGTGCTCACAAAGCATGTGATCCAGCTCTTTGGGATACAGCCCTAGTCCTTGATACTTTTTTGGGGGAGGGGGATGGAGTGAAGGAGGGTGTTCCAGATGCTGAACTCGGGCCTTATATACAAAAAACACTCTATTGCTGAGTTAATCCCTGGCCAGCATTACACATGCTTAATAATGAATAAACTTCTTGGTTCTGAAAGGGAACATAGCAAAAAATCTCAACATAGGGTTCACATAATAAAATTAGGAGTCAGCGCAACAGTACCATGGGGACAGTGTTTGCCTTGCATGTGCCTGACCTGGGTTGATTTCCGGCATCCCATATGGTCCCCCGAGCACTACCAGGAGTAATTCCTGAGTGCAGAGCCAGGAGTAACCTCTGAGCATCGTCAGGTGTGGCCCCCAAAAGCCAAAATAAATAAATAAATAAATAAAATTAAACTGGGTATCTTATGCTGCTGGAGAGGAAACAGGATACACTGGCAGTTGGCAGTGATAACTTCAGGGTAAAGTTCATTGTTTACCATGCATACCCCACCCACACTGATAGAATTCAGTATTCATGGCACAAATATCATAGGTCTAGCCTATGCCATGAGCAAACTAGGGACATATGGGGCCAGACTCTTGTTACTTACTCACTCTTGTCAGTCTCACTTAACTCCCACACTATCAAGAAACAACTAGAAACACAAACCTTTGAATAGAGGAGGCAGAGACAGCAAAACACCTGGTGGTCCGGGGTGCCCACGCTCGCCAGGATCCCCCTGAAATCATCCATTCATTCATTTTTCTTAAAAATAGAATTTCCCTCCATGTTGTCTGGCATTCAATAAATATAAAAAAAATTCAACAAATATCAAAAGAACCATGAGGGCATTCACATGAGAAATTTCATAAGTTGGTGAGAGAAATGAATGGCCGATGACATGTAGAAGAAGCAGGGCCACGGGTGCCTATAAACAGGCCATATTAACCGCAAAGTTCCCGCCAAAGATGAACAATGTTTAACGCCAATGAGACTTTTTCAATGGCCTTGAGTTAGTTGGATATGTTAGAAGCCATGATGTTTCATAGATCTGCTATGAGCATTAATGTCTCATTAGGAATAAAAGGGTTTTGTGTGCGTGTGTGTGTGTGTTCCTGTAACAGCTGAGTCCAGCAAATACAGCAAATATAGTCACCTGTAACTGTACCCCCTTTGTATTCCCCTATCTTGGGCTCATCCTTTTCCACAAGAGTTAAAGATGAGACACAGGATCACAAAAAAAAGAAGTACAATCACATAAGGCTGTGTATGTCCTATAACCCCTCCATGACCCCCGAAACTTTATCTCTCTTGTGACATTATATGATCCTCATGGAAATTTGGAAAGTTTCCTATTAGTCACCTACAAGATTGTTTCTCAAAAGTAAATGTAATCTTTATAGCATGATTATATATATATATATATATATATATATATATATATATATATAAAGTTAAGATGTCTCTTTCCAGAGTTGTAATTTCCATGAGCCTGAAACTTTAAAAAAATTACATTTTTTAAAGAGCTGTAGAGTTTTATCATACATTAACCAATAGACTGGTTTCCTTACCTTTTGGCCAGGAAACCCAAATGGCCCAGGTTCTCCAGCCAGTCCTGGTTCCCCCTAAACATAACCACAAACATACGCTTTTAAGATCATGACTTAGGAGCCAAAGGAGATGACTCAGAGAGCTGGAGGCCATTCATTGCATGTTGGAGCCCCAGTTTAATTCCCAGCATCTCTGGTTACTTCTATCCCAAGCCCCACTGGGAATAATCCCAAAGCACCTAGCTAGGAACAGTCCCTAAGAACCTCTGTGTGTGGCACAAAACACACACATGAGCACGCATGTGCGCACACACAGACACACACATACACACATGTGACTGGAGAAAAATTAGAATCCCATTTTCCCTAATATATTTATTGATTCAATTCTAGCATAGCCCAAAACCAGTACTGTAATTTCTGGCAGGCAACTATAATAATTTAGAATTCCTTTTTATTCACATTTCTTATTATTTTCACTCTAGCAGTTTAGAGGAAGGAAATTGTGTTAAAGGTTTTAAAACATGATTGGGGGACAAGTTCTGCCAAAGTTGCTTAATTTGAATGACACAAGCTTACAGAGAGTCTGTAAAACCTCAACAATTTGGAATTGCAACAAACAGTCCTTTTGCTTGTTTCTTTGTCCCTGTCTTTTGGGTCACAGTGGGTGGTACTCAGGGCTTATTCCCGGGTCTGTGCTCTCCTCATGGGCTCTGGGATCATATAGGATGACTGGGATCAAACCCAGATTGTACTGGTGCAAGGTATTGGCCTGCTGCTGTATTTCACTCACTGTACTATCTCTTTAGTCCTATAACAGAGATTAAATTTTTTAAATTTTAATTAAAGAACCATGATTAATGAAATCATTAATAGTTGATTTTTAGACATAGAGTGTTCTAGTACAGCAGAGTCTGGCAAGCTACCTGTGGCATATTTGATATGCCAAAACTAGTATCAACAAGTCTCACAATGGAGATGTTACTGGTGCCCGCCTGAGCAAATTGATGAACAACGGTATGACAATGCTACAGAGTGTTCTAGCACCAATCCTACCGCCAGTCTCAACTTTCCTCTACCAGCGTTCCAGGTTCACTTCTCCCCCTGACAGCTAGACAGGCACATTTTAAAGTTTGGTTGCTGTGGTTTGGATCTCACGTCTTCAGTGTTGAGACTGTGCTTTGGATCTATAACTATCCCACGCCCCAACATTATCACTGTACCCAAAGCCCTGAATTCTGTTCCCCCTTTACTGCCCTTTCACATTTTCCTTCCCTCTCCATTTATTTTCTTCTCTGTCCTTCTCCTCCATAGACTCTGGGGCCAAGGGTTATCTAGCTCCCCTGTCTCCCCGCTTAACTACATTGCGTTTCCTCGTCTAGTTATTCTATGCACCACAGATAAGTGAGATCATCTGTATTTGTTCTTCTGGCTTACTTCATTTAGCTTATCTTCCAGAACCATCCAGGTTGCAGCAAATTGCATGCAATTTGTAAGAGGCCGTTTGTATGCTTTTCTTTTTGCACCCACTGCTTAAATTGTTCAACTCATAAAGTGAATGTGTTTCTCTTTCCCATCACTACGTATGTATTGGCATGCATTTTATTAACAAGGTACTTGTTAATAAAAATATACTTATCATTGCTATCATGGTGCACATTTACCTTTAATCCTGGGAAGCCTGGATATCCATAGGAACCAGGGCCACCCTAGTAAATTCACAAAAAAAAAATCAATATAAGGAGAATCAAAATACATGAAACAGATCACTTCACTCTTTACTTTTCAAGATTGTTCCAGGAATATTAAATCTTGTCTTAAAGATGGTTAGATTCCATTTCTGTCTATCATTTACTGTTTGTATCAACCATAGGTATCATTAAAAAAATGTTCTTGACAGTTTAAAATTAGAAACATTTATTGTCGCTCTTCCATTTTAATTCATTTAATGTAATGCTTTCAGTGTGTGGGGGGGGGGTGGAGGGGAGTGTCTATTACCTTTGAAATCATTGCAACATAACTTGTCTGAAGATTTATAGTTGCTCTGTGAGCAATAAACTTACCAGGGAAGCCAATATTTCCCATTTAGCACTAAGCCTCCACCCAACTAAACTCAGTACTCATGCCTGTCGGGATCTGGCCTTGACAGAGAGTGGAGGGACAGAGACCCCTCAGTGAAACGGGTACTGATGGTTGAGCCTGGTGCTGAGCTATTGCTCTTAGGTCAGCACTTTTAATACCCAATAAGCTTAAAGGAATACAGCCAAACCGTTATGATATTGACATTGAGGCCAGGCAGAATAAAATCGCACAACCCTACTATTCCCTTCAATTTTATCTTCTGCTGGTCTGTTTTTGCTAACGGATGTCAATGGAAGCAACGTTTTGGGACATCCATCTCTTACATTCACAATTCTAGCTGTCCAAGACTTATAGTGCTCCTAGGATGTAACCTCCATCTTCGGACTCTCAGAAACATGGATGGAGTCTTACAAACACGTGAGAGAGAAAAGCATCCAAACTCACAGGGGTGAAGGACACTGTGCGGGCTCCTTACCCGAGGTCCCGGGAATCCGGGAATCCCTTTCTCTCCTTTGGCTCCAATGCCAGGTTCTCCCTTAAAAAGATGCCGAAAGGTAGAGATTTTCACGGAAACAGCATTTCAGCAACATGGAATGCAGAAAGAAAGTAAAAAAGTAAAAATGATTGCTACTTGCTTAAAGAAATAAATATTTAAATATATACACTCTACTAGATTATAATAGTGAATTATAAAAATATAAGAATACACTGTCACTGTCATCCCATTGCTCATCAATTTGCTCACCAGCGGGCACCAGTAACGTCTCCATTGTGAGACTTGTTGTTATTGTTTTTGCCATATCGAATACGCCACGGGTAGCTTGCCGGGCTCTGCCGTGCAGGCGAGATACTCTCGCTAGCTTGCCGGGCTCTCCGAGAGGGGTGGAGGAATCGAACCTGGGTTGGCCATGTGCAACGCAAATGAACAACCTACCTGCTCCATTATCACTCTAGCCAATAAAAATAAATTTTAAAGCAATGATACAAACCATGCAGCAGTTTCTTAAATTACAAAAAAGCATATCATACATATTGAAAAAAAATTTAAATAAATTACCTTGGGTCCTGGCGGTCCTGGTGGTCCAGGCCTTCCTGGAACTCCTTTTATACCCTAAAACCCACAACAAATATAGCAGCATGACTTTTTTGGGTGGGAAGGGAGGCTTTTTGGGTCATACCCAGCGATGCACAGGGGCTACTCCTGGCTCATGCACTCAGGAATTACTCCTGGCAGTGCTTGGGGAACCACAAGGGATGCTGGAAAAAATCAAACCCGGGTCCTTGTGCTATTGCTCCAGCCTCAACTTATTTTTAATTAAGGTGATAAATTCCACCTTATTCAGAAATTAATTTTTTAACAACCATTTTTCTAATTGTTAAAATAAGGGATCCATCTTCCACTGGTGCTAATCAGTGGCTCAATCCCAGTGTACATGGGATCCTATAGCCGTTCAGATCCACTCTGTGCATCACAGTGTACATCCCCATGGAAACAGGCAAAGATGCATGCTGGGCATGTGGCCAGGGAGAGAGGCACATTCTTTGGGGACATGTAATGACACATCATCCAGGACCTGAAAGCCAATCACTGGTTCCACCCATGGTGTCACTGACAAGTCAGCTGCAGGCAGAATAATCTATATTTGCCAGGGTACATTACTGGCCCAGTTTTATGCACCTGCTGTCTTTTCAGGGATCAAAACTCCAAGCCACATAAAACTCGGTACTTTCAGCACTTTTATCAAAGACAACGGTAATGGGCTACTAAGTCCTGGAGGCTGCCAACAGTAGCTGGAGCTGAGTCTGCAACTCAGCCACTAGCAAACTGGATGGCACTGAGAACTTTTCTAAGTATCTTTCCCCCAACAATACTCCTCCCCCGCCACCCAGTTCTGCACAAGGCAACTCCTAAAGGGTTCAGCCTCTCAGGGTTGCTGAGGGATCACCCAGCTACTCTGCCTTCTGCTGGCACAGGCTCCAGGCTATGCCCACTCTAGCAAAGTCAGGCGGGGATTTGGGAATTACCTTCTCTCCCTTGAAGGAACCATAATCCGGTGTTTCTATCAATAGGGTTAGTCCAGGAGAACCCTGCAGGCCAACGTCACCCTTAAGAAAAAAAGATGTCAAATTAACAGGAAGTTTGTATTTATTTTGAAATAAAATTTAAAGTTACTTTAACCCCCAAAGCCTGATGCTATTTTTTACCTTCCTGTGTGGCATGGATTGCAAAATAAACTGTGACAAATATGTCATGTAATTTTAAAGTATTTCTTGTTTTTCATAAATAACATATTTATAGGTTCAAAATAAAAAATAATCTAGAATCTTCTAAGATAGGGAAAACCTTTCATTAAATCTTGATATAATTCTTTGTGATGTGTGTGATATTTTATATGTGTGTCTACATATGTAAGCACATATGTAAGTATATATGTATACATTTGTATGTAATTAAATGGTGTCTGAACATAATTCTAAACATACTATAACAAAAAACACTATACAATAATATATAAGCATAATCAAAAGTAAACAACACAGGTTATATCTGTGTTATTGAAAGTTTAAGTTTAAAAAATTGTTTTTCTCTTCACATCTACTCTTATAACTTTCTGATTATGTTAGAAATTATTCAAAAACTTAATTTTTTATGTATATACAATCACTTGTCATAAAAATATGCTATTATTTATTGAACTATCCTTCTATAAATAGAATTATTTATGTTACATTCAACAGTATTTTTAAACTCTATAAAATGATTAATCAAACTCTTCATTTATCTTATATATTTATGTTATTTTCTTGCCAAAGAAAATGTTCATTGAATCAATTTTACCCCAGTATAACTATAAATTCTCACCCTTAACTAGAAGATGATTATTTTATATTTTTCTGGACATTTCTATTCCTTTTCTCTATGTCAGAAGTAACAGATGGTAGATGAGACCAGTTGCGCTTGCAAGCTGGACCCTTAGGGCAAGTGCCTTCAAATCTCTTCTCCCTCATTTTCTTAATTCCTCCAAATCCCATTTTCTTCTCTGTGAAATGGGATTATAAAACAGTCTACTTCAAGGAATTATTTTATTAACTAGGTAAAGCACACACAGTGCTTACTCCTTACTACATTGAGTGGAACAAGTTCAGCCCTCAAGTATATCACTGTGAAAGTCATTAATGGCTTTGATCAGTGGGACTCCAGGAGAGAGTGTTTCAAGTTTGAATGAAAACCTGCAACTCACTAGTAAACCCAAGAAACTGCAGAAGAGCCAAGAGTTTGCAAAGGTTGTTTTGTTTGTTTATCTACACTGGTAACTAACGCAGTGTTGGTGCAGTCCTGCCCTGTAGACAGAAGTTGCAGAGGGGTGGAGAGATAGCCCAGTAGGCAGGACTCTTGCCCTGTACAAGGTGGACCCAGGCTCCACCCCTGGCACCTCAAACGGTTCCCCAAACTCACAAGGAATTATTCCTGAGTGCAGAGCTAGGATTAGATTCTGAGCATTGCTGAGAGTGGGCCCAAGACAAAATACATAAATACATTAGTAAGTAAATAAGCAAAGACACCAGCTACATGAAGATGGAACTGAACAGAAGCACAAACTTTAGAACATGATAACTGGATAGCATAAAATTGTAAAAATAACCAAGAAATGGCTTGTTCTTGCAACTGGAATAAACCCAAATAAACGCCTAAAGGCCGACAAGCAAGAAACTTCTTCAAGATGTTACTCCTATTACTATATATATATATATATTTTTCATACTGTGAACATGCTCTAAACCCACTGAAGTCAAAAGGACAAAGAAGGATGGAGTGATAGTACAGCGGGCAGGGTGCTTGTTTTACATGGGGCTGAACCAGCTTGATTGTTTGATTGCTTGAGTCTACTTTACTTCATTAGTTGCTCAACCAGCAGGAAAGGACAAATGGCTACCTCCTCCCTCACTCTCCCAGGTTATTTGGGAGGTTTCATTGTCTATCAATGGGGAGGCCAGAATATTACTGGCATCCAGTGGGTAGATACTGCTAGGCATCCTTTAACACACAAGATACATCCCACTGCCATGAAATGTCAGCAGTGCAAAGGCTGGAAAACCTTGTCCTGGAGCATATTTCAATGTCTTATTTTTTTCTCTATGGGTTTTGACAAAGTTGAACTTACACCTTTTATATCTGTACTTTCAACATTTCATCAGAGGAATTTATCCCTATCATAAAATTTCCCAGTAGATTTTTTTTTGTTGTTGTCCTGTGTCATTTCTGCTAGAGGTTGTGCTCCCAAACTGACCGAGCCAGGCCAGATTCCTCACACAGCAAATCTGTCTCACTCAAGCCCACGCTCCAGAATATTCTAGACAGTTAATAGCTATTTGCTCTCCGTCAAAAGCTGCACTTACCACCTCTTAGACAAGTAGATTGTTTCCAGAAGAGCTGTAATTTAGGCAAAATCTCCTGAGCACCCTCCCCTCTTGCTAGGCTGTCTTTACTGGGGCCCTTTGGACAGGGGGCAGGTTAAGTTTCCCTCCCTGCCCCAAGCAGAACCCCGGCAGCTGAAAACCTCCAGAATCCAGCCACAGTCATGCTCAAGGCCATTCTCCACATGCTCCAATGAGCCTCATGCATGAAGGAACTGGTAGAGGAACCCAGGTAAGCAGGACCCGTGGCTGAGATCTATAAGCCTGCTCTGATCAGGACTGGGCCTCCTCCACCCAGATCCCCAGTTTTCCAGTAGCTTGGCAATAACAACCACAAACTACCCCCAGCGTCATGTAATCCCATCAATGGCCAAGATCCTGAGATTATAAACTAAAGTTCCTGGAACAGAGGGATGCAGTATTTTCTGGAGCACACAGCCACAAATGCTCTGTATACTCTAGACCTCTTATACTCTAGCCCACTGATGTACTAAAGCAACACAGATGTGTTTGGTTTTAACGTACTTGCTTGTATTCTCTTACATAAGGGCTTAAATGACCACAGAATGAAATACAAAAATCTTCATACACTTCCCTCTTACTGTGGTCAGAAGATGCTTGCTTGGTGGGGTGGGTGTTTGGATATATTATCTATAATGAACTAGTGTGAGCTACTTTATGAAAATAAAATGTATAAAAATCGAAAAATAAAAAGAAGAGCTGTCATTTTTTAAAAAATGGCCTTCAAAAGATCATCCTTGCTAACTTTCAGAGGTTGAGCAGGAAGAACTGTGGATGTAGGGTGGGGAGGGCAAGGCAGGGGAAGCTGGCCCCAGAGAGGGTCTAGGAGATTGTGCTGTTAGGTGCTTTTGGTTCCAGTTCTTCTTATCTCCATTTATGTGTCAATTTATGTGTCAATGAGGTGTTGAGGATTCTAAAGACATTTCTGAACTCAAGCCAAAGAAATTAGTAATTAAACATGTTGTTCATCCAGATGCAATACATGTTCAGAACTGTTGAGTCTCTTTTTGCTAGGATGAAATGTGTCAGATTAATAAATTGGAAGAAACTGTTCAGTTTTGTTAAAACTGTCAGGGACCATCCAGGGCCACGGTACTACGGTAATTTAGCAATAAACATTTCTGGCCCTAGAATTGGGCAGAGACTTGAAGATGAACCAACTGAAGGGAAAGTAAAGGTAGCCGCTGAAAGTCAGGCAGAAGACACATTTTCACATTTGTTCCCCAGCAAAGGAGAATTCTTACCGGGTCCCCCTTCTGCCCCTTTACTCCGATGCCAGGATTACCCTGGAAGAAAAGAAGAGGGAAAATTATAATTGAAAATTAAAATATTCTTTGCAAACAAGTTAGACTTTGGAGTAAGCAGTGTGATATTAATTTGTTACATAATTGGGGCATCAAAGAGAAGAAAGACAGTGCCCCAAATAGTTATTGAATGGAAGATCTATTGGGAAATGATGTTTGGGGTGCTTACCTTCAAACCTGGGTTCCCAGGGTGACCCGGAAGTCCCTAAATCAATGACAAAAACACATCGGTCAATGACCTATCCCAGAAATCAGAATGTGTCTGTGCGGGTGGCCCCAGCATCCGTTTAGGAAGTGCTTGGTTTGAATCCCTCCAAAGTGGGCTTCCTATTGGCTTGGCTGCTTCTAAGCCCCGAGACCCTGACTCACCAGGGGCTCACTCTGGAATGGTGAGTCGGCCTGACTACTCTGTTGGCCTGACTGCTTCTCCCAGAAGCCCCTGTGCCTTACCCCAGACCTGCAGTTTAAACCTCTAGCCTGATTTGGGGGGGAGGGGGCAGAATCAGCAGGAGTGTACTTACAGTGAATCCCGGCTCTCCTGGGTAGCCCATGGGTCCTGGTGGACCTCTGGCACCCCTCGATCCCTAAACATGAAACAAGCGCATTTGTTACCAAAGCTGTAGCATACCCACAGCAAGAGCTGCGTACAATCCTGTCTGGATAAAACCTTCATCCAATACACAGTCCTGAACACAGGGTACCTTCCTCATGGAGCGTCTCCCCAGCAGTTTTGAGGTGGCCATTGTGTGGCACAGAGCTAGGGGGGAGCAACACCCCCAAAGATGTGTCAGAGATCTACATTTTGGGTTAAATGAAGTCCCAGGGATCAACCTACTTATTTACTAATAAATCCTGTAATAGCAAAAGTAGAGGACACAGATGATTCACACTTGAAAAGTTATAGGTTGTAGTGCAATTTAAATTTGATAAAGGAAAGTCAAGTATAAAAAAATTTGTCAATAGCTACTCCTAAATTCTGTGCATATTACAATTCTAATATATCTTAGAATCCTTTTGAAATATTGATATTAATTAACATAAAAATATCAAAGTCTTTTACTTTTTAGTATGTTTTTTAGATGCATCCTATAAGATCAAGCGAGGAGAAATACTTTCCCCAAATCCAAATCACTAAACATTACAGCATAATTGCACACGAATTTGTTGGGTGGTTCTGGAGATGTGGAGAGAAGCACTCTTTTCTCTGTAGCCCTGCCCACATTGAATGATTTATGTATTCAGTGAATTCGCTTTCTTTCAGAGTGAACTGTTTTTTATTCTAATAGCAGTATTATTTCACTACTTATACAGAACTGAGTTTCAGAAGTTGTACAAAAACCCACATGAGTGAGTAATCCTGTCTACAGCCAGAAGTTATCAACATTATGGATTATTCATTGGGAAGCAACAAAATTGCTTTCAATTTTAATCTTGCAAGCATTGAAAAAGTGGGAAAGTTGGGACTGAAGCTATAGTACAGCAGGTAGGGCACTTGCTTTGCCCTTGGCTGACCCCGGTTCGATCCTTGGCATCCTATTTGGCCCTCTGATCCTGCCAGGAGTAACCCCTGAGTGTGGAGCTAAGAGTAAGTCCTGAGCAACTCTTGATGAAGCCCCCCACCCCTCCAAAAAAAAAGTGGAATATCTAACATAATCACTGAATTATATGTTTCACTCAGAGGCAAAATCATTTCCACCTAACACACCATTTATGTTGTTTCTGATTAGATTTTGCCTCCTAAGTATTAATTGACCATGTGAACACAAACAGCAGCTAATGAGTAGAGAGAAAAGAAGACAGAGGAAGTGTGCTGAGAATCCAGGATGAGCTTATGGGTACATATCATGCTGGATTTAATGTTCCATTGAAACCTCTTGAAATTCTTAATAATAAATAAGGAAATGACCTCTTATTTTGCAATGATTTTTTTTTTATAATTAGTAATTTGCAAGCCGCAAATTATGCCGCTGGTCTTATTGGGAGCCAAACTAGTATGGATGACAAAGGGAAACACACGATCTGCTCAGGAAACTTACAGGCAATCCCGGAAGTCCTGGGTCCCCTCTGTCTCCCTGCAATAATAACAACAAAATTAACACTTTTTTCAGAGAAACACCGTTTTCCTAAAACACAGATGAGGTCACTGTCACTGTCATCCGGTTGCTCATTGATTTGTTTGAGTGGGCACCAGTAACGTCTCTCATTGAGAGACTTATTATTACTGTTTTTGGCATATCCAATACGACCCGGGTAGCTTGCCAGGCTCTGCCATTAGGGCGCGATACTCTCGGTAGCTTGCTGGGCTCTCCGAGAGGGGTGGAGGAATCGAACCCAGGTTGGCTGTGCGCAAGACAAACGCCCTATCCGCTGTGCTATCGCAGATGAGGTACAGGAGAAAAATACACACAGGGGTTATCTGGACTGTCTTAGTGTCCAAACTATTGGAATTGTTGCACAGGTTTCTCATTGCTGAGAAGAGAACCATGGCAGGACTCTGATTTTCAGTCTTCATTCTGCAGCTCTGAGTTTTACTTCTGTGAAAATGTGCAGAAATCAGCAAAGCGCTGCAGGAGTTGTGACAACAGGGCATCTAACTAGTTTTCATCTTCCAGTTTAAAAGATTCTCAATGACAATTTCATGCCCCTACTTCGTCCAGTGATAGTGTCTACCAGAGCTGCGGGTATAGCTCGAGATTCTCTCTCCTCGGGGGAATGGCAAAGGAACTGTGGAAAGTCTCCTCAACTGGACTTTTGTCACTCCACTGGAGAGTCTACCACTCTCAAGGACCCCAGGATGTGTATTCTATTGTGATCATGCTATTTTTAAAAATCATCAAAGAGGGGCCAGAGAGATAATACAGTGGATAGGGCATTTGCCTTGCACCTTGCCAACCCAGGTTCCATCCCTGGCATCCCATATGATTCCCTAAGGACCTGCGTGCAGAGCCAGGAGTAAACTCTGAGTGCTAGCTGTGGTTCCCCAAAAAATCATAAAGGAAAATATATCGTAAAATACACTTAAGACTAAATAGAACATTTTGCGCCACTTTATTTTTTCATTTTTTAAAGTTTTTCTTTAAAAAATTTATTTTATTGGATCACTGTGAATTACAGTTACAAAGCTTTCATGTTTGAGTTTCAGTCATACAATGATTGAACACCCATCCCTCCACCAGTGCACATTCTTCACCACCAATGTCCCCAGTACCCCCCACCCCACCCCCACCCCTGCCATCCCACCCCTTCCTCTGCATCTATGGTGTCTATGTCAGACAATTTCCCTCTTATTCTTTCTCTACTTATTATGGGCATTATGGATTTTTTTTGCACCATTTTAAAGCATACTACAATTCTGAGGCATTAAGCACTATTTCCAGCTTCCCTGTCTTCCACTGAGGAACGTGTTTCCTGGGAAACACCAGAACGCTTAGCTCCCGCCCACCTCAGCCCCTGACAAGCACCATTCTGTTTTCTATGGATTTGACTCTCCTGGGAACCTCACTGAAGTGTCAACTTTTCTTTGGTGACTAATTATAATAACCTCAAGGTTTATCCATAATGTATTGTGTATCAGAGCTCCCTTCCTTTCTCAAGGCTGAATAATGTTCTCCATGAATAGGTTACATATTGCTAACTCATTCTTCCTGCCATAGGACACTCTTGCTTCCTTCTGCCTTTCACAATTTACAATTGACTTATTGTGAATAATGTGGATTTGAACAAGGACTCACAATGAATGCTTGAGGCCCTGCCTTCAGTTCTCCTGGGTACCTACCTGGATGCAGAAATGCAAGTTTAGGGGGAAATTAGAGTTTTGATTTATCAAAGAATAATCATACTGGTTTCTACAGCAGCTACGCATTCCAACCAATGATGTACAAAGTTCCAATTTCTCCGTGTATCTACCAACATGTGATATTTCCTTTTTTTTCTTTTTGGGTCACACCCAGTGATGATCAGGGGCTATTCCTGGCTCTGCATTCAAGAATTACTCCTGGTGGTGCTTGGGGAACACATGGGATGCCGGGGATTGAACCCAGGTCAACCATATGCAAGGCAAACACCCTACCCGCTGTACTGTCACTTGGCCCTATAATAGACTTTCAAATGGGTGAAGACTACCTTTTTTGGTGAGATCAGGCACATTTAGGATGGTATGGCCGTAGACAGACTACCTTTTTTGCTTGCTTGGGTTTTAGGGCCACATCCTGCAGTTTTCAAGGCTTACTCTTGACTCTGTGTTCAGGGATCACTCCTGGCAGGGCTCAGGGGACCATAGGTGGTCCTGGGATCAAACCCAGGCAGACCATGTGCAAGGTGAGTGCTCTGCCTGCTGTACAATCACTCAGGTTCCTTAAACGACTTCTTGCACGGAATCTATTTTTCAAAGCTTATTGAGTGGCAAACCACTTAGTTTAGGGATTCAGTTTCTCTCTCGGATAAAGTACCGTTATTCAAAATTTATCTTTCCCAATCTCTTACCTGTTTTCTTTTGAACTTTTACAAAAACTATTCACCACAGTAACAGTATGCAATGGATTATAGTTTACCATGTGCTGAATATAAATTATTCTATCTTCATCCTAACAGCATCAAGAGGGAGACATAGCTCATCTTGATTTTATGTCAGTAATGAGAAAAAAAGTTGAAGCTCAGAGAAGCTCAGGGAGGACTTAAAATCACAATAGTCATACAGTCAGAGTCCTTTCTGCAATATGTTTATCAACATATCATTTGAGCACATTTATTGCCATTTTACAAGTATGAATAGATCCAGATGGAATAGACACTGTAAACTCCCTAAAAGCATCACCATTCAGGAGTGCTTGGGGCAGCCTGCACTCAGGATCTAGTAGGAAACCATCTCAGACAGCTTCATATAATTATTTAGACTAATTCACCCTCTGGTGGATTAGTGATGAGAAATGATGTCATCATTAAAATGTGTTGTCTCTCCTCAGGATTTATATTTAGTGATCTTTGCTCATTCATGATTACTCATACCAGAGAGACTAGGTGGTAATCCAAGACTTGTTTATAGATATTGCATTTCGTTCTTCACTAAAAACACAAAAGTATTTATTTTACCCAGGGCAGTGCCATAAGTTTTCATAATTTTCAAGTCCTATAATTATCAAGCTTTTATACTTTCCATAATATGGTGACTTCTACTATATTGGATTTCCTAAGACAGAGTTTAGCATCTTACCATCTTACCCCATGGTCAGCCCCATCTGGCTGAAAATGTCAGCAGTACCAACATAAACAAAAACAACCTAAGACCAAATGTATCCATAGCAATGCTGCAAGAATAGTTAAGAGTTGCTCAGATTTTTCAATGAAAGTAACTAAGGCCATATGCCTTCCACAAGTAAGATGCATCCCAGAGAATCAGGGTATTGACCAAGCAAGACTCAGGCACATTTCAAACGGATCGTTTAGACACACAGTACTTCCTGTATGGGCTTGCCTTTATGAAGCACTAGAGCACTGTCCTCTCGTTGTTCATCAATTTGCTCCAGCGGCCACCAGTAACGTCTCCATTGTGAGACTTGTTGTTACTGTTTTTGGCATACTGAATATGCCACAGGTAGTTTGCCAAGCTCTGCTGTGAGGGCAGGATGCTCTCAGTAGCTTGCCGGGCTTCCTGAGAGGGACGGAGGAATGGAACCCGAGTCAGCTGCGTGCAAGGCAAACGCCCAACCTGCTGTGCTATCACTCCAGTCCATCTTTACGAAAAACAAACAAACAAACAAACTGTTTTCAATCCACTGTGACCATAAAGCTTACCTGAATACCTTTAATGGCACCAAAAATGAACACAGAATCTCCTTTTTCTCCATTTTCCCCAGGAAGGCCCTGAAAATAAAATATTCATTTAAGTGAGGGGCAACAGCATATTGCTCTTCCATATTTCTTATCTATGTGAAATGCTACTCATCAATGAAATTACCAATATATTCTTGTTTCACTGGTGGAGATTTCTATATTCTCTTTATAATTATTATTATTAGGCTGTAGTATACTTTTATGAAATATTTAGTTAAGTTCTATTAAATCTCCAAAGACAAATTATCTACTAGTATATTTATTATTCATATGCTATAAATATAGAATATGTATTTTTATAGGTTGTATTTAAAATTTATTAACATATTTTAGTGACTTATTAATATTGAGCAGGTAAATTAATTTTTATAGCATACTATACATGTATCATTCTTAAAAATAATTTTGCAATTTTCAGTTAATAATTTATGTTCTAGAAATAGTTTCTTTAAAATAAATTTATTTAGTTTAGTTTTTATATTCTAAAATTACATTTTTGTATGGTTTTTATAAGTTAGTTGCAAGGTATTTAAATACCCTGTTTTATTCAGGGTATTTAAAGTGAATAAAATACCTCACTGCATTGTCTTAGCATCTTCAAAATTATCCTACTGAGTAGCTTAATATCTTATTTGATATATTAATATACTCAGCTTGGTTTCTATATAAAATTTCCCCCTATATCAAGCTCCTACAAAGGTCAGGCAGACTGCACGTCAATCCGTCTTAGCAGAGAGCCTGACTTGGTTTCCCTGGGAAAGAGTTAATGGTTTTTATATGTTATGCCAACAATTTTCTTGAGAAATCAGATTAGCCTATACCAGCAGGTCTTACTTCAACAATTCTAAAACACATGAATTTCCACAGTTAATTAAGTAGAACTAATTTTCAAGACAATGGTTCAAGTTTCCAATTACCTTGGATATTAAATGCACAAAGGGTGAACTTCATTATTATCTTATTGGTCCGTGAATTATTTAGCAAATGCAAACCAGGATCAACAACTGACCGCATCACTCCTATCAAATTTTGGTGACATTTCTGAGTTAGTACACACACATGTATACATACACACATGTATACACACACAGACTGCAAAATATGTGATCGATGATATTTCATGAAAATAGAATATTGAGGCGCTAAGAGTTAGGTAACAGTAGGGTGTAAGGCTTGCCAATGTGAGGTCCTGGATTTGATCCCTGGATCCACAATAAATAAAGTGATGAAATCATCTATTAAATCAGTAATTAAATAAATCATGAAAAGAAGGAACTAGTCATCAGAGTACAAATGAAGTGAGGAAATGAAAAGTGACACTTGGAGAAAAATCTCAGAGAACGTAAGTGGGGTTGAGAAGACATTGCTGATTGGGAGTGTTGGCTCTGCCGTCCTTCACACAGTAGGGGCTTGGTGAAGGCACACTTAGCAATACACAAAGGGAAGTGATGGAGGCAAGACAGATAAAGATGTGCAAGAGAGGAAACCCAGGTCTAATGTCCTGTGAAAGAAGCCCTTTAAGAAAGGCAGCGTCCCCGGGAGATGACCTAAGCTCAGAAAAGAAGCTGACAATTCACCAAAGCCCAGGGCATTCACTTTGTATCGTTATTCCACAGAAGGAACTGTTTCAAGTACTCTTGATCGATTCCCGGTGTGTCTAGCATTTTACATTATAATGCACTAAAAATATGTTTTAAAATCTATATATTTATAAAGGAGCATGGGGATATTCCTATTGTTTTGATAAAACCTTCTGGGACAGAGGGGCCACACCCACCTGTGCTCAGGGCTCACTTGTGGCTCAGGGATCATTCCTGATGGTGCTGAGAGACCACGTGCAGTGCCAGGAATCAAACTCAGGCTGACTGTATGCAAGGCAAGCACCTAACCCACTGAACTATCTTTCTGGCCATAAGTTAAAATCTTTTAAAGGCCATTTTTGAATGTTCCTAACTGGTGTCAAAGTTGTTTCGTGGGGTTTCAGCTTGCCAATGGTTCTGAAGACATCATGGCACTGTGCCAAGGACTGCCTGCAGGAAACTGTCTGAGGAAAGGAAGTTGCTCTACTAAGATCGTTGAGACAAGGTGCAGTGTAGTGGTCACACTATGTGCTCTGTTCAGGTAAAACTCAGCTCTCCTGGATGTTGGTAGACACTAGCAGAAGGAAATTGGGTTAACTCTGCAGTTCTTTTTGAGGCGGGATGGTGGGGGTGGGGAGAGAGGTGAGGAGAGGGGAGGAAAGGGTTTGGAGTCTCAATAGGAGTGCTCAGGGCTTACTACTGGCTCTGTGCTCAGGAATCTCTCCTGGCATTGCTCAGGGAACCATATATGGTGTCTGGGATTGAACTCAGGCTAGCTGTGTACAAGGCAAGTGTCTTACCTACTGCACCATCTCTCTGCCCCCATATATACACTGCAATGTATATGTATTCGTCTGGAAGGCACCTGGGCCTTGAGGTGGCTGCGCATGAAAGTGAAGCTGAGAAGCTTACCAAACGATTCTTGTGACTTGTTCTGACTTGGTGCCCAAGGAGAGGTGATCATACGGAAATTCTACCTGGTGGTGTTTACTAGATCAGTTCCACTGGGGCAAAGGGGAAAACAGCAGGATGACTCCAAGATGGAGATGATGAATAAATGATCCTAATTGGCGTCAAAGTTGTTTCAGCTTTCAGAAGGAAGCTTGGGAAATGGTATTTAACTGGGCAGGAGAAGATGTAGATGAATAGTCTACAACTTTTAAAAGGACAAATCTTTTCCCGCCTTTAAGTGCAAGAAAGAAGAAAGAACGGGAACATAAGAGGGTGGAAAGTGGGAGGAAAGTGAGAGCAGTAAAATGTTCTCACATTCCTGAGATAGTTTCTGAACATCCTTTTAGAACTCTCCACAGAGAGCATTTAAGGCCTAGAATGCACTAAATGCATTTTCCAGCCCCTTGGTCACTGTGATCCAGTTACCACCTTGAAATGGTGCCTTCCCACAGGGGTGAGCCAGGAGAGGGAACTGCTTCTGATGCAGTTGGAGGAGGGGTTGCTTTTTTCTTTGTTCTCTCTCTCTCTCTCTCTCTCTCTTTGGATCACACCCGGCAATGCACAGGGGTTACTCCTGGCTCATGCACTCAGGAATTACTCCTGGCGGTGCTCTGGGGACCATATGGGATGCTGGGAATTGAACCTGGGTTGGCGCATGCAAGGCAAATGCCCCACCTGCTATGCTATTGCTCCAGCGCCAATCCAGGGCTTTTAATGCCAGGGAAACAAAATCCTTCTCTTCCCACTGTCTGGGAGGTTCCGCATGCTCTGGGATCTGTCCAACTCCCTGTCCTCATCCTCATTCCCCTTTCGGACACCGTGTCTGTCACTTGGTTTCTCCGAAAGATCAAGCTGGGTCTCCTCTAAGACCTTTCACATAGACCCCAGCAGGATGGGCTGTGGGGGATCTTACTGGCGGGCCTCTTGCGCCATGAGGTCCCCTTTCTCCTGGAAACCCGGGATCACCTCGAGAGCCGTTATAGCCATCCGGGCCAGGCTTGCCTCTGGGTCCCGGAGGTCCCGGGTGCCCCTGCAGGAAACAAATGGAGAAGTGAAACGTTTTATTCTAGGAATGTGATAGTATAGAAGTCAGGTGACATGGCAACCAAATTATGGCAAATGGTGTCAGGTTTGTTTACTTTGGTAATGCTTACTTCTCTGCTCAGCATAGTAGAAATAAATAAAAATTCTCCTATACTTCAAATTTAATTTGATGTGGAAGACTCTGGGAACTTTCATTAAAATTCTTAAAAAATAAGACAATAATTGTAAAATTCCCAAATCCTTCTTTTTTTAAACTTAAAAATATATATTTATATATATTTTAATATATATTAAAAAATATATATTTTTTTAAGTTTGAAACCTAATGTTCAGATTCATCAACAATGGAAAACTTTCACTCTGAATATGCATTTCTCGAACATTGCATGTGACACAGAATTTCTAGATTCTGTTGTAGAATGTCTTTCTCACATGTACCTGGGAATCAGTCTTTAAGTGTTTTAGGCTAAAGTCATTATGCAAAATTGAAGCGCAAACATACCTTTCATGAAATGAGGTGACAAAATTAGAAGGATTTGTTTTATTTATATGAATGTGAATATGTATGCATATATACATACATAAAATATATACATATACACAAAAAGAAGAAGAGAACCTGTGATTTTAAGGGGTTATGTGTTCTGAGCATTCTGAGTGGCTCTCACTTTCATAAAAAGAGAAAATTGAGAGATACTTACAGGTATACCATCCAAACCCGGAAATCCAGGGACACCAGTTGGACCCTAAAACCCCCAAAAAATAAACAAACAAACAAAAAAACAAAACAAAGGCAGAAATGTCACTAAATTATTTGATTAATAAGTTGATCTACTTTAAAACAATTATATAAAAGTAAATGTAGCAATCATTGTCATGTAGTTTTACAATAATGAACATAAATGCTAACAAAAGAATCAACCTTTTGTACTTTGCTTGGGGTTCTTAGGAAGCCAAACCCTGGGAAGTGTCAATTTAAAGAAAACATTCAACCCTCCATGAGTCAAAAATTCAACTTCCTGGGAACAATCTCAGAGAAACCATCCAAAAATAAGTATAGACAAAGGTTCTCTAGGACAGCCTTTCTCAACCAGGGGCTACATAATCTCTCATGAGTCCGAGGTTATTCCAAAGGAGCTATAGGTGAACATAAAGTAAACTGGGTGCCAGAGCATGAGACTAGGGGCCCACAGAGGGAAGAGAGAAATGAAGAGAACAGAGAAGTGGCCAATAAAAGAAAAGTTGGGAAACATTAATCTAGAACCTTCTCTGCTATGGGCCCTTCAGACACCGCCTTCTTTCTGTACGCCCTATGTACCAGTTGACTCATACCATGGCCAATGTACACAATTTTGCTCTGTGGGCCCTTGGAATATTCTGGGCCAAGTGGACCCCTATTGAGAAATGCTAATCTAGAGGTTTGTTCTCTCCCACTTGAACTACAAGAAGTTAGGGAGGAATTACCTAAGTTATTCATAATGAATAGAACATGGCAGATTTTTTAAAGAGAATAAGTTCAGTTTATATAAACTGGGGGATGGGCACGGGGCCGGAAAGATGCAGGAAAAGTATGGTTACCAGTGTAGTAAAGCCCGGAGCTGTAGTAAAAAAGGGAAAAAGTTTAAATGATAATAATAATATAGTGATGATGGGCTGGAGTGGTAGGACAGTGGGTAGGGTATTTGCCTTGCACGCGGCCAACCCGGGTTTCATCCCTTCATTCCTCTCGGAGAGCCCGGCAAGATACCGAGAGTATCTGGCCCGCACGGCAGAGCCTGGCAAGCTACCCATGGCATATTCGATATGCCAAAAACGGTAACAACAACTCTCACAATGGAGACGTTACTGGTGCCCGCTCGAATAAATCTATGAATAATGGGAAGACAGTGCTCCAGTGCTACATCAACTGATACAGAATGATCTCAACCCAACCATATTGTTGAGTTGGCATGGAACTATAATATCCTTAGGTTTTTGAGAGATCCAGGGATTCCTAGCAGACCTGACTAGACGCCCGTGTGCATTTGTGAGCATGAAAATTTGTAGGTGTACATGGTCCTCTGGAAAGGGGTCAGGGAGAGAGGACTGATCCTACAAGAAGAGTTTGGATTTCTCTCATGCTAAGGCACTGCCAGTGCTTCCCGTGACCATCCAACCTGCACACAGCCGTGCTGGTGAAGAACTCACTGAGGAATCTTACCTTGTCTCCTCTGTCCCCCACTGCTCCTGGATGGCCACTGTCACCTCTCAACCCTTTCTCTCCCGGGATGCCCCTGGGTCCTGGCAGTCCTAGGGATCCTATTGGACCCTGTGGCCCTGGCGGTCCTGGTCGACCCTAAGAGGAAAGATTAAGATTGTGTTTGGAGGGTGTTGTCCAGACAGTGTCATATCTCACTACAGCCCGGAGAAGGAGGACTGAGCAAACCTATTTCACAAAGGATTCAAGAATTACAAAATTAGGAAAGAGTTACATCGCCCGTTGGAATCCAAATTTAGTGCTATGATAGAGAGGAATTAGAGCATTTGCACAGAGGCACATCAGTAAACTTATGACGATTGTATTATTCTCCTTCTGCAAATGAAACTTATAAATGTTGAGCTGGTTAGTGAAGCAAGGATATGTTTTTAAAAAAGCAGTCTTATTGTCATAGTATTATGACTCATTGGTGATGGGATGACTAGATTTTATTCATTCTTTTGGCTCATGATTTGTCAGTCCCTTTAGGGGAAAATTCCTTTTTTTTTTTTAAGCAGCTTTGACTTAATTTTTATTTATCATTTGCAAGAAGTCCTGCTAGGTTACATTACATAGCTGCAATTCAATTTTCCATAAATGAAAAAATTACCCCTTACCTTGGGTAAAGGGCTGGAGCGATAGCACAGCGGTTGGGCTTTCGCCTTTCACATGGCCGACCCGAGTTCGATTCCTCCACCCCTCTCGGAGAGCCCGGCAAGCTACCAAGAGTATCAAGCCCGCGCAGCAGGGCCTGGCAAGCTACCCGTGCATATTGGATATGCCAAAAAACAGTAACAACAAGTCTCTCAATGAGAGACGTTACTGGTGCCGCTCAAACAAATCAATGAGCAACGGGATGACAGTGACAGTGACAGTGACCTTGGGGGAAGAAGCTTCGTGAGCTCCCTCCTCCCCTTCCCGCACATGTGCTCCCAATGAGTCCTGGACGGGAACGCTTCGTCAGAGAGCTGCGGGCTGCCCTGCTCCCTTTGCACTGTTCTTGCATTGCACTAAGATGAATGGAGTCACCTACTGGATGTTCAGTTGTGGCCCTTCAGAAGCATCCCTCGGCCTCCTGATTCCTTCTGCTCTTCGAGAAGGAAGTGAGGCTTTGCGTGGCTTTGGATGCATGTGATCCCGCCATGGCTCTGAACAGACAGAATATGGCTCTGTTCTCTCCCAGACACCCCACCGCCCCTGCACAGTGCCTACATCCAGGCTCCCTGCAGGAGAGAATTGGAAAACTTCATGACTTCAGGAATTGTGTTCTTCACTTACAAGTTTCACCTTCGACTCTAACTTCTTGCTGCCTCGTCACATCTCCTTCCGTACAATGGTCTCTCCAGCTTTAAAAAATCTCATAGGGAATCCTTTACCCCCAAATCTGATTCTCTGTCTACCTTCCCTATCTACCCATGTAACCCAGACTGGATCCTGGAGAGGAATCTTGAATATTTATTTTTTTGCTACACCAACATTTTCCTCAGGATCCCTTTCTAGCTTTTCATTTCTGAAATAAAGCTGAAACTCACCCAACTCCAATCTCCAGGTGACAACCAGTGTCCGTGAAGTTATCGTTCCTAAGTGGTCCACCCTCTTTCTCTGCCTTCTCCAAGCCTCCCCTACAAAACAACCCAAAGTGGCTTAAAAATAAATCAGAGGGGCAGGGAGATAGTTCAAAGGCTTTACATGTGGGAGCCCTGGGCAAATCCCCGGCACCGCATGGTCCCCTGAGCACCAGGCTGGGAGTGGACCCACCCAAACACAGACACCCTCTGAAAGCAGACCATTACACTTCTCCCTTTAAAAAAAAATGAGGTGACATTGTGCTACAACATTCTACAGGTTTCAGATGTGCATTGTTAAAAACAGATCATGTGAGTCGCACCTACCACATATATAGCATCCTGACATGATGTCACTTCAAACAAATGAATAAGTAAAACTCTACATGAATATAGACCACTCTACATTCACCGCTGATGCTCCAGCTCTCTTCTTCACCATACAGATGTCCCCATTTGCCCTGGTTACCCTCTGCCACCTTCCCTTTTGGTGACCAAGGGACCTTAAAATCTGAACATTTGGTTTTTTTTGATTCTTGGGTGTTGTGGAAGTGGAGGGACACCTAACTGTGCTCAGGGCTTCCTCCTAGCTCTGTGCTCAGTGGTCCCTCCTGGTGGTTAAGCCAGGGAACCCTATGGGGTGCCCAGGATCAAACTCGGCTAAGCCATATGCAAGGCAAATGCCCAGCCGTCTCTCTGTACGGCTGTTCCAGCCCCGTGCTTGTTTTATGCTATGCAGGTCCTCTGTTTGTTTTCTCTCCACGCCCCAGATGCTACCCTGGAGCCTTTGTTTTTGCTCTGACTCACTTCACACAGCATGCTGCCCCCGGGCCCTGCTTCTACCACCTGGCCGCCTTCCCACCGAGTGTAGATAAAACCAGGTGCGCTTCACCTTCCCAGCCTTGTAGGGTGTGCCCAGCTTTCCTGGCAGCTGTGCCATTGTCATTATTGCCTCCTCCCCCCACTCCCCAACGCGCACACACACACACACACACACACACACACATACACACACACACACACACACACTCCAGGGACCGTCACTCCAGAGCTCACTCTAGGGGCCCTAAAGAGGGCAGGCCTCTTGCAAAGGAGAGCTTCATCACAGTCGCCGTGGACCGAGGAAGGCTCTGCAGGAACAGAAATGCGGGTGGGTTTCAGGAAACACCTGCTCAGACCAGACCTTGTACTTCTCCAGCCTACGCTGAGTGCCCAGTGCCCAGTCTGAAGCATTCGTAGGACCACAGACATGAGGACAGGGCAGCCCCGCAGGGGCGTGGGGCCCATGAGGAAGTGTTGGGTGTGGAACCCAATCCATCTAAAAGCTGTATCTTTACAAAAGATGCAAGTGCTATCAAATGTGTCACTCACCACAAAACCAGTATGACCCAGATGACAGTGGGACCACTTTTGGGGGAACCCAGTGTCACGTGATCCCATGAACAAAGCTCTACACGAATGTCCAGGGGGAGTGTCTGAATCCAGCACCTTGCCGCCACACCCCAGAGCGGCTCCTACCTGGAGCCACAGTGCTCCTTTGTAACCAGCCCTTCTCAGAGTCAAGAGTCTGAGCGCACCCTGCAAGGCAGAAACAGAGGCGGGACTGAACCCAATCCTAGCTCACACTTGGGGTGCCCTGAGATTATTGTGCTTCTGACCTGACTCCTATTTGCCCAGGACAATAAAGCAAGCATACTCTTAGAGTAGAGAGATACTCTCAGATACTCTCTTAGAGTAGAGAGATACTCTCTTAGAGTAGAGAGAAAGATACTAAGAGAATAAGATTCTTTCTTTCTTTCTTTCTTTCTTTCTTTCTTTCTTTCTTTCTTTCTTTCTTTCTTTCTTTCTTTCTTTCTTTCTTTCTTTCTTCCTTCCTTCCTTCCTTCCTTCCTTCCTTCCTTTCTTTCTTTCTTTCTTTCTTTCTTTCTTTCTTTCTTTCTTTCTTTCTTTCTTTCTTTCTTTCTTTCTTTCTTTCTTTCTTTCTTTCTTTCTTTCTTTCTTTCTTTCTCTTTTTGAGTCACATCCAGCGATGCACAGGGGACACTCCTTCCCTCTTTTTCAAAATATAATGGCTATTGTTTACTGATTAGGCACAAAATGTCTAAAAGCTTAGAATTTTCAAGGAAGTTTAGATATATAAATGCGTCACAAAAGGCAGAAATAAAATATATAAACAATAAAATAAAAATTATATGAGCAACGGGACCTGGGAGCAGAGATCCTCTGCCTGCTTCCCCCAGTCTCTGGTGACCCAGGGGTCATACCCTTAAACCACCTCCTACCGGCTCCAAATAATCTCCACATCGGTCACTGTCCAGAACTCAACGGCTGCTTCTCCTGGAAGGAGCATAAAATGAGGCCCCTA
This sequence comes from Sorex araneus, assembly GCF_027595985.1. Lineage (NCBI taxonomy): Eukaryota > Metazoa > Chordata > Mammalia > Eulipotyphla > Soricidae > Sorex > Sorex araneus. Next base: position 260,827,619 of record NC_073313.1, read on the forward strand.
TCACCATGCCACCGGACTCTGCACCAGGCTGTTCTCACTCGGGGTGCCCCAGAGGGGGGCGGGTGAGAGCCCTTCCCGCCCCAAGGGACCCAGCCCCGAAGCTGACCTCCACAATCCAACCACTGCCACACTCTAGGCCACTTTCCACATGCTCGGGCTGAGCCTCACACATGAGTGAACATATTCCTGATGTGTTGCTTGGCTTTTGTGGCCACGCGACACATCATAAGACATTCCTCACTCATTTTCCATAATTACCACGCCATATTTGATGGGGTTCAGAGTGTAAGCAACAAATCATAGAGGGAGATATGTATACATATGTATATATGCATATATACATATATATATGCCTGACTTAGAATACCTGTAAAGGCAATTAGAGGCCGATCCCAAAAATCTCCATCCCTCTTGGATTGTCTTGCAAGCTACCGAGAGTATCCCGCCCGCACAGCAGAGCCTGGCAAGCTACACGTGAAGTACTCGATATGCCAAAAACAGTAACAATGACGATCCTCACTCTCCTGACCAGAAAGAACCCCCAATATGCCTTTGGGCTAGACTAGCATGCAACAGGGATGAATGGAGACGTTACTGGTGCCCGCTCGAGCAAAGCGATGAACAACGGGATGGCAGTGATAGTGATACGAGCATTTGGGGCTATGTGAGACTATCAATGACTTAAATTACTGAACAAATATTATACTATAATGCAGGAAGTAAGAATAAATAACGACTTCCACTGACCTTTTTTAAAAAAACCTAGGTGAATCAATCATTCTTGGTAAGATTAATTAACGTAAGTTAACAACACCCACTTTCCCTAAATACAAAGTTCAAGCAATAACTGCTTTTTCATTAAGTTTGGGAATTATCTCTTCATCTCGCGTGTAATTTATATGAAATTCTTCAAATTACCTTTCACGAGTGCTATACTGTACAATAACGTATTATTTAGAAACATAACAAAATGCACGTTGGAACATAAAAGGGTAATTGAGAAAGAGACAGCCAATTAACTGGCTATAAATCTCTTGAATGTATTCCAGTGGGGACAGGCTGTGCAGAATCCAGGGAGCTGATGGGAAGCCGGGGTGCGATGGGGAGGGGCCAGAGGGTGGGGCTTGAGTGGAAGGGTCCAACTCAGCAGTAAAAATGGCAAAGTCCATTCAGTCTGGACATGAGACAGTGGCCTCTAAGTCACTTTCTTTTCTTAGCTTTTTTTTTGGTCACACCCAGCGATGCTCAGGGGTTACTCCTGTCTCTGCACTCAGGAATTACTCCTGGTGGTACTCAGGGGACCATATGGGATGCTGGGAATTGAACCCGGTTGTTGGCATGCAAGGCAAACGCCCTACCCGCTGTGCTATCGCTCCAGTCCCTCTAAGACACTTTTTTTTAATTTGAAATTTATTTTTTAATTAGTTAGTCACAGTGAGGATACAGTTACAGATTCACACATTTTTGTGCTTGTTTTTTCCTCATGCAATGTTTAAGAGCCCATCCCTCCACCAGTGTCCATTCTCCACCACCCATGAACCCAGTATCCCTCCCACCCCCTCAATTCCAATTTCTAAGACACTTTTTATTTTGCTTTTTGGGTCACACCTGGCTCTGCACAGGGGTTACTCCTGGCTCTGCTCTCAGGCATTATCCCTGGCGGTGCTCAGGGGACCATATGGGATGCTGGGAATCGAACCCGGGTCGGCCGAGTGCAAGGCAAATGCCCTACCTGCTGTGCTATCACTCCAGCCCCTCTAAGACACTTTTTGAAAGAAATAGAAGCAGGAATGATTTGCCTTGGGGATACGGATCCCTCCCTCAGCCCCTTTCCTCACACCTCCTTGCCCCCCACATGTTCTTTCAGACTTCAGTGCCTGATCCCAGGCGCCTCTGGCCATACCCATCCCTCCCTGCCCCCAACACCTCTGGCCTGTCTTTGATTGGCCAGCTTTCCCAACACCCTTTAATACTAGATGCCTCTCCCCCAACACCAACACACTGCTAGGGGGATTCCTGTCCTCTGTCACTTGCAGGATCATTTTATGGGAGGTGTCCGTAGTTCCACACCCACCAGTGCATGGACTGGAGCATGAGGGCGTGGTGGGATGGGTCAAATTGGCCAAGGTCAACATGGTAAAAAGCAGTCACTGTATCACTGTATCACTGTCATCCCGTTGCTCATTGATTTGTTCGAGCGGGCACCAGTAATGTCTCCATTGTGAGACTTGCTGTTACTGTTTTTGGCATATCCAATACGCCATGGGGAGCTTGCCAGGCTCTGTCGTGTGGGTGAGATACTCTCCGTAGCTTGCCATATGGGATGCTGGGAATCGAACCCGGGTCGGCCGAGTGCAAGGCAAATGCCCTACCCACTGTGCTATTGCTCCAGTCCAGGAAATCAATAACAACAACAACAACAACAAAATTGAAAGACCCACCCTATTTTAGCTTTCCAAGAACTGGAAGAGACAGGCAGATAGACAAGCACAAACATACACCTTGTCACATTTCTTTGTAACCACTTTCTGTTCCTTCCCCTTTGGAAGCCAGATCAGTACCAAGATGCAGAAAGAAATGTTTGCTAGTTGATTTGCTCATGGATACCTTGTTGAAAGAATGAATGGGCAAATGGACTCAAAGGATGCTTTTATTATAACATCCCACATGCACTTCTACCTCCCTCCCCCGAGACAAAGACATTGCTCTTTAAAAAAAATTTTTTTTTTGCTTTTTTGGGTCACACACACCTGGCGATGCTCAGGAGTTACTCCTGGGTCTGCACTCAGGGATTACTCCTGGCGGTGCTCAGGGCACCATATGGGATTCTGAGAATGGAACCCACGTCAACCGTGTACAAGGCAAACACCCTACCCACTGTGCTATTGATCCAGCCCCAAGACATTGCTCATTTAATGTACTGGGGGAAGAAGCAGGAGTTTACTTCAATGTATCCTTCCACTACCCCTTTTCAGCTGTGTTAGTCCCCAGAGACAAAGGGGCTGTAGATTAAGTCAGGGCAACATTTCTGCCTCTCATCTTAGACCCATCCTACTTAACCGCTTCGGGTGATATGTGCAAACAGCATCTTGGCCCCTGCATTACACAGTGCTCATTCGAACTATATACTCGAAGAGTTTATGAAGATTGCCAGAGTTAAAACGCTAGGAAGCTTGGAGGGGCCCTCCCCACCCTCCCACCCCTCCCAACCCCCCCACCTCCAACCCCCCGCCTCCCGCTCGATTGTAATTCAAGGAGGTGACCACTAGGTGTCGCTACGGAAGCACTTAAACCCGTTAAGCACTCATCCCTGGAGAGGTCAGGGGTGGGGGGCCTGTCTCAGGAAGAGTTATAAAATCAAACGGCCAAAGGTGCTGCTAAACGAGCAGACCATGCAAGGACAGGGCTGCAGTGGTGGCAGTGTTGCTTAAGTTCATCTGCTTGTCACGGAGCCCCTGGTGACACGGGAGCATTTTTGCTCAGAGAGGAAGAGGATGCATCGGAAAGGGTCGAACCCTGAGAAGGGGGGAGGGGATGCGCCTATGCCACCTTCCTGGATCCAGGTGGTCCGAGGGCGGCTCTCCCACTTTGAATCACGACACCAGGTCAACCCCGCAGCGCTCACTGTGTGGGAACCGCGGACAGCACCCCAGGAGGCTCCAAAGGTGCTGGGCTGACTCCCCAGGGTGCTCCCCCTTTCCTGCTCTGTCTTTCTCCCACCCGTGTCCTCTGCGCCAGCACCCCCCAACCCCGCTCGCCTCCCTCCTTGCACTGCTGGGGTCCTTTTCCATGACTCATTTCTGTGGGCTCAGTCGTAATCCCAGCGCTGCCCCAAGGGAATCCTCAGGCTGGGAGTAGTAGCCCCTGAGCACTGGCCCTGAGCAGGAAGGAGCAGGGTTAGAGACTATCCCAACAAGCAACCCTAGGAAGTAGACTCAGGTAGTGGTGCGCTTATGACGCCACTGGGAATGTGCACCAGGAACAAGTGTCAACCCACAGACCCTGTGGGCCCAAGACCACAACCCCCCTACTCCCGTGAAAACTCAGTTGAGTGCATCTGGGGAGCGGACAAGGTCCTCTGTTCCCCAAAGGTGCTCTGAGCACCCCAAACACTGCTAGGCTTCCCGGGGGCCAGAAAGAACAGCCAGCAGGAGGCCCTCTAGTTCCCAGCCCTTGGGACTTTCTTCCTATCTGGGCTCCCACTGTGTGTGTGTGTGTGTGTGTGTGTGTGTGTGTGTGTGTGTGTGTGTGTGTGTGTGTGTGTGTGTGTGTGTGTGTGGTTACTTGCTGAATGGATGGTGATTTGATGCATCTGGAAAGCGTAGGTTGGAGACTGCGCTGTTTCCTGGTACAGTTCTTGACCCATTCCTGGGCAGGGCATTTGTTTCTTTCTTTAGCCACATTGGGCTGAGCTCAGGGCATCCTCCTGGCTCTGAGCTCAGGGATCATCACTCCTGGAGAGTGCGGGGAACAGGAAGAGACACCAGGGATCAAACTACAGTCTACGGCATGCAAGGCCAACGCCCTGCCCGCTGGGCTATTGCTGCAGCCCCTGGCCGTGGCATTTTAGAGGAGAGCTGTCCTTCTTTCTCCGGTGTCACCCAGCATTCTGATGAACTTGGTGAGACGCTTCCTTTGTACTATAGGGCTTCTTCCTGGCATCACCGTGCTGCCTTCCACATCCCTAGTGGGATATTACCCTGATACATATATACATACGTGGGCTTACAGCTCCCAGGCCCGGGGACGCCCCTGTGTTGGTCAGCTTGGCTTCCCCTCCACAACAAGGCCGTCCCTCTATAGTTAGAACCCGAGTCCAGCAGAATTGGCCTGGTCCACTCACACCGGCCCACAGGGGCTCACCGTTGCTAGGAAACGGACCTCCATTCAAGGCAGAGGCTGGAGTCTCCCTCTCAGATCAGCGGCTGTTTCACCAGGTGAGAAAGAAGAAAGGTTCACACGAGTGTACTCCAGGCCCAGGGAACGAAGCTTTGCACCCTTGGCCTGTTGGCAAAACACGTTCTACAACTAGACACTCGTGTCCTGGCCTCCCTCTCAGGCACAGCTGCCAGCGTGCCCCTCTCGGCCTCCTGAGATGCACTCCTCAGACAGACACCCGCGCCGCTACTTCTGCCACTGTGCTAAGTAACATGCCAAGTCAGAGGAGATGACAGGCACCCTCCTCCCTCCACCTCCAGACACCACACCCTGCCCAGACATCGCTCCTCAAGCTCCTGCACAAAACACCTGACAACTGACTTGTTTTACAAGGAGTTGAAGTTGTCAAATGGCAGCTGATGGGTTTGATTCTACATGGAAATTCGTCTAATGGAAGGCGTTTGAAAAAGTCCACATTCTAATGCCTGCCCATGACCCAGACATCCCAGCTGCCCACTGTCCCCAGAGCTGACAGTCCCTTCCTGGGGATGCCTCAATCAGGTCCGCTGTGGTCACATCAGGCAGGAATTAATTCCTTGGGGAATTCTACAATGACGATATGAATAAGGCTCAAACACTGCAAGGCATCCCGGGGGGTGGGGGGTGCAGAAGGGGGAAAGGAGTCTCTATCTCTCATAAAGGCCATGGGGACTTTATTCTTGGAGGATAAAAACTTGACATGAAAAAGAAGAGAACAGAATAAGAAAGTGAAGGAGTTAGTGATTTTGCCAACTTATTCGTTGTCACTAGATCTTATTTTCAGCAGAACAGAACATCACTGACCCCTGTCAGCCTGGACACATAAAAAGCATAGCTTGAAACATTTATCAGGCTACAGTCATGGAAAGGTCTAGAACACAGCTGTGTGACGGCTAAGGAGATTGCATTCTGTAACAGTATGTGCGAATAGTTCGATGATAGGAGAAATGCTAGCTAGAATGAAAAATTCCCAAGTAAATTCCAAATTCTATTTTTTATCACGGAATGCAGGCTTTTAAAAACACAGTGAATAAGTATATGGGATTACAGAGAAAAATCGTGTGCATTTTGTGGTGATTTCAAAAGTTCCAAAGGGAAGACTGATGGGCTATGTAACTTCAATTTTCAAGCCATAAGACAGCTCTTGAAGTTCTGTTGGCTTCATTGAGCCTAGGCTCCTATGAGTGATCACTGTATCACTGTTGTCTTGTTGCTCATCAATTTGCTCAAGTGAGGGCCAGTAATATCTCATTTGTCCCTGTTGCATTCAGGATCAGGGGAATGAGGCCCATTATTGTTACTGTTTTGCCATATCGAATACACCACGGATAGCTTGCCAGGCTCTGCCGTGCGAGTTTCTGCATCGCTCCCTTCTGGGAGCTTTGTTTTAGTCTCTGGATCTTGGCCGTTGATGAGATTACATGGTAGTGGTGGGGGAGGGAGGCAATTGTGGGTGTGACTGCAAAGCTACTGGAAAATGGGGGACCTGGGTGGAGGAAGCCCAGTCCGGATCCAAGCAGGCTTGGAGATCTCAGCCCTGGGTCCCACACATCTGACTTCCTCTGTTGGTTCCTTCATGAGTGAGGCTCATCTGAGCATGTGGAGACTGGTCTTGAGCATGGCTGTGGCTGGGTTCTGGAGGTTTTTGGCTGCTGGGGCTCTGCTTGAGGCAGGGAGGGGGGACTCAACCTGACCCCCTCCGAAGGGGCCCTGATGAAGACAGCCTGGTGCGGGGGCAGGAGATTCTGCACCGCTCTCTACCGAGAGCTTTGTTTTATAGTCTCTCGATCTTGGCCGTTGATAAGATTACCCCCATTTTTTAGTAGCTTGGTAGTCACACCAACAAACCACCCTTGGCGCCATGTAATCTCATCCCATGAATGATATGAAAGAATATATATATTATCATGTAAAAAAAGGCAAACACATCTTTGTTATACTAGTTGCTTCAGCAGAATTTAAAAGAGGATCCTCCTAGTATATAAAAAAAATAATTTTCCCTGCAAGGGACACCATCCAGAGCATGGAGATCCCTCCTTGGAAATGGATATAGACCATTTAGCATTCTGCTTGATGTCTTCATGCGCCATCATTTGAGAGGGGTCCCAGCGAGTCGGGGGAAGTACAAGGCATCCTCCCGACATCTCGGCAGCCAATTAAGTAGCTTTTGCTTGTGGAGCCACACACCCTCGCAGAAGCACGGGATATCAGGGATGGCAGAGTCGGGACCAGCCCAGGAGGAGAGCTCTTCTTCTTCAGGTGAGATCTCTGTACCATAAGAGGCCACAAACACTGGGGTGGAGGGAAGCCCCAAGTCTCCTGCCCACAGAGAAGAGCTCTTTGATGCCTTGGACCCTTTCGAGATCACGTGGGGCAATGCCTTCATTAGGTGCTTCAGCCCACCTTTTTTGTTTCTGTCCCTACCTGAGATTCACAAGGGAATTTGAACGATGTGAATTACATGTTTAAGAATATAGTTTCAACAGAACACAAACATGAAAGGATGTAGGCACACTTATGTTCACTGTAGAGTTTAGTCCAATAGCCAGGCTATGAAAACAGCCAAATCAATGAGAGGGGAGTTCATGGGGAAGTTGTCTGATGTGAGTGCCATGGATCACTACGCAGCTGCAAACAATGAACTCCTGAGGTTCACTGAGGCTGCAATGTGGATAGATCTGGAGGGTGTCGTGTTAAGCCAAATAAGTAAGAGGGAGAAGGACGATCACCAGATGATCTCACTTACCTGCGGAATAGAGTCAAAACAAGGACATAGATAGTTTCAAACCATGACAGATGCTTAGTTTGAATTACAAAACTAATTACTAAACAGAGAGAGGAAGGATGGGGATGAATGACCAGAGGTCATTAGAGGTCATCAGCGGTGACATAGGGACAGTAGTGGAGGGCCCTGGGCACTTTAGGGGGTGTAGTAACCTCGAACATCACTATCATATATTTTGCCGCTATTATAACCGTTTTATCTAAACTATAATCTTTTTCAAAAGGAATAAAAATATACAATATTGGACCCAGAGAGCTAGTATAGTGGGCAAGGCATGCAGCAAACCCAGGTTCAACCCCTGGCACCACAGAGATCCCCTGCGCACTGCCAGGGGATCTAGTAAGCCCCGGGCAAAGCTGGGGGTAACCCCAAAACCAAAGAGAGAAAGAGTTGCTTAGCTTCCCCTTAGATACAGCCCAGCTCTACCCCAAACTCCAGTTGCAGCCTCTGGCGCAAACCTAACACACAGTCTTTCCACCCCCTGGACCCATCAACACTTGCTCTGGGCCCAGAGGTTTTGATAAGGGGGTTGGACAAATGATTCTCCTCAAAGTGTGCTCCCCCCATTCCTTTCTGGGAATGCCTTCCTATGGACTGGGGCAATAGCACAGCAGGTAGGACGTTTGCCTTGCACGTGGCCAACCTGGGTTCGATTCCTCTGTCCTTCTCGGAGAGCCCGGAAAACTACCGAGAGTATCCTGCCCACACGGCAGAGCCTGGCAAGCTCCCCGTGGCGTATTCGATATGTCAAAAACAGTAACAACAAGTCTCACAATGGAGACGTTACTAGTGCCCGCTCGAGCAAATCCATGAGCAATGGGATGACAGTGCAACAGTGCTACAGTGCTACAGACAGTGCCTTCCTATGCCTCTGAAGGTCTGAACCATTTCAAGCAACATCTCCTCTCTCCCTCCTCCTGGCCTTCAGCAGACTTTGATTTTTATGGTCCACCCTGAGCTGTGACCGAGGCACTGGAGACGGTCTGTGAGCTGGCGGGCTCAGAGGCCCTGGGCGCGCCTTCCAACCAGCCCCCAGCTATGCACAGGCTCTGCTTCCAAGTCCCCAGCTGGAGAGCATCCGGGGCCCTGTGCAGACTGCACACGGGACCTTCAGGGTGGGTGGTGTTCTGCTCTCGGCTCACCCTGACCACCCAGAAACAGACACGAACAGCAGGGCACAGCCCAGGATGGGGACCCCTCAGCCCCCCCACCCCGCACACACACACCCCAAGCCTTTATTGGAGTCCAGTGTGTCCACAGGCAACTGTCCCGCTCCCTGAACAGCCAGGAAACCAAAGGGCAAGTCCTGGGGACGAAGAGCTAAACTGGCTGAGGATCTAGTCTGGGATTTACGGTAGAGGCCCAGCAGCCTTGCCCTGGGAGCCCAGAGAACTAAGTTTTGGAGCCTGTATCTTTTACTGTGTTTATCCAAATAACTGCAAGTATTAACACAAAAGACTACGGCTGCAGCAAAGCCAGACTTCAGCATGTTCAAGTGTCTACTCCAAGTTCACACGGTGAGGACAGGGCCTGAGTCCTGCCTTCCGTGTATGGGGCTCTATCTAGTGCCCATCTCTTGCACCTCAGGACTCTTGAGCACCGCCAGGGGAGACCCTCCCCTGCAACCCCACCCCCCAGCTCCCCAACATCAACCAAGTTATAGCTGGAGCTTGGGGATTCCAATCTGAGCACAGGCGAAGAAATAAAGAATTTCAGCGCCCAGCCGTTAGATGGGATCTGCATTCGGAGCACATTTGGCTTTACGTGACAGCCAAATGTGCATCTCAGTATCTGCACTGCAAACCACAATGGCCAAAAGTAGAGGGTGAGTATGGGGAGATTGTGTGCCATAGAGTTAGTGGAGGGGGCTGGGAAGGGAGGGATACTGGGGATGTTGGTGGTGGGGAATGTGCACTGGTGGAGGGATGGGTGATCATTTTATGACTGAAACTCAAACATGAAAGTTTTGTGACTGCATCTCACGGTGATTCAATAAAAACAAAAACAAAAGCAAAATCTTCGCGGTTGGGCTTTCGCCTTTCATGTGGCTGACCCGTGTTTGATTCCTCTGCCCCTCTCAGAGAGCCCGGCAAGCTACCGAGAGTATGGAGCCCGCACGGCAGAGCCTGGCAAGCTACCCGTATGTATTGGATATGCCAAAAACAGTAACAATAAGTCTCTCAATGAGAGACGTTACTGGTGCTCGCTCGAACAAATTGATGAGCAACAGGATGACAATAATAAAAAGACTAAACAAAGGGGCTGGAGAGAGACTGAAATAGGGAGGGCATTTGCTTTATTAGCTTTCCATGAGGTTCGATTTTCAACATCCCATAAGTTCCCCCGAGTACCACCAGGAGTCATTCCTGAGTGCAGAGCTTAGAGTAACCCCTGAACATTTCCGGGTGTGATCCCCCCCAAAAAAAGCAAAAACAAAAAACAAACAAACAAACAAACAAAAACCATTTCAGGTGCTCACATTGCTGACCCTTGTAGCCGCAAGTGCTGTTCAAACTGCAGATCATAGTTTAAGTCTTTTGCCCAGACCAGCAGACGACACCCACCAGGTGATAGACAATATTTGGGGGAAAATGGTTTGCAGTGGTTCCAAGACAACCACACCATTTTCACGGCTTTAGTGTCACACAGTTCCCCTTAGACGTGTGGTTTGATGAGCATGCGCAATACGGGGTGAGCAGAATTTTTTAAATCTCGATCATCACACAGACCCTTACACATTTAAGTCTGTTCCCACCAAGTGGGGGGGGGGGACAAAGAGAAAAAGAATCTCAAAAGGGAAAACCAAAGTCCTGGTTGGGATGGGCGACATCGACCAGGGGCACGTGTCCGTATGTTCCGGGGTCCAGCGCCAGCGTCCTTTGCGCCCCTGAGCAGCCCCTGGAATCCTAAGCCCGGAGGGGCGGAGCAGCACTGCATCTTCCACGGTCAACACTGAACTGCCTGGCCCAGGAGATGGAGCATCTCGGGGAGTCTCTCCCATGACCCCTGCTGGGCATCCACCCCCCCCCCAGATCCCCAAATAAAGGCCCAAGTTTACTCACTGTGCTCCACCCAAGCTCGATTAGGAACCCCTTTGCCCACGTTTGTCCTTCACTTACCCGAGACCCCTTTTCAGGAATGCAGTGACAAATGGTGCAGTTTCTTCCTCCACAAGGACCGATAAACTTCTTTGCACTCTGGAAAGTGAAGTATCTGAATGAGTACACGGGCATCTAGCCCTCTGGGGGCGGGGCAGGATGCGCACGTTACAATGAGCAGTTGTCTCCCTCCCTCACTGCAACGCCCCGGCACACGCTTTCTTACCTTCGGCTGCGGGAGAGGCCACTAATACCCTATTTAAGAGGCAAAAACCTTCATAAAAGGTTTGGTGATATGAGCAGAGAGGCTGTGTAATCTAGGTGAGGGTTGTTTTCATTTGTTGTATCCCGCCCTCACGGCAAGCTACCCCTGGCATATTCGATATGCCAAAACCAGTAACAAGTCTCACAATGGAGACGTTACTGGTGCCCACTCAAGCAAATCGATGAGCAATGGGATGACAGTGTTACAGTGCAGTGCAGTTCTCATTTAAAATCTCTTCTGAAACCACTTTATTTTAACTGGTAGTTTTGCCACTTCCTTCCCGTAAAACTTCATTGATTGATTTATTCTCAGTCTCAGAAAGTCAATTATGAAATTAGGGAAATCCTAAGTATATAATGTTTCTATTTCAATTACAACCTGCTCTCTCCCCCCAGTCGCCCCAGGACTCTTGCTTGCTCTCCAAAAGTAGCCCAGTGTGACCCTAAGTACTCTGTTTGAGTCAATGTTCCACACTGGGCTTGCGGTAAAAATGTTTTTCCCCCAAGTGGCTGATTTTCACGGCTTTCCTGCTAAGGTGTCTCTCAACCAGGAAGCTCGTGAACTTGAAAACTTTTAGGTCCTTTTTTCCACTTTTGGAAAACTGTCTTTCAATAATCTTTAGAGTCACTTACCACTCAAATATTCTCTTCTCTCTCACACATAGGAACACACACATCCACAGAAACACATACACACACAGAAAAAATACAGAAACACACATAAACAGAAACACACAGAGAAATACACACACTCATTGGTGGCCCCTTATCCTTGCAGATCCTTATCTATCAGTGAGGCCATCAGTTAATTCAAGGCAAAGGATGGTTCTGAGTCTGTTTTCACAGATTGCTCCCTTGGAGCAAAGCTGAGGGTATGACCAGGACTCTCAGAAAAGCAAAAGGCATCGATGTCCCTCCATAATACTGCCTGTTGTACCCCTGATGCAACATGCAGGTATTCATGTCATATTTCTTTCATCATATTTTTTAACTTGCTGAAGGCTGTAACTTAAATCTTTAAAACTAATGTATCACGGGCTGGAGCGGTAGCCCAGAGGGTAGGGTGTTTGCCTTGCACACGGCCGACCCGGGTTTGAATCCCAGCATCCCATATGGTCCCCTGAGCACCGCCAGGAGTAATTCCTGAGTGTAGAGCCAGGAGTAACCCCTGTGCATCGCCAGGTGTGACCCAAAAAGCAAAAAACAAACAAACAAACAAACAAAAAAACTAATGTATCACTGTGTCACTGTATCATTGTCATCCCCTAGTTCATTGATTTGCTGGAACTGGCACCAGTAACGTCTCCATTTGTCCCTGCCACGCACTAGTGTAGCCCAATAATGTCTGCTCGCTCCGGGAACACGAAGAACCTGAGATTTTAGCAGCCTCTCCTTACTTGTCCTTCCCAACACTGCTACATTGGGGGTTCTTTCAGGGTCAGGGGAATGAGGACTGTCATTATTACTGTTTTTGGCATTTCGAGTACGCCATGGTTAGCTTGCCAGGCTCTGCCTTGCGGGTGGGATACTCTCGATAGCTTGCTGGGCTCTCTGAGAGGAAAAACTGCAGAACTAATGTAAACAATGAAAATTAAAATAGTTGAACCAATATTTAAATTTCTTATGGAAGACATACATTGTCTGGGGCTAGAGCGATAGCATAGTGGGTAGGGCGTTTGGCTTGCACATGGCAGACCCGGGTTCAGTTCCCAGCATCCCATATGGTCCCCTGAGCACCGCCAGGGGTAATTCCTGAGTTCATGAGCCAGGAGTAACCTCTGTGCAACTCCGGGTGTGACCCCAAAAGCAAGAAAACAAAAAAGACATACACTGTCTGCACATACCTCTGTACACAGTGATGTACATGTGTGCATAAGTGTGTGAATATCAGTATATACATGTATGTGCATGTGTGTATGTGTGTGGGAGAGAAAAAAATTGTTCTGAACATCTCTTTTCTTTTAAATTAACAATTTAGATCACTCCTTTTCTAGGAAAAAAAAGTCGAGACACAATTTGAAAATATCTTCATCAAACATTAAAATAAAAGGATCGTTCTCTATAAAGATGTTATAGACCATTAGAAGTACATAAAAATTTGAACATTGCCAAGAACCATGAAATGAGATAATTTAAATTAAAAATGTATTTGAAATGTCAGAAATATATGACTCTTGAGTTTTGAGTAACTTTATTACCTATGAACGCAGAAACATAAAGTTAAAAACTTTGAACAGATTGTTTTTATTAAAAAAAAAAAAAAAACCTCAGAGCCAGGTCAGGACAACATACAAGCACTTAAAATAACTAGTGCACTCAGGAGTTCATTTAAGGTTGGGATTCATTACTAGTGTTCAGTGAAATAGCAAAACAACCAGAGAAAGTTCATTTGATTAGATTGTTTGATAATGAAAGCAAGTCTGTTATAATCTGTTATTGCTTTTTCAAACTTAATTGGGCTAAGTAGCCCTGAAATGTCTGTAGTAAAACTACATTTCAGGAAAGAAACACTTCAAAATAGATGAGCAGATCCTTAAAAGGAAATAGAAACAGTTACATATAAGTCTTTGACTGGGAAAAATAAAAGACAGACAGAAAGAAAAAAGTGACTAGATAAATATCTATGGAATATTTCTACATTAAATAAGTTTCAATAAAGATCCCCTGGAGAGGGGAGGCATTTACACAGAGGGAAGCTCTGTCTCCAAAACTGCACCGCCTCAAAGAATGAAGACAGTAAATCAGACAAATCAACCGTGGAAGTGTCTTCACAGGGAAGACACAAACATTCTTAAGAGCCAATATTCCTCCACTTCAAAGACAAAAAAGGAAACGATCATTTCCCCTCTGATATTTTAAAACAAATGTTTATTACATAGAAAGTTCAAGAAAATAACTTAGCAATTTCTACGTTAATAGTCTGTCCTAGTATGCCTCTATGTTTCTTTTTTGGACAAAAGTTACATAGATATGTGATTTTTAAAAATGCAAACTATAAAGAGGAATGTAAGGGGGGAAAAAGTTCTTACTCAAACCACCTTCAGTTTTTCTCTCTTAGAGGCAACCACTCTTCAAATTGTGCTCAAGCATTTGTAAACACATTCAGACAATGATTTTACACACACACACACACACACACACACACACTCACACACGTGCAAAGTCCTTTATGTTTTGTAAATCTCGAAGTGGCCAAGCTGCTTTCCTCCCCCCTCTGAAATTTTTAGAACAGAATTTACTGATTTATAAAACTAAAACAAATTGGGAGTATGGTTTCACATCTCTCTGTGTGCATCCGTTTCACCACACACACCAGCCAAGTTCAAGTGCCATCACACTGTCTAAATGAGCCCTCTTATTCTTCTCACCAACCTTCCCTTTTCCCTCAGGTATCCTCTATGCATTTCATGGGAAAGACAGTCTTTCAACCAAGAAGAAAGATGTTCTCGTGAAAGACATTCTTGTTTTGCCAGTTCATTTGCTTTGGTTTTAAGAGAGGATTATGGAAATTATAACATAAGAAAATCTCTGATACCTGGGAAATTTGTTAAGCAAATATTAAAATATAAAAGAAACCTAAGGGCACTTGTCTTGCGTGTGAGAGGTCCTGGGTACAATTTCTGGCAAAGCAAAAACAAATTTAAAAAAAAAACAGTATTTATCTCATCCAGCCTCCACTTCACAAATGAGAAAATGGCGTCCCAGAGGGTCCTGCATATAAGTATACCTCCCAAAATGCAATTAGCAAAGTGGATTTCCACGCACAATTAGAACTGATCGATGACTTACCCCAAACACATGTTGCATAGAAAAGAGAAGAAGTAGAAGGGACCTGTGAGAAAGAAAGAATGCAGATTAAACTGATTGTTTTTCACACCAAACAGACTAGCAATAAAGGTAACCAGGGAATTCTAAAACTTTTGTTGTTGTTGTTCTAACTGGCTGCTGTCACCAGCTGATTGCCATCATGACAAGATAAATGTGATCCTCGATCGGCTTGTCATCATTAGCCTCTTTTTCACCCATGATTCTGGGTCCCGGGGGTAATATATGACAGTGAGATATGGATATAGACAGGTGAGTGATGGGAAACCACTCCCAGAATGAAAACCAGGAGAGGGACTGGAGGGTTAGTACAGCAGGTAGGGCATTTGCCTTGCATGTGGCCAACCTAGATTCAGTCCCTGGCATCCTATATGTTCCCCTGAGTACCAGGAGTAACTTCTGAGTGAAGAACTGGGAGTAACCTCTGAGCATCGCTGGGTGTGGCCCAAAAAGAAGGTAAAAAATGAATGAGAACTGGAGGAGTGTAAAAAACTAAAGCTCGCCGAGGGACGCGCGCACTTGTGGGCTCTCTGGGCGGCTCTGTCTCACCGCCCGCGTTCAGTGCTCTGGAACTGCTGTGTATGGCTGTTGGTCAAGGGCAGGCGACGGAAGGAACGAGGACCAAGCTGGTTGCTGATTAGTTACCGGTTTATTCAATCTTCCATCTTTCCCATATCCCGCACTCCCAGCTCCCCTCTCTCTGGATCAACTGCAGCCTCTCTTGCTTCTCTAGTCTCTCCTCCTACTTCTCTCTCCCACCTTGCCCTCTAGGCTACACCCAGCCAGGTAGCAAAATCAACATAAGAAAGCCCTTCCTGAGGGCAGGGCATTCCAAAGCCCTTCCTCACTCTTAAGGTTTTTTTCCTTTCCTTAGTCCAAACACTTATAAACATCTTAATACTAGTTATTTTTGTATATGGACATAGCAAGAGACACATTGAGGCTTGCAAGGCAGCTCTCCTGGCAACATCTTGCCACAGGCTCAGACCACAGCACTCAGACCAGATTAATCATTCCTCACCCTAGCAGGGTCCAAATCTAGCTATATTGTTTGGATCATGACAACATTTGTCCATGATCAAGCTCTTAACTTATAGTTAAGCATTAGGCACTTTGGCCAGGCCCATGTCGATGCCAGGGTAGCACACAACTCACCGCTTGCCCTGGGTCCGTCCCGTCCCTCGTCAGGACCTTGCCCCCAAAATGCCTCCAAAATGTGTGCTCGGAGCTTCTGGCCCAGGCGCTGCCAGCGAGTGATGCAATTACCAAAAGAATTTTCCTTGGACTTCATATAGAAATCCAAAACCGCGCGGCTGCTATAGCAGCCGCGCGACCTAATATCTCTTGATTGTCAGCAACGTGTAAATGTTCCTTTTTGGCAGGGCTTACCATGGGGGAAAACTCCAAACAATAGTACTGAGTTTTTTGTTGAAGGGTAAAAGATTGTAACGATAGAATTTTAGGCAGAATTTTCCCTGGACTTTATATAGAAACCCAAAACCGCGCGGCCTCGGCAGCCTAATGTCATCTAATCATCAGCAATATGAAATGGTTCCTTTGTAATGGGTTGGACTTTGGGGGGACCATAATAGGGTTAAAGTTTGTAGCGACGTGTAATTTCTGGCTGTACTTTCCCTGGACTTTATACAGAAATTCAAAGCCGCGAAGCCGCTGCCATGGCCGCGCAACCTATTGTCATTTAATCATCACCAATATGAAATGGTTCCTTTTTAGCGGGTCGGACTTTGGTGGGAAATCCTAACAAGAATAGTAAGTCTTTTGCTGAAATATTGAAGGCTACCAAAGTGGTAGCCATCTCTATAGACTGAACTAAGCCATATCCCCACGCCGGCTGAGAAGAAATATCCTTCTTTCTCGGGAAGAAATGCGGCGTGGCGTTAACCATAGTATGATGTCCATTAAGCTGACACGGACCTGGTGGCATGGGAATGGGATACAAGGGAATAGATTATTATGTACTTGGAACAGCGGGACGCTGGTGGAATCTTGAGCCGGGACCGATACCAGCGTATTACTTTTGGTTCCAGAAACTGCTTGCAGACATTCTACCAGACTATCAACTAAGCCAGAGCCCCACGCCGGCTGATGACGGGAAATAACCATCTTTTTTGGTTTGTTTTCCCTTTGTTAGGCAGCGTGGTGATTACTAAACAGGCGTGATCTCGGTGGCGTGGGACGAGGGGGGAAAAAATAGAAAAGTTATGTAACAAACAGCGGGACTTAATATCTCTACATTCTCAGCAATGGAGAGCTATCAAATGCTTCCTTGACAGTGGGACTGTCTTTTCTTTTTTGGGGGGAAACCCTAGCAACAATAGTGAGTTATGTGTTGAAACATGGACTGTAACCAAGATAAAGCGTAAACGAAGTGAAACTTATCACTTACAAGGGCGGGGACTGGGGGGTGGGAGGGGGCAGGAGGTATAATGGGGTGGTTGGTGATGGAATATGGGCACGGGTGAAGGGAAGGGTGTTTGAGTATTGTATAACTGACATAATCCTGAGAACTATGTAACCCTCCACATGGTGATTCAATATAATTTAAATTTAAAAAAAAAAAACAAAAAAACCCAAAATCAACTTCCTGAGCTTTTCCAAGATCATAGAGGCTGCCTGCCTGTTTGGGTGTATAGGCCTTTCCATCTTCTTTTTTTAATTTTGTGTTGTTGTTGTTGTTGGCTTTTTCTTGGGGGGGGTCACACCCAGCGAGGCTCAGGGGTTACTCCTGGCTCTGCACTCAGGAATTACTGCTGTCGGTGCTTGGGGAACCATATGGGATGCCAGGGATTGAACCTGGGTCAGCCGTGTGCCAAGTAAACTCCCTACCTGTTGTGCTGTCGCTCCAACCCTGTGGAGTGTAAAGAGAGTCAAAGGGGATTGGAAAATTCCCAACTGAAACAAATCCTGAGGTACAGTCAGTAGAACTGAGACCTAAGAAGGCCAAGGGAGGAGCCGGGTCCTAGGGACAAAGGTGAAGGGGTCTTGACAGTGGTGGTGTGTGTGATGTGCCAGTGTTGTGTAACCTCTGATACCTCAACCAAAACTGATCTGGAAGGGGAAAGTGGCAGGTATACTCTACAGATTTCTGGAACTCTCTGGCTTTCTTAAGGAGACTGCATTTGGATAATCTCTGCCTTTAGGTACAACACTTATTTTTTAAATGATATCAAAGCAGATGAGCGCAGAAAGGACACTTACCAGCATCCAGTGGCCCTTGGTGCCATGGTCTTGGGCTATGTTACAGTCAAGTCTGGTTCTTCATCAGAACTCTGTCATTCTCTCTCCTCTTTCATAAGACTCCCATGCAACGAAGGATCTGTCTCGAGTTTAAAGTCTATATTAAATATAGATAATTTTTTAAGAGATGGTATAATTTTGAAAACAATTATTTTTATTGTTCATGATAATAGAACTATTTTCTTAAGGGAGCATCCACGTTTTTGATAGACAATCCTTAATGGTTTTTAATTTTCTTTTCTTCTTTTTTTCTTTTTGCTTTTTGAGTCACACCTGGTTATGTTCAGGGGTTACTCCTGGCTCTGCACGCAGGAATCACTCCTGGTGGTGCACGAGAGAGCCCATATAGGATGATGGGAGTCAAACCCGGGTTGGATTGGTGAAAGGCAAACACCCGCTGTGCTATTGCTCCAGCCTGACAATCTTTAATGGTAGTTAAATAGAATAAACACCAATTTTCATTAAACATATATTTTTTTGCTTAATTTTTTTCTTTTCTTTTCTTTTCTTTTCTTTTCTTTTCTTTTCTTTTCTTTTCTTTTCTTTTCTTTTCTTTTCTTTTTATTCTTTAGTTAGTGAGTCACCATGAGGGTACAGATACAGATCTACACATTTTCGAGCTTGTTTTTCCCTAATGCAATGTTCGCAAATATATCCCTCCACCAGTGCCCATTCTCCACCACCAATAAACCCAATATCCCTCCCACCCCCCAATCCCATCTCCCCCCCACCCCACCCTGCCTCTGTGGCAGGGTATTCCCTTTTGATCTCTCTCTTGGGTGTTGTGGTTTGCAATAGGGGTATTGAGTGGCCATTGTGTTCAGTCTCTAGTCTAATTTCAGCACGCATCTCCCTTCCCGAGCGGGGTCTCCAACCACATTTTACTTGGTGTTCCCTTCTCTATCTGAGTTGCCTTTTCCCCAAGAATGTGAGACCAGCTTCCAAGCCATGGAGCCAACCTGCTGGTACTTATTTCTACTATTCTTGGATATTAGTCTCCTACTCTGTTATTTTATATTCCACAGATAATATTTCTATGTCTCTCACTTTCTGACTCATTTCAGTTAGCATGATACTTTCCATGTTGATTCACCTATATGCAAAGTTCATGACTTAATTTTTTCTAACAGCTGCATAGTATTCCATTGTATAGAAATTGTATAGAAATTTTACCCAGCCATACCACTCCTGGGAATATACCCCGGAGAAGCAAAAAAGTATAGTCAAAATGACATCTGCACTTATATGTTCATCTCAGCACTGTTTACAATAGCCAGAATCTGGAAAAAACCGAGTGCCCGAGGACAGATGACTGGTTAAAGAAACTCTGGTACATCTAAACATATTTTAATAGAAATAAGTATATTCTACGGTTGGATTGAAAGCATAGCAGTAGGGTGCTTGCCTTAGCACCCCATAGTCCTTCAAGTGTACAGAACCAGAAGGAAGTCCTGAGCACTGCTGAATGTAGCTCAAAATTTTAAAAACTTGAAAAATTAAAATATTCTCCAGTTTTGTGCAAATGAAAAAATATGCCTCAGGCCAATTTCATTAATTAATTATTCAACAAATCTATGATGACACCCCCCAAAAAATTTGTCCAGTTTTGATATAACATACATGAATTTTTGAAAAATGAAAAGGTATTACTCATGGATTTTTCTTCTACATAATATTTTTTCTTTAAAATCCTAATTAGGGGCAGAGAAATAGCACAGGGGTTATAGGACTTGAGTTGTATGAGGCTAATCTTGCTTTTGTTCCTCTCACCACATGATCCCAAGGCACAAATTCATGGTATTCCTGAGCATCACTGGGTGTGACTCAAAACCTCCCTGTTCCAAATCCAGATTAAGATTCATTCAAGTGCTTTATTATTCTTTGAAATTAAAAGGGAATATTTTTTTAAAAATTTAATCACCAAGAGGTACACAGTTACAAATTTGTTCATAATTGACTTTCAATCATACAATGTTATAACACCTGTCTTAAACTAGAAAAGGGTCTATTAAAATATAAATATGCATATAAAATTCATATAAAACATTTTTATATACTGGTATAATAAAAGAAAACATTATATATGTATATATAATTACCATATAACCCAGGAATTTTATTTCTAGATGTATATATATGAGAATTGACTGTATACATTCATTTTTGAACCTGTACATAGATATTTATAGTGGCATTATTAATAATAGCAAAAAAGTAGAAACAACCTAATGCCCATCAATTGATTTATAAATTAACAGACGGCTTTATCTGTAGAGAGGAGTAATAATCAGTCATGAAAAATATGAAGTACTCATAGATACTGTAACATAGGAGACCTTGAAAACGTGTTGACTGAAGAAGTCACCTACTCTGAAGATTCTATTCATTTAAAGTAAATGTCAAAGTCAGGTTAATACACAGAGACAGAAAATAATCAAGGATTAGAGAAATGAGTGGAGAAATTTAGAGGCAACGTGTCTTTGAGGATGGTGCAGACTTTCTGGGAACATCATGGGAATGATTGTACATTAAGAATATATGAAAACACACTACAATGGAAACCTAAAAATGATTCTAATCTTGAATTTCATTTTGTGATTCTTATCTCAGTAAAAATCATTAAAGGAATCATTTTGACTCAAAGAACTCTGTACTTTGATCAAAGATATCTTTGGCTCAAAGAGTTGAAAGGTCTCACTTCAAAACGTTGGCTTCTATAATGCCCAAAAGCAGGGAGAGAGTAGGGGGAATATTGTCTGCTATGGAGGCAGGGGAAAAGTGGGATTGAGGGGGGTATACCAGGGATAGTGATGGTGGGGAATGTGCACAGGTGGAGGGATGGGTATTTGATCATTATGTGATTGTAACCCAAACATGAAAGCTAGTAACTATCTCACAGTGATTCAATAAAATTAAAAACAAAACAAAAAGTTGGCTTTTCTGAAGACCTGTACTTATGTGAATTGATTAGAGAAAAGGAAACTTGGAGTGTTGAATGCTACAAGCTATTTTTAAATTTCTGGATTGAATCTAGATAACTCAATACTCTATGGGAGACTAGTTTTCCAAGTAAGTGGTAGAACAGCATTCCATGATAGTTTCAAAATCAAGTAGAAACAAACTCACCTTAAATGCCCAGATCTTCTCCCACCCCCTAAATCCATCATTTAAAATACTTTCTTAGTGAATTACAGATACAAGACTCTATAAGATGAATTATGGGTTTGGAAGGAATGCAAACATTGGTTCAAATCATTCAAAATCATTTAAAATATTTAAGTGTTTTTGAAACAAAAAATTGCCAAAAATGAAAGAAAATCCGATGTTTATATTTTCACCCCCAAACAGATACCTGATGCAACTGATATCCACACATATTGTGACAAAGGGCACACAAAAGTGGAGGATTATTCAAATAGACTGTTGCAGTGGCCTCCTTTCAAATAAAGAATGACTATATATGATTCTGACACAAAGGAGGTACATCGTACATTTCCGTTTAATGGCTTCAAGGATGGACCATTTGTGGGAACCCCCTGCCTCTCCATAAATCAGAGGCTCCATCCAATTAGTGAAAAGACACTGATGGTGAAAGAATACAGACTGGGTCAGAGTAGACAAAGCATTCCTACCACTCCCTAGGCATTCAATTACCATATAAGCTCTGACAATAGGGAATTTGTCCTATTTAATTCATGGATTCATCCCAATTGCTATAATAGGTCTGGCATTTAATGATTTGTGCTAACTAGGTGAGTTAGCTTTTAGATCCTCAGGGTCCTTTGGAATATGAATTAAATAAAGTTAGTAAGAGACAGAAAATGAAGCATATTTTGGATATATATGAGTGAGTGGAAGAAGAGAGAAGAAAGAGAGATGAAGAGAGAAACCCAAATGGTCCCAGGGAAAACAGAAGAAGAACTGGCACTCTGCTGATTGTTGCCCTTCTCAAGTCACTTAGACTCCAGACTCCACAAGGAAAGTATTATTTCCACAGTACAGGAAAAACAAACCGCATCAGATTCAGGAGTTTATGCAAAGTTAAAGCACTAGTAAAAGGTAGAACTGGGCTTTTTTTGACTTGAATTATATATGTGTTTCTTCTCCCGAGTACTATCACAGCAGACTTCATGCACCTCTACTCTGGTGCTCCAATTCAAATAGGAAAATGTAAACACAATCTTCTATTTTTGTAAATTAGACCTAAACATTTTCATCATGTCTTTAAATAATTGCAAAGAGTACAATTTTAAACACTGCAAAGGGTGGTCTATAAAAACCACTGTTATACTATTACAGACTGGAGCGAGAACACAGTGAGTAGGGTGTTTGCCTTGCATGCAGCCGACCCGGGTTCAATTCCTCCGTCCCTCTTGGAAAGCCTGGCAAGCTACCGAGAGTATCCTGCTCGCACGACAGAGCCTGGCAAACTACCCATGGCGTATTCGATATGCCAAAAACAGTAACAACAAGTCTCACAATGGAGACATTACTGGTGTCTGCTCGAGCAAATTGATGAAAATGGGACAACAGTGCAACAATGCTATACTATTACAGGGCCAGCCAATATATTAAGGTACCACAGATATCTAATTTCCACATTTATCAGTTTAAAATATATGCACTCAAGTTCTTTATCACTAAGGAATTTATATTATTTTTCTTTTTGAATTTATATTTCTATTCTACTACCTCACCATGTGTTCTTTTATCCTGGGGTAATAAAACTTTATACTTTCAATTTCTATACTGGTCTTATAAAGTCTTATATTGGTATTTACTTTTACATAGTTCAAATATAGATGTATGTATATGAAATGAGTATTTTTAATTTTCTATGATCACAAGTCTGCCCTAAATATTCTTCTCCTGGATTAGCTTATCATTATGATTGCTCTTAGTCTAAAATTCAGAAAAATATACAAGTAATTAAATAATTACTAGGAATTATTAAACATTAGAAGTAAAATTTTATTGGAAAGGTAGGTAACAATTAGTTAACTGGTCTTTTAAATTTTTCAATGAGTTTATTTATCTCCAAATTCATAGCACATCTAGGGCTGGAGCAATAGCACAGCAGGTAGGGCATTTGCCTTGCACGTGGCTGACCTGGGTTAGATTCCCAGTATCCCATATGGTCCCTTGAGCACCACCAGGGGTAATTCCTGAGTCCAGAACCCAGAGTAACCTCTGTGCATTGCCAGCTGTGACCCCAAAAAGCAAAAAAAAAAATCCATAGCTCATCTTCCTGGGTGAGATTTAGTAATATTCCTACTTCCAATTTCATTTTTAAAACTATAAATTCTAATCAGCCTTGAAAAAGTGAGCTGTGACTGGAAGAAATTTGCTTTATAAATGTGGCTTAATTCTCTATACTTTCCTTGAGTTGTTTAACAAGATTATCATGGAATAGAAGAAGAATTATTTTGTGCATGAGCTGACATCTTCACTCCTCAATTGTGATAAAAGCAAGATAAGGCTGAAACAACCTGGACCAGAGCACAGTACATTCTGCTCTCAACGCCTTCATCTATGCCACCTTCCCTCTGACTCCTCCGTACATCCTGGGGCAAAGACTGGTAGTCATATTTGTGATGGATGTGCACAGAGAGATAGAGGGGGAGATGCCTTTTGTTTGAAAAGTCGAAGGACATTGGAAATAGGAGGTAAAAATCTACACCTAAGTTCCATTTTCAAACAGAACAAGTCCAATAAAGAAAATAACAGGAGCTGAGAATTTGGAAAAGGAGACACTCAATATTTTCCCCAAGAAAATGCGTGCTGAAAGTAGACTATAGACCAAACATGATGGCCACTTACTACCTGTATTGCAAACCATAACACTCAAAAGGAGATAGAGTAAGAGGGAATGTGCCTGCCACAGAGGAGTAGGGGGGAGGTAGGAGGTGGGATAGGGGGGTGATGGGAGGGATACTGAGAACATTGTTGGTGGAGAATGGGCACTGGTGGAGGGATGGGTACTCGATCATTGTATGACTGAAATGTAATCACTAAAGTTTGTAAGTCTGATAGATAGATAGATAGATAGATAGATAGATAGATAGATAGATAGATATTTTCCCCAAGATGTCTACATGACTCTTTTGCCAGTCAAAGGTCCATGCCCCTCACATGGGGAATTTCTGCCTTGGGTAGGCAGCTGATGGGAAGTTACACAAACCTCAGGTCATACCATGCTCACCCCATGTGCTTGCTTAGCCTGAAGGCGAGACCCTGTGTCTGTGTACACTGGTGTCTGATGTACACTCACTAGGGTAGAGGTCAGCTGTGGCCCCCTTCTGTCCCACGTGGACCCTCCCATACACACATCAGTGAGCACAGATTAGCAGCTCCCCAAAAGCTGCTACCTGTGTACCCCGCTACCCTCTTTCTGGATTGCAACTCCCTGTTCAGAGCCTAAAACATTAACCGTGGGCATGCTTTGGACTACACTGAAAGGAAAACCCCATTGTTCAGAACGTCACTCCTCTAACCTTCTCACAAACAAATGACGGTCACCATCCGCGACTAGCTGAGATATGCAATGTATCCTTTGGGGTCCATCACTGCTCCCAATGCTAAGTCACCAAGGCACACCCACCCACCAGCTCAGAAGGCCTTCCTGCCTAGGAAACTTCTGCAAAAGTTCTGTGCCTTGGGAGAGATCTGCTTTATTTGGCCAATTGTTTCCCTCAGAAGGGAGTGTTCTCCATCGGCTGCCAAGTCAGAACATAGTGGAGGTGAGGCCAGTTTGCACCACTGGATCTGCCCCAAGATTGGGGACAATCACTGGGCCCAAAGGCAGCGTGACCCAGATCCTCTGGAAAAGGCTTCCTGGAGAACACAAGTTGGGTAACAGAGAAGCCTGGGAGGTGAGGGAGCAAGGAAACATGCAGAGAAGACCTGGGGTCTAACAGGGTCTTGGGAGACTGGCTCAGATCTACTAGAAAAGAAGCCCTGAACTGAGAAGAAACAGACGCTCCCCCTAGAAGGGCTCTCCCGAGAAAGTAAAGCGCATGAAGGGAAGACAGATGAGGACAAGCTGATCCTTGAGCTGCCTGATGCCATCTCTGCCCACATTTCTTTTCTTCTTTTCTTAGATTTTTTTTTTATTTTAATGAATCACAGTGAGAGACAATTACAGACTTACACTTTCTTTTTTTTTTTCTTTTGCCTTTTGGGTCACACCTGGTGATGCACAGGGGTTACTCCTGGCTCTTCACTCAGGAATTACCCCTGGTGGTGCTCAGGGGACTATATGGGATGCTGGGAATCGAACCCGGGTCGGCCACGTGCAAGGCAAACACCCTACCCGCTGTGCTATCGCTCCAGCCCCGACTTACACTTTCATGATTATGTTTCAGTCATACAATGATCAGGCATCCATTCCCCCACCAGTGCCCATTCTCTACCACCAATTTCTTTGACCTGAGCAAAGCAACCCGAGAAGACAGAAAGCTGTGCCCGGGCCTGCAGCTGGTCTGGAGACTGCAACCCAGGGGCGCATGCTGAGTCCCTTTCCCAAGAGGGAGACTGAATCTAAGCACCCTGGACCCTCGCCCAACCACTCAACTGGCTTCTGCAGGTTCTGTTGCCTTGTATATTGATCTTAGTCCTTTCCAGTACTTACACTCAAAGCTTCACAGTTCTCATCTTCCACCAGCTCCCTGAGATGATTTTTTTTCTTTTTGGGTCACACCCGGCGATGCACAGGGGTTATATCCTGGTTCTACACTCAGGAATTACTCCTGGCGGTGCTCAGGGGACCATATGGGATGCTGGGATTCGAACCTGGGTCGGCTGCATGCAAGGCAAACGCCCTACCCGCTGTGCTATCGCTCCAGCCCCCTCCCTGAGATGATTTTTGTCTTCACTTCTTTCTTTAAAAATTTCTGCACTCTAATTTCCCTGGAATTCCTTATGTGCTGCCGATCAACGCTTTCCAAAAAGTTTGGGAACCGGATCTAAGATCTTCTAAGTCATTATCTGTTATGTGGTGGTGGTGGTGGAGGGGAGGGGGGAGGGGGTGGTGTTTGTTTTCTTTGCAACCCAATCTTGAAAAGAAACAGCCTGCTGGGACCCACAAGTAGCGGGGAGAAGATGCAGTGTCCAAGGTGCACAGGAGACTGACTTTCAGATTTTTCCAGCAGCAACATAACGTACGCTCCTTCCCCAAGTAACGCTAAGTTCCTCTTGACGGTAATTTATTTTGCTGTTGTTTCAGTAAAATCATTCCTATTAACTCAATGACTCCATGATTTTTTCTTTTGATTCCAAGATACTAGGGCTATCAGAAAAGTCTATTTTCGAAGATAAATTTTGGAAAGAGTCTGAACACCTTGTTGTATATACCCTTCTCTTTCCAAAATAGAATCCCAAAAGACCATGAAATTATGAGCTGAAGAATACAATTGGTAGGATGCTTGCCTTGCACGCAGCCAACCCAAATTTGACCCTCGACATCCTATATGGTCCCCCGAGTACTGCCAGGAGTAATTCCTGCATGCAGAGCCAGGCGTAATCCCTAAGCATCACCAAACAACCACAAAAATTGTGTGGTCTCCAAACAACAACAAAAATAGACCATGTTATTGTATAGAAATAAACCAAGATATGCTGAGGCTATCTAAATGATCCCATGTCGAGGAGAGGCGAGAAGATATTTGACCTCTGTGCCTTACAATTCCCTGCCATTCCTCCACATAGAAGTCTCTTTTTGTTTTTTTGTTCTAAAATCTTATAGCTTTGAGTTGACTATGCTGATAGACATTCAAAGATTCCAGGGTGGTGTGTGTTTTGTAGCAAAAAAAGTCTGTCTTACGGCCAGATTTTTACAGTAGGTTATAGCCTGTATGGTCCAGGGGTCATGGAATGTGGCTGGAGTGTCATGTTCTCCGGGAAGCAAAAACAGAGGAACAGTTGCAAACTACTCAAGTCAGTTCATGCAAATGACTGAATTCCAATTTGACCAGAATGCTGTTGGGTCCTGGCCAAGCCCGCTGATACCTCTGCTGCCTCCAGGTTCTGAGCGTGCTCCAGAGTCCTCAGCTGACCTTGGGGTTGAATTGGCCAGTCCAGGATGGGCTGTAGCTCACCCGCCCACTCCCCTGCCAGTGTAGGCCTTCCTTATCATTTTCTCCTTGAGGTCTCCTCCCAAGGTCAACAGAAATTTTGACAACAATCATAATAATGTCATCACTTAGGGACCAAGTGCCGGTGAAACATGTTCCAAAAAACATACAGCTGTTTTCAAAACCGGATGGATTCGAAATGCCATAGTTCTCTTGCCAAAAATACTATTCCCCAATGGCCCTGGATCTGTGATTTTCCTCTCTAAACAGAATGACTCTATATGAATTCTCTGGACCTTTTGATCTCTGGGAATAGTGTTTGGAGGTGCAATTTGACAATAAAACCCCATGACTGTTTCAGGAAGGGTTCCCTCACTCACATATTGTGAGGATGGCATTGTTACTTTTTTTAGAAGTCTCTGATCTCTTAGATAATTTGAATTTATATACACATGGGTTTGGTTGGTTAATATTGTGTTAAGAAGTGATATGTATGCTCATGAGAGATATAGTCTACAGATCTATTGCAACCTTCTTGTCTAGTTTGGTACCAGAACAGAACTAGCTTCATAAAATGAGTGGACTAGCATTCTTACTTTTATTTCTGAAAGTCTTTGAAGCACTGCTATTATTTCTTCCTTTAACATTTGTGGGGACAGAGAGATAGTATAGTGGACGGGGCAACTGTCCTGCATATAGTGGACCGCCTGTCTTTCTCTCCTTTTCCTGGTGCTTTCATGGCTAGGGAAGAGAGCAGAGGCCTAGTGTTAGAGGACTGAGCTCATATCCTCATCACTTGGCAGAACAGCCCTGAGCAGGTTTGTCTTTCCTCTGAGCTCTAGATTTCTCTTTGTGTAAAGTCAAGAGCTGAGAGAATCTAGGGGCTGGAGCAATAGCACAGCGGGTAGGGCATTTGCCTTGCACACAGCTGACCCAGGTGCGATTCCCAGCATCCCCTATGGTCCCCTGAGCACTGCCAGGAGTAATTCCTGAGTGTGGGGCCAGGAGTAACCCCTGTGCATTGCCAGGTGTGACCCAAAAAGAAAAAAATAAGAGCTGAGAGAATCTAATAACTGTAAACCAGGACCCAGCACAGTGCCTGGTGTTGGGTAGCATATCAATAATTATTTATTTCCTACCTTTATTTGTCACGCTGACAGAAAGAACCCCCACTATGTTGGAAAAGGATGACAAAAATGGGGATGGGATTCAGGCTGGGCAGAGGTCAGAAGAGGGAGAGATTTGGTCCACGAAGAAAGGAGACTCTGGGCAAAGAAAAAGGAGAAATAAAATCTAATGTGCTTCTAAAGAAACTTTTTCTAACGAGGAGAGAGAAATTGATCAAGGGGATGAATCATCTTGGGTGTAGAAAATAGATAATTCTAGTTAGAATCAGAAACGGACTCTGTGGGGACAGCAAAAGACTGGCACTAAGTATTAACTAACACATAGAAAGCTTTAGAGTGGGGCAGGAGTGATAGCACAGCGAGTAGGGTGTTTGCCTTGCACTCGGCCAACCCGGGTTCAACCCCCAACATCTCATATGGTCCCCCGAGCACTACCATGAGTAATTCCTGAGTGTAGAGCCAGGAATAACCCTGTATATAGCTAGGTGTTATCCAAAAAGGAAGAAAAGAAAGTCCTAGAGCTAGGTGCTGATAACCATGTTGATGGTTATCTGTCCCACCGTTCACTCCTTCTCCCCCTCCTCAACTTCTTCCATTTTCTCCCCACCGCCACACTGCCATCACCATTATGATCACAATCAGCATCCTCACCCCAAGAAACTTGAGCAAGCAGCATTTTCAGAGCATAGCCTATATGCTAAGCAGTGTGCCAAGAGCTTAGCATGGATCTCAGTCTTGACAATGACCCTGTGAGGTAAGTAATATGATCACTTCCCTTTAGCAATAACTCCCACACCTAGTAAGTGACTCATCCAGAATTCAAATTCCAAAGCTTTCCTTATTAACTTTGCTTCAAATTTTATATATATTAAAAATAAACATAAATGGGTTTCAGAGAATTTACTTCTAAAAATAGTACCTGTTGCCTTCGAAAAAGCAAAAGTCATATAATGTTCCAACGCCCATCCCTCCAGTATTTCCCACCAGCAATGTCTCCAATTTCCCTCCCTTGTATGGCATGGCTGAAACCCAATCACGAACAACTTTGTGACTGTTTATCTCAAGGTGAATCAATAAAGAAAGAAAGAAAGAAAGAAAGAAAGAAAGAAAGAAAGAAAGAAAGAAAGAAAGAAAGAAAGAAAGAAAGGAAGGAAGGAAGAAAGAAAGGAAAGAAAGAAAGAGAAAGAGAAAGAAAGAGAGAAAGAGAGAGAAAGAAAGAAAGAAAGAATACATTATACTTAAAGTGAAAAATTAAAAATCTTAAAGGTAAAAGATAAGCTTGATAAAAGAGAATATGCACATCATGAACCTATCAGGTAAATAAAGTAAAAAAATTCCTAGTCCTGATAACCTACCAATGTCAGAAATTTCACTTAGGTATTAAAAAGATATTATTGTATCTTCTGAACTATTTTTATTAAATTTGACAATGTACAAAGGAAAAACACATTATGAAAGATGTTAATCATTAAAATTAATGAAGAAGGCAATAGGAAATATGAACATCCCTACATTAACTGAGCTGATCATAAATTGTATCAGTGAAAATCTTTCTCTCAAAAAACTCCATGTTCAGCCAGTTTCACTAGTGAATTATATAAAATATTTTTGCTCTTATTTGGTTTGGTTTGGGTTGGGTTTTATGCCGTACCCAGTATTTCTCGGGGCTTACTACTCCTGGCTCTGTGCTCAGGGATCATTTCTGGAAGGCCCAGGGAATCACATGATGTGTCAGGGATAGAACCTGGGTTGGCCAGATGCAAAACCTCTATATGCAGGACAGTGGCCCTGTCCACTACACTATCTCTCTGTCTCTACAAATTTTTAAGGAAGAAATAATAGCAATACTTCAAGGACTTTCAGAAATAAAAGTAAGAATGCTAGTCCACTCATTTTATGAAGCTATTCTGTTCTGGTACCAAACCACACAAAAGGTTGAAACAAATCTATAGACCTATATCTCTCATGAGCATATATATCACTTCTTAACACAATATTAACAAATCAAACCCACGTGTATATAATTCAAATTATCTAGGCAATCAGAGACTTCTAAAAAAAAAGCAACAATGATAAAGGATTTGACACTACATGATTTCAAAGGTTCTTATAAAGCTAAAATAAAAAGGAAACTGTGATTTTGGTGAAAGAAGAGCCATTCAGACTGACCCCAGCACAGATGGTCAACTGATTCTCCATGCAAGGGGTTTCATGTAAGCAAGCCAAGTATTGTGGGGTCCCCAGTATAGGAGCTCTTCTAGCTGCCCTGTGGTATAATCCTTGGGAGGCCACTCTATAGTTGGTTACAATAGGCTCGGTAGGTCCCTGAACAAGCACATGTCCCAGTGTGGTCATAACTGGCACAAACCAAGGTTAATTCTACCTGTCTCAGTATCAGAAAGTACCCAGTGCCCAAACTGGGGCAGGTAAGAAGCTCATTCTACAGCTTTCACTATGAGCATGCAGAAACAGAGAATAACCCGTGCCCTTCCCACGGTTCTTTTAAGTCACTTTCATCAGTCTTATCTTGAGGGGGTTGTCTCCCGTTGTCTGGACACAATACTGGTCAGTGTCGTTCTGTCTCCAATGGGGGAGGCAGCTTTTTGATTCCGTCCTCCTTCGGGGCAGTTTGTGTGGTCAGGATCACAGTACCAGGACCTCTCCCAATGCGTACGGATGAGGAGTTCACTCTGGCAGTGTACTCCGAGCCCCGAATGGAGCTAGGCCTTGATACCTGCAAAGGCCAGTAGTGACTGGAGAAGAGAGAGACCATACAATCTGGCCTATGCTTCCTTATCAAGGCTATGTTGGAGTAATGGCAGTCGACCCAAAAGAATTTCAAAGGGAGCAGAGTTCCTCCAAAAGGAGGTTTGCACTCACAACAGGGCAATTGGAAGGGATTTTCAAGGCGGGAGGGGCTTCCTTAATTTATCTATCTACATCATATTCCCCTAGAGATTTCACCACCTTAAATCTTTAATGGGAAAATGGTCCAAGTTCCGTCTTCTGGAGCTGCTTCCTGCTGACACAGGGATGTTGACCCTGCCTACACCAGGGGCGAACTCTCAGGCTACCTTAGTTTTTAATGAGCCCCAAGCCATGAATTTGAAAGATCAGATCAGTTAGACTAAAGAATGCTACTTTGGAATGACCAGACCTTGGAGGGGGAAAAACAAATGACAAATGCTCCAATGCTAATGGCATAGAAAGCACAGTTCTGAGTTACTTCCTTCTTACTGCCCTGTTCTAATATTTTACTTTCACTAATATTTTACTGCATTAGTCCATGTGTCAGTAATTTTCAACTTCCCTTTAGACACCTTGTTCCAATGCCCATTCTTCCTCTTCTACAGAGTGTTCTGGCTTAGAGAAATATTCTCTCATGTGGTATTAAGCCCATGATGGAACAAGAATTGAGAGCTGTTGTGTATTAACTAAGAATGAATACTTAGCACTGGTTTAGATGTCCACTCTCAGTACTTCAGCCAGTTGACAGGTTGTGGGGGAAAGCAACTGATCCTGCCCTTCGGGCTGAGGTCCCCCTGGTAAAGCTCTGGCTTCTGCTTTTCTGGCCAGACTGGTGACCGCATGTTCAACATTGAATTTCTTCATAGACTAGACCTCTTACTCACTGAATTACCCAATTATTCAATCACCTTCGTAAAACTGGAATCTGATCCTTATAGAAAGCAAGTTACAGAAACATGGTTTTCGCTCCTTCTGCATTTCGAATCTGCCAGATGGCTTAACAAACCTGGCTTGTTCCCTTGCATAAACACAGCAAGATTGGAGAACTCACCATCTGGGATACCCCGTTACTTACTGAGAAGTCCTGGGCGTTGGTCAAAGACAGAGCAGGAGACACGTCAGTAATGGCATTTAATGTTTTACCTCACGTCGGGGCTACCCTAGGCTTGGCCATAAGATGTGACGATCAGATCCCATGATGAACTAGAGGTAGAGCCTTCAGGTTGAACTGGGCTCAGGCCTCTAGCCCTCCGTAGGAATGTCCTGGGAGTCAGGAGTCCATCCCATCCCTTCTTCACGGCCGGGAGAGATCTCGACCTTCAGTTTTTAACACTGAGGGTTGGGCCCAGGCTGAGTCAGTCATTGCAGATTTCTAGCTTCCTCATTTTCCACAGCACAGATGATGTCTAATCCTTTCTTGAGCCGGCCTCCCTTTAGGGTCTCCCTGAAGTTTGTAGGGTACTTGAAACAGTAACTGTTAAATACCTGCTACTGTCATTTAAACCAATCCTCTGACCCTTTCCCTGGAAGAGGGCTTTTGGGGTCCCATCGCTGGTTTTCCTGTCTGCACCAGGGATAGACCCTATTGCAGAGAGGAAAGTCTTTTGTCTGGGTTCATGCAAACAAACATAATGCCTTAATACTTCATGGCACTCAGGAGATAAAAGCAAATATTTCACCGAACTCATTTAGTCAGTCCCATGTTGAAAATCTTGATTTCCAATTAGTTAAGAGCACTGTAACAGGAGTCTGGATACTACAA
This sequence comes from Sorex araneus, assembly GCF_027595985.1. Lineage (NCBI taxonomy): Eukaryota > Metazoa > Chordata > Mammalia > Eulipotyphla > Soricidae > Sorex > Sorex araneus. The sequence continues at coordinate 260,860,474 of NC_073313.1, forward strand.
CAATTCTGCAGATAATTTAAAGAATTCCTTGTAACTATATAGTTTGATCACAGTTTTCTTTCTTAAAACACAACCTCAACCCCCCCCCCACACACACATTTCTTCACATACTCAGCCTTCTACACATTCCTTTATGCTCATTCTCTCCTGTTCCTCAAAACCGGTTTCACTTTAACAGGATTCCTTTCCCTTTTTCCACTAATGATATCTCCATCCATCATCCCTTTTACTTAAAATACACACTTATATTCCCTTCTTATACTCATCTCGCACAGGTTTTAACCTCCTTATTTGTATCACTTGTCATCACTTGTCATCCCGTTGATCTTCAATTTGCTCAAGCGGGCGCCAGTAACGTCTCCATTCTCTCCTGTCAAGTGCCAGTGTAGCCCAGTGATATCTGCTCGCCCCAGGAAAAGGAAGAGCCTCAAACCGTTCGTTCAGGGTTCTGACGAAACCTCCTTAAGAAGGATGAGCAACCTCCTTATTTACTGAACTTAATATAGCTTGGTCTACCAAGAAATTTGGAAGGAAGTTGCTAATCGTGATCTCATTTACCTCTGGCGTACTTTCATCAGTCCTATCAATATTCAAAAGGTTTACAATGCTCACAATTAAAGATCTTATAATATATATCTACTGGGCAAAAGTTCACTTTACATTAGAAACTTTATCTTTGGAATTCCAATTTCTAGGGAAACAGATTAAAACACTCAGAGAAAACGGGCTAGTTGTTTCTCATTTGGGCACTGCCCACAGTTGCTGGGAGGCTCAGGACCTTGTGCATCACTCATGCACTTTCCCATTTTCAGAAAATACCAAAGCCAAATAGGCTGCCTGTAGCTGCTTGGATTTTAAAATGATCTTTTATTTATTTATTTTTTTCCTTCAGTCAAAGAAAGCTAGTTTGGAGCTTCAGCAGAAAAGCTCAATATCTTTAACTTTTATGAAGGCACAATTCTGTGGTTTCGGTCCCTCTGTCGCACTGTTGTCCGGTTGTTCATCGATTTGCTCAAGCGGGCACCAGTAACGTCTCCATGGTGAGACTTGTTGTTACTGTCTTTGGCATATCGAATACGCCACGGGTAGCTTGCCAGGCTCTGCCGTGCTGGCAGGATATTCTTGGTTGTTTCAGTAGCTCCTGAAATTTAGGTTGCCAACAATCTCAGAAATCAAATAAAACACTGGTAGGGCATGAATTTTGCAAATAATTCTATAACTTTAGAAACTCAGATTTTAACCCATTGCTCTTTAAACTTGTTTTCATGTACCAGATTACTTTCAACTCATACTCTAATAACCTAGTGCAAATACAAATATACATCAACATACCAGCATAAGAAAACCCTTAAGCCATCAATTACATGAAACATAGGAAAACCTTCTTTGGCTTAATTTTGAAGTTAGGAAAACCCTTAAACCATCAATTTTTCTTAGCACTGTAGCATTGCAGTCCTGTTGTTCATCGATTTGCTCTAGTGGGCACTAGTAATGTCTCCATTGTGAGACTTGTTACTGTTTTTGGCATATATAGAATATACCACGGGTAGCTTGCCAGGCTCCACTGTATGGGCAGAATACTCTTGGTAGCTTGCCAGGCTCTCCGAGAGAGACAGAGGAATCGAACCCAGGTTAGCCGTATGCAAGGCAAATGCCCTACCTGCTGTGCTATCTCAAAATATAAGATTTTTACAGCAAAACTTTATCAATTTCACAATTCAAACATGCTTTCAGACACAAAAAGAGGCCATTGGTACTCACCAAACTTTTAAATAGCAGCATTCGTTGGACTGTCAATGTTTATGAAAGCATGAGAAAGCTCTGTTTTGGTATAGCCTAATTTTATCTTTGCACTGTTTCAAAACACTCTTTTTTTTTTTTGTTTTTAACCAGGCAGGGAGTCTCTCAACTAGTTCATGCCAGACCAGACTGGTCCGAGTGTCCCCCCAGTCCTGGAAAAAAAAACTTTACCTTTAACTTTTCAGAATGGTCCCCAGATCAAAAGTACCTTCTGCTAGCCAGCTAACGTTGAAGGCTGGCCATTCTCCAGGACAAAGAGTTATCAGTTTACCTCTCTTCATCGGTGTCCCTGGACCTGAAATTGTTGAAATGGCCAGTCACAAGGGAAAGTGGGGTCGACTGATTCTGACCCATGACTAGATGGTGAATTAGGGGGCCAGAGACAAAAAGACTCACTAGAAACTGGACAAATGACAGAACAAGAATATGACACTCAGACAACAGACATATAATGGCCATAAAAGATGTTCCAACAATGCGCGCCCCTGAACCAGATTCTGACACCCTGAACGTTTCCTTACTGAACGGCGTCCACCGTTCTCAGGGTGTCCCAGGAGTAGTGGGGACATCTCCCATACTACCCAGCCAGCATCCCTCTGGCGCGTCCGCCTAGGTCCTCTGCCCCTCTCCGCAATCGGACCCTTCTGCTAGCCCCCTGACTAGCGTCCGTCCTGCCAGGCAAGAAAGAGTCGGCACAGCCCAGTTTTTCTTTTCTTTTTTTTTTTTCTTTTTGGGTCACACCTGGCGATGCACAGGGATTACTCCTGGATCTGCACTCAGGAATCACTCCTGGCAGTGCTCAGGGGACCATATGGGATGCTGGGAATTGAACCCGGGTCGGCCACGTGCAAGGCAAACGCCCTACTCTCTGTACTATCACTCCAGCCCCCACAGTCCAGTTTTTTTAACCCAGCAAAACCTGGTCTGGTTTTTCTAAATTGGCAAAACCTGGGTAAAGTTCCTATATCGTATGTGGAGGGATTTCAACCGCTACGGTTCCCAGCCAACGCACCAGATGTTGTGCCCGGGTTTCAAATCCCCAGTTGCGGAGAGACCAAGTCCACACATGATAACGCAAAAGCAAAGGAACTTGATTGCTACCCCAAGCCAGCACTAGCTCAAGCTAGGGTCCGAGTCTCATGCAACACAGTGGAGTCTTGACAAGGACCCCGACTCCAAATCACAAGCAGTTTATATAGGGTTCAGAGTTAAAAAGCAGTTTATAGGCTGGTCTATTTTTAGCATCGGCCCTATTCCAATGGTGGTCAGCAATTAGGCAATGGTTAGCAACAGTTTCTGAGGAGGGGACAGGGACCCTTCATGACTGGCCAGACCCAACTGCCCAATTTCTTCTCTTGGCAAATTACTCAACTGGAAGTTTACCAGCAACTGCAAGTCCTGCCCCAGGGAAACAGAAACTGAGGCTTAACTGAGACTTCACAGCATCAGTTTTGCTCTCACACTTGCACACAGTCAATCTTGGAGAGATCCCCAGAGCCCCATATGGTTCCCTGAGTCCCCTCCAGAAGTGATTACTGAACCAGGAGAAAACCCTGAGCACTGCCCAGTATCCCCATAAACAGAAAGAAAGAAAGAAAAAAAAAAAAAAGAAAGCGTGGGGGAATTTTTTTTCATCTTATCATGAGTAAAAATTTCTCAGATAAGAAAAGCATCGACTGTACAAAAAAAAAGTTGATAAACCAGACTTCATCAAAACAGTGGGGGCAGAGGACACAGGAAGTAAAGTACTTGCCTTGGATGCAGCTGATCCCAATTTGATACCTGACACTTCGTATGGTTTCCTAAGCACTGTCAGGGGTCACTCCTGAGCACAGCCTCTAATAATAGCTCCGAAGCACTGCGGGGCACGCCTAGCACCCCCTCTTCCCAAAAGCATTTTCCTCCCTCCCTCCCTTTCTTCCTTTCTTCTTCCCTCCCTCCCTCCCTCCCTCCCTTCCTCCCTCCCTCCCTCCCTCCCTCTGTCCCTCCCTCCCTCCCTCCCTTCCTCCCTCCCTCCCTCCCTCCCTCTGTCCCTCCCTCCCTCTCTCCCTCTGTCCCTCCCTCCCTCCCTCCTTCCCTCCCTCCCTCCCTCCTTCCCTCCCTCCCTCCCTCCCTGCCTCCCTCCCTCCTTCTCTTCCTTCTTCCCTCTTTCCTTCTTTTTCTTTTTGGTTCACACCCAGCAATACTCAGGGGTTACCCCTGGCTCTGCACTCAGGTATTACTCCCAGCAGTGCTCAGGGGTTTATATGGGATGCCCAGGATCGAGATCAGATCAGCCGTGTGCAAGGAAAATGCTCTACCTCCTGTGCTATATCAGTCTGGTCCCCAATATTCCTTTTCAAACTATATCAGTAAGGAAGTGAAAAGACACAGAAGGAGACTTGTTAACATAATATTTTTATATGAAAAGGATCTTAGAATGCATAATTACATTCAACGGGAAGACGAGAAGCAACCAGTGTATTTACCCCTCACCAAAATAAGAATTGTACTAGGGCCAGAGAGATAGGACAGAGATTAAGGCTCTTAGCTTGGCACAGAGCTGATTCCCAGATCAATTCCCAGCGCCACATCTGGTCCCTGGAGCACATTCAGGAATAAACCTTATCTCTGCCAGGTGTGGCCCAACCAACTCCCTCCCCCTAAAAAAGTTGTACAAATGATTACTAAGTACCTGGAAAGATGTTCAACAAGATTTGTATTCAGAGCCTATTGACATACCGCTATAGACTCATCAGAATAGTTCAAACGTAAAACACTGACTATGCCAGAAGAATGTGACACAAATAAATGAAGTGCCCGGAAGTCCCATGCCTACTGGCTAGAATGCAAGATTACATGACTTCTTTGGGAAATTGTTTCTTCTCTTACTGAACAAACATCTACCCCATGATACAGCCTAAGTATGTATCCAAGAGAAATAACACATGTCCGCTGAAAGTCCAGTACCAAAAAAATTCACAGCAGCTTTCCTTTCAGCAGCCCAAGTAGGAACAACAGAAACATCCAATAACAGGGAAACAGAATTTTGAAAAAGGTGATGCCCATGTAATCGACTACCCATTAACCTTAGAAAGGAATAGATGGTTGATACACATAAATGGGTTTCAATATTGTTTGCCAGGTCACAGAGGTCACATATAAAGGGGGATCCATTTATGTGAAATTCTAGGAAGTTCTGAATAATCTAGAGGGATAGTAAGCTGGTCTGAGGGCGTGGAACTGGGTGTGGAGAGAGGAATGGATGGGCTTCAAAGAAACAGGAGGGATCTTTGAGGCATGATTGAAAACCTTTGCATCAAGGCTAGGATTTGGGATTCACAAGATATACTCATTTACGAAACTCCTTGAATCATGTACCTCTGTTAAGTGCAGTTTTTCTGTACAAAAATCCTATTTCATTTTGCATACTCTAGTTATGTTAAACATTTGAATCCGGGCTGGAGCGATAGCACAGCAGGTAGGGCATTTGCCTTGCACAAGGCTGACCCGGGTTTGATTCCTCCGTCCCTCTCGGAGAGCCCAGCAAGCTACTGAGAGTATCCTGCCTGCACGGCAGAGCCTGGCAAGCTACCCATGGTGTATTCGATATATGCCCAAAATGGTAACAATAAGTTTCACAATGGAGACGTTACTGGTGCCCACTCAAGCAAATCAATGAACAACGGGAAGACAGTGATACTTCTGGATTACAAAGAATTTGTAATCCAGAAAGGTGAAATATAAGACACTTTCTGTGCCATCTAATAAAAACCTGATCAGAAGTCCCTTAGTGGTTACAATCTTTGATCTAATTGTCAAAGCAGAAGAGAAACCAAAGAAGAGGGTGCAGCTGAAAGCAGAGGGAACAGTAAGCAGAAAGACACAAGATAAGAAGGTGAAGCTGAAATAATGAAAAGTGAGAGATGACAAGATTTTGCAAAAGCTGATTTAGACAACCACTTTCTATGTTTAATTTCTTTCGATTTTATTGAACTTTATTTTATTTAAAGCACCATGATGTACAATGGCATAAACCATAGGGTTTCATGCAACAAGATTCCAACACCAGTGTCTGCTTCCATTCCTGTCTCCTTCTCCTTTCACCACCCCCCACCCCAATCCACCCTCTAGGTAAAGCTCAATTCTGTAGACCAGTCCTCAGGTCCTTCCGTCTTTGACCATTTGTTATTCCCCCGCTATCTCTCTTTATATCCCACATAGGAGAGAGATCATTAGTGTGAAAGCAGTAAAGGCAAAGAGAGTCCTTTGGGAACTTTGAAATAAGCAAGTGACGTTGTGGATGTGATGGGCGTTGTTAATGTTTGCCAACTATTTCCTGCTCTCTTTGCAGCCATGTGATAAATTTTATGTTCCCCCTCTCCCCCTTAACAAAATAAAATGTGAGCACATGGCTACTTTGGCCAATGAAATGTGAGTGAAGGTAATATCTGTATGTTATAGCCAGATGGATGGTCTTACAGCATCTTTTTGGATTTGGCACTTGCACTTTCCTTTCGAGGTGATCAAGGGAGAACATGTTAAATAGGAATGTATGGGAGAGGCTATGATAAACAGTTTATTCCCACCCACCCCAGAAACCCCCTTCCCCAAGTATAAAGGAAGAAAGTTATCTTGTTACCGTAAGTCTCAAAGTTGGGGATTACTTACAACTAAGGAAGTTGGGGATTACCACACATCACCTGCCCTTTCTAATATAATGTATAATTTTACGTGCGACTTGGAAAACAATGTGGAAATGCATTTAGAGAGATAATTGGTCTGGGATTAGCTAGAAGGTTATCATAATCCCCAGCAGGTAAGTATAGGCTGTAGGGTAGGATCCTGGGCTTAGGTAAACAGTGGAGCTGAAACTTTCAAGAACTGACATGAGTTGATGATAATGACTCTGATTCAAAAAGAACCGAAGAAGTTCTAGAGGTCTTGTTTACAGGCATTGGAAAGAGGATAGGCAATTCTCTGCAGAGGTGTCAATCTGCGAATAACCTCAGGTACCTAGTGCCCAGGCTGTGAATGCTGTTGTGATTTTTTATTTTCAGCGCGTAGACTCCCCCCAGCCTCCCATACTTCCAAGAGCCCAAGAAGTAACGGCCACCTCCTAGAGACACTGTCTTGTTCATGCATTGGCCCATACTATAGATCCTGAGGTTATTGAACCCCATAGTCACATGTGTGACACCTCCTAAAATAACAAACAGCTCAATAAATTCATAGAGAAGGACTTAACCCCATGATCAGATGTAACAATTTTTACATAGATTGATTTTCTATATCTAACGATTTTAATATTGCAGCTTTTTTATCTAATCAATTTTAATTCCAGAATCATATCAATCATTGTGACTTTTCTACATTAAAATTTTAAAAAATTTTTTTAAAATGAAAGAGAATATTCTGGGGAAAGAAGGATACCTAAGTGGGGAGAATTTTTTATTATTATTCTTAAAGGAAAAAGAAAGAGTAATAGGCAGGTTGAGAAAGTCAGTGCTTTAAAAGCAGAGGCATAGCCCTACACATTGAAGGTTGTAGAAAGATTGTGAACTTCAGGGGGGAAAAACCAGGCCTGGGTGTGAATTCTGGGGGAATCTGCCCATCAAGTTGTTCAATTTCATTCATTAAGAAAATTGTAAACAGTTTCATTCATTTAACAATAGAATTGAACAGTATCCCTAATGGAGTTTGCATTTAAGTACACAGAAAGAGAAGCACCCCGGATTTAAGTTCTGTGCAGACAACAGACAAGGACTATTAAAGAATGGAGAAAAAGAAATGATAGGACTTGTCAAAGTTGATGCCCAATAGGCAGTGGGAGGTGGGAAAGGTGGGGGTATACTGGGGATATTGTGTTGGTGAATGTGCAGTGGTGGAGGGATGGGAGTTTGATCATTGTGTGATTGTAACTCAGACATGAAAGCCTGTAACTATAGCTCACGGTGAGTCAATAAAATTAAAAAAAAAAAGTTGATGCCCGATTTCAACACCTTTCTTGGCATAGAAATCAAATGTAGAAACTTCTGTGTCCTTTGTAAATACACACATACACACACACACAGAGAGACCACGTTAATTGGTTTTTACTATTTTTAAAGAACAGAGCTCTGAAAAATCAACTCTCTTCCCTCTCAAGACAACATTTTTAGGGATCAGGGACTTTGGGTCATTGGCACCCTCCAGTAGCATACCATCCATTCCTCTACAAGATGGCAGACAGATTGGCGGGAGGTGAGGGCTGGGTGATTAACTCTAACTTTAATTGGCCTATTTATGGTTTGGGGGGTCATACCCCAGTAGTGCTCAAGGACTACTCATAGCTCTGTGTTTGGAGATCTCCCCCAGCAGTGCTCAGGGACCATGGGGATGGAACATGGACCTCCTGCATGCAAAGTTTGCAATCATCCCACTGAGCCCTCTTCCTAGACTAAAATCTCCCTTTAAGACAAATCACTTCTCAGAGAGGCATGCATGTCTGAATGCTGAGGAGTCTTGGTAAATTCTGGCTCTAACTGGTGGTGGAGAGCAGTCCGTGAGATTCTGCATACCCAGCCATCTCTCCAGAATGCCAAAGCTGCTGTTCCCAGGGATTCCCTTTGGCAGGGTTCTGGATGTCATGGTAGTGCGCTGGCATCAGTGGAGTTAAGTGTGCTAATCAAAGCATCTCCCTAGAGCCACTATTTTTCATGCAGTCCTCTTTGACTTCCTTTATGACACTGGAGCATCAGATTTTACCATGTGCTGTTTTCTTTTCTTTTCTTTTCTTCTTTTTTTTTTTGATTTTTGGGTCACACCTGGTGATGTTCAGGGCTGACTCCTGGCTCTGCACTCAGGAATCACTCCTGGCAGTGCTTGGGGGACCATCTGGGATGCTGGGAATTGAACCTGGGCCGGCCGCATGCAAGGCAAACGCCCTACCCGCTGGACTATGGCTCTAACATGTGCTGTTTTCTAAGAGAGCCCCAACCAAGAGTTTCTAATGGGCTATTGCATCAAAGGCTTTTAGTGGGTTATGGCATTACATCCTTTCAATTCCTTGAGGGACAACCATCGTTTATACCCATTTTCCAGAAGACACCATCCCAGAAATGGTGTGAGAGAGGATTCAACATCCAGACTCTAGTCCAGAGAACAAGCTCTTAATCACTGCTTCCAACTTACTGTCCCACAAGTTTCTTTCCTGTCAGAAGTCACTTGTGGTAGACGGCTGCTTCCCATTTCAAAGTGGATAAAACTGTGCCCAGTCTTCTGTCAAAAGGATTTGTCTTCAGGAAAAGGCACTTCTGCAATTTAGCAATAAAGATCAAAAAAGGAGGTGCGTTTAATTCTAGCACTGAGGACATTTCTCTCCAAGAAGTGATCTCAGTTCATGGAAGATGTGTCTCTGAGTTTGTGTACACTCTCATGTCATCCACAGAGTCCCCCAACTAACAAGGCTGCTCAGAGAAGTTTGGAGAAGAAATCTCTTCATCTGTGGGGAGAAGTTATTGTGTAGCAGATTGCAACTTCTATGCTTCCTGCACCACAGGTCAAAGTGAAATTTAGTATATCCTTTTCACTGTTCTGTCAAGTGGAGACTCATCACTGGAGTCAGCTGCAATATGTATGTAAAACAGTGAACTCTGCAACTTGATTGCACATGGAAACCTGCAGGAGGTTTTGAAACATATTCCAAATCTTTTCCCTAGAGAATCTGGTGTGATTAACCGGGGGTGGGCAGGATAGCAGGATTTTTAGAGGCATATGCTCATCAGTAACATTAAAAGAAAAGAAGAGGAAAAGGATGAGGGCTGGGGGGGGGAGTTTACAGAGTAAGGTGGGGCTGGAGAGATAGAACAGTGGGTAAGGTTCTTGCCTTGCATGCCACTGACCCTAGCTCGATCCCTGGCAACCCATATGGTCTCCCAAGCATTGCCAGGAGTGATGCCTGAACCCCTGAACATCACTGGGTGTGGCCCCACAACAAAACAAAACAAAAACAAAATAAAGAGCAAGGCTCAGCCACGTAAAAACTAATATGCTAACAGCATCCATTCTAGTTGCAAGCAAGTGGTTTTCCAGCATCAGTCATTAACCACCTACATCACACTTGGTGTTTGAAGACCAGCCACTGGAAACGTGAGCACTGGTGTTCCAGAGAGGGGCCTCTTAACCTAGAACCAGAGTTCAGGTGGTCTGTGAACTTGGAAGGGGACACAAATGGCATTTCCAATTGCATGAGCCTGTCTAGAAGTCCAGCACTTCCCCAGCTGTGAACACAGGTGACCCAGCACAGATGTCAGCAGGGTGGGCAGGCCCTGTGCCCTCTAAACTGGCATTTCCCCTGCAGGTTTCAGCTTGGGCTAGTTGTCTCAAAACACTCTTTTGTGCTCATGACTGCTTGGTGATGCCAAGCGTTTTCTAGATCTGCATTGGGAGCGCGGTATCCAGCACAATGATGAAAACCTATCAGCCCACGTGCCTACAGGGGTTACTCCTGGCTCTGCACTCAGGAACCACCCCTGGCGGTGCTCAGGGGACCATATGGGATGCTGGGAATCGAACCCGGGTCGGCCACGTGCAAGGCAAACGCCCTACTCAGTGATAGCTGAGTGCTATCACTCCAGCCCCCAGCCTACATGCCTTTTAACGCTTCCATCATTGCATTCCCGAAACACAAATTCTGAGTTACTTGTCATTTCATGTATGTAATGGCATCGCTCTGCACAGAGATCTAAATAAAAATGTTTCCTTAGCTGTCGGTGGTACAGGAACCGGCCAGGCTTGGAAAGGGCGGCCTTAACCAGCCGGAGGCTGCGCGCCGGCCACCAAGGCTGCCTCCTCCAGGAAGGACACAGGGAGGGAGATACCTGGACAGAGCTGCCTCTTGGCTTCCCCCGCGCTTCCGCAGATTAGATTGAGGCCTGAGAGCCGGCTCAGAGCGGCAGAGAATAGGATGGCTTTCTCTTTCCCCTCAGCTGCCTCCGGCTCCTGGCATGTCAGCGTGCCAGGGTGTCAGAGAGTCCTGCCAGGCTGGTAACACGAGCCTCCCAATTAATCAAAACACAGCTCAAACCCAGGCAGGCAGACAAGCCCGGGAGCCAGACAAACTCTCCTCTGCTGACCCCCGGGCCCCCCGTCCCGCCCTGCCCGGCTGTCCGGGACACCCTCGCCACGGTGCCAGCCGCCTGCTCTCCGGTCGATCAGCGGGGGGAAGCCTTACCTCGCGGGGCGCCGGCCACCGTGCGCACACATCCAGGCGCCCCAGGCTGGTGCCAAGGCCAAGTCCGACGGCTGCACGTCGGGACGGGTTGGCGAAGGGGAGCGAAGGCACCGCGGCGGGAGCCAGGCCGAGTGCCGACGCCCCGCGCGCCTCCGGCTTAATCTGGGCGCGCCCGCTGGCCACTCCCTCCAGCCGGCACACCCCCAGAGGTCCCCACCTCCGACCCCCCCAAAACCTGCCTGCCCCGCCTTCGCCCCAGGCCCCCGGGGATCGTCCCCTCCCCAATCAATCCGGTACCCGGGACCCGCGCCCTCCTGCCGCCCAGGCGCGCGCTCCCTTCTGGCCTGGGCAAGATTCCCGGCTCCGAGGGACAGCGCCTGGAGAATTGGGGGGGCGGGGTGGAGAAGGGGGGACGAGGGCGGGGTCAGAGCCACCTCCCTCCCCTGGAGTCAAAAGCCTCGGTGGGGAGGGACGGACGGCACGGCCTGGAGACTCGGTCCCCGGCGGGCGGTGGAGACGGAGCTTCTCGTCGGGCTGCCCACCCCGTGCGGCGCAGGGGACGCGGGGGCCCCAGAGCCCGCAGGACACGCTGGGGCTCACCATGCGCCCCCCGGCCTCGCCCAGGACGCCCGCGGTGCTGCTGCTGCCGCTCCTGCTGCTGCTGGTGGCCGACGAGCCCGCCCAGGGCAAGGTGAGTGGCGGGCGGCGCGCCCCAGCCCCGTCGCGGGCACTGGACACGCGGGGCTGCGGAGGTCGTGGCTGCACGCTCCAAAAACGGGGGGCGTGGGGGCATGAACAAACCCACCTGCCCGCGCGACAGGTGAAGGGCGCGAGCTCGGGGAAACTTGGCGTCAGGTAGTGGGGAAAGGTCTCCAGAGTCTTTGGATACGGTGACGATGCATGGATTCTATAGAATGGATGGATGGATGGATGGATGGATGGATGGATGGATGGATGGATGGATGGATGGATGGATGGATGGACAGGATAGATGGTTGATTGATAGCTGAGATAGATTAGATAGATGATTGCTAGATAATAGATGATTGATAGATAATAGCCTAAGAGAAGAGCAGGAGGGGAAAACAGACAGACAAAAAAAAAAATGAGAGTGGGTAATGGACAGTCGCCATGGGTGAGGCACTGAGAACACCGGATACAGACACAGGATGTCTCCTTGGTGACCCAGAGCACAGCATGGCCCGACAGAGGGGCTGAACGTGCAGACGGGCACCGGAGTGAGTGCCAGCCCTACCCCTTTGTACCTGTCACTCACACTGAACTCTGATCTCTCCGGGGCCTGTTTTCTCCTTGTCAAAACTTGCTTACCTGCGCTCCACCAGTATTCTCCGGGCAAATGCCGTCATGGAAAATCCAGCGGTCACTAAGATCCGGGAGTCACATCAGGTTACAGAGAACAGTCTGTCCTTGGGATACGGGCTTGGGAGTGAGAGACCCTGGGCTCAGGATTAAGCCCGCGCCTGTCCAGTGCTTCTTAGATCTTCTTCTTGGAGCTAATGAGGTGTCCGCCAAACTGTTATTATTGCTGGAGTTCGCTTCCCCTAGTCTAACTTGTCAAAGTAAAATTTAACTCTTTGTATGTCTTCTGTATTTTTTATTTATGCTTACATTTTAACTTAAGGTGGTGATATTGTTTAAATATCATTTCCAATTTTAAGTTTCATGACTGAGATTATGCTTAGGAATATAGTTGCATAACTTCATTATCTGAACAGATGTTTAGAACTTACTAATGTTTTCTACTTGAAGTTTAAGTTGTTATTACAGATAAAGCTAAAATTCTCTTTAATTATCATTACTCCTCTCTTCCCTCTCTGATCTAAACAAATAATCATTTTACTATTTCCTCTCTTTTCCAGACCTTTAAATATACATTTACACATATACATGTGGACTCATATTTTGTATATCCTGAATGTATATTCAGGATATACAAAATTCATATATGTATATATGAAATTAATATCCTAAATTTTGTGGGGGGAGAGAGGGACTTTTAGGTTTTAATACAATGGATACCAGGCTGTTCCCATCCTTCTGCAACTTACAAACCCATCCACACCAGTACACTGCTCTTTCTTTTTGCCCAGTGGTATAGTTGTTCACGTAAAACTGAGTTAAAGTTAATAGCGCCTTCCTCTATCAGTTTAGATTAGGATGATTTTGTGTTTTACATTCTAAAGGGTTTTGTAGCTCATGTAATCTCTTCATGTAACTGCATGCTTCACCCAGGTTGCTTGGTCTTCTAAGCATGCTGGATGACACTCAACCAAGATAGCACAGGTCATCTGCCAGCTTCAATCCTGTGCACATCACCCCACAAGCACAAAACTAAAGGAAGTGTTCTGAGGAGATCTGGGGAAGAATTAAGAATTTCGGAGAGGATTTCGCATGTACATGCTCGAGGTTTCAAAGCAGAGATGAGATTGGAGGAGAGTGGAGGAAGAGTGGACGAATGGCATGAATGCAAAGATCTGCCTGCAAATCCTGTGAGCTGACTGTGCAGGCTCAAATGGATAAAATAAAAAGCCATTTTCAAATTCTCTTCTATTTTCAATTATATTTTATAAAAATACCTGTCTTTATTTATTTATTTATTTATTTATTTGCTTTTTGGGTCATACCTGGCGATGCACAGGGGTTACTCCTGACTCTGCACTCAGGAATTACTCCTGGCGGTGCTCAGGGGACCATATGGGATGCTGGGAATTGAACATGGTTCGGCCACGTGCAAGGCAAATGCCCTACCCTCTGTGCTATTGCTCCATCCCCCAAAATACCTGCCTTTAATTCTATTTTCATATCCTGTTATATTTTACATATCCAAGACTAAAAGTCTAGTCAAAGCTTACTAGCTTTTTTTTGCCGATATTACAATTAAGCTATCATTCGCATCATCATTTGAGGGAGGTCTTTGTTAAATGTTATGAATAACACTTCCTGCCAAATGACACAATGTCATGAGATACCATGAAATGAATCTTCATTCTGTGGATAGGAGGAATTCTGTAAAATTAAGTTGATAATGGCTTACATGGAGCCAGCACTGCTCTCTGTACAGGGTAACTTGACTTCCGAGTGTCTCTGTGAGCTGGCAAATGAGGAATTTGAAACCCTTTGTGGGTGAGGTCAGGAGTGAGATTATAGGGTAGGCTACAGTCTCTTCAGACACTCCAGAATGGACACTTCAGACTTCAGGTTCATTTGTCAGAACCTTGTTCCTTTTGGGGGAGAAGCTAGGAATCTATTTTCCATGAGAAAGCTTCCAAATTCTCCAAGTTAGCACATAGGGCAAGACTTAATAAACACTGGGTGGATTTTTTGATAAAGGGTAAAACAGCACAGAACCAAACAATGTATAAGTGAGGTCTAACTTTTGTCAGAAGGCCATCATATTTTTCTTCTACTCTGCAGCTGGACTGGAGCAATAGCACAGCGGGTAGGGCATTTGCCTTGCATGCGGCCAACCCAGGTTCTATTCCTCCATCCCTCTCAGAGAGCCCAGCAAGCTACCGAGAGTATCCCGCCCGCCCGGCAGAGACTGGCAAGTTCCCCGTGGCGTATGCGATATGCCAAAAACAGTAACAACAAGTCTCACAATGGAGACATTACTGGTGCCTGCTCGAGCAAATTGATGAACAATGGGACAACAGTGCTACAGTACTACTCTGCTGTGATAGTTCAGGACATAGTTTTGTTCCAAATTTCTGCCATCCTTCAGCAGCATTTCTCCTAAGGCAATTTCGTGGAGGTGTTGGCTCACAGGGAAACTCACACAAGGAGGAGAAATCCATGCCTGCCTATAGTTTGTTGGGGAGCACCCAAACAAAACTTCCCTGCTTATTTGCTTCTGGTTTCCCACCCCAGTCTTAGCCCTCCAGTATACCCCCAAAACCACTTCACCCATTTGAAATTAAGAGATACTTTTTGTTGTCTCAACAGACAAATGATATGAGAGAAAAACTAGAGAGGCCCTCTTTTACAAACATCTTTCTATAGCATTGCCCCAAAATAGGAGGCTTGTGTCTGAGATGCCATGGTTTTGCTTTCCCTTTTTTCCACCTAAAATTAGATTACAACACACACACAGTCTTGTAAACTAAAATACAAAAATTTACCTCAATCAAAAATTATATACATATATCTTTCTCAATTCACTTAAATACATTTAATGGGATAAATAAAATAAAGTTAAATAAATGTAATTTAAATATATAATACAGTTACTATTTATAAGATATTTGATATTTTCTAACATTTTAAATAACTAGTATATATTGCCAATGTATTTCATCTTACCTCTGAATCTCTGGGTAATTTTTTCTCTCTAGCTTATGTTATGGTAAGAATACAGTGTATAATGTATCTAACATGAAAAAATAAGTTAAGATAAAGCCAAAAATATTTTCAACAAGATAGCACTGTAACACTGTCATCCCATTGTTCATCAATTTGCTCGAGTGGACACCAGTAACGTCTCCATTGTGAGACTTGTTGTTACTGTGTTTGGCATATAGAATTTGCCATGGGTAGCTTGCCAGGTTCTGCCGTGCAAGCGGGATACTCTCGGTAGCTTGCCAGGCTCTCTGAGAAGGATGGAGGAATCGAACCAGTGTCAGCTGCGTGCAAGGCAAACACCCTACCCACCGTGCTATCGCTCCAAAATATTGCAAATAAATATCAGGAGCCAAATAATGACTGGACTCTGGAAAGATGCTCTTTGGATTAATTTTGTCTGTAAATTTAAAAAAGAAATGAAGTAGATTAGGAAATATTTCAAACAAACTAATGTGACACACCAGTATTTCTATGCTGAGATAAAGCAAATACTTTTATACTTTGGTATGCTTACTCTTAGACCTGTCTTTTTAGGAAAAACAATGTGAAATACAGAAAGTCATTTTCTGTAAAAAAAATTACAAAGGCGCGTGCGCGTGAGGGGGTGATGATGTGTGTGGTGTGTTGTTCTCAGGCTCTCGGGATAGTTCCTCGCGCGCGTGCTACTCGAGTTCGGTGCTCTCGAGCTGCTATGTATGGACCAGATCTGTATGGACCAAATCGGGATGGCTCCTCCTTGTGCTCTGCTTCTGTGTGTGCCACTGTGCTCTCTTCTGTCTGTCTCTCTATCTCTGTCTCTGTCTCTGTAGTCTCTCCTCTGGTCTCTTCTGGCCTCTCTCTGTCTCTGCTTCTGTGTCTTCTGTCTTACCTCTGCTTCTGTGTCTTGCCTCTGCTTTTCTTTGTCTTGCCTCTCCTGCTTACAGTCTTATATAGCAATAACATAGGGTGGTGACACAAAGGTGGGTTGAACATTAACAAATCAACAAAGAGGGGTAAGACCATTTCTTCAGGAGATTAACAAAATCTCATCTAAGGAGATTACTCCAGATTACTAGGAGATCTGCTCAAGGGTGGGATCCAAACAAGGATGTGTCGCTTTCTTCCTTCCTCAGCTAGTAATCCGCTTAAATAGTTATAGTAAATTTACTTCTAATATTTCTAGCAATGTCATTCTGTATGAGCACAGTAAGAGATATATCAGACTTAAAGTTTGGTTCTTTTTGAGGACATTCACTATATATTCCCGACCATAGTCCTCAGGCCAGGTTAGTCTTCCTAACCCCAGCAGGGTCCTAGTCTCGTCTTTATTTTTGGATCATGACAGCATTTGTCTATGACCATGTTCACAACTTATAGTTGAGTATTGTGGCACTTTGGCCTAGCCCATTTTGATGCCGGGGTAGCTTACAGCTTGCCCTTGGTCCATTCTGTCCCTCGTCGGGACCCTGCTTTTGGGGTGCTAGGAACTAAAGGCAACTGAGTTGATAAAGCAGATGCCCAGGAGTAAATATTATTGGAGTCAATCAGCTCTCAAGTTACAAAGCATAATATTAACTGTCTTCCTGTGTCCATACAGAAAGGCCATTGCTCTAAGGTAAACTAAGTTCCCTGTGGCAAGGCTGAAAGGACAAACCCAGTGTTTTTTTGTCCTAAAATTTTCCTCTCTTTCATCCTAGGAGGTTTGTGCAAATTATTCCTCTGCATGATTTTCAATTTATACTTTGTGTCTGTATGTGTACAGTCTTGACAAAAAATAAATATTATTCTTTTGTGGTCTGCTGAATGCAGTGAATGAGTTCACATGATACATACCTGTTGGAATTTACTTGTGTCACTCAATATTATGGGTTTGGGTTGGATCCATGTTTATGATTCTAGATGATGTTTATTTGTATACAGATGCTGTGATAAATGCTGTATAGGATCGGAGTACATAAACACAACTAAGTTTATTTGTCCATTCCCCTAAACACCAAGTGTTTCTACTTTTTCTTTTACAAATTTGCAATACACATCTCTGCATGAATACCGTTACAAGTATATGCCTAATTCCAAGGTGGAGCTAAAGAGTTTCCAGGATTTTTTTTTACTCTTATTAAGAATTATTAGCTGGAATCCAAAATTATTGTACCAATCAGGTACCAAGGTACCTATTTCTCTATATCCTCTACAAAACTTGATGCAACTAGGTGTTAATGAGTATTAAATAGGATCTTGTTTTGACTTGTGAGTTTGTAAATCTTTTTATAGTTTAATTGGCAGTTTATATTTCCCTCAGATTGAATTGAACAATCTATTCTTTGCCTCTTTATAGTGACCTTTGTCCTTTTGTTTTGAGTAAATTAAAAGTTATTTGTCTTTTTGAATACTAAGCTTTCATCATTCAAACATGCAATGGTTTTTCATTCAAATCTATGTTTCTCTTTCTTTGTTTATTAGGACTTCATGACATAACTTTTTACAGTATAATTTCAAACTTCAGCATCTTTATCTTTACTTTTTGCATTTTGTATCTTGTTGAAAAATAATTTTCTTCCCTCAGATTATATACTTCATTAATTCTTTTTTTACAATTTAACTACTTTACACTGAAGAGCCTTAATTCTGGAGGAATGTTTTCTGCTTGTGGCAGACAATTTTTACCTTTTATCATGTATATAAATTGTTTCTACATAATTTATTGAATATCTTCTTTGTGGCCTTATTTGCAGTTACATCTACAAAAGTGCATACAAAATACTATTCAAGTACAGGTCTATTTGTTTTTATTTATGTGTCTGTTTCTTAAGGGATTTAATTATCATTTATTTATTTATTTTTCTAATTCTTTAATTTCTAAGTTTTGACACTATTGGTGCTATTGGAAATGGTGTTTATTTCTTGTTGTTGTTGTTTTGAGGGAACACACCCTGTGGTTCTCAGGGCTTACTCCTGGCTCTGTGCTCAGGGGCCATATCTGATGGGGTTCTGTGCTCCAGGACCATACCTTGGGGTGCCTGGGATCAAACCTGGGTTGGTTGCATGCAAGGCAAGCACCCTATTCTCTATATTATCACTCCAATCCTATAAACGGGGTGTGTGTGTGTGTGTGTGTGTGTGTGTGTGTGTGTGTGTGTGTGTGTGTTTTAATAAGTATTAAAGAAACAGCAGAATCTACTTCAATTTTGTGTTTTGGTTTTCTTCAAGAACTTCAAATATTTCAAATGCCTTCAGGGTAAAAAATTCACCCACACACTTTGGCTTTACTGCTATCATACATTTTAATAAATGTATCTTACAATATTGTCACTGTTATCCCGTTGCTCATCGATTTGTTCGAGCGGGCACCAGTAATGTCTCTCACTGAGAGACTTATTGTTACTGTTTTATCCCATGCATCATGTAGATGTTTATTTATTTTCTGGGGCCTCCAAAATTATGCTCAGGAATTTGAGGGCCTCTCCAGTGAATATGACCATTGGGCCATCGCTTGAGCCCAAGGACCACAGGATGTGATGCTGCCTGAGTCCGGGCAGTGCCCAGCTACCCAGGTGCTGCTGGGCACCTCCAGAGACACACCCTCTGGTTCTTGGGGCAACCTGTGGTACCAGGACTCTAACACATTCGACATGTCCCTAACCACTATACCAACTCCTGGCCTCGTACGCCTTTTTCTTAATTTCCAAACATAGGGAGACATTTTAGGTCTTTTAAATTAGGAAATGATGGGAGAATAGGCCATATCGTGATGGCAACAATTTCTGTGTATACAACTGAGTCAATACTTGGGGATATGTTATTCACATTACAATGTATATGTCCATGTGTTTTTAATCTCCTGCTCCATGAATATTTAATCAGATACTATACTGTTCACCAAATCCTGGAAACTCTAAGACTTTCCTTTTTCTATATCGTGTCTCCCTCTGTCTCTATTCCTGGCACTCTCAGGGTGTGTGCTTCTCATCTTTCCTTTCAAGTCTCCTTATTTCTTTGGTACCTTTCATGGACCACCTACATCCTCTCAATTGTGCCTTGCTCCTGGGGTAAGTTTCTCTCTTCTCCCAGCTTCCAGTTGGACCACAGACTTTATGGAACACAGCCTCACACTGATTTCCTCCTCTGGATTATGAGAATTTGATGACTTAGTGCACCTAACACGTTGTTACCGTGTTATCACTATAACTATCGTTACTCTATCACATGACTTCTTGTTGCATCTTATAAATGCACTGATTAATACCTATAGGTAGAATTTGGACCACTGGGATTTGGGAACCACTGGACAATCTCTCCCCTCTCCTTGCTTCTTTGTCCTGACACACGGAGCTCATTAGTCTCCCACAAAGCCAAAAGTCCATCCCCACCATGTAGGAGGTCTGTGTACTTGCTCTACGTTTGGGAGCTGGTGGAACTTTGGCCATAATTGTGATGTCCTGAGGATCCAGGCTGAGCCCCTTCACCTTCAATTTTTAATCTATTTTCCATGTGCATTAAATTCTGTGGCACATTTCCTGTTTATCTTCCAATTTTAAACTCTCTCTTCTGTTGTTTCTAATTCTCAGGCTTGGAGTCTACCAAGCGACCCTTAAGGTGGAGTACAGCTCCAGAGCTATTCTCTATTAGCTTTTTAATAATAATAAAAAAACTATTTCTACAGTCTCTGAGTACTCATCATAAAGTGCAAAAGGACAGATTCCCCCACCTCTGTATTATAAGAATTTAAAGGCTTAGTGAACATACCACACTTTTATCTTGTCTGTCACATTGTAATCAATCATATAGAAAATATTCACTACGATGGTTGCTGTCTGCTATATTTAATGATAGGTATTATTTTAGCAGTTTTATTTGGAGTCTATCTTGGGTTTTGTTGTCTTTTTTCATGTTTCTTACCCTTTTCAAAATTTTGGTTTTGGGGTCACACCTGTCTGTGCTCAGGGTTTACTCCTGTCTCTGTGCTTAGGGATCACTCCTAGTGGCGTCCTGGGATCATGTGACGGGCCAGGGATCTAACCTGGGTGAGCCATGTCTAAGGTCAGCACTTACTAGATCTCTGACCCTCTGTACTAGATCTTGCCCACTGTACTAGATCTCTGACCCTCTCCCCATTTTTAAAAAATTTCTTGAATCACTTCACACAGATTTATTTATTTATTTTATTGAATCACCATGAGATGCAGTTACAAAGCTTTCATGTTTGTGTTTCAGTCACACTATGATCAAACAGCCATCCCACCAATGCACATTTTCCACCACCAATGTCCCCAGCACCCCCGACCCCATCTCATCCCTCCCCTTGCCTCTATGGCAGACAATTTCCCCCATACTTTCTCTCCACTTTGGGGCATTATGGTTTGCAATACAGACACTGAGAGACCATCACGTTTGCTCCTTTATCTACTTTCAGCATACGTCTCCCATCCTGAATGATATCTCCAACCATCATTGACTTAGTGATCCCTTCTCTATCCCAGCTGCCTTCTTCCAACTCTTGAGACAGGCTTCCAACTATGGAACAATATTCCTGTTCTTGTGTCTACTGTCCTTGGGTGTCAGTCTCATATTATGCTAATTTATATTCCGCAAATGAGTGCAGTCATTCTGTCTGTCTCTCTCTTTCTAACTCATTTCACTTAGAATGATACTCTCCATGTCCATCCACTATTGTGCAATTTTTCTTGATCACATTCACCTTACACGGATTTATTTCTGTTCTCTTTTTATTTCTTCTTCTACTGTTTCAAGGCCTATGAATCTGTCTTGTTTCTTCTGTCTGCTAACTCTCACCCACAGGAAGATAATATAAGTGAGAGAGTTGAGGGCAATTAGCTATCTGTGTCATCCCAGCCTGCCCCACCCCATCCAGCTCTCAGCTCAAAGATTTCCCTGATAGGGAAAATGACATTATCCCCACATGCCTTTCAGGGGAATGCCCCAGTAGGAAGGAATTATGTTGTGGTGGTCTGGGGGGAACCCACATGTCTCTACTGTCTGGGTCAGCCTTCTCCCACCTGCTACTACTGTGTACTTCCTCCAAACATTGCAAATTCCTACTGAAGTGGCCATCAAGGCCAAACACAGTGAAGAAGCCAGCAGTTTCCTCTCTGACCTTGGCCCTTCCTTCTTGAGTGTTTCTCTGGGGTGACACCACCTCATTTGTTTTCAGGCATAATACCTGGGAAAATGGGATGCAGTGAAGTTGTATTTCCCTTATAGTGTTGGCAGTGTTGCTCAGAGCCCGGGACTGCCTTGTGTTAACTGTGACTGAGGTTGGCTTTATTCAGCCCTTAAACTGATGAAAACCCTCACTTCTCTGGGTGGAGGATTCCAACAGTGGGGTGTCAGGGTTGCAAAAAAGCCTGTAATTCTTCATCCCTAGGACCAACCCATGCTCCTGCCATGACCTTTGGGCCAAAAGGTTTCCATCCACCATGGAGAAAAAAAAATCCTGAGATCAGTAAAACTAGATGGTGCTCAGAACATATATATTTTGTATATATTTTGTTCTGCAAAGTTTATGTATGTAGGTCCTCAGTCTAAACTTTCTAATCCTAACAGGCTTTCTCTGCGGGCTGTTCATTGCACCTCTGTTGTTAATTTGAGAGAATTAAGAAACCAGGAGTATATCCATTTAAAAAAAATAGCTGTTTTCTGGGGCTAGAGAATTGACCTTGCTTGTTGGAGGTCAGTCTGAATCCCCAATCCTGCATGGCCCCACAAGCACTGCTGGAAGTGGCCCCCAAATCCTGAGGACCCCCGCAGCAGCTTACTAACAGTACTTCCACTGCAACTCTCCCAACTGTCTTCATCAATAAAAATCTGGTAAGACAGGCGCTAACTCCAGGCTCTGTCTTTACCTCACTGCCTGTAATTGTTGGCTCTGCCTTCTGGAAGCACCTTGTCAGTCTTTCCATTCTTCCTGGGGCTGCTCACATAGCTTCCAATTAAGGCCTCTGGCTGCAGACACAGTTGCTAACCAGGACTGAATGGGATTGCATTGACTCTGTACTTCTTACATCCAGCTGTAAGTGCAGATAAGAAACATCGAGATCCTGCCATCCGATAGCACTCTAACATGAGTTATCGCTCTGAAGTGCCTCAGTAATTAAAAGCTTTGCAAGATCCACACTGAAAAAAATTGAAAAGGCAGATAACATTAACTCTAGAGTATTTTATGATAATATTATCATTTCAATATCTAGCTACTTTTAAAGACATTAAAGGACACTTTATAATATTTTTCTATATTATGCTATCAAAATTTAGGGTCCCTTGTCCCTTTTTTGACTTCTAGAGTATCTCAGTTGGGACTATCCCCGTTTCAAGTGTCTACAACACAGTCTCCCATACCTCTATCCTGGGCAGTGTGGATCAATGTAAAACAGTGTCCAGACCCCAGAAGAGAATGACAGCTATAGATCATTTCTCTGGGTGGCACATAGTTTAACTATTTGCCCTAAGAAATAAATACATGTCACAGTGGCTGGAGCAATAGCACAGCAAGTAGGGCATTTGCCTTGCACGTGGCCGACCTGGGTTCAATTCCCAGCATCCCATATGGTCCCCCGAGCACCGCCAGGAGTAATTCCTGAGTGAAGAGCCAGGAGTAACTCCTGCGCATTGCCGGCCGGTGTGACCCAAAAAGCAAAAAAAAAAAAAAAAAAAGAAATATATGTCACAATGAGGCATTTGAATTAAAGACAAAATCGATATGAATTGTGTCTAAATATCTATTTCATGTTTTTGGAGAAAATTGAGATAGTTAACATTGGCTCCAATGTTCAAAAGTTTATCTAGTTTATCTACTTTCAGCCTACATCTCCCATCCTGAGCAATCCCTCCAACCATCATTGACTTAGCAATCCCTTCTCTATTCCAGCTGCCTTCTCCCCCAGTTCACGAGGCAGGCTTCCAACAACTATGGAGCAATATTCCCGTCTCTACTGTCCTTGGGTGTCAGTCTCATATTATGTTTTATGACCATTCAATATATTAAACTATAGTTCCCAGTTACCAAAATGTAATTAATGTGCATGAGGAATTATAAAAACAAACACCCCCTCACCAGCCCTGAAAACATCACAAGGCAGCAAACGCTAGGAAAAGAGAATGAAAAAAAAAGCTATATTGATAACCAACATGCTGTATTTTACCTTTCACCCCTCTTTATTTTATTTTGATTTTGATTTTTGGGTCACACCTGGTGATGCGCAGGGGTTACTCCTGGCTCTGCCCTCAGGAATTACTCCTGGCGGTGCTCAGGGGACCATATGGGATGCTGGGAATCAAACCTGGGTCGGCCATGTCCAAGGTAAACACCCTACTGGCTGCACTATCACTCCAGCCCCCACCTCCCTTTTTTAGGGGGACTGGTCACACCTGGCGATGATCAGGGTTTACTCCTGACTCAGAATTCACTCCTGGTGGTGTTCTGTGGACCATATGGGATGCTGGAGATCAAACTTACGTTGGCTGCATGCAAGCACCCTCTATCTGCTATATTATCTCCCTGGCCCCATCTTGCCTTTCATCTGAGGATTTAAACTAAATCATCAGTAGAGAAGTTCAATCAAGTAGGCAGCCACCAGTTACCTTGGATGAGTCGCTTCCAAAGGATCTCTGTTTTTCTTATCTGTAAATGATAATAGTATAGTTATTGCAGATGGTGTTCAACTCAGAGCCTGATGCAAAGTTAGTACTCAGACATTTGTTTATGGTAGGGGGTGGCCTTGACTCCACCCAGCAGTTTCCAGGGGTTTTTCCTGTCTCTGTACTCAGGAGAGACCCATGGAGGTGCCTACACAACCCTATGGGTGCCTGGGATAGAAGTAGGGCTACCATGTGCAAGACTTCCCTCCTGTCCCTTCCCTCTCCCCTTCCTTCCGCCTCTTTCCTCCTCCCCATTTCTTCCTATACTTCCTGCATTCCTATCCTTCCTGAACCTCTGGTTGCAATATTCATATGTTGTAGTCTAGGTCTAATTGCATTGATTGTTCCAGTGGGAAGAAAAGATTAGGGTTGAGCTTTTGACGTGTGGTTAGACGTTGGGGATTCATTTGAATCAGTCCAGAGAAGCCCCTAGAGGGAGACCACAGCCAGGAAACAGATGGGCCACACTGATGGCGGTATCTTCCAGGAGCTGGTGGGCTGTGGTGATCAAAAGGAGGGGTCTGCCCAGCCTGAGGGGGCAGGCTCCACTCTGAGAAGCTGGCTCACAAATGAACCCCTTATAGAGATACAACTCTAAGAAATACTAATAGCTGATTGCAGTCCTCCAGAGAGGGGAGACATTTCCAAGCTCACAGCTCTTGGGTTAGCTGAGTTGGGTTAAAGAGTAGAACCAAAAGAAGGAAACAGTCTGAGTTGATTTTCTCAAAAAGGAAAGGGCTGAGGATTGTGTTGGGGCTAGGGGGAGGGTGGGCGGGATCCCAGAGGATCATCATGCTTATGTTATGAAGGAGCCAGAGAGACAGTACAGTGGTTAGGGTGCTTGCCTTGTATGTGGCACGCCCCCGTTCACTCCACCTAACCCTGTACAGTCTCCTGAGCCCTGCCAAGAGTGATTGCTGAGTGCAGAACCAGGAGTAAGCCCTGAACACAACTGGATAAGGCTAAAAAAACTAACAAACAAGAAGGATAAAAAATTGCTCATTGGATGGGAGAAAGAAGCCCGATGGCCTGTGTGAGGCTGACCATGGTATCAGATTTTAGGGTTGACACCAAATGATATTTTAAGAGAGACTGGAGGAAGCAGTCTACTGTGGCTGTGCTTATGGGTGAGAGTCGGTCCACATTGCAGTGCCTGGGGCCACCCTAAGGTAATGTGATGAAAACTTGCATCTCTGACTCATATCAGACTATCTCTGCCATCCTCTCCTTGACCTCGTTGGGAATCAGGCCATTTCACCAGGTGTGGTGTGAGACTTCTGGGCCAGGAAACGGAAGCCGAGTCCTTGTTACCGCTGACATGGGGGAGGTCTAGAGTGTATGGGGGTGGGTGGGGGGAGATGAACCCAAACCTGGAGGAGGTGATGAGCACCTCACTCAAAGGACCAGCAGCCCAGCCTCCCAGTTTGCAAGGCAGAAACTCCAGTCTGTGTCTGACCAACCAGACCTTGGGTTTTATCCAGCTCTAAAAGGGTCCATGCACACAGCAGGGTTTGAGAACTAGGCCAACCTTGCTAAGGGCTCTGGGATGCTTTCTAAGGCAGTAGGTTGGTCTGGAGGGATGGAGAAACAGAGTGATCAAATGCTAATTTTAAAGTTCTTGGATGATGCACCTGTCTCTTTTCCATGGGCTGGAGCGATAGCACAGCCGTAGGGAATTCGCCTTGCATGCAGCCCACCTGTGTTCTATTCCTGCGCCCCTCTTGGAGAGCCCGGCAAGCTACCCGTGGTGTATTCGATATGCCAAAAACAGTAACAATAAGTCTCACGATGAAACATTACTGGCTCCCACTCAAACAAATCGATGAGCAATGGGAGGACTGTACTGTACTGAATGACTGACACGTCGAGAAGTTTCTCTTCTGTTCTCTCCTTGGGAGCCAGCTCACCAAAGAAGGAACTAAGCAAGCCATGGGTCCTTGGGCTGTGTTTGGTGCTCTGAGATCTTGTGCTCTGAGAGCCAGAAAGATGAAGTCAATCTCCATCAACATAGCTTCAGCTATGCCTGTTCACGGATTTAAGCTAATGAGTTTGATGATCATTATGTATCACAGGGGAAGTTTAAGGATTTATGGTCTGTATGTAGACTATTAAACAACCAAAACTCTTTTTGCATATCAGGATAGGGTTATATACTTATTTATGTGTCTGTACATAAATTTAAAATATTTGATTTTTTAGCATCGTTACAGCAAAATCATGTTTTTTAAAAGTGTGATCTGCAGATCTATTTTTTTAACATTTTATTTATTTATTTATTTATTTTTTAAATTCTTTTATTAAGTCAGCATGTGGAAAGTTACAAAGCGTTCAGGTTAAAGTCTCAGTTATACAATGCTCAAACACCCTTCACCAGTGCACATATTCCACCACCAAGAATCACGATATACCTCCCCCCTTCCCCCCACCTCCCCAGCCCCCCACCCCGCATGTGTAACTGGTAAATTTCACTTTACTTTCACTTTACTTTGATTACATTCAATATTTAAACAAAAAAAATTCACTATTATTGATTTGGAGTTTCTCCCCCCTAAAGTTGATCTGCTGAAAAGAAAGCATTTGGTAATTTGTTTTCCATTGCTGAGAATGAAGAGATATGAGGTCAGGAGGCCGCACTAGCAGCAGCATAGTTTTGGATTTCTGTATTTTAATATTTTAGTAACTAATGCAGATCTATTTTTAAATGTAATATTTAAAACAAAAATATTTTAAATATAAACCCTTCCTAGTTTTCTGACAGGAGTTTTGAAGTAAATTAGGAATGTCTCCTTTTTTATGCCTCTAAATTGATGTTTGTTAATTAGATTATCTCTCCACATGGATTTCTTACAGAAGTAATTCCAATGTTTGAAAATGACTTCAAGAGTATTTAGAAATCTTGGGAGATTTGTCGTTGTATAGACAAAACAGTCAGGCCCCTGGACATTTTTCCCATCAGGATATTTTGTTGTAATGTGAACTTCTCAAGAAAAATGTTTTACTAGTAATGAGTTGAGAAATCTGCAATATTTTATCTTGGGAATGACTGAAAAAGTTTCTCTGGAAATACCCAAGAAAACAGGGTTAATATTCATTTTCTTTATTTAACCAGATGATGGAGTAAACTTGCAGTATGCTCTTACATATGGTATTGGGAAAGTGGAGGAATTAACAGTTTGTTTTTTTGAAAGTTTTATGTGTTAAACAAAATTTGAAAAATGTTTGAAGTAAAGAAAGATACAAAAATAAAAATTATCCACAATCATATTCCCCATCAGTGATTACTGTAAACACTTGGACCTATTCCCTTTCAGATTTTTTTCTACATGTTTCTTTCACCTAGCAGTAGACTGGTGAAATTTTTCCATGCCATTAAATCATTCTAAATATCATTAAAAAATGTGTACACAGTACTTCCTTGTAAGTTGGCACCAAAACTTATTTAATCAAGGCCCTTCTGTTGAGTATATCCTTTTTCCTAATTGTTTAGAAACTATGGTTCAATGAAACTCCTTGAAATAAATGTTCTTCAAATCCTATTTTAAGTAACTTTCCATGAGGAAATCTTCTTACTAAATGTCTGATTTTGTGCATTTATGAGGAATAGATAGATGCAAGGTGTTAGTCCTGATTTGATTTTGCAGAGATGAGTCTGATTCAAGGATATTTATCTAGTAAGTAGAGAAATAGAGTTTAGAATTGAGAGATCTGTCTGGTTACTAGGGACCTTTGATAAGATTTCTTCCTACACAAAACATCCAAGATAATGAGAAACAAGTGTCAGATGTCATTCTATTTATAACTAAAATAATTAAGCTTTATATGAGACCCAACTGATTATATTTTTGTTTGGGATCCACACCCAGTGGTGCTCAGAGAGAACTCCTAGCTCTATACTCACACAGTGATCACTCCTGGCAGGTCTCAGGGGGACCATATATGGTGCCAGTGATCAAATCCACACAGGCTGAGTGCCAGGCACTGTGCCTACTGTACTATCTCTTCAGCTCATGGTTATTTTTTAAATTTTGTGGTTATCAAAAATACTAGATTTCTGACATTGTTCTCTCTGTGCAATCAAAAATTCAATAAAATGCTTAGCACAGTGGGTAGGGTATTTGCCTTGCACACGGCTGACCTGGGTTCGATTTCTCCGTCCCTCTTGGAGAGCCCAGCCAGCTACCGAGAGTATCCCACCCGCATGGCAGAGCCTGGCAAGCTTCCCGTGGCATATTCGATATGCCAAAAACAGTAACAACAAGTCTCACAATGGAGATGTTACTGGTGCCCGCTCACGCAAATCAATGAACAATGAGGATGACAGTGGAACAGTGCTGTCATCTAAAAAGAGTTAAACCATGTTCTTGTTTCATCAACCAGAGGTGCTTTTTTTCCTTTTTCTTCTTTTTGATTTTTTGATGCTCAAGGTTACTCCTGGCTCTGCACTCCTGGTGGTACTGGGGAAATTATACAGAAGGCGGGGAATCGAACCCAGGTCTATCGTGTGCAAGGCCAACCCACACCCACTATACTATTGCTCCAGTCTGCTGCAATCAGAGCTGCTGAAAGACAGGTGTCTGTAGCTGACACTTGTTAGGGGGCTCCCGCTTTTGATTGGTTCTTGGTCAATGTTTACGGTATTCACTAACATTATATTAAATGTTGAAACAAAAAAATCGACAAACATATAGTCTTTAATCCTCTGATATAATAAGGAAAATGATTTCTTTTTTTTTTCTTTTTGGGTCACACCCAGTGATGCACAGGGGTTACTCCTGGTTCTACACTCAGGAATTACTCCTGGCGGTGCTCAGGGGACCATATGGGATGCTGGGATTTGAACCCGGGTTGGCCGCATGCAAGGCAAATGCCCTACCCGCTGTGCTATCGCTCCAGCCCCGAAAATGATTTCTTTTTCAGAGGAAATATTGACAGTATCATTCATTCAGTTAGCTAGATGCTGGGAACAAAAGTAGATAAAGCCAGTAGGTCCTTCCTACAGTGTGAGAGGTTGAGATAAATACACAGCCAGTGATGATAAAATTATCCATGCTGTATCTGGGCAAGTAAGCAAAAGCAAAATTTTGAACAGGAGCCAGAGATGAGAAGCAGTAATCAAGACAGACAAACGTGTAGGGCAGTGAACACTCTGGCCCTCGTCTACTAAACAAGTGTGCAAGAAGAACCGAGCCAGAGATTTCTGTGGCTTCCACATTGTTTCTCTTCAAAGGGAAGCACTTAAAAATGTTGGCATGAGTACAGAAGGCAACATGGAGAGTGGCTGGGCTGGGCTGTGACTTTCTTTCAGAGCTGCCCTGTCCCCAAGAGGACCTGCTCAAGAATTAGAAGCAGGGCTGCCTTCTTCTGGAGGTTCTGCAGCTCTTTCCAAAAAAGTGATCAGAGCTAAGAGCCAGCCAGCGCCAACACTCTCTAATTGCTAAAGTTTGGGAGGAGAGGCCCCCCCATACCAGGTGGGTTGTTGAAGCACAGCATGTATTGGCAGCGGTGACCCCCAAACTCATCCATCATTTTCTTTTCTCTGGGACCTACCCAGGTCTTTCGAAGGCGGCCTGACTAACCAGCGTCCAGCCCAAGGATTGCATTTGTGCAAGCAAGATGCCCTGATGTCCCCTAGTTCCTCAAAACTTAAAAATGAACAGGGGCTGGAGCCATAGCACAACGGGGAGGGCGTTTGCCTTGCACGCAGCCGACCCGGGTTCGATTTCCAGCATCCCATATGAACCCCCGAGTACCGCCAGGAGTAATTCCTGAGTGCAGAGCCAGGAGAACACCTGTGTGTCGCCGGGTGTGATCCATAAAACAAGCAAACAAACAAACAAACAAAAACCTGATCCCATATTGGGACAGAGACATCTGCGTGACTGTTGGCTTCAAGACACTCAAATGCCAAGACTCCCCACTTCCTCCTGCACAAAACATGGCAGCTAGAACCTGCCCAGATGCTACCCCTCCCGTCTCCAGAAATTATGTAGCTGGATACTTTGTGTACCCAGTACGCCGTGCTCGGCTGTACTGAGACAGGAAGGAGTGGCAGGATCAGAAGTGTAGGAATCCACAGAGAGTTCTCAGCTTCATTTAATTCTCCAGTTAGTTTTTGACCCACTATCAACTTCCTGGAATGTATTAAGGAGTTTCTTATTTTCAAAAATATTATCCAGGACATTCTTGGCGGCTGGTATTTTCTAATAAGACTACTTGGAAACATCAGCAGAAATGCCATCCTCCCTTAGTCCTGTCCCCGTTTTAGAAAGGACAGTTTATTTACCTTCAGCCAGCCAGTGTTAATCCTGATGCCAAACCATAGATAAATCTTTTATCATTTTTATGATGACTTTCCTAACACCTTAGAATACCTGTGAAGGATAGGGACCATCCTGAGTAATATTTAATGCAAGAATTTGCTTCTTCCCTATCTATTAAATATAGGCTCTCTGGCACGTATTTGATTTTTAAGAAGTTGTATGACCAGCGCTGGCACTGCAGACCCCCTCAGATTCCATTCATGGGGAAAGGCCAGGCCTTTTGGAAGGTGGAGCTTGGCCAAAACCCATTTGCCCATTAAGTGTCTGACTCACTCCTCCCCCATCCCACTGCTGTTCTTTCAAACAAGAACATGAAAGTCCCTGGGAACCTTCGAATCTGCTGTGTACTATTTAGCAGTTGAGGCAAAACGATGGTTTCAATATTGGTCCTCTTTCCATAATAATAAAAATAACATATACTCCTTTGGGACATTCAAAATATATGAGTATGAGTATAATCAGATGACAATAAAAGACATAACAATGAAAGACAATATGTTGAGGTATTTCTATAGAAGCAAGGTGAGATGGGAGATGGTGATAAGTCGTATCCAACTTAAAAAAAAGGGGGGGGGGTCAATGGCTGGTGGGTCTCAGTGGAGACGACTGTGCCTCAGCTGTGAATCAAAGACAGGGCCTTCGGCATGCCAGGCAAAAGCTCCACCATCTGATTCACATCTTTAGTCTCTCTTCTGCTATTTTGACATTGTACTATATTGTTACTATTTCTCACATTATCAAATGTCTTTTCAAAATGAATGATTATGCCATTCCTTTTATAACTATAGCACTGCAGCACTGTTCTCCCATTGTTCATCTATTTGCTTGAGCGGGCACCAGTAATGTCTCCATTGTGAGACTTGTTGTTACTGTTTTTGGCATATCAAATACACCACGAGTAGCTTGCCAGGCTCTGCTGTGAGGGTGGGATACTCTCGGTAGCTTGCGGGGCTCTCTGAGAGAGACGGAGGAATCGAACCTGAGTTGGCCACGTGCAAGGCAAATGCCCTACTCACTGTGCTCCACTCCTTTATAACCATAATTTAACTAAATTTTTGTATTCTGAACAAAAATAAGGTGAATATTTGCATGCATTTTTTTTTAGTTAATAGACTCACATAGAATAATTACTGATAGAGTCAAATGGTATTTTTAGTATGGCACATTATTCTAGGGCTGGAGCGATAGCACAGCAGCAGGGCATTTGCTTTGCACATGGCTGATCCGGGTTCGATTCCTCCGCCCCTCTCAGAGAGCCCTGCAAGCTACCTAGAGTATCCCACCCGCACAGCAGAACCTGGCAAGCTACCCATGGTGTATTTGATTCACTTGTTGTCAAATGCAACACAATGGGAGATCTGATCCATATTCATTCACTTGTACCTGGACATTTGGGATGTTTGCGTAGCCCGGCTATTGTAGTACGTGCTTTGATAACCCTAAGTATGTATATTCCTTTCAAAGAAATGTTTTTGTGTTGGGGAGTAGATGTCAAGCAGTGATAGTCCCACCATTCATATAGGAGTACTATTTATAATTTTTGGAAAGATATATATACATATATATCTTTTATAGAGACTGAACCTAGATGATATTCTCAACAACAGTGGACAATGATTCCTTTCTCAACACAATCCCACTGTCTCTAGACATTCCGATATGTGCCATTCTCACTGACATGAGATGATATGAGACTTTCCCATTTTAAAGTTTTTTCAAATTATTCAGCTTTTCTGTTGTTTCTACTATATATAACATCTGCCACTTATTCTAGTACTCTTAGCTCTGCCCCTAAAGTGAACAGAGAAGTATCTGGAATAGAATGAGAATTTTCTTATCATATAGACTTGGTGATGAAATATCAGTGACCACGTATAATATATAGAGTATTTTTCCTTATTGTAGTTCTGGACTCAATCTAGTAGTAGATAGATTTCAATCAATGATCCCACCATGTCTCAGAACTTTTCTACACCTTACAATTCCCTGTAAATCTACAATTCCCTGTAAATGAGCTAGGCCATATGACCTCCATTAACCATCACCATAGAATGGCTCATTAGTTCTAGATCACTCCAAAATTAAATTAATTAAAGTACTTCATTAATTAAATATTAATTAATAGCACTGTAGCACTGTTGTAGCACTGTCGTCTCGTCTTTCATTGATTTGCTCAAGTGGGCACCCATAACATCTCCATTGTGAGACTTGTTGTTACTGTTTTTGGCATGTCAAATATGCCACGGGTACCTTGCCAGGCTCTCCCTTGTGGGTGAATACTCTCAGTAGCTTGCTGGGCTCTCCAAGAGGGACGGAGGAATCAAACCAGGGCTGGCTATGTGCAAGGCAAATGCCCTACCCATTTAAATTGAAGTATTTGGGGAAAGCAAAACATTCTTACCAACGTACAAAAGCAAATTCTTTTCTCTCCTGCCCCCACTTCATCCACACCATCTCCCTAGTCTTCTCTTATCTTTACCTGTGATTTTCCAGTCAGTGACTTCCCATTTGGGCCCAGTATCCATTCGACTTTTCCCTAAACTTCTTGAAAACAGGTCTTACTAAAGCAACCCAATTGCATTCAAACTAACTTGACTTCTTTCTATCAAGTTGAGTAACAACTTGATAGGCATTGCTAGTGCATTATGATCTCAGAAATAAGTGTCTAAATGGCTACATTATAATCTAAAAACCAAATATAGTACAGAAAAAAATTAAAATAAAGATTGCTTTGTCAGAGAAGACAATGTTGATTATTTTGACCTGCAATGCTTAAAACAAAACGAGAATTATGTGAGCAGTTAGTGAAATGACTTTTTCCTTTTCTTAAAATAGGGGCCACAGCTGGTGGGGCTTTAGGGACCATCAGTCCCATTCTGGCAGCACTCAGGAAGCATATGGTGCTGAGATTCGAACTCAGAACCTTGCACATGTGAGACATATGCTCTACCACTCTTCCCACTTGAGTCAGGTCCCAGTACCTCAAGAACTTGTCTGGTTCTTTTTAAAAGCAATTTACATGAATGAAAAGTTCCCAACCTTTTCTGATGCCAACCCAGGAGGCTAATAGAATTACATTTAATATCTACCCACTAACACTCTGTCAATGATTTACGCGGGAGTCTGTTTCAACAAAGTTCACCTTCAGAAAGCAATAGTCAGTGAGGCTTCACTGAAGCCCAACTTGTTTTTACATGTGGGACTGGGGTGTTTTTGCATTTCAACAAATTACGATATTGGTCTAAATAGGCCAAGGTTCTCAGTTGTTGTTATAGACTTGTCTTGGCCTAGGATTTTCCTCATTCATTATGAATGAGGATCTTGGAGGGGGGGCGGTGTATATAAAATTGAGTGCTATAAGCAGCTTGAAAATAACGTCAGAGTCATCATGAGCTCTGTCCTCAGAGGTGGTCTCCATCAGTCTATATCTGGGGCCTTCCAGGTAAGGGCAAATGCCCACAATTTGTCATTAGAACTAAAGTAAGGGATTGCTCATTCCAATGTATTATGTACCAAAACTCAAATCCATCATTTCATTCCCACAAGACGTCCCTTTTCAGATAAATATTTTTCATGAGCCTGGCAAGCTTCCTGTGGTGTATTCGATATGCCAAAAATATTAACAACAAGTCTCGGAATAGAGGTGTTACTGATGCCCGCTCAAGCAAATTGATGAGCAACGGGGTGACAGTGATTCGTTGATACAAACTTGTTGATGATGGAAGACAATTATTTACCAAGAACTTCTTATGTGACCCTGGCTTGGTTGTTGAACTTTTTTTTCCTCATATGTAAAACAAGTATGATAGCATGAACCCAGAAGTACAAATTTATAATAATGGTCCCAATAGTTCAGTAAATGTCTATGACTGAGTGATGCTACTTGGCAATATTTGACCAAGTCATCATCCAGTCTTTTCCCTCTTAAACCCACCAGTCAAAACTGTCAGTAACTTCGGTTTCTGGTTGCCTGTTGAAAGAGCAGTGGAGCTACCCATTATTTAATAATGAGATTCTGCATCCATTGCAAAGTATCTATTTTAAATGTATCTCAGTTTTAAAACAGGAAAAAACATGCGTGCAATTAGAATCATTCCTAATGACATCACATCCACTATGTTGGATTTGTGAAACACTGGCTTTTGAACTTATATGGCAGTAATTGGGTCTTCAGGGGTCTGTGTGGCCAAAGGAAGCTGAGTGGTTCTATTTTCTGTTTTTCCATTTAAAAAATAATGCATTTATGCATAAAGATAAAGGTCTGGAGTTATTCTGCTTGAAATAAGCGTTTGGGGTATGATAACCTGCAAAAGGACAGGGTAAATCTGAGGAATTTCTGAGAAACCCGGAGCCCAGAAACATCTGAAAGTCCCCACTGGAGACCAAAGCCAAGTAGGGGATAGAAATGAGAGAAACAAACTAGGGGTTTATGGTCTTCATGCTGGACCTCAGACTTCAGGTTGAGACAGGGAGAGTGACTGGACTCTGGTGGTCAGATCACACTTGGTCCAGAACACCAAACTGAAAAGGAGGCAACAGACCCTAACCAGTAGACAGGCAGATGGAAATCAGAAAATAAAATTCAATGAGCATTCGCTCTTTCTCCCTAAGCATTCTCCTCTCCTATCCCTGATGGCAGCCTTCACACTTGACCTAAGGGAATTTCCCGCCTCCCACTGCCAGGCCAGGAGTTGGGCCCAGGACCCAAGCAGAGCCAGGCCAGAGTCAGGAATTTGAATCCTAGGAGCTAAAGGTCCGAGGAGTTGATTCATCCTGACAGTGTGGTCCCCCGAAACTTTCCATCAGTTTTTCTATCTTGATCTGCACAACCGCCCTGGGGCTAATCTTTCCTGGGCCTGTTTATTTAACTTTCCTTCAACTTTTGTGTGCTGCCCTGTGTCATTCCAGTAAATTCCTCTTTTATCATGGACAAGCCTAAATCACGTCTACTGCTTACCACCAAAGAGTGCTGGCATGGCATCAGGAATCCGGACAACCCTCTGGCCGGCAGAACTGGTGGCTCAGCAATCTTCTGCCCCTTCCAAGGAGGTTCTCACTCACTGGGGAAAGAGAGTCGGCTTTGGGAGCCCCCGTTCAGGCCAGCCAACGCACACGGGCCATCTGGCGCTGACCCAAGCTGGACTGGGGAATGTGAGAACTCCGTGAATGATTAACTGCCACTTATCACCAAATTGTGAGGTGCAGACTGTTTTGTATATGTCTGATTTGAATGCCAGACCTTATAAAATGAAGACTGATTCAAGACACCTGCTTTTAAAAATGATGTTTGTTTGGAGTCATATCTCTATTTCAAAGACAACTTTACAGCAGCCACTTAGCATGTTCATGAAGGTGGACCAGAGAGATAGTTTGTTTGCCTTACATGCGGCCAACCCCAGTTTGATCCTGAGCACTGCATGTAGTCCCCTGAACACCACTGGAGTTGATCTTTGGTTATAGAACCAGGAGTAAACCAGGTGTACCCCCATACCCATCACAAAAAAATAATAACATCCTCAAGGTAACCTTCTCACCAGCTTGGTTTCGGCCCTCTGCCTTTCTCATCTATACCTTCTTTGACTTCTGTCCTCAGAAGGACCCGGCCAAATTTGTTTCTATCCTGCTCTATTTTGTTATTTGTCTCCAGGTCTATTTTCATGAAATATTTCCTTTTTCTTTGCTAAGCTTGTTTTTCTGCTTCCCCAGCAATAATTTTTTAACTGCTTTAAATAACTTAATTTGAACACGTTTAAAGTTCATCCTCAGAGCCAAACAAGCCAAGTAGCGCTTTTTTTTTAAGTGTAACTGAATTTTTCTCCTTATTATGCACATTTTGGAAAATTTCTCTAAATTTGTGCACAGTTTTGACCCTCACTTTGAATAGCTGCCTTGCTGGACTTTTGACACTAGTTCAAATTAAATTATGTTTTAGAAGTGGGTTCAGTTAAGCAATTGTAAAAAAAAAAATACTTCTGGTGAAGTGCAATGTTTCATTGGTGAATGATTATTTTTATTTAAAAGATGGGTGATTTGAAGTATTTTACCTCAGGGCTCTCAGCAATTGTCCAGGTAGTTAACACACAAAGAGCAGTTAAATCTCTTAGTGATCTGATTAACCCCTAACTTTCGAAGGAAAGGAATCATCTTACAAGTCCTTCTCTTTTTTTTTGGCTTTTGGGTCACACCTGGCGATGCACAGGGATTATTCCTGGCTCTGCACTCAGGAATTACTCCTGGCGGTGCTCAGGGGACCATATGGGATGCTGGGATTTGAACCCGGGTCGGCCGCGTGCAAGGCAAACGCCCTACCTGCTATGCTATCACTCCAGCCCCACAAGTCCTTCTTGATCTTGTCTATAAGGAAACTTGTCATCACTACAGGAAAAGCCAAGCAAATCTAGTAGCTTGAAAATAGTTCTCTAGGGTTCCTGAGCCAAATTCCAAATGGTTGGAGCCCCCCTACTAAGCAATTCTTGGACACCAGCAGAGTGAGAATTCCACTCAGTTCCACTCTCAGTTCCACAGCTCAGGGCTACAGCCCAAAACCATCCTTCACTTCATACATCAGTTGTAAATGCAGGTTATTTCTTGTGAGTTTCAAAGAAAAAGTGTGTGGACGAGGGACTCCAGCGTTCGGTGGCCAAGTACAATCGTAGTCATTGTTTTGGTCATAGTCCCAGCAATCATAGTTACCTCATCCTTCTCATATTTCTTATCTTCTTCCTCCTCCTAGACCTCAAAGTCCTCTACCCTTTTATCCCTTACAGCAAGCACTGTAGTACTGTCATCCCGTTGTTCATCGATTTACTCGAGCGGGCAATAATAACGTCTCCATTGTGAAACTTGTTGTTAGTGTTTTTGGCATATTGAATATGCCACAGGTATATGCCGTGTGGGCAAGATACTCTCAGTAGCTTCCCGAGCTCTCCGAGAGGGACAGAGGACTCCAACCCGGGTCGGCTGTGTGCAAGGCAAACGCCCTACCGGCTGTGTTATTGCTCCAGTCCCTTATAGCATAGGGACTTATATAGGGATTTATATAGAAATCATGAAGGGTGGAGATACATATGATGGGGTTGAACATTGTCATAACAACAAACAGATGTAAAGCCACTCCTTCAGGGGAAGTTCTTGGAGATTAACTCAAGGACAAAATCTCAACTGAGGATTCAGCACTACACATTACTAGGAGATCTTCTCAAGGGTGGGATTCCATTGAGGGTGTATTGCTTTCTTCTTTCTTCAGCTAGTAATCAATTTAAATAATCCTAGTAAATTTACTTTTTATAATATTTCTAGTTGAGCTGGAGCAATAGCACAGCATGCAGCCAACCTGGGTTCAATTCCTCTGCCCCTCTCAGAGAGCCCAGCAAGCTACCCATATCATATTCAATATGCCAAAAAACAGTAACAAGTCTCACAATGGAGACATTATTGGTGCCCGCTCTAGCAAATCGATGAGCAACAGGATGACAGTGACAGTGACAGTGACTATTTCTAGTGGTTTTGTATGAACACAGTAAGAGATACATTAAGTTTGGCTTTTCCGGTGGACATCTCACAATATATCCCAGACCACAGTCCTCAGGTCAAGTTACTCTTTTCTAACCCCAGCAGGGTCCTTATTCAGTTACTTCTATAGGGGTCATGACAGTGTTCCATGACCGTGGTCTTAACTTATTGTACTTCTTATGGCACTTAGTTGTCCCCTTTCAATGCCAGGGTAGCTTAGAGCTTGCCCTGGGTCTATCCAGGCCCTTCACTGGGACCCTGCTTTTGTAGTGCTAGGAACTAAGGGCTACTGAGGCTTAAGTCAAGTAAATATGAATGGATGCCCAGGAGCAAATATTATTTGGAGTCAATGAACTCCAATGTTACAAAAGCATAGCATCAATTCTCTTCCTGTGTCTATACAAAAAGGACATTGCTGGCTCTCCGCCGAGATGTGACCCGGGTGGCTGCACGTGTGTGGCCTCTCCATTGCTGGATGACCATAATCCTGGAGGCCAGCTAAACTACTTTTGGTACAGCAGCTTCTTGCAGAAGTGTCTCTAGACTGTGAACTAAGCCACGGCCCCATGCCGCCCCAGGAGGGGAAAGGTTTTTCTCTCTCTACTTTTCCTTTCGGTGGTGATGGGGGAGGCATGGTGACCTCCATCTTATAAGGACCACTAGAGTGAGGTACGAGCTTGCAATGATGCAATTTCTGGCAGAAATTTCCCTGGACTTAGTTACTAAAATACTAAAATACAGAAATCCAAAGCTGCTTGGCCGTGACCTCATATCTCTTCATTCTCAGCAATGGAAAACAAATTATCAAATACTTCCTTTTCAGCAGGTCTGATTTTGAGGGGGGGAACTCCAAACAATAATAGTGAGGTTTTTTGTGGAAATATTGAATGAATCAAAGTAAAGAGAAAATAAAGTGAAAATTATCAGCTACACAGGTGGGGTGGGGGGCTGGGGAGCTGGGGGGCTGTGGGGGGAGGTTTACTGTGGTTCTTGGTGGTGGAATATGTGCACTGGTGAAGGGATGGGTGTTAGACCATTGTATAACTGAGATTTAAGCCTGAATGCTTTGTAACTTTCCACATGGTGATTCAAAAAAAATTTTTTTAAATGGACATTGCTAAATAAATCATGCAAATGACATAAAGGAAAGAGAAAAGCAATATAGAATTATTAGTGCTTGATGGAATGGGGTGTGCCTCAGGGGCACTGTTGTGGGAGCAACTCAATAAGCCTACGCTCCCTGTGGGAGGAGCAAGGACAACCCAATGGTATCCAACGTGTTTCTGATAAACCAGCTACCAAGCAGACATTCCCACTCTCTCATCTTCAGACATGCACAGGGCATTACCAACTTCCCAGTACCTGACTGTATAGCTTAGAATTTTCCAGATTCAACTAAGGTGTTGACATGACCCACTGTTTGCAGGATACCCATTTATTCTCTATGTCACTACTTTATTCAGAATATGTTTTGCAGTAACAGTTAGAATGAAGAGATATAGAGGGGATGGTGTGGGGAGAGAGTACAGTGTTTCTGACCCTCTATGGCATGGCATTCTCTCCATATTGTCACTTGTTCATCAACCTTGAAGCTCTCTGGGACCCTTCTGTTGAGTACTAATAGAGCTTTTATTATAAAGGCATGACTGATGAACTCATTGGTCCTTGGCCATTGAACCAATGTCCAACCCCCTCCCTTCTCCCAGGAAATAAATCGGGTGCTTGACTGGAAGCCCTCTCTCTCTCGAAGTAGATTTCCCTGGAAACCATCCCATTTGCTCAGGTTTCTCCAAATATTTATTTTCATTGACATAATAAACGCATCCTAAACAATATTACCTCTTAAGGAAGTCCCAGGCTGGTGAAACGAGCTATAGACAAAAAGCAAATACATGTAAAAAAATATTTCTTTCTGACTGGATAGATGGTACAAGTATCAAGGGGTTCAAGTACTTGCCTTGTACATAGATGACCCAGGTTCATTCTCTGCCAACACAGAGCCTCACCAGGAGTCGTCCCTGAGTTAGGAGTAAGTTCTGAGAAATGCGAGAATAAATAAAAATGAAGTATACATATATACCATATTATGTCATGTTTCTCAACATTTTTCAGATAATTGCCCCACTCTGACTGTGTTTCCTTCCTGTGTCCTCCCTTACTTACCACGTGTCCCCCTAATCACAAGTTGTGACCCCATTTAAAGTGATTTTCACCCACGGACCTCTAGCAATATCTTGGAGATCCATGGGAGAGGGGAGTGCATATGATTCCAGCAAAGAACTGATCTAATGACAAAATACATCTTTTTTTAAATAACATCAAAGTTGTGCTCATCTTCAAGTATAAAGAAAATATGTATTTTATTTTACTTATAATATGATGCGCTGATTTCTTTCTCCACTCTGATAAAATTTTATGCTTAGTTCTGATGTAAATATTTGACTCTTTGGAGACCAGAGGGTGAGGCCTTACCCTATGGGTAATTGTGGCTTCCACAGAAAGGTGACTATATCCCCTGCAATTAGAAAAATGAGAAGTAAAAGAGAAGACAAATTCAGAAGGAAAACTGCAGACTAGTATTTCTAAAACTGTGTTCTACATAATAGTCCTTTGGGAAGCTGATTTTAAAATGCAGATTTTTTGGCAAAAATCCTCATGATGTGGCCTGGATATATGCAATTTCCCCTGATTTGGGAGCCAGTAGTCCATGACACTCTCTTGTGCAATAGGGGAAGAGAGAGGAGAAGGTCTGACTTTCTGGGTTTTATTCCTCTGTGTTTGATCACAGATCTATGCATAGCTGGAACTATCAGAGTTCAGTCTCTCCTCGAGAGAGTCTGCCCAGTATTGGGCAAAAAGAACCAAGAAAAGAGAATTCACTGCAAATTTTAAGCCAGAATGATTAAACCAATAACTAAATCATTAAACCATCATGTATAAGTGTTTGGGAGTTAGAAAAGGGAATTTACTGAACTATGTACTCAAACCCTCTCAAACCCTTCTTGCCCCTCTATCATTGTGGGAGAAATGCCGGAACTAAGGCAGGTGGTTACCAAGTAAGATGTCAAACAATGTTCGTTCTTTTGATGGTGAGATTGGTGGGGGATGATTGGCCAGCAATGGTAATGACACGATTGTCTTGGCTGCCCTACTGGGAACTGAGGTGGGGATAAGATACCAGAATCGCCTCCTCTTCCCCAAGATTGGAAGTAAAGGGCATGTCTATTTCACTCTCCTGAAGCCAGTTAGCACAGCTGGCAGCTAGAACAGGCTCTCTAAGGGGAATATAAAAGGCCCCCAAAAACAAAGACTATGGAGTCCACCACTTCTCAAGAGTCAGTTCTCCCTCTCTGCCAATCTGGAATTTCAGTAAGAAGCAAACAGACATATTTCACTTCAGATTTTAATAGAATCTGAATGTCATGGAGCAGAGTGTTGATCATCCATTTTTGAGAGATGTTATAATAGGAAATATTCTTGTTTTATTTTATTTATTATTAATCTATTTTATTGCATCACCATGTGGAAAGTTACAAAGCTTTCAGGCTTATGTCTCAGTTATACAATGCTTGAACACCTGTCTCTTCACCAATGCGCATATTCCACCACCGAACACCCCAGTATACCTCCCATCCCCCCACCTCACCACCCTCGCTGATAAATTTCACTTCACTTTCTCTTTACCTTGATTACATTCCATATTTCAACACAAAACTCACTATTGTTGTTGGAGTTTCCCCCAATAAACAGCCCTGCTGAAAAGGAAGCATTTGACAGTTAGTTTTCCATTGCTGAGAATAAAGAGATATGAAGTTGCACGACCGCGATAGCAGCCGCGCAGTTTGGGATTTTTATATTTTAGTATTTTAGTAACTAAGTCCAGGGAGATTTATTTTAGAAATTGCATCATTTCCCTTCCTGGGGCAGCATGGGGCTATGGCTTAGTTCACAGTCTAGAGACATTTCTGCAGGCAGCTGCTGGTACAAAAAGTAGTCTAGCTGGCCTCTGGATCATGGTCGATCAGCAGCCGAGCCGCCACACAAACGTGCGGCCACCTGGATTTGGAAATATTCCTGTTTTAGAACACAGTTTCCCTTCGTAATTTCTCATAACTTGACCTTACCTTTAGGTGAAATTTAACACATATTCATATTGTGATCATTTGTTTCCCTTTTTCAGTTTTGTTTTAGATAATGTTAATTATACATATAAATATAGCACTGCACGTAGCACTGTCATCCCGTTGTTCATTGATTTGCTCGAGCGGGCACCAGTAACGTCTCCACTATGAGACTTGTTGTTACTGTTTTTGGCATATAGAATACGCCACGGGTAGCTTTCCAGGCTCTGCCATGCAGACAGGATACTTTCGGTAGTTTGTCCGGTTCTCCAAGAGGGACAGAGGAATTGAACCCAGGTTGGCCACATGGAAGGCAAATGCCCTACCCACTGTGTTATTGCTCCAGTCCGTTCTTCTCAGGATAGGTTAAAATAATTTTATATCTACTTTCTTATCTTTATATAATTGGCTTAGGTCCTGGTTAATGCAAATTATTATAAGTATCTTTATCCTTTTGGGCTGGAGGGATAGCACAGGCATACGGCATTTGCCTTGCACCAGCTGACCTGGGTTCGATTCCTCCGTCCCTCTCAGTTTTCGATATGCCAAAAACAGTAACAAGTCTCACGATGGAGACATTACTGGTGTCTTCCTGAGCAACTCCATGAGCAAAGGAATGACAGTGATCTTTATCCTTTTGGTGTGATTGGCTTAGAATATCTTATATACAATATATTTTCTCTACAAAATTGGATATATGTGTCCTACTTGCCCCAGCCCAGGACTAACTAGTCACTAGTCAGCCTGACCAGTGCCCCCTCTTTCAATAAACTGACTGCGCTGCCTAAACCCTTTCACTCCTGGTAAATGCTTGTGCAACCCACAACTTGGACCCCGTGTGGTCTGGGTTCAAGTTCCTCCTCCAACCCTTCTCGTCTTCTCTCTGTACAATCTTGGCTTCTGCTTTTTCGTGATTTCTGCTCGTCTATTGCTCCTCCTGCCAGAGAATCTGTCTCCTACATTCTAGACCTGACTTCTACTCCTGCAACCAGATACCTCACCCCATACATCTCCAGAGAACGTCTGATTAATGTGGCTAGTCTTTCCATCTTTCCTGCTAAATCGGGCAGCATAACTGGGCAAATGTTGGCTATCTAGAGACCCAGTGAATTTTGCCCCTAGATGTGGGCCATATTAAATTTTCAGATAACAATTACTCATTATTTTGATTTGTAGGAACTGCTGAGAACATTGTCTCCTAGTTATATCTCTTCCAATATTAAAGTAAATGTTAGTAATGTTAGAATATCTGATTGTTCTGCTTCAAAAGAAAAGTATTTTAATCCAAATCTTACAATCTTCTTTTGTGATACTTTTGGCTTCCTTCTCACTTAGTTGCTGAAAGACACTATGTTTTTATTTTTAATATCTTTTTAGTTGTTGGGGCCCACCCTGGGCAATGCTCAGAGCTTATTCCTGGCTCTGTACTCAAATTCCCCTAATGGTGCTCAGGGAGTGATGTGTAAAGGGCATTGAATCCAAGCCAGCTATGTGCAAGGCAAGTGCCCAACCTGCTGTACTATTGCCCTGGACCAAGGTCCTTATTTTAAAAATCACTTCAGTATTAGCATCAGATGATTTAAGTACCTAGAGTTAGTAAATAGTAACTACTTGGACATAGTGTCCTTTTCTCTAAGGTACCTTTAAGCTTATTCCATTTATAAGCAGGTATTTGACATTGGAGGGAGGAGGAAAGTTTTTTTTTAAAGCTCAGAAGTTCAATGTGAGACATTGGCTCAATACATCACATTTTTGCATAACCCATGACACCCAGAGGGATATCCGGTAGACTATTTTTAAACCCTCTCCTCCAGATCTCACATAACATAGTTACAACACTTTGTTAGGAAAAAAAAAATTGGCACAGTTTCTGTGATTCATGACATGCAACCCAAATGAAATGTTTTAAACTCATTTAGAATTGGAACCATTTTCACTTAAATGAGCTACATATACTGCAGAAACACTTTTATGAATTAGATATGCACATATGTATGCAGACTATGGGCTCGAACATTGATAGGTGTGTGGTATTATATGTTGAGTTTATCACAGGAATATTTTTCTAATTAGTTAACTCATTCCACAAGCATTTCTAGAGCATTTGTTGCTCCAGACACAGAAAAGATAGTGAGAAGGTGATTCGGCCCTTCTTAGCCGAGGAGACTAGTCAGAGTTAAGCAATTTTAATGTCACATGACCCAGTGTCACATGATCCAACCACAGTGTGAAAGTAGATATATACAGAATGGTATCAGAGAGGTTCCCAAAGAAAGGGTGTCAGTGCTGAGACCGGATTAAGAGGGAATGTCAGGTAGGTAGAAGGGGGATGGAGGGAAAATCTTCCAGTAGAGTAACAGTCCTAGGTAAGGGGTTGGCATTGCCAAGGAAGTGAGCACAAGAAAGTGGAGAGATGCCGGCAGGTCCTCAGGTGCTTTAGCTCTAATCAATGAAACATACTCACGACAGATGATGAATGGCTCTGTAGCTTTAGTACTAAGGACTTGAAGTACTAACTACTAAGCCTCCAACTAAGGACTAGTGCATCATTCTGACAGTTCACAAGTTAATGTCAGTAGAATTAATCCACTTTACCACATTAGTTTATGCTTGTTTTTAAACTAAAAATTGAGTCAGAGGGCCGGAGTGACAGTACAGCAGGCAGAGCATTTGACTTGCTTGTGGCCAACCTGGGTTTGATCCCTGGAATCCCATATGGTTCCTGGAGCACCACCAGGAGCAATTCCTGAGTGCAGAGCCAGGAGTAACACCTCTGAGCATCACCAGGTGTGACTCCAAAAGCA
The DNA here is from genome assembly GCF_027595985.1 of Sorex araneus. Taxonomy (NCBI): domain Eukaryota; kingdom Metazoa; phylum Chordata; class Mammalia; order Eulipotyphla; family Soricidae; genus Sorex; species Sorex araneus. The sequence goes on from NC_073313.1 coordinate 260,905,214, forward strand.
ATAATAATAATAATGATAATAATAATAATAATAGATTCAGAGTTCCTATATGATCAGCCTTGTACTTGTACGTCACCTGACACTCAACAAAATGACATAAACACTAAAAGAAGCTTATTCGTTTTCCCTAACTTTAAAATCCAGCAGTCCTAAAGGCATCAGGTAAAGTTGGATCCATTGTTCTAATAATATCACCAAATACCTAGTTTCTGTTGTCCCTACTCTTTATACACTGCCTGCTTCAGCCTAGGATTTCTTCCCCTCGTGATGTCAACAACAGCCTCTGTATTTGTGTTGTACCTATGTAATGAGAAACCCACTTATTGCTTTTCTAGTGATATATATATATGTGTGTATGTGTATATGATTTTGCTGTCATATAAAAAATTTTATTGAGGCACTGTTACTTGCAAAGTTATTCAGAGTTGACTCAGTCATACAAGTGTCAAACACCAATCCTATCACTAGTGTCATCTTCTCTCTAAAAATGTCCCAGTTTCCCTCCGACCCCAGCCTGCCTCCTTGACAGGTCCCTAGGATGTTGCCTTTTGGATCTCATGCTTTCAGTGTTGTCAGTTCTGTGTTCCAAACTTATAGTATATCACACCTCTACACGGCCAATGTGTCCGAGGACCCTGCTCCCCTTCTCTATTGCCTTCTGCTCACCTCTTCTTACTTCCTCACCTCCATGTCTATCTTGCCCTATCCTTCTCAGCACCCTAGTTTAGAGACAAGGGTAATCGATGCATCCCTCCTTTGATACCCTGCATTTCCTATACTGTTATTTTATATACCACAAACAAATGAGATCATCCGGTATTTTTCTTCTTCTGACTTACTTCATTTAGCTTAACATGATATCCCCGGATTCATTCAAATTAGGGTGAACTGCATGATTTCATCCTTTCTTGCAGTTGCCTAGTATTCCATTCTATAGCTACACCACACCTTCACCATGCACACTGCACACCTAGGTTGATTCTATCTCCAAGCAACTGCTATAAGGGCTTCATTGACTAATGGTGTGCATATGTCTTTTTAAATTCTTTAACTTATTTTAATGTAGCAAAAACTCACATCTATTGCTACAATTCTAGAAGTAAAATTGATTCAATAACAAAGCTGCAACATTAAAATTCTATATTTATGTATTGAAAATCAATTCATGTGAAAATTGTCGTATCTGAGGGCAGGGTTGTTAAGTCCTTGTCCAAAAATTTATTAAGCTGTTGTTTGGTTTGTTGCTTTAGGAGGTGTCACGCGGCAGTGGCTGGGTCTACCACAGACTTTAGAATCTGTGGCCTGGGTCAATGAGTCAGCATGGTGGTGACTGTGGCAGGTGGGCATGGCTGCCCCGACACCAAGTACCTGAAGTTGTTCACAGATTGGCGTCTCTGCAGAAAATATTTGTGAGGTGGTGGAGTTGAGTCGTTGACGTGGCTAAAGTGGTGGAATGTGGGTGCTTTAGTTCTTTCTATCCCTTTTTTCTCATCATACATTTAAAACATTTCAATTTTCTAATTATGGATCCTGTTTATATATAGTACTCTGCTTCAGATTTAGATTCTGGTTTTTCTATGATTCAGGATTATGCTCTGTGTATAAATTTCCAGAAATGGGGCGGGGGGGCAGAGAAATAGTTCTGGGTTAATACATTTGTTTTGCATGCAACTCACCCTTGGTTCCATCCTGGCACCACTTATGAGACAAAAGGGGACCAGGTAAAGACTAAGGGGACCAGGTATGGTCCCCTCTAAAATAATTCCATTCAGGGTTAGAGCAGCTAGGGCGCTTGCCCTGCACACGGCTGACTCTTCTTCGATCTCTGGCATCCTTTACGGTTCCCTGAGTGTTGCCAGTAGGAATTCCTGAGTGCAGAGCCAAGAATAACCCCTGAGAGTGGCTGAGTGTGACCCAAAAAGCAAAATAAAAATTCCATTACCAGAATTTTTGTGTCAGAGGAGGTTAATTTTTTTGACTCTAACTTTATATGAAAGATCAACTTAAAAAATTGAGTCTTTATAACACCCCTCCAAAAATAAAAAAAAAAAGTGGGAGCGAAAGAGAAAAATCCAACTGCATCAGCAATATAAAAATGTCAAATGGATCCACCCAGGAAACATTTATGGAGCAACGCTGGTGGCCAGGTCCAGTGTCAAGGATTCAAAGCAAAGCGTGCCAAAAGGTTGCAATAGATTACAGTGACAGAGGAAAGCAGAGTTATCAGATTTCAAAGTCAGTCCAGTAACTTATCCTGAAGAGAGATGTGGCTAGTATTTTGCCTTCAACTTTAAGAAAACTCAATACAGCTTTCTTTTCTTTTGGCAGTGCTTGGGGTCTATTCCTGATTCAGTGATCAGGGGTGACCTGGGGAGGTATTCAGGGTCCATGTGTGGCTAGGATACCACATGTAAAGCCCATGTGCCTATCCTTTGAGCCATCTCCCCAGACCTTCATGCAGTTATAAGAGAAAATGGATGTGACATCATTTCTACCATACTGTTTTTGCATGTCTGGGATATATTCCCAGAAGTGGTATTGCTGGGTTAAATGCGAGCTCAATTTCTAGTTTTTTGAGAAACTTCCATGTTGTTTTTCCAAAAGGCTGGACCAGTCAGCATTCCCACCAGCAGTGAAGGAGAGCCCCTTTTCTCCCCACATCCACGCCAACACCGGTTGCTTTTGTTCTTTTGGATGTGTGCCAATCTCTGTGGTATGAGATGATATCTCGTTGTTTTGATCTGCAGTGGGTGGGAAAGGGTGGGGGTCATGGGAGGAATACCGGGAACATTGGTGGTGGAGAATGGGTACTGATGGGTACTTGAACATTGACTGAAACTTAATCATGAAAGTTTTAAGTCTGTAACTGTATTTCATGGTGGTTCATTGAAATAAAATTTAAAAAAGAAATTGGATGTGAAATCTCAGGTAGCTTGTAGTGATAGCTACTTTATATTTTAGCGAGTATAAACTGTAAGCTAAAAATAAAATTTCTTATAATTCAATTCTGGATTATTAATTATGGCAGGGCTGAAGCAATAGCGCAGCAGGTAGGACTTTTACCTTGCACATGGCCGACCTGAGCTCGATTCATCCATCCCTCTTGGAGAGCCCAGCAAGCTACTGAGAGTATCTTGCCCGCATGGCAGAGCCTGGCAAGCTACCTGTGGCATATTCGATATGCCAAAAACAGTAACAGCAAGTCTCACAATGGAGATGTTACAGGTGCCCGCTCAAGCAAATCGATGAACAACGGGATGACAGTAACAATGACAATTATAGCAGAATTTAGAATTCTACAAATCTCTCACAAAGCACAAAGACCCACTAGAGAGATAGTACAGTGGGCAAGGCACTTGTTCGTCTTGCATGTACTTGACTTGGATTTGGTTCCTGGTACCCCATATGATGCCAGAAGTGAGCCCTGAGCACAGAGTCAGGAGTAAGCCCATGTGTAAATGCAATCACTTCATTTCTTCAAAAAGCAGCACACACATTGCAACAAGGTAATGGAGTCATGGGGGAAAATATCATTAAAGGAGAGAAAGAAATTTTTATTTGATCAAGTTTCTCTGTGAGTATATGTTTGTTTATTCCTTCTCTAACTTTTTAGAAGAAACACTCTGCTCTAAATTCATTTTACAAATTTCTCTGATTAAAGATTAAAGCCAAGACACGCTTTTAGTACAAATACCAATGTAAAGTTATATTATATTATCCCATTCGTGCAAAATATATTTGAAATAGAGACAATCTCAAGGGAGTAGTTTTCTATATGAAAAACCTATTTATCACTTTTGAAGGTTCTAACATTGATTAATTGGTTAGAATCCTCTGCCATCTATTATTAAATGTCTGATGTTACACAATGTACAATGTATACACAATGAACAGATATTTGATGTGCACAGCAATGTACAACTCTCTGAAATAACTAGCAAATTTTAATATTGAATACAAAATATTTGTGTGAAGCAAGGTAGATTTATTTATTATTATTACTATTATTATTTTGGTGAAATAGGTAGTTTTATTGAAACTTATGCGAAAGGAGAGAGAGAAATACATGCGTGAGAAAGAACACAGGCTTCTGCAGATAAGTAGGTAAGCAAAAGAAATTTAGAGACAAGCAAATGAGACGTGTTCAAGGGAGAACACGGGCTTGAAGAGCAAGCCAGAACACAGGATAGTTCTATGTCTTGTCACTTGTCATCCCGTTGCTCATTGATTTGCTCGAGCGGGCACCAGTAATGTCTCCATTATGAGACTCGTTGTTACTGTTTTTGGTATATCGAATACACCACGGGTAGCTTGCCAGGCTCTGCTGTGCGAATGAGATACTCTCAGTAGCTTGCAGGGCTCTCCAAGAGGGACGAGGAATCAAACCTGGTTTCGGAGCATGCAAGGCAAATGCCCTACCTGCTGTGCTTTCACTCCAGCCCAGTTCTATCTCTATTTACAATAAAAGTAGACTATTGAGTTTATCCTGGAGATTTTCACATTAGTTCACTATTTGGAAATCTGAGTCATCTAGTATTAAGTTGACTTTGTCATTGTTGAAATTTGCTCTGATGAAGGGATAGTTTGGGATTTTCCCTTCTTTCTGGCAGATCCTGCACCAGATGCTAGAGGGAGATCTTCAGTCACCCTTGCATCAGGCTCTGATCCGTATTCTGAACCCAACCTGACCATCTCCGCCTTTTACTCACTTTGAGAGTACTTGCCACAAAATATTTACTGGTAATCCATTGATATCAGGGCGTCTCTTCCTGTCAAACTCAAGCAGGCTGCCAAGTGACCCCCAGAATTCCCTCTTTCTTACACAATTGCTTATTCTCTAAGGTCTCCTTTCGGGCAGCTGGGAGACCACACCAAATCCCAGATCATCACCCACATTTTCTCAAACAACTTGTCCACACCTAGCTCTAGGATTGTAAAACAGCAAAGTTTTTATCTATTTCATCCCTTCCATCTATTACGTAGGCAATTTCTTTATGTGTGCAGGTGCTTTGAAATTTCGGGTATGACTTAGCATCCTTCTCATATCTGATTTGCTCATTTTCTTTCCAGGAACCTAAAAAGGGGTAATAATGTCAGAAAAAGAGGAAAAATACCAATCAAAGACAACTTTTCTCATTCACTCAGTGCACTGTGGGGACCCTTTAATGTAGCAGATACAGAAATGGTTTTCTTGTCCCTGGCTAGGAATTGAGGCTGGGAAAGTCTTCAGAAGTAACAGCAAGTGCCATTAGAGAGAAAGTCATCCCTCTCGTGTGCCTCAAATCCTCCATCTCTGAGTATTTGCTGATAAGCAGTTGTAAACAAACATTCTCCAAAAAGCAAAACGATGACTTTATAAAAAGAGTATGGGTTTTTAAAACACCAAGACAACATAGTATCACTCAAGAGGTACAAATCTGCTTTATATTTTTATTTTTCACATTGAGTATCTTAAAAGATCAAAACAGAGGAAACATAACCTGATTTCTGTAGATACTAGAAAATATTTTTGAAGATTCCAGTTACTTCTCACACCACACACACACACACACACACACACATGTTGGAAAAGTGGAAACAGGTGAATAATTATAAAATCTCATACTAACTAGCCCCACCAACTGTGTGCCAGGCGTGTTGGAAAGCATTTCATGTTTATTTGTTAGGACACTCCAACTTGGCCATGGTGACTCACAGTCACCATCCCATTTTACCAAAAGAGGAGTGATAGAAGAAGAGTGTAGTTAGCTGAGATCTGAGGTCAGAGAGGGGCGGGCAGGGGTGTCAGCCCTGCAGCTTGGCCCTAGAACTCTGGCTGTGGAGCTTCTGGTCTTTAGCCTTTCTTGTGTTCTCTGTGAAGTGTGCAGATCTTAGTTTTTAAATGCCACATCTCTTAGAAATAGCTCCCGTGCACCTCTTGCCTAAGAATTAGTGAGATTCAGCTCATTGGCTTGCCGTTCTATGGATTGTTGCCTGTTTCTCTTGCTCAGAATAGATCTCATTCAGTTCCCAGATATCTTTGTGGGTCATCATCTGTAAGCGATAGTGGTGGTTGTTCTCTTCATCGTTGTAACCATCCAAGGCATTGAAACTGAAGTCGAGAGCTGAGATGTCTGTTTCCTGCATCGAGATTTGATCAAGCAAACTTGGATTTGTGAGTGGCCATCAGCATCTGATTAGAACAAGGCTTTTAACCTCAAATGTTGACTTAAAAAAAATGAGACCAATCTGTCTTCAATTATCAGCACCTTCTATGATCCCCTGAGCCCCACCGGGAGTGATCCCTGAGCAGTGGGGAGTAAGACCTGGGCACTGCTACACGTGGTCAAAAAAACATTTTTAAATATATTTTTTAGTATTTGTCTGGCATTTAATTTTTTAAAATTTTTATTTTCATAAAAGTAGTTCACAGTAATGGATTACATTCAATAATTCAGTCCCAATCCCACCACCATTACACCTTCCCACTACCATTATTCAGAATTTTCCCACCACCACTTAAGCTCGCCCAACAGACAGATGCTAGATAATCTAGATCATCTATTTTTTAATGCTTAAAACATTTTTAATTAAAATGTGAAAGTTACTATTCTTGACTAAAATCCCAAATACAATGTGTTAATAAGACTATAAACCTTGAAGGCCATGTGGGGGAAGGGAGTTGCGGGCTGAATGAGGGCTAGAGACTGAGCACAGAGGCCACTCAACACCTTTATTGCAAACCACAACAGCTAATTAGAGAGAGAGAACAGAAGGGAATGCCCTGCCACAGTGGCAGGGTGGGGTGGGGGGAAGATGGGATTGGGGAGGGTGGGAGGGACGCCGGGTTTACGGGTGGTGGAGAATGGGCACTGGTGAAGGGATGGGTTCCCGAACTTTGTATGAGGGAAGTATAAGCACAAAAGTGTATAAATCTGTAACTGTACCCTCACGGTGATTCTCTAATTAAAAATAAATAAATTATAAAAAAAAGACTATAAACCATAGCATCAATAAAGTACTATAATATTTCAGATGAAAAGTTAAATACATTATGATAAATATTTACCTATTACTTGAAGCAGATGAGGCATGTTTGTACCTTTTGAGACAATCATGGTCAAATTTTTATTTGTTTGTTTAACTATATGTTTACTTAACAAAGTCTGGGAGCCATGTGATAATCCTGGGAACATAACCATGAATGAGAGAAACATCCCAGACCTCAAGAAATTCTCTTTATAGTGATAGATACAAAAGTTTCCAAGTTGCAGTATATAAACCTGCATTGCCAGGTTAGATGAGATAGAGGAGCCTCTGGCTACTTACAGGGAGGTGGAGAGAGAGGAAGAAGGGAAGAAAAGAGGAGAACTAAAGGCATTCCAGATTTATGGAAGCCCGTCCTCCTCCATTTTTCAATTTAAAATCATCTCAATTTTATCACTATATCACTGTATCAGTGTTGTCGCATTGCTCATGGATTTACTCGAGCGGGTGCCAGTAACGTCTTATTCGTCCCTGTACCTCAATTTTATATCTGTTGAAAACAAAAATCAGCCATTGGTTTTATTAAATTTGAGATGTCAAAAGATTTATAAGTCAAGCATCATCTCATTTAGCAGAAAGAATCACTTCTTGAAGAGATTTCCAAACAGAATACTTCTGAATAGGAAGGGTCTGGATTAGGAAGACATTAGAACGTCTCAGTCAGGCCTGCCTTTCTGGGCTGATGAAAGGGGTTCGTCAGGCAGACTTCCCTGCTTGTGTTCACTGAGAAATTTCAGACTGATTTGGTTTATTATGTTCCTGGAAGGGAGTAGACTGCAGCGGAGGTAGGTATTATTCAGCCTGATGATGCAAACTGAGCACAAGTGAGTTTGAACCTGTTGTCTGTTTTTAAAATACATTCAAAGCAATGAAGGATATGTTTTTTGGATATTCTTTTTTTCTGCTAACTCACCTGATGATGCTCAGGGGTCACTCCTGGCTCTGCACTCAGGCATTGCTCCTGGCAGTGTTTGGGAGACCATATGCGATACCAGGGATCGAACCCAGGTTGGCCACATACAAGGCAAAGGCCCTACCTGCTGTGCCATGGCCCCAGCCCCCAGATTTATATTTTTAAAGGGTCCAGAGACAGTGTGAAGAAAGTATGAAGGACATCTGGAAGGAGAAGCCAATAAATGAAAAGCTGCAGGAAGTGGAAGTCTTACTGAATCAAAGGTCCCAAAACCAGGGGCCTGCGACTTCCCGCCCCAGTCCTCACTGATGCCCTCATGCCTGCAGGCCAGTCCACAGTGGAGCTGGGATTCTGATCTGAGGTTCACCAAGGATTTAAAGAATGCTCACGACACTTAAATGAGATGACTACATTGAAGGACTTTTTAAATACTTTCTACATGTGTATAGAGACTTTGCTCTGTTCAAATACCGAAAAGTCTTCGCTGTTTCCATTCTTAAGTAAAGATGAATGAAACATTCAGATTAGGCACACAGGAGTGGTTTACGGTGATTGAAACCTGGTGAAGTTGGATTTCGAGTGCTAACTACCATCTTTAATGTGGCTAAGTTTTGACTCTTGGGCTGGAGCAATAGCACAGTGGTTGAGTAGGGCGTTTGACTTGCGCTCGGCCAACCCTGGTTCGATTCCTCCACCCCTCTCCAAAGCCCAGCAAGCTACCGAGAGTATCTCACCCGCATGGCAGAGACTGGCAAGCTACCCATGGCATATTTGATATGCCCAAAACAGTAACAACAAGTCTCACAATGGAGACGGTACTGGTGCCCACTCAAGCAAATCGATGAGCAATGGGATGACAGTGACAGGTTTTGACTCACAACTGAAGCAAATTGCTTAGGATTATAATAAGATTTTATTGGGTAGAGACCCTATTACAAGCATATGATGAAAATAGCAGTAGAGGTAGGAGGGAGCGGTGCAAACCCTTTAATGCAGAGGTCAGGGGCCAGGTGAGCTGACAGACAGAAATGGTCTGAGTTCTGTGCAGCTGTGCATTTGCAAAGAGCTAAGGGCCCCATTTCTTGCGTTAGGGTGCCTTATAGTCCCCACTGGAGGAAGCTTTAGGGCCACACTTCTGTTTTTTGTTTTGTTTTGTTCTGTTCTGTTTTGTGACAATACCCGGTAGTGCTCATGGCTTACTCCTTGCTCTGGACCTAGGTGGTAGGCTTGGGGGACCATATGCTGCCATGCCAGGAACCAAACCCTGGTGAGCCACACACAAGCCAAGTGCCTTACTCAATGTACTGTATCTCCAGCCCTGGACCACAAATCTTGATGTCATCCCAAATCTGCGCAAGTTCAATGCCCATTTTATACCAGTTCCCCAGAGGGTGTTATTAGGAACACCTATTAATTTAATTCAGGAAGGAGCTGTCACATACTGAGATGTTAATCTATTCTGACCTTTCACATAAATGCATATATTGGTGACATAAGTCACTCTCTCTATTGTTCCACCTTAGCCAGGGTCATTACTATGTCAATGCACATAGCATTTGGATTTGTTGAGTTCTTTACAGTATCAGGGCATACAATCTACTATATAAAAACTTGCAAGCATAACAGTGAGCCCTTCTCAGGAAATACCTCTTGAAAAGAAAGATCCTATGTTCTAAAAAGGTCTTATCTAGGAAATTGAAAACTTGGCCATTTTGTAGAAGAATTAGTGAGCAGGCATTCAGAATTACACCAACCTCACTCTCTAAACAACTGGATTCTTTTTATCACTAATATTTGGAAACTTTTGCTTCTGGAAATTCCCAACATACCATCATTCTAAAAAAAGAAGTACAATATTTTAGTATTTGAAATGTTCATAGTATCTCTAAATACATGTAGGTAATGAGTGACCTGTTGTAGTTCATTTTGACAAAACCCGCAGCTATGACAGGATCAAAACAGTCTAAGGGATTTATCTCTAATCTAAAGCATTCCAAAGACATTGATTTGAAACACCTCTAAAGTCCTGAAAATACTCAGCTGGAGAAATATCTTGAGGCCAGGATTAATCTCCTGCTTCAGTGTTTCTGAACTGTTGCCCCATATTCATAAGCCATGATCCATGGTTTCAGAATCCTCTGTGGGAATTTCTTAAATAATCAAATACTGGGACCCATTTCAGACTTGTTAAGTCAAAGTAAGGGCTGGTCTGAAGAAGAACAAGTTTGGAAGAACTAGTGATATCAACATGCTCCTTGAATCATCTTGTGCTCATGAGAATGTTAGAAAACTAGTATCAAGAGTAGATCATAGCCTTAATCATTTTCAAAGTATTGGAAAGTTCAAGCAGGTGTTCATCTTTATATTTGATGCACTAACTCATAAATGTACTTTAGGATTACTCACAGCCTTGGAATGACTCCATTCTGTAGCTTTATACTAGTCAGATCTCATCATCGGTTGTCAGAAAAAATGAATCGGAGATGGATTTGACTAGCAAGGAAGCTGATATGCAAAAGGACGGAATTCTTTTGCAAGTTCATAGAGCTTAAAACTGGGAGAGCTTTACTGTGACAGAGCCCTGTTCATCACCCATCTTTGTAAAACATTCCATTTTTGGTGATCTGTATAGACATTGGAAATAGCCAACACTAATGCTTTGTTTTTACATCAGATTTTAGCTTTACATGCTATCATCCTAAACAGGAACATCTTTGGTTTTCTTCTCTAACACAGAGATCCATTCTTTCACCACTGTCCCACAAATACTGGTTCTACGTAGGGGATCAACCCTTGGTTGTTCTCTTACTGCTCCTCCTCTCTCTTCTGTTCTACATCATTGACTCCTTTGTGGCCTGCTTACTTTGAGATGTATCAAACGGCAGTGTACAGAGTGAGGACCTATAGAGTGTACATAGATTTAATACAACCCATAGATGAGAAACTAAGAAAGGTGTTTGTGATGTATACACAAAGGAATACAACTCAGCCATAAGAAAAGATAAAATCTTGCAATTTACTTGGTCACAAAGATGCTCAATTCTTAATTTTTGAGAAGTCTCTGACTTATTTTCCTTAGAGACTAAACCAGTCGCCATTTCTACCAACAGTAGATGAGTGTCTTTCTCCCCACACCCATGCCAATATTAGTTGTTTCTATTCTTTTTTGCCTGTGCCAGTCTCACTGGTCTGAGGTGATACCTCAGTGTTATTTTTATTTTCATTTCCTCAACATTGAGTGACAAAAAGTGGATTTTCATCCATTCATTAGCCACTTGTATGTCTTCTTTGGGGAAACACCTGCTCAGTTCTTCTTCCCATTTTTTGATGGTCTCCTTCTGTTGTTAAATTTTATAAATATGTTACATCTTGGATATTAAACCTTTATTGGATGATTGGTAGAAAATATTTTCTCCCATTCTTCAGGGTATTTTTTTATTTTAGTCACTGTGTCTTTTGCAGTATAGCAGTTTTTATCCTTTGATATAGATCCAGTGGTTAATTTTTGCTTCTCTTTGATTGGCCAATGATCTGGAACCATTAAAGATTTCTCTAGAGTCAATGTTATGGAGAAGTCTGCTTATGTTTACCTTAACACAATTTATGGAATCAGGTCTAATTTTTTTTTTTGGTGAGAAAGGGTGTGACTGTGCTCAGAGCTCACTCCTTACTCTTTACTAAGGGATCACTCCTGACAGGCTCAGAGGATCTTATGGGGTGCTGGGAATTGAACCTGGTTAGCAGTGTGTGAACCAAGCACCCTCCCCACTGTACTCTGACTCCAACACCAAGTATGATTCGTTTTTAATTGACTTTTGGTCATGGTGTGAGATAGGGGTCTGGGTTCATTTTTTGCATATGGCTAACCAAGTTTCCCAGCACCTTTTCTTGAAAAGGCTTTCTTTATTTCACACATCGAGATCCATTGTTGAAGATTAGTTGTCTGTATAACTGAGGATATGTCTCTGGACTCTCAAATCCATTCAATTGCTCTGGGAATCTGCCTTGGTTTCAGTACCACACTGTCTTGATTACTATAGTTTTGAAGTATAATTTAAAGTTGGGCAAATAAAACCCTCCCATCTTCTTTTTCCCAGAATTGCTTTGGCTATTCAGAGGGAGAAGGATATAAAGAGTTAAATAGTATTCACTTTGCATCTGTGTATAGACCAAGGGAATATTTTCTCTTTTTAAAGAAACCTGCTATTTAGAAGCCCATGAATAGTTTTAAGACGTGGAACTTTTCCACTGAGGAGGAAAACAATTTCTCCTGTTGGTAAAAGTTTAACTGTCATTTAATAGGAACTACATAGTTAGTGAGATCAAAAAAGCAGAATAAAAGAGAGAGAGAGAGAGAGAGAGAGAGAGAGAGAGAGAGAGAGAGAGAGAGAGAGAGAGAGGAAATCCAACCTATTTGGATCTATTTGGATTTCGGATTGGGAAATCAAAGTTGTCACATTGGAGACCTCACTATATGTGGGGTTGTCTCTCAATCAGTGGTTTCAGTGAATGTCTGAGACCCAGAGCAGACGAGAAGCAGGGAATTTGTCCCAGGTGACCTTGATTTTAATTGACAAGGAAATTCAAGGTGTGGGGTTTTGTGTTTAGAAAAACAAACAGTTTATTCTAAACACTGCAGACACCAGTGAAAAACTGTGTAACAGAGAGAAGTCTGAATAAAAGGAGAGATTTAAAACCATCTATGAGACCCAAGCGTTCCATCTGTATGTATTCCTTCTCCTGAAATACCCAACTCCTGTCTATTGGAAAAAAGAGAACCAATGTTATTTTGTCTGGGACCACCACTAAGCCATTGGTCTAGTTTGCCATTACCTGGTCTGACAGCTTCTTCAGGCACCAGGTGAATGATGGATGTATCATTAACTAAAGCACTGAAAAGAAGCGATAGTTCACTTTAAATGCTAACCCTTAACCATTAACCTGAACACTGCTAAGAGGACTTCAGGGCTCGCCGGTATCCTCAGCCACATTTAACAGTTCGATTTCAAGGTTGGTCAGTAGCACAAAAATCCAGGTGCAGAATTCCTTTCCAGAATCACTGTACTTCTCTGTGCTATTAAATAAAGGTTCACTGGGACTGATTTCTTGTGCAGTGTGTCAACTTAAGGACTTAGGGACTCCACCTCGAGACATCCTAAGCTCTGCTTAACTTGCTCTAAGTTAGTTCACCTCTCTTCGAAGAGGTGTGTGTCACTATTTGACTATATTTCCCTTGTGGCTATTTTTGGGTATTTTTTGTGTTTTCTTATCTTTCCTATGCAGTGTTGCCATTTCCTGTCACTATCACTGTCAGTGACACTTGCCATTTGTCAGTTGACAAATGTCAGTTGCCATTTCCTACTTTATGTATTTCTTACTGCCCTGACTTCTAAACCTATGGCTGTTTTCCTATATTGGACAGATGTTGCTGGTATAGAGTGTTTTAAAAAGGCAAATACAAAAGTGAACTCTTTTGTCCAATTTTATTTTATTTCCAATCATACAATTCCACAAATATTTACCACATACTCTGCAAAGCCTCCTTTGAATATAAGTATCTTGAGGGTGGTATATAAACGGTTGGGTTCTCAGTATCTACACCCATACCAAACACAGAGGAGTGGCTTAATAGATTCTCCTACTGGCATTCAGTGTAAATAGAACCCAGAGATGCAGTAGTGAGAATGCAGTAAGATCCTTAGCAGTACAGAGCTTGCTGTCAGCAATATGAAGCATAAAAATCAGCCTGCATCTTGCTAGTGCATAAATTTAATATACCTGGATTCTTTCCAAATACCACCATTTACCAACTAGGTGACCAAGACAAGCTCCAGCTCTTCGTGCCTGTTTCCACATGTAGTCTGGTTTGATGCTATAGTGATGATATGAGGTGTAGAAATTGCATACCAAAAACAATGTCTGAAATTTTAATGTTTAATAAGACAAAACTATTACTTTTCTGTATCACCCAGAATCATTTTATTAACTCTCATTTTTCTTCCTCCAATCCATTCTTCTCTCTTTCCTTCAACGTTGCTGTTTTTCTTTCATTCTCTTGATGTCACAAAGGACATCAAGAGAATGAAATCTATAATCTTGCTTAGAACTCTAAAAAACATCCCTCCCCCCCCCCATCCATGAAGAAACCCATACAAATAGAGACTTTTTAAATTTCTAGAAACAAGCTAACAAAATTCTGCTGGTGGCATTTCCCCTATGAATGCCTCTTTCTTAGCCTAATCCTGTTACCTAACAATTGCCCAGCTGGACACAAGGCCAGAACTCCAGGGATTTTCCATTTATCCCCAGAATTGCCCCAAACACACTTTGTCTCTTAGGTTGTTTCTATGCAGCTTCAATCAGGGAAACCAATCAAGGAAAATTAAGCAGGGAAGATTTTAACAAGAGTAAACCTCAACGTTCCCTCAGCGACATGTCTGTATCCACAGCACATAGGTGTGACATGCCCAACATCCTGGTGAAATGTGTGCCCAACCAACACATACCCTTCAGTTCATGCAGATCTTTAGGATAAACCCGTGACTGATCAAATGCACGGAGAGCAATGGGTCCTTTGGAAATGGCTCATCTTTGAAAATGTGTATGTGAAAAATGTATGAAAAAGTATATGACGAAAGTAGATGCTCAATTGTATGCTGAATGCCACTGTCACTGTCATCCCGTTGCTCATTTGTTTGAGAGGGCACCAGTAACGTCTCTCATTGAGAGACTTGTTGTTACTGTTTTTGGCATATCCAATACGCATGGGTAGCTTGCCAGGCTCTGCCGCGAGGGCTCAATACTCTTGGTAGCTTGCCGGATTCTCCGAGAGGGACAGAGGAATCGAACTCGGGTTGGCCACCTGAAAGGCAAACGCCCAACCGCTGTGCTATAGCTTCAGCCCTTGTAGTGGGTATGCTGAATAAGTAAGAAAATTTCTTTAGACAGAAATGAAGATTTGGTTACATTAACAACTATGCAATGCATCCCCGTGATAGTTTGAAATTTGGGGGACAAATATGCTTTTGTTCATTAAACAGTTTTAATTGGGAAGATATTTGGGACACACCCTGTTGGGCTATTTTTAGCTCTGTGCTTAGAAGTGACCCCTGGTGGTGCTTGGGGGCCATGTGTGGTAGTGGGGAACATACCAGGGTAGACCACATGCAAAGCAAATGCCTTACTTTATACTATCTCCTCTCCAGCCTTAATGTTTTAAATAATCTTATCTTCATATTAAAACTAAAATTCAGAAACAGAATTTTGATTTTCTAAATTGTCGTTCTCTGTAATAGGATTCCTTACTAAACTAAGAGAAGTGATTTTTGGTGCCTTGCAACAGAGTAATTTTTTTAAAATCTGTAATTACAAGCTTAATATTTACATTAGAAATTATTTTTGTAGCTGTAAATCTGTAGATCCCAAGGGATGCATAAATGTTTTCACAAATAATAATTTATAGTTTAAAGTATGATTGAATGAAATTAAAAATAACATGAACGAGAGCTGTGGAGAATCCGGGCTGGCAGGCACCGCAAGTTGGAAAATGCTCCAGACCCCAGACCAGCCTGACAACACCAGGGTGCCCCAGACAGAGAAGGTACGATCTCCACTCCTTCTCCAGATGGAATCCCGGCAACACTGGGATTCTACTAACATGGCTCCGGTATGTGGGGACTGGAACTATTTCTCCAAACCGCATCTCCGCTTGTCCTTTCCCGATATAAAAAAAAAAAAAAAAACACTCAGGAACGGCTCCTCCACCCCTGAGCAGCCATGGTTCCTGAGGCACACAAACCAATCTCGGAACACAGCGGCTGCTGTCAGATATACTCCTGGACTGTGAAATAATTTACAGCCCCGTGCAGCCCCAGGAGGGGGAAGGGTTTTTGTCCCTTTCTCCTTTTCTCCTTTGTGGCAGCTTGGTGATGCCACCTTTCAGAGCCAATTGGACAGAGAGGTAGGAGCTTGCAGTGATGAGAATCCTGTGATGGGGGGCGAAACCGATTCTGCTCCCCACCCAATTGAGATCCCAAGTGGTCATCCGTGAACAGCTCCTCCGCTCCTAACAGTTGTGATTCCAAAGGCACACAAACCACCCTAGGAACGCAGTGGCTGCTGGCAGAAATACCTCTAAATTTAATTACTAAAGTACCAAAATTCCAAAACCGTGCAGCCGTTTTTGCGGCCATGCAACATCATGTGCTCTTCATTCTCAGCAATAAAAAACAAATGATCTAATGATGCCTTTTCGGCAGGTTTGATTGTTGGGGGGGGGGGGAATTCCAAACAATAATAGTGGGTTTTCTGTCAAAAATTGAATGTAATCAAAGTAAAGAGAGAGTAAAGTGAAAATCATCAGCCACACAGGCAGGGTGGGGAGTGGGAGTGGTGGGGGCATATTGGGGTTCTTGGTGGTGGAACATGTGCACTGGTAAAGGGATGGGTGTTTGATCATTGTATGACTGAGACTTAATCCTGAAAGCTTTGTAACTGTTCTCATGGTGATTCAATAAAATAATAATAATAATAACATGAAAGTGAGCAAGATACTTTAAAAATATTCATTAGTGACAGTATCTGATTTTATCTCATAATTGAAAGTTAATATGCAACTCCTTTTTACCAGTTTGCAGATAGGGCTACACCCTCGGGTACTCACTACATTCGGGAATCATGTCTCCTGGGGCTCAGGGGACTGTATGGGGCACCAGGGATCAAACCCAGATCGGCTAAGTGCAAGGCAAGAGCCCTACCCACAGTACTATTGCTCTGCCCCCTGCAAATAGTTTTTGAAATCTGGCTAAGACTAAGATGATCTCTTAAGAGTTTCATGAGCTTTAAATGTTTGGACTTTCGAAGAACTTTCTTTGCTTAAGGAAAATGAGAGAAGCACTCACGAAACACAGCAACCAAACAGCAAGATGCCAGAGATGTCCTCAGAGAGGGCTAAGGGTCTCTATCCTGGGCACTTGGGGGTTCAGATACTTCTTTCCTACAGAAGCTCTGCCTTGGATTCTCATGGAAACCAGCCAGGCTGACTTTCCAAACCACCGGTTTCCAGGTCAACTTCCAGGAATTGTGTTTCAGTTGTCTGGGGCAATAGCCTAGCGTTTGGTGGGATGGGGAGCGTCTTTAGAGCTTCCCACGTGATTCTAAAGTACAATCCAGATTGAGCTGTGAAGAATGAGAGAGATTTGCACCCAATGGATGGGGTTGCATGGTTGAGAGAGGGGATGGGAAGAAAAGGATTAGTACAGAAGGAAAGGAGTCAGAAAGAGGAGAGGATTCCGGAGAACAGAAGAACAAAGACATGGACGAGATGCTTCCTCTCTGCCCTGGAACTGCATCATGGATTCACCCCCCGCCCCCAGCCCAAACTATTAGGAACAACCACCTTTGAGCTCCACCCTGAGCTTTCCTGATTCCAAATCTGTATTCTAAGAAGACCCTTGAGTGGTCGCGACTATACTGGGGTTGGACAAAACCACAGGGTTGGGACAAAGGTGACAATCGCTGATATTTATGCACATGCTTGCGAACTCTCATTCCAGCAGGGTTGAGTGATTCGTTAGGGGTTAACTGAGGCTGCAGGCAGTGAGCCGGGAACTGGACACTCAGGAGCTCGCTGGGAGTGGGGCATGTGGCCAGGACCCAGGGGCAGTGGAGGTGAGCCGGAGAAAGCTCTGAGAGGAGAGAAGGACAAAGGGCGCCCGCGCTCTTCATCCCCAACCTGCGTGGACAGACCCGCTCCTGTCCTCGGCTCACCCACCTCATTAAGTGCTCATTGTAATATGATTAGCATGGTGGCCTCGTCCTCCTTCGTGGGTTTTCTGTCTGCGTTATGGGTAACTGCGTGCACAGAAGCGACACGGTTATATAATCCGCTCCTGTCGATCATCTTCCTAGACCCCACCCCAAGGGAACGCCGTCACCAAATCCACGCGAGGGCTGCATGTAGGCACCGCTGTCAGGCACTCTGGACTCGCCTGCACTTTGCATGCCCTGCCCGCTTCCGTTTTGCCCTCAGTGTCCTGGGATTTAATAAACTGGCTTGCTGTGTGCCTGAGCAACCCGTCTGTGTGTGTGAGCTTCCAAACGTTGCTGATGATACAGCAGAGCCAAGGACTCCCCTTCACCCACCTGCTCCTCCTCCCTGCCCCCCCCCACACCCTTGAGACAATACTAGCTCATCAGGAAGTGCTTCTGCCAACTTTCATCATCCCAAAGCAGAAACTGAACCTCTGGGGGTTGGTAGCTTGCTCGGCTTCAAAGCAGCAGATCAGGAACTCACACCCCAAAGTTCTCCCGTCCCCTTCTCCCAGTCCCACTTCCCTGGTCTGGAGGAGACCCAGAGGACACTCTGGAGCACTGTGGCTTTGAGATGGAGCTGAGTGCAAAGCCTGCATCCTGCAGAGGAGACAGTCCCCATTCCCCACCCAGGAGGCAACTCTGGCGTGTGGAAGGTGCTTTCTCTCTGCACGCCTCTCTCTCTCCACCCTTGCCATCTCTGGCTTTTCATCCAGCTTCTGATGCTATGGAACTTCTCAGTACCTTAGAGGAAGAACCTCAGGAAATGAATGGATAACCCCAAGCAAGTGCCTGGAAAGCCAGACTTAAAGGAAAACTCACACTAAAGACCATGATTTCTTGGAACGTGAAGATAAATACCTCCTCCCGATAAGGATCTCTTCATTGACTTCCTTTTCACTTCTTTCCTTCTCTCTCCACTCTCCAGCACGCGCGCGCACACACACACACATATGCACCTGCTTGATATATAGAAGTTACCTAAGCATAGTGTTCTCAAACATGGAAAAAGACATGTGTACACACATACATACATACATACATACACACAAAACAGGGAGCAGGCAGGAAGCAAAGAACCCTCCTGCTTTGTCTAATGGAGCGATAGCACAGCGGGTAGGGTGTTTGCCTTGCATGCAGCCGACCCGGGTTCGATTCCTCTGTCTCTCTCGGAGAGCCCGGCAAGCTACCGAGAGGATCCCGCCCGCATGGCAAAGCCTGGTAAGCTACCCATGGCATATTCCATATGCCAAAAACAGTAACAAGTCTCACAATGGAGACGTTACTGGTGCCTGCTCTAGCAAATCCATGAACAATGGGACAACAGTGCGACAGTGCTACATACAGTTTTACTTTGAAGTTTTTAGAAAATGGTTTTTCTTTCAAATAAGAACAAGAAGGCTGAGGACTTGACTCAGAGGTCTGGAGTGCCGATCTGCAAGTGGGATCCCCAACATTTCATGGTCCCCCAAGCACTGGGCCAGAAGTTGCCTCTGAGCACCACTTGGGGGTTGTCAGGAATTGGGTTCAATTCCTGACGCCACATGTGGTCCCTTGAGCACTGCCAGGGGTTCTCCTGAGCTAAGAATAGCCCCTGAGCACTGCTCAAAGAAAAAGAATGGCAAGATGAGGAAGGAAATTTAAGACTAAAAGAGAAGTCCTAAAGAGAAAGTAGGGAAATGAGAGCAGAGAAACTGCACTTTGAAGACTGAAGTTTTGGCCTAAGCTAATTGTTTTATTTTATTTCCCTTTTGGGCCACATCCTAGAGTGCTCAGGGGTTACTCCTGGCTCTGCACTCAGGAATCACTCCTACAGTGCTCACGGGACCGTATGGGATGCCAGAGATCAAACCAGGGTCAACCATGCGCAAGGCAAACACCCTGTCCGCTGTACTATTGTCCAGCCCCAAGCCACTGGTTTTTGAACAACACAGATTGTGTATTGGTGGAGAAAAAGCAAGCTCTGCAACATGGTCACAAATCACAACACAGTATGTCACTGACAGCACAGGGCTGATTCCTGAGACCCTCTGGGGTGTCTGGCATAAGAATAAAGAGGGTGGACAGGCTAGGTTTCACCAACCACAACAGGATGGTCCAAGGCAGTCTCACCTGCCTTTCCCGAACACCCATCGGCACTTCCCTTCCTGCCTGTGGCCCAGGCAGCTGGGTCCAGCCAGGGTCTCCCCACGCCCTGCTGTTTCTCCTCTAACCTTTGCTGTTTATTCTCTTGCTTGTTCCACCCTTCACAGGAGATCCCTTGCTCCGAAGCCTGTGGTCCTCCTAGCCCAGTCACTGTACCCAGCTCCGTGTGGATTCCCCTTCCTCTAAGGCAGAACTCTGAGACGGGCCCCGGTCCTTAGAGCATCCATTATCTTTTGTAGGGATATGTCCTGACCAAGCCTCGCATGATTGACAGATTGAAGCTAGGCAACCAGGATGATGACAATTTATTTAATCTCCTTTGTCCCAATTTTCTTATCTGTAAATTAGCAACTATGAATAGTACGTTCTTAAAAGGCAAGAGTCAACTGCTCTAAGTCTCAAATCTAAGTAATGTGGTGCCAGGCACGTAATTAAAGCTCTAGAGTGTCATCTGAGTCTATGGTTCTAATAAGCTCTGAGGCCATGGCTGAATCACCTCCAAACTGACAATAATTCTTGTTATAGAATTGTGACAAAGGCTGAGTATCCATGCAGAACTACAACAAGCGCTGCAAAGCTGCAATTACCTAGTGCACCGTGATATAAAAGTACTACGCTATGTAAAAAGCACAGAATGAACACCGAGGTGCTGGAGCGCGCGCGCGCACACACACACACACACACACACACACATAGACATACACTTATTTTTTTTGCTTTTTGGGTCACACCCAGCAATGCACAGGGGTTACTCCTGGCTCTGCACCCAGGAATCACTCCTGGAAGTGCTCAGGGGATCATATGGGATGCTGGGAATCGAACCCG
Source organism: Sorex araneus (assembly GCF_027595985.1). Taxonomy (NCBI): domain Eukaryota; kingdom Metazoa; phylum Chordata; class Mammalia; order Eulipotyphla; family Soricidae; genus Sorex; species Sorex araneus. The sequence continues at coordinate 260,925,933 of NC_073313.1, forward strand.
GGTCGACCACATGCAAGGCAAACACCCTACCCGCTGTGCTATCACTCCAACCCCCAGACATGAGTGATGTCACTAGATACGCAAACCACAGAGCCAGCAGCACTAGAAACATGAGATCCAGACTACTACAACAATCAAACTTCAAAATGTGCCCGTCAGTTTGGCTGCAGAGACAGTACAGCAGAGACAGTGCTTGTCCTGCACATGGTTGATCCAGATTCAATCACCCACATGCCATACGGTCCCCTGAGCACCACCAGGAACAATTCAGAACCAGGAGTCTTCCCGAGTATCACCAGGTGTGGCCTTAACCATGCCCTCCCACCCCCACAATCAAAAAGAAACAAAATGTACCTGTTGAGGTGGCAGGCTGGGAAGAGGGGTGAGAACTTAAGGACACCGGTGGTGGGATTGGTGCTAGAACATTATATATCTAAGACTCAACTATCAGTAACTTTGTAAGTAATGGTACTTTAATAAAATTAAAAGTTTTTCAGTAAATGGTCTTTTTTTAAAGAGTTCATTCTTTCCCCAGGGCCTTTCAGTGCTGTTTCTGTTTCTGAGTTGTCCATAGAGGTTGGGTTTCTATTTCTAGGTTCGCTTCATCTGAGCAGCTCTAGACTAACACTGCAGTGTCTTACTCTTACTTTTGATAATAAATCTTTAAATGCAAATGGTATGCTGCCTGCCTAACTCTTTTATTCAGATGTATTTGGCCACGCTGGAGTGATAGCACAGCAGATAGGGCGTTTACCTTGCACATGGCCGACCCAGGTTCGATCCTTCTGTCCCTCTCGGAGAACCTGGCAAGCTATCAAGAGTATTGCACTCTCACGGCAGAGCCTGGCAAGCTACCCATGGCATATTCGATATGCCAAAAACAGTAATAACGAGTCTCACAATGGAGACGTTACTGGTATCCGCTCGAGCAAATTGATGAGCAATGGGATGACAGTGACAATATTTGGCCACAATGGAGCTGTGCAGTCGGAAATGGTGTACCCCACTTTGGAACCCTTGGTCTCCCCAAGGACTATCTGATGAAGTAGTACTTGCAGTTATGGCCTTAGACATCAACTTCTTGAATGGAAAAGCAATTGCAACTCACTGGGACCCGGTAAGAGTAGTTGAGAGGTTTCCAAGTTAAGACACAACATCGTTCTCATTATCTTATCAGAGATTATAAACCTGCTTAAAGGAAAATTCGAGATTCATCCACTAAATATTCCATCAGAATAGCTGTGTTCACTTATATACAAACCTGTATTGGTCAAACGTTTGGGTTTAATGTTTAGAAACATATAAACACTGTAAGTACTTCCTTAGATCTTGACCCAACTTACCTTCCTCAAAACCAGATCAGGTCAGAGTGCTGACATCCTGGTGGCTTGTTCGGATTTCCTAAATAGCCACAGTGTCACCTGAAACACCCTGAAATGCCAGGAGAATGAAGTTACCATCCTGTACTGTTAGGGCGCGGATCGAGATCTCCCTTACCGACAAAGAGACTCCAGAGACTGCAAACAGCAAGCAGGGTTTATTGTAAGACTGACTAGCCAGGACCCAGCCGCCTACTCGGATATGCAGGTCCAGCAGGTTGGGCAAGACCCCGACCCAGGGTGCAGGGGTTACTTACATAGGCCCATGTCAGCCGTTTCGCTGAAAGCGCAAAAGCCTTAAGTTCATAATTCGACATGCCTCGTCCCCCCAATCCCATTAGGCCCATCTGCTTGTCCAGCCTATAGATTTACAAGTCACAATTGCATAAGCGCCTGCACGGGTTCGAGGGCTGAGACCGGGCCCAGGAGGCTATCTGTCTGGATTATACCCTTATATGGTCATAGCTCAGGAGCCCGCACATTTCTTTTGGAGCAAGCAGAGAGCAGAGGCTTGAGTGGAAAATACACGGTTTCCATTGTCTTTGGCCCCGCCCAGAGCAGTCCTGCCCTAACAGTACAAGATGGTGAGGACCCAGAATTCATTGTTAACCAGTCCAGGATCACACAGTCTAAAGCTTTTTCATTCTTCGTCCAGATGCAACTCTTTTTACTGAGTATTTTTTTCTGGAGGGTCAGATAGGAATTATTTCAGCTTTTGTGAACACAGGAGTAATGTCCTCAACCCTCGAAATAAGCATCCCCTAGGAAATTTGATTTTCTTTGGATATCTTTAGATTGCACCAGTATTCTCTTTTGTCCCCACTTTATTCAAACACTGTGGTTTACAAAGTTGATCATGATGACTTGTGACAGGCATTCAATATTCCAACACCAACCCCACCACCACTGTCACCTTCCCTCCCCCAATGTCTCCATTTTGCCAACGACTCCTCAAGCCGGTCCCCATAGCAGGCTCACAATCATTTATTTTATATTGCTTCAATTAAGTGGCTAATAGAATGATCAAAAATATTCCCATAGAAGAAAATTTGTGAAAATTGTAGTATGTCACCACGGGGGCCTGAAGTCCTTGTCTGGGTTTTACTAAGCTGTTGTTGCAAGTTAAGCCATGCAAGTGTTCATGATTTCATTAATCAAGATTGCTTGGCTTCTACGTTATGCTCCATCCAATCTGGTGTGCTACTACTGGGATCTCAGTGTTGTAGTTTGGAGATATTACTCCAGAAAAAAAACAAAACAGAATATCTAACTGAGCAGTCCAACTGAAGGCATGGTGGTAGCTTTGGGGTGTGGAAGTAGCTGACAGGGCTATGTTGGGTTGGGAGCTGGCATGATGCCCATCTCTCCCTTACTTCTGCTCTGCACCCCCTCCCCCAGATTACCCTGGAAGTCTCAGCTGGAAATGGGTGTCCAAGAAATTTTTGTGGCTAGTTAATCTCTTTCGAGATTTATTTATGAGTCTCTGGAACAAGGCAATAGTTAAGCTGGAGGTGGTAGTGGGAAGTGAACCAACATCAGCATTCTTAGCTCTGGGACTGTACGAAGAAAGCAATGGACTGATTTTGGCCTGCAGGCTTCATTTCCATCACTCCTACTCTCCTGAGGCGTGCACCTCCCCTTGGCCACACCCTTACAGTGAACCACTCCTAGAAGGTGTGAATGTTTGCTCCTGCCCTTTTGGTTATAAAAAAAACACATGACTTTAATAAGGTTAGAACCCCTCTAAAACAAAAGGTGATACTCATTGCAAGCAACCAACCACAGATGAAATGTTTCTTGAAATTGAGTAACTATACCTTGTATGTTTCAGAATCTCTTCTGAAGATGGTTCAAGTACATTGAAATCTAAGTCATTTTCTCTTCCGTGTATTGAGACATCTGTATGGCCCAGACTATTGAATACCAAACCTCAAAATTCAGAAGATCGATTTTCATCAAAATTCTTGATAATCTAGTTAAACACAGTGTCAGTTACTTGTGATCCCTTAAATGTGTACCCTGAGAAAACATAGTTATCAATGTATATTGTCTATTTTCTACATCTGGAGAATCAAAGGTTGTTGGGGTCAAATAATGGAGCAAGCACAAGCCCTATATTCTGTGTCATATCCCATGCTACCCCCCATCACCACCTATGCTCTCCACAATTATTTTTTAAAAAGATTTAAAGTTGCTATTCGGTTATTCTGAGAACTTCTTCAAGCCCAAGTCGATGGTAAAGATAAGTAGCAGACACACCATTACCATTTCCAGTGTTCCACATAGAAATCTTCTTGGAAGTGAAGTCTATCTTTTGAATCTTCTCTGCTTCCAATCTACGTTGTTCTCTTTGCCTTGTAAGCATGCACAGTTTACCCCTGTGTTTTCCTAATGCCTCATCATGAGAAAACTTATTCTACATCATTCTCATTCTACATCACTCTAGAGTAAGCTTAGCATGGTATCTGTTTTCATTTTTCATTTTCAAATCCAGAACTCACTGAAAGACTTCATGGTCCTAAACTCTCACTGGGCATACAACTGACTTCTCATACTTCAAAGGCCTATTCATTATGAATTACAGATTCTGGATGAGTGAAGGAAAAAACACAGTTCAAATACATGTGTGTAGAGAACTCAAGACTCACTGACAGGTCCCTTGTAATGTGGTGACTGAATACTTACTGTTCATTTCCTTTTCATTTGTTTGGTATCCCATGCTCTGAAGAGTCTCTTCGATACTCAGAGTCTGGGCATTGCCCTGAGAACTTTCTTATCACCTCATTACCTAAGGGACTATTTATCAACTCTTCAAGAATGAAAAGTGAACCTGAAAATATTTATTTTCAGACTGACTCATTGTTGAATGTCTGAAGCTTATATTGGCTTTGGCGGGGGGATGTTTAATTGCCTTAAACTGTAGTATTGAAATGAGAAATTGGCATGAGCTAAACCAACCTAAAGCAAGTGTTTCTCAATCAAGCGTTTTCACTTTTCACTTTTTGTGGATAGAGCAATCGCCTACCATTTCCTCATCCTTGCCATCATTTTAATCATAATGTTACTATTCTTTCTTTTAAAAAATGACTTCTCTTTATCATGAAAAAGTTAAAACTCCAAAACAAAATCCAAAGAAATTTAAGCAAATAAAAAGTCATCTATGGGAAGCATCCTAATCCCACCTCCAGAGCTGATCGCTTTAAGCACTCTATGTATATACTTCCAGAACTTATATGGATAAACAGATCTGTTTTACATAAAAACATCATTTTCCTCAGCACCCTCTTTTCTGCCGAACATCCTATCTCCTTTCCAGGATTTTCCACACTGTCTGCCTCAGCCCTTAATGTGTCACCTCATGGATGGAGCCACCTTTGGAAATCTTGTTTAATGGTTCGATTTTCACTCCCACAGTTTTTCCTAGCATCATATGTGCAGGTGTGCATTTCACAAACTTGGCTTTCAATGACAGATGTTCATAGTATCCATGTTTTGTGGGCAGAGGGACCTCCCAAGCAGTGTTCAGGGGGGCCCAGGGGCCACTCCCGGTGGTATTTGGCCAAATGGGCTAGACAGTTCAATGCTAGGACCCAAGGATGCAAAGTTACTTGGCCTTACAGTGCGAGGGGCCATGAGGACCGTTTCAATAGGAATCAGGGACCTGTAAGGCTACACCAAGAGGTGCTCTTTGTGGGACCCTGTGGTGCCAGGGGTTCAGAGTTGGGTTATGATGTAGGCGAAGCTTCTCCTCTGAGTGCTGACACATGCAGGGCTTGCACTCTTTTAATATTAAAGTTCTAACTTGAGGGGAGGTGGTTGTAGTGATAGTGCAGTAGGTAGGACACTTGCCTTGTATGTGATGTACAAAGCATATCACAGATGTCCACACTTGCATACAAATTCTTGAAGTATCTGACCTATGTTCGATTCTCTGCATCCCATCTGATCCCTTGAGCACCACTAGGAGTAATTCCTGAGTCCAGAGCAAGGAGTAACCCTGAGTATTGCAGGGTGCGATCCAAACACACCCCCACTCCCACTGTCAAAATAAAATAAAATAAAATTTCAACTGTGATAAAACAAATGAGGGTGTTTACATGCTTCGGTGTGGGGGAGCCTTGAGGACATTTTGCTGAGTGAAATAACCAGTCTTGGGAAGATAAACACTCCTGTTTCCATTTCTGTGAGGGACCTACAGTAGTCCCATTTATAGAGAGAAAGTAGACACGTTCAAAGAATCAGAGTTGCCAGGACTGGGGAGAATGGGAAGTTCCTTAATTGGAATAGAGTTTTACAAGACAAAAAAGAGTGCTGGAAAATGGCGGCACCATAAATCCTGTTACTTAACTCTGCTGACCTGTACACTCAAAATGACTAAGGTGGTGAAGTTCTTGTCAAGTCCATAACTTTTGTTTGGTATTCAATAAAAAAAATTTTTTAATACAAGATGATGTTTGGGGCCAGAGAGATAACACAGAATGTAAGGCCCTGACCTTGCATGCAGCTGACCCTGCTTAGACCTGGCATCATCTTCATGAGTGTTTGCAGAGCACAGAGCCAGGAGTAAGCTCTGAACACTACTCCAGGTGACCCCCAAACGAATAGCAGTAGTAATAATAATAGTGATGGTAGTGATGGTAGCTCCACTACCCAGCCACCGCCACCCTCCAGGGTGCTTTCTGGACACTCGGGCCGAACCTCAGGCATGAGTGAAGCCCCACAGTACCAGGTAAAGCAGAACTTTGTGACCTTGGACTCCAGGATCAACGAGACCCGAAACAAGATCCTCTGTCTGCCTCCTCCAATCTCCAGCGCCCCAGGAATCAAACCCAGACGCCCCACCCTACCCGCACCAGATAAATACCTTATCAGCCGGCCTCCACTACCTCCACTGCCCAACCACCGCCATGCTCCAGGCCACCTTCCGGACCGCACAGCCACCATAGGTGGCCATTTTAATGGAAATACCCATTTTCCATAATTTCCGCACCATATTTGATGGGGTTCAAATATGGTGTGAACCATGGGAACACCTGTAAAGGCAATTGGAGGCCGCCTTAAAAGCCTCCATTCCATTTTTGCCAAGGAGTCAAAAATCAGATTGGCCAAATGAGTAATGCGATTTAGAGATGACTGCTGGACTAGAGTTGTTACCGAATGGATTCCACAGGACGTCAAAAGACTTCATGGCCACCCACCTACGAGATGGTCAGGTGTAGGATAACATAGCCTCAGGGAGTTTAGGTTTATTGGGTTACTCCCGTTACAGTGCTCCCATTCCTCTTTGTTTATTTGTAGCTTCTTTCTTAGTGTTCTGTTGACTTGCAAATAATGTTTTTTTCTTCTCCTTGAGTCCTTTGCATAGTTTATTCAGAGCAATGTCCTTTTTGTATGGACACAGGAAGACTTAACAAATGTTATGCTTTTGTAACCTGGGAGTCATTTGACTCTACATGATATTTTCCTCCTGGGCATCTGTTCTCTCCACCTAAGCCTCAGCTGCCCTTACTTCCTAGCACCCCCGAAACCTGGGTCCCGAGAGGGACGAGACGGACCCAGGGTAAGCGGTGAGTTGTGTGCTACCCTGGCATCGAGATGGGCCTGGCCAAAGTGCCTAATGCTTAACTATAAGTTAAGAGCTTGATCATGGACAAATGCTGTCATGATCCAAACAGTGATAACTAGATTTGGACCCTGCTAGGGTTAGGAGTGATTAATCTGGCCTGAGTGCTGTAGTCTGAGCCTGTGGCAAGATGTTGTCAGGAGAGCTGCCTTGCAAGCCTCAATGTATCTCTTGCTATGTCCATGCAAAAATAACTAGTATTAAGATGTTAATAAGTGTTTGGACTAAGGAAAAGAAAAAAAAACTTAAGAGTCAGGAAGGGCTTTGGAATGCCCTGCCCTTAGGAAGGGCTTTCTTATGTTGATTTTGCTACCTGGCTGGGTGTAGCCTAGAGGGCAAGGTGGGAGAGACAAGGAGGAGAGACTAGAGAAGGGAGAGGCTGCAGTTGATCCAGAGAGAGGACGGAGCCAGGAGTGCGGGAGATGAGAAAGATGGAAGATTGAATAAACGGTAACTAATCAGCAACCAGCTTGGTCCTAGTTCTTCCTTCGCCTGTCCTTGACCACCAGCTGTCCCGATCCAGCCCATACACAGCGGTTCCAGAGCACTGAACTCGGGTGGTGAGACAGAGCCTCCCGGAGAGCCCGAGAGTGCACACGCCCATTATTTTTTTACACCTGGCGTCCCTAGGTCTTCTTCAAAACCCTGAATGAACGGTTTGAGGCTCTTTGTGTTCCTGGAGGGAGCAGATACCATTGGGCTACACTAGTATACGACAGGGACAAATGGAGACATTACTAGCCTCGCTCGAGCAAATCGAAGATCAATGGGATGACAAGTGATACAAGTGATGGTGATGTTAAAAATTCTTCAAATTTTGGGGGCTGGAGTGATAGCACAGCGGGTAGGGCGTTTGCCTTGCACACGGCCAACCCGGGTTCGAATCTCAGCATCCCATATGGTCCCCTGAGCACTGCCAGGGGTAATTCCTGAGTGCATGAGCCAGGAATGACCCCTGTGCATTGCCGGGTGTGACCCAAAAAGCAAAAAAAAAAAAAAATCTTCAAATTTTAATATTTACTTGTTAGTTACACAAACACTTCCCTTACCTAGTCATTTCAGCTATCTAGAAGATAATTTTTTAAAAAAGACAATGCTACAAGTTCTCTCTCTCTCTCTGTCTCTCTCTCTCTCTCTCTCTCTCTCTCCTTTATGATTTTCTTATGAGTCAGTGTGAGATAGACCCTTACAAAGCTGCTCATGATTAGGTTTTGGTCAAACATTATCCTAACATCTATCCCTCCACCTGTGTATATTTCCCACCACCAGAATCCCTAATTTCCCTCCCATCATACCCCCACACACACACACACCTACCTCTATGGCAGGCACTTCTCTCTCTCCCTCCCTCCCCCCTTTCTCCCTTTCTCTCCCTCTCCCTCTCCCCATCCCCCTCTTTCTCTCTCCCTCTCCTCTTTAGGGCATTGTGATTTGTAATACAAATTATGAAAGGTTATTGTAGTGCTACAATTTCTCTATCTTTCTTTATAGCAGCTGCCCTTAGACTTTATCCAGAGCCTCTTTATTCTGACTTTATAAACAATTCTATCAAATTTTATTTTGTTCCTTAACCAAGACCATATAGGAAATGAATAGAAAGGTAGAAAAAGCACAGACCGCCACAGGCAGGAAACCAACAATGGAAAGAAGGGGGAAAAGCAAATGCCTAATACCACAAGCATCTCTTTACAAAAAGAGGGATGCCGTTTAACAATGGAAGCCATACACCGTCCCACATTACGATGATACAGATGCAGAGATCTCTGCTCCAATAACATCACTGAGCAAACATTTCTTAATCATCACTTGTGTGCCAAGAATCTATTAGGGCACCAAGTGTTGATAATGGCAGCAGTGGTGTTTAGAAAAGGCGGTTACATCACCCGCAGTCTGTTTACAAAGACAGAGGGTGGAACTCGGTGACAGATGATCAAAACTTGGGTATGTTTCGGGGTAAACATTAGTTACTCCAAAAATGTACCTCTTGGAATTTTTTCTATTTCTCAGCTTCCAGGCCCAATGATCATATTGAGTTCAATAATCATATAGAGTTCAGTGATCTTACCTATACTAATTTCTCCCACTTTGTTGCAGTTGTAAACAAGCAACTTGTAAGCATGTGATCCATCCCGAGGTAGATGTGTGCCTTATGGAAGCGTACTGGCAGGTTTAAGAGATGGCAATAGTTTGTCTTGGTTTTAACCACACTATTTTATTGTCTATAACCCTGCTTTATTTGTGTCTTTGTGCCAGTTGTCATGGTTTAGAGATTTGGACTATAGAGAACGTTAACAATGGACAAAAGGATAAAAAAAGAAGAAGAAGAAAAACTCGGTGTCCCAACATTACTCAGAGATAAATTTGCAGGGGGAGGGAGTCTTTCTTTTTATCTAGGAAATTGTAACTAATGAAATCCATTAGGATATTATCTAGCAATTGTTTTTTTACCATGAAGAGGATCAGAAATGAAAATTTGGGTTTTAGCAATTGAACTTATTAATGGAGAATCTTGTTAAAGAAAAATGTTCACACAGAGATCACTAAGTACCATAGTCACTGATGTCACCTGAGTATTTTTCTTAGAAGATAAAGTGCTAACAACACCCAGAGACAGTTAAACATGATTTTGGACACTATTGACTTCGCTTGTTCCACTGTATGAACACTCCGCACGTTCACAGTCATCCTTAAAAATATGCACTCATATTCCCAGACTTAGTAAATGTTGGAATATCAACAATGTATAATTACTGTAGCCCAGCTTAAAACACTGCTGCTCTCATAAGCTCTGACTGCCAAAGTCTAATTAAAGGACAGAGATACCATTATACGTGCATATGTGCATATAAACATATATATGCAAATACTTGTTTTGAATTTTCCATAATGTCTTTTAGAGTTTTCTGAAGGTGATCGAATCTCTGAAAGTTATATGTATAAACACTGATACAAAGGTTATAATACTACGTACATTTTTGTCTTGAGAAAATTAATTTTAAGTCACTTTAATTGTTCCTTTTGCAACTTCCTTCCCAAACTAACAGAGAATCCAGATAACTAGATGCCAGTACTGTTGCTCTGAGTTGAACAATTAAAATCATTCTAAATCAACAAAAAGATATTTTTTTCTGCTTTTTGGTTCACACCTGGCAAAACATAGGGGTTATTCCTGGCTCTGCACTCAGGAATTACTCCTGGTGATGCTCAGGGGACCATATGGGATGCTGGGAATTGAACACGGGTCGGCCGCATGCAAGGCAAACGCCTAAACGCCCTACCCGCTGTGCTATCACAATAAAGACCATTAAAATATCACAAAAAGATATTTTAATGCTCTCTATTATTTGTGTGCAGGGCCAAAACCTTAGCTCATTTACTATGTCTCTGGTCTCTCTTATCACGTACTTAAAAAAAAAAATGTTTAGAAAGCAGAGTGTCAAAATCTGTCCTCTGACCCACTGACCCATGTTTTCTATCTCCTCTTTGCTGTTCCTACTTCCTTGGCTTCCTGATGCATTCACCCTGCTCCTGATGCCCTTATATTTATTATTCTACACATACCAGCTGGCTGATTGTTCTTCTTCTAGTGTCCACCCTGAAGACTCTGATTAATTTTATCCCACTTTTCTCATATATCTCATAAAAGTTTTTATTTGCAAGATGTTCATGACCTGGGTCAAAAGAAAAACAAGTAGAATATATTTCTATGCTTTCTTCTCCACAGGCTGTTCTCAGAGCCATGAAGCATCATTTTATTCAAGAGATTTTGTCCCGTTTATTTTAAACTGTTTCTATTTCTTTAATAACCGTTGTATAGTTTACACATAGCTATACAAATCAGATGTAGGATCTACTTTATGCATTTCACATCCTACAATATTTTTCAAACACTCAACCTTAATAACGCACTGATCACTTGGGATTTTAAATCTTCCTTACGTGGAAGATTTAAAACTACTTGGAATTCATGGAATCTTTTCAATCCACTCAGCATCTGAATTCTGCCCAAGAATCCACAGATTCCCTGGGTTACCGTTTTCTTCATGGCTTCCTCTGGTTTCCTGCACTTGCTTAAGCCTGAATCCAAGATCTCAGTTTACACAGCTCTTCCTCGATGGATAGCCCACAACAAGAAAAGGGGCTCTATGATCTGCTTCATATGAGGCAGTGCGGTAGAACAAGCTCCACTGAGCTGCAGACACAGTATCATCGACTGTAGCTATACTATGCTATGTCTTACCCGCCTAATAGGTAAATGGGGCCATTGGTTGGGACCTTTGTTAGCTTTGTACCCATCTGTGTATTGGACCTTCCATTCTCATTAACTCAGGAAATTGAGTGCTCCCATTTAGGGAACCGCTTAAGCCCTCCAGAACTATCCTTCCTCACACCTGCAAGAAGCGTGTCCCTCCAACAAACTTAGAGCTAGGAGCAGTTTTGTCAGGAGGAGGAGACTGGCATGTAAACAAACCATTGCAATGCAATTACATAGGTGTGGCACGAGCAGTGATGCACAAAATGACCCGGCGGATTTAGGAACCTAATCTTGCAGAAAGGGCTCACCTTTGAGCTGCTCAGAATAAGCACAAACCAGTCAAGCAGAGGGAAGGAAGTGGTCGTTTGGAGGCCAGGGATAGTCGGGCCATAGAAGGGCCAGGTGGAAAAGCACAGAATGTCAAAGAGACCTTGGGGGAGCCAGAGGTAGGGGAAATGTGGGCACCAGGGTTCAAAATCCCTTATGCGTCATGCTGATGATGGTAGATTTGGCACTGGTGGCCATAGGGAATGGACAAATAATTTTGATCAATGAGGTGATATTTATTTAAGTTTGATAATTAATCCCAACTATCCTCCATCTTTAAAAAGTAAATGTTTCCTTATTTCCTAAGTGCCATGGAGATTAGTATGATCATTTCTAGATGAGTCTGAGCTCCTGTTTAATACTGGCTCTGTTAAGGGGATACTCAGTGGTGGTCCAAGGAAGCCCTACAGTCCAGTCTCCTGGGCTGCTTACATAGTTTTTTTTTTTTAAGTATTGCATTTCAGGGGCTGGAGCGATAGCACAGCGGGTAGGGCGTTTGCCTTGCACGCGGCCGACCCGGGTTCTAATCCCAGCATCCCATATGGTCCCCTGAGCACCGCCAGGAGTAATTCCTGAGTGAAGAGCCAGGAGTAACCCCTGTGCATCGCCAGGTGTGACCCAAAAACAAAACAAAACAAAAGAAATTATCATTAGTGCTATTATAAATCATGGTACATCAATAAAAATTGCTGGGGGAAAGTAAAAATCCATATTAAAAAAAAAAAGTATTGCATTTCATATATATATATGTATGTATATATATATATATATATATATATATATATATATATATATATAGCACTGTCTTCCCGTTGTTCATTGTTCATTGATTTGCTCGAGCAGGCACCAGTAACATCTCCATTGTGAGACTTGTTGTTGCTGTTTTGGGCATATCAAATATGCCAGGGGTAGCTTGCCAGGCTCTGCCATGTGGGCGGGATACTCTCAGTAGCTTGCCAGGCTCTCCCAGAGGGACAAAGGAATCGAAACTGGGTTGGCCGCATGCAAGCAAATGCCCTACCCGCTGTGCTGTCACTCCAGTCCATATATATCACTGTATCACTGTCATCCTGTTGCTCATCGATTTGCTCGAGTGGGCACCAGTAACGTCATCATTGTGAGCCTTGTTGTTACTGTTTTTGGCATACCGAATATGCCACAGGGAGCTTGCCAGGCTCTGCCGTGCGACAGGATACTCTCGGTATCTTGCCGGGCTCTCCAAGAGGGACGGAGGAATTGAACCTGGGTCGGCCACATTCAGGCAAATTCCCTATCTGCTGTGCTATCACTCCAGCCCCCAGTCCATATATATTTTTTCAATATAAATTTTCGATATAAATATAAATCAAATAAAATTTATATATATAAATATATATTAATACTTTAAAATTTAAATTTTAACATGAATTTATATTAATAAAATTTAATATATAATTTTAATATAAATTTTATATTAATAAAATTTAATATATATAAATTTTTATTGAATCACGATGAAATACACAGTTACAAAGCTATTCATGATTGGGTTTCAGTCATACAATGTTCCAACACTAGTGCCATCACCATTGTACATTTCCTACCACCAATGTCCCCATTTGTTCTTACATGGGTTCTGCAGTCTTCAGATATCTTCTCAGGAGAGAAGAATGCTGGAAATAATTAAGCTTCATAAGGGCCCAGGAAATGCTGCACATTGAAAATACTCTCCTAAATTTGAATTCTAATACCAGAAAAAAGGAAAGTGTTTAAAAAGATTTTTTTAGGTCACCATTTGATTAGAACTGCTGGCATCAAAGAAGTATATTCTCAGATGCAACAAAAGCAACACTCCTCCGCCCTCCCCCCAATTTTTTAAATATCAGCCATTTCCAAAAAGCAACGTTGACATATCAGATTCTCTCCTTATACTTCATAGGTGTGGAGTGTGAACAAGAAGCCACCACCCAAAGCCGGTCCATTCAGAAACAAGCCCTCAAAGGCCATCCAGTTGGCAAGGGTCCTGTCATGGGAAGATGTTTTGCTCTCTGCAAAATAAAGCCTGCTCCTGCTTCTGCAGCATCCAGGGCAGCAGGAGGCTCGGGCTGGTTGGCAGGGCTTCCTCCCCATGCTGGGAGGAAGCAGCACCCTTTTTACGGGTGAGGTTTGAAGCTGATTTGGGGGCGCATGGCCCAAGATGGCTCACGTGATGTGTGTAATGTCAAAATGTCAATTCCTCATTGCCCACTGTCCTGTTTGAAGCAGATGTTATCACAGCAAAGACCAACCCAGGGGCCCACCCAAGCATGGGTGGGGCAACTAGCGTGCAGCTTGGTACAGATGCCGTTAGCCGTGCTGTCTTCCCTCAGTGAAAAGAAGTTCAGACCCCAATAAAATCTGAACCAGTCTTGAAATCAGTACAAAGCAATGACCCCTAGAGCCTAGTTCAGTCTGAATATTCTGATTCCCCAGAAGGGTGGCTTATAAAATCTCCAGGATTTAGGCTGGTCTGCAGAGAACCCTCAGCTTAAGATTTCCTCATCAAATGTTGGAATCATTTTCCTTTAAAATTTTCCTATGTTTGTTCTCATTGTATTTTTCCCCTACCAGGAAGTCAAAACTAAATTGGTAGTTTTCCAAAATGGAGAAAAACATCACTTCAGATGAACTGAGAATGCATTTGACTTTGAGAAAAACAGTCAGTGGTGTGACCTACAAAGTTACAGGAAATTTTCTCTTTTGGAGACAAGAATTTCTTCTTATTCCTCTTCTTCTTCTTCTTTGGTTCAGGATAAACTTTCTTCCTCCCTGTTAACTTTTAGCAAAGTGTGCAGATAATAACAGTAATAAAAACCAATGATAGTCATAAAACACTTGTAAAATTAAAGGCTTTGACAAAACAGAATCTCATGGTTACTCCTAATTACTCTCATATAAGGTCTCTTTCTCAGAGGGAAATGTTTTTGAAGTTTCCAGGTAGTTCTTCCATTGACTTCCCTCTATCTTTCTGATAAAGAAGAATGCAGGATACTGCTGGTTGAGTCTGTTTTCAATTTGCCTATTGCAACTTTATCTTGCCCTGCATTTTTAGTTCATGAAAACTCTCCATGATCCTTTTATCTTTCTCCTCAGATTTTTCCATTCAGCTTATAGTGTGATTTCTATAATTATGAATATTTGTCCACAGCCATGCTGCTTTTCCTCTCATACATAGCAATTTCTGGGAACAACTTTTGGGTTTTTTTTAATCACATGTTACTTTTTTTTTTAAACACCAATTGTCAATTTTTTTAGGGCCTCCATCTGGGCCATCACTCTGAGAGATTGTCTGAGTAAAATTGCCATTTGAGTGTCACTGTCATTTCCTTTCTTGAACTAATTCCTTTTTTATTGGTGGAGCACATCCTCTGGTAGTTTGTACTAAAAGGGTGACTGAATGCCAGTATTTTGGCTTCTTCTCATATCTAAACATATATGTCTCCTCAAACTTGACATGCTATTTTATGAATCTAGAGTCTGGACTAAAAATCGATTTTCCTCACAATTCTGAAGGCCAACTGCCATCTCTGTCCAAGTTATTAGAGTTAACACATCTAATATGCCTTTTTGATTTGAAGACCTTTATGACTGTTTCCTATTTCCTTCTAGAATCTTCTCTCTTGCCCTCTATGATCTGGAGTGTTAGGATTACATGTGTGTTTGTGAAAGGAATAACAGTACATCCCCCTAATCTAAAATTTTAATTTTTTCACACTGGAAAATGATTTCTTGCAATATTCCTCTGAACATTTCTCTTCTATATACTCTTTCTTTCTGAATCTCCTATTTGTCTAACATTAGATCCTCAATTCTCAGTCTTTTTGTCTTTATTTCTTACTTCTCTCTCTCTCACTCTCTCTCTATCTCTCTCTCTCTCTCCTCACTCTCGGTAAATCAAGAGAGTTTTTTATTGAAAGAAATTTGTTTACAAAGATGTGAGGGGAGAAAAAGAGACAATACAGGCTTTTCCACAGTGCAAAACATCCATAGAGAAATAGACATGTGTTCTAGAGAGAACAAGAATTTGAAAGAGCAAGCCTAAACTTCTTTCTCTCCGTGCTCTTTTCTGGAAAGATTGCCCATTCATCCTGTGCAGCCAATGTTTCCTTTTAGTTGGGCCCCTCTATTATGACTGTGAGACATAGTGAGGCGGGTCTGCCAAAGTCTCTTAAGGTGGTATTAATTAATTGATTGATTGATTGATTGATTAATTAATTAATTAAGAATTCTTAAGGTGGAATTTCTTCAAGAAGGAATGGACCAGCTAGAGGACCCCCTGGTATGACTCCTCATGTGAGAATTGATGTCCTGGGCCTCAGTTTCTCCTTATATATCCTTCTCCACTGGCTCCTTGACTCAACAAGATAGCTGACTTCACCCAGTCACCACGAGAGAGTCGGAGTCACACGCATCTCATCTCTCCCATTCTGTTGCTCTTGCTCAGTCTTGTGTGGTGTGGCATTATCTGCTTGTGGGTCTGGAGGTCGGCCTGAGGGACCTTGGGTCTGGTGGGAAGCTGCATACATCTATACTCCAGCATTTGTTGTTTTTCCTTTTGTGCCTGCCCCTTGGGAGCTGTGTCCCAAGGGGAATCTGCACTACCCCAATCTGACAGGTGATCAAAGAGCGTTTCTGGATACATGTGCCATATTGGGTTCCAGGGCCAGATTCCGAGTGAGAGTGGGCACCTAGACTGCACCATCCCCTTCACTGCTTTGTGTCATCATCACAGTTTGAACCCCGGAAACACTTATCTTGTATTTTCACTCCATGCCTCTCCTTGTCCTTCAACATTCTCTAGTGGAACAGAGAATGTGTTTCAAAGCAACCTGCAACAGTGCTCTCTTACTTGTTTCAAAACTCCCACTTACTTCCGCCTTCCAATAAGCAACCCACACTACAGGTTCATTTTGTCTTTGCACTTCCTTTCCTTGTCTTGTGGGTCGATCCATTACAATTCTTTAGCCATCACCTTATTCTGGTTTTGAAAAACATGCAAAATGCTTTTATCGACCCTCTTTCTAAATGAACTCACATAGAAAGAGAAGTATATTTTTTTTCTATCTGTTGAGCAATAGCATAGTGGGTAGGGTGTTTGCCTTGCATGCAGCCAACCTGGGTTCTATTCCTCCATCCCTCTCAGAGAGCCTCGCAAGCTACTGAGATTATCACGCCTGGCAAGCTACCTGTGGCATATTTGATATGCCAAAAACAGTCACAACAAGTCTCACAATGGAGATGTTACTGGTGCCCGCTCGAGCAAATCGATGAACAACAGGACGACAGTACACAGACAGTGTTTACAGTGCTATTATTCATAATAATACTGATGCACTAGAGTCTTTCCTAAAATCCAAAATGGCCATACTTTTAGAAAAGCATCCTTGTCTTATGGCTAACCCTTGGTATATTCCATTATGCATACCTTTAGATTCCCAGATACCACATGGATTTTTTTCCTTGAAATGTGTAACCTGTCCTTCACTGCTCAGTTTGAAAAAACTCCCAATTCCCCCTGAATCCCAGGTTGCAAAACGTTAAACTTTTAAATTCACTTTAGGTTTGTTAGTAGTGATCAGTACAGTCAGCCACGTACCAAGGAATCGAAGTGATGAAGGAACATGATCGCAGGATAGAGGGCAGCTTCTCCTCAAACTCCAAACTATTGGTCCTGAGTTTGAGTTTTCTACCATTTGAACAATTCTGTGTGTGTGTGTGTGTGTGCATGCTTAAAGATGCTGTGGTTCCTGGGATGTGTCTGTTACAAGACGGAGTTTAAAAAATGCTTCATTACTGTGTAAAACGCTGTAGATATGAGCTCATCCCTACCTCGTGGAGAGAAACTCCTGCATCAGTTGGTCACTGTGCCAACAGTGGCTCACAGAGGGGTGGGGATTGGAGAGGCACTGAAAGAAGGCAGTGGGGGCCGCACAAAGTCAAGCCTGTGTGAACCACGACAGACATGATCAGACCAAGGAAAGTGAGTTGTGTGAATAGAGCTGAGACTTTCTGTAAGGTCAAGACTATTTGCTTTCCTTTCAAAGAAGCATTGACTTGCTTCCTTTACAAGCACTTTTCCTACAGAATGAGGGGTCTGGGAGTAAAGAGTTGTGGGTGGAAAAGTCAGTGACTGCCCTAACCTAATGCAAGGAGCAGAAGACCATCCGACACTGGTCTTCATTTTTGAAAAGTTTTCATTTTCCAGCCCCAAATTAATTTTCCACACACCTTATATCTCAGGAGACTATATATTTTAATTCCACATCATTGTTTTATCATCAAGATCACTTCCACCAAGCATTTCTGATGAAGACTCAGATGGTAACCATTTCAGTTTCGATGGACCAGGGGCAAAATCAAAAGCTATTGTCCTGATGTCCACATGCCAGGAGAGAAATACACCAGCACACACGTGCCTTTTTATTGGGAAAATAGAAAACTTTAATTGCAGACACTGAAATGTGAAGTTCATGCAATGGTCACATTATTACTTTATTATTATAATGACTGTCATTATTTTTCTTGGCTGGAGCGATAGCACAGTGGATTAGGGTGTTTGCCTTGCACGCAGCCGACCCGGATTCCTCCACCCCTCTCAGAGAGCCCGGCAAGCTACCGAGAATATCTTGCCCACATGGCCAAGCCTGGCAAGCTACCCATGGCGTATTCGATATGCCAAAAACAGTAACAACAAGTCTCACATGGAGATGTTACTGGTGCCCACTCTGAGCAAATCAATGAGCAAGGGGATGATAGTGACAGTGACAGTGATTATTTTTCTATGACCTCCCCCAACCCATCACTTCTATCTGAAAACAGAAGACCCATGTTCTTATGTCACAGGCTGTACACAAACATCCTGGATGTTGTTGATTGTGGATGCAGTAATAAGCTGACCCCTGATCAGACACCAGGGACCTCCACATAATACCTCCCCCTGATACATCCTGGGGAAATAAACAAGAAGGGAGGTTTATTCCTATCCCCATGTTCTCTGCAGCTTAGCAAGGCAGGAAACAGTGAACCATCATGACTTATTGGCTGTAGGTCACACTTTGAGGGTTCATGCCCCTTTTCTATCTAGAAACTCTTAACAGTAGCACCCAGAACAGGTATCAGGTATAAAGAAGATTACACCCAAAGCAGAAAGTCTGAGACGGGTCTTTTTTCTCTCTCTCTTTCTCTTTTTGGGTCACACCGGGCGATGCACAGGGGCTACTCTTGGCACTGCACTCAGGAATTACTCTTGCCGGTGCTTGTGGGACCATATGGGATGCTGGGAATCGAACCTGGTTGGCTGCGTACAAGGCAAACACCCTACCTGCTGTGCTATCACTCCAGCCCCTCCGAGATGGGTCTTGCACAGTCTGCCTTTAAACTTGGTAACTGCCCCTGTCATTATCAAATAAATTTCACTTCCTCCCCAGCATTCTTGTCAATTTCACTGCCTTTGCAGCATCCTCATCACCTCGAGGGTAGAGTCTATTAACCTGGCACGGATGACAAAGGACCTCTGGGTGCTACCGAATGCCAGACCTTCCAAGGCCGGAAGGGGCAAGAACCCACGGTTAATGATTACTCCACGAAATACCACTCCGGGCTTTATGCAAAACGGGCAGACTTTCCTTCTGCATGGCTGACTTCCTGGGGCCCTCTGCTCGCCGCCCTCTTTTGTCAGCATCAGTGACCCAAATGCCTGCTGTCATCCAGAAAACCCACAGCAGGTGGCTGGTTCCGATGTCTAGACTTGGCGGTGTCTCTGGACAGGAGCGGAGAGAGAGAAAGTGGCAGTTGCTTTGAGCTGGCTGTGCTGGGCAGGATGGTGAAGCAGCAGCCTGGAGTCTTCCTCCCTTCCTCCTGCCCTGGGGGGCGTGGGACACTGGCGGAGGGTCCCTTGCCCAGGGCTGTGGAGGGGCCACTAGGAGAGCGTGGGAGTCTGCCTGGCAGCATCTCCCCCCTGGTTCAGCTCTTCTTTTCACAAGCTCAGATTTTCTGCCTCTGGCTATTGGCTTGCCAGAGGATCAAAATCCTGATGTGGGCCCAACAGAGGGGCTCAGTGAAGTGTAAATGGGCTTTGAACAAAGCCAACCCCCCCCCCCCCCCCCCCCCCGCCCAGACTCACCCAGGCAGGCCTGGGGCTGCCCAGCCCATTTCAGGCAGAGGGACAGAAACTGGCAGGGAGGAAAAGCCGAGACGGTTTGGAAATGATCTCCTGACCTATAAACTCGTAACGAACTTCCTAGGCGTGTGTCCTGCAGGGTGCAACGTGAAACAGCCCCGTTAGCGCCTCAATTATTTTGAAGAGGAAAAGAACCTTTTTTCTTTCTTTCCTTTTTTTTTTTAACTGCCTGCCAGGGGAGGATCTAAAAATATTGTGCAGAGTGGTTCGTTCTTACAGTCTAGCGACCTTGTCCAATAAGGTCAATGACTGATGAATGTGGAAGGGTCCATATCAATGACAGTTTAGTGAAAGTCCACGGGGGTGCGGGGGCTGGGGGGGACTGTAACAGCTGGAGTGGGAGGACAAGATTGTCGTCCTTCCTCTGAGATGGCCTGGCTTTGTATGAGAATTATTGTTTCAGTTTCTTGCTGCAAGACTGTAAGATTTCCTGCAAATTGTTTAGCACAGCTAGACACAGTGTTTAGCACAGTTAAATGGGTAGGGTGTTTGCCTTGCACGTGGCTGACCTGGGTTCGATTCCTCTGACTCTTGGAGAGCCCAGCAGCTACCCGTGGTGTATTCGATATGCCAAAAACAGTAACAAGTCTCACAATGGAGACGTTACTGGTACCCGCTCGAGCAAATCGATGAGCAGTGGGATGTCGGTGACAGTGACAGTGATGAGTATCATTATTTTGGGCTCAGGGGTTGCACCTGGAAGTGTTCAGTAGACCATGGGCAATGCCAGGGATTAAACCAGGGTGGGCCACATGCAAGGCGAGCGCCTTCCCCACTGTACTACCTTGTAGACTCCTACTTCCGAGATTTACACAAAGATGGGTTGACAAGAGAAAAAGCACATATGTTTATTCACTTTTTACCAAAACATGGGCACGTTCACAGGACAAAGTCCCCAAGAAGATATAACCAGAGTGGAAAGCAAGATCTCGGCTTCACACAAACGACACATTTGTGAAGAATTGCTGAGACAAAGGGGTTTGTGCTTGGGGCAGTAAATGTGCGGAAGTCACTGGGAATGAAAGAGTTTGTTTCAACAAAGATGATTGGCAGCTGCCTCTGGGGTCTCCAGTGAGAGGAGAATATATAGTTCCTGCAGACCAGGGGGGCATTTTGATACTTACCGTTTCTCCACTGCTCAATCATTTTAGTATCAAGTGCTCAAATCATTTTAGTATCAAAAAGGCATGTTTGAGTGGGACAGACTCTCGTTTTCTTCAGAGCCCCCAGTCTGACCCTATGGACTTGTCGCAGACCCTTCCCACTACCAACGCTTTTGACTCCTTTTCAGATGTGGAAACTGTGGCACTCGAGATCTTAAGTCACACAGGTGGGGACTTGGCGGTGGCAGGTCTTGAGGACAGGCAATCTGACGCCCCCGTGACCAGAACCTGCTCACTACTGCCAGGGGCCCAAAAGCGCAGGGTCTCTCAGAAGATGCCTGGTTGGCGCCCTTCACTATAAGCGAGTGATACTATTGTGTAGACCAAAACCACAATGACACGCACATACAAATAACATTTGGTTGATCCACTAATAGATTCAGAGATTCGGGGTCCTCTAATAGTATCATTAGCGGGTACTGGAAGTTATGTTGTGTGAATTCACAAATGCACCTTTTGGTGGAGGGGGTTGGAGGGATAATACAGGGGCAAACCCCAGCATTACCAAGACTGGTTCCTAAACAGAGCCAGGAGTTAGCACTGAGCAAGCTGAGTGTGACTCAACACAACCCCCACCATCACACACCACACACACAACACACACACATACACACACATACACACAATACATACACACATAGCACATATACATACACACATGCGCACCACACACATACACACATAACACATACACACGCATACAATGCATACACATACACACATGCTCACACACATTCACACACCACACACATACATACAACATACACACATACACACCACACACATACACGCATACTCTCACACACACTCACACCACACACACACACACAGAGGCACACACACACAAGCACTTTTCAGCCGCTCACACCAAATCTGCCAATTAATCCTGTATTTATTGATTCTGCTGAAGGCCTATGAAATCTGGCCTTCTAAGTCTTTACTTAGACTTCATGTCACCAAAATGTGTTGTATCCTTGGTTAGATCATAGATAATGAATGTGACTGTGAAAAAGAGAATCCTCGAAAGTTTAACTATTTAACATGCACAAGTTTGAGAGTTGTCTCCTGGTCACAGACCCTGAGTGTCACCTACAGAGTGAGTTTTCCAAAGGAGTGGGGTGGAAGGGGACTTTGAGACATTGGTGTAGGGACATTCATAATCTAGTGGCAGGTGTAGTGCTGGAACATTCTATGCCAGAAATCCTGTGATTATAAATCACAGTGCCCGAATGAAAATGGGAGGGGGGAATAAAAATAAAAATTTAAGGGTGGACAAAATACTAATAATAATATGCAAAAGTAGGAAAGCATTATGTCACCTTGGGTCATTTCCTGCTGTGTTAATGGTTAGCAAGGGGAGAAAAGCCATTAAGTCATTATTAAGAAGTTTCTGTTCTTAAGAAATAATTTCTTACTTCATTACGGTTTATGGAAACTAAAAGCACTTTATCAATGGAAGAGGAGAAACTCATTAAAACATTGCTTGGGAGATATCTGCCAGTCCCAGGCTCTTAACGGTGAGTAGCATTTGGCCACGCTGGTTTTTAAAATGTTTTAGCATGTGAACAATCGTGGGCCCATTAACCTAATCACAGTGTTTCAAAAAGTCGATTCAAAGGATGACTCCAATGCAAAGAAAATGGAGATAGGACCACTGCTTTTTTTTTTTGTCAAATACTAAATTTGATTTTTGAAGTGACAAAATCACGTTCGCAAATCTGAACATTTATTTCCACAAGGGACGTGATGATCTTGGCACGGGTCTCACCGTCTCTGCCCTCCGCCGGCAGGGCAGTGCCTCAGTGCTCTCGGTTCTCCACAGAAGCCCATGGCAGCGCTTGGGTCTCCGAAGGCAGCTGGGCATCCAGGGCCCTGCCCGGGGCCATCACACTGCATTCATTCCGCCAGCTGCATACACCTGGGTCAGCAAATCCGTTCCCACTCTGAGCCCCCTGCATCTATCTGACTGTGCAGAACTCAGCCGGGCCAGGCCTGACCGACTTCACCGGAATTAATGCTGAAGCTGTGTCAGACTGGTTCAGCTAACCTGGGCATAGAAACACCACCAGGCCTGGTACTGAGGTCTTGCCCACAGGGCTGACCTGCCGTGGATGAGTAGATATGGGTACGTCTGAGCAGACGGGACAGTAAACCTGGGATACGCCGACTACAGGATGCCCCGAGCTCTTGTTACCCTCTCCACAGCACACTAGCTGATGCCCACTGCCCACTGCACCTTCTCCAAGCTCATGCCCATCCCTGCCCTTGCCCCAGGGAGTTTAACCATTGCCGAGGGTTCGTCGTTTCCACTGGTTGCATTCATTAATGCCACAGACTGAATGAATTCAATATCAAATAATAAATTTCAGAAACATAAATGCTAAAATGACATTCTAGGGGACACTGGTTGGAAAAGTTTTTTGTTTGTTTTGGGGGGGCTACACCCGGTGATGGGCTGGAGTGATAGCACAGTGGTAGGGTGTTTGCCTTGCACACGGACGACCTGGGTTTGATTCCTCCATCCCTCCCCGAAAGCCTGGCAAGCTACCAAGAGTATCTTGCCCGCGCAGCAGAGCCTGGCAAGCTACCCGTGGCATATTAGATATGCCAAAAACAGTAACAGCAAGTCTCATAATGGACACGTTACTGGTGCCCACTCAAGCAAATTGATGAACAAGGGGATGACAGTGACAGTGACACCTGGTGATGCTCAGGACTTACACCTGCCTCTGCTCTCAGGGATCCCTTGTCGCTGGCTACTCATATAAGCAAGTCTGTATAAATTGCTTTGCCCCTGAACTCTGTCTAAAATAAACTCTGTTTCTTGACCTCTGTGCATCTTCCCAGGGCTTAGGGGATACCCCTCCCTGTGGGATAGAATATAGGTCTTGCGTGACAGAAGATTCAGAGATGCTCTCAGTCCATTTGGAAGTGGTGACCTGACTCTATCCTTGTCTTCCGGCCTTGGGACTCCCTAGGTGGCGCTTCCTTGCCTGAATAGGTTTCTAGGCAGGAGAACTGCCGCTTTCTTTTCTGACATCTTGCTCCTCCCTCCTCCCCTCTCACCCCCCACCCCCCGACTTTCAGTGGGAGGTGCATTCTGCTCCTTCCACCTTGGGATATCACTAGATGCCTAGATGTCAACCTAGGGGCTTGGGGCAGGTTTGGCTCTCAACCCAGTGCCTAAAGCACCCTTTCAAAGAGGAGACACCAGGCCTCGCTACTCTCACAGAATGAGAGGGCAAATAATATCTCTCCCCCAAAGTTGGCCGCACGTTGGTGTTTGACCAAGTGCCCTAAAACAGATGACTGGTTAAAGAAATGTTGGTACATCTACACAATGGAATACTATGCAGCTGTTAGGAGAGATGAAATCATGAAATTTGCTTATCAATGGATAAAGATGGAGAGCATCATGCTAAGTGAAAAGAGTCAGAAAGAGAGGGCTAGACATAGAGGGACTGCACTCATTTGTGGAGTATAGAATAACATCACATGAGGCTGACACCCAAGGACAGTAGATACAAGGGCCAGAGGGATTGCCCCATAGCTGGGAGACTGCTTCGTGAGTGGAGGGGAGAAGGCAGATGGAATAGAGAAGGGATCACTAAGAAAATGATGGCAGGAGGAATCAGTCGGGATGGGAGATGCATGCCGAAAGTAGATAATGGACCAAACATGATGACTTCTCAGTATCTGTGTTGCAAGCCATAATGCCCAAAGGTAGAAAGAGAGTATGGGGAAAATAGTCTTCCATGAAGGCAGGGGGAGGGTGGGAAAGGGAGGATATACCCGGGATATTGGTGGTGGGGAATATGCACTGGTGGAGAGATGGGTGTTTGATCATTGTGAGATTGTAACCCAAACATGAAAGCTGGTAACTATCTCATAGTGATTCAATAAAATTAAAAAAAAATTTGGTGTTCAAGATGCTCAAGTGTCCGGGTGTCTGTAAAGAATGAGCATTATCTACCAGCTGGGAGTTTTTGGTGTGCATGTAGAGCAGTGGAAGATCCATTAAAAAATGATGGAGGACTCCCCCCCCCGCCCCTGCCCAGGGTTTCCGGTGCCTGCTTCTGGCCAGGGACAGAGGGTTGGTGTTTCCCACAAAGCTCCTGGCGGTGTTGATGCGGCTGGTCCAGGGGGCCACACTCCACTAGCAACCTCTTTGTCACAGTCTACTTTAGGCTACGGGGGTCATGACGGTTAGGAATCTGGAGAGACACACACGAGGGCCTCACATATGTGAGATGTAAAGATATATGGTAAGAACGTGGCTAGAGCCACCTTCTAAGACTCCCAACCCAGAGGTATGAGTTTTGCAGGGTTGTGGCTCATAGGCGATCATGGGAAGGGAGCGTTACCGGCACGCCCTCGGCCCAGATAAGATCCGGAGCTGCTTTGTGCAAAACGGACCCTCTGCTCCTAAGGACTATGATCCCAGAGGTCTTCTAACCCATTTTGGAACCCAGAGCGGCTTCTTACAGAAATGCATCTAGACTGTGAACTGAGCTAAAATATCAGAAATCCAAAACCGCGCGGCCGCGACTCATAGAGTCTTCATTCTCAGCAATGAAAAGAAATTATTAAATGATGCCTTTTCAGCAGGCCTGATTGTTGGGGGAAAATTCCAGACAATAATAGTGAGTTCTCTATTTAAATATTGAATGTATTCAAAGTACAGAGAGAATAAAGTGAAAATCATTAGTGACTTAGGTGGGGGCTGGGTGGGAGAGGGGTATATTGGGGTTCTTGGTGGTGGAACATGTGCACTGGTGAAGGGATGGGGGGTTAATCATTATATGACTGAGACTTAAACCTGAAAGCTTTGTATTTTTTTCACGGTGATTCAATAAAATAAAAACTTAAAAATAAAGAAATATGGTAAGAGAATAGCAAATAGCCAAAGGCAATTGAACCTGAGAACTGGTCTACAGAACTGAGCTTGCCAAGGTGGGGGTGCAGGTGGGCGACCCTCAGGGAGAAAGGGGCTGGGGGTACACTGAGGCAATGGGGAGGGGAACACTGAGGCAACTGGAACATTGCATGTATAAAACTCTACCAGTAACGACATACTAAATCCCAGCACCTAAAGTAAAATATACATTGTAGCACTGTAGCACTGTCATCCCGTTGTTCATCAATTTGCTCAAGCAGGCACCAGTAATGTCTCCATTGTGAGACCCGTTGTGACTGTTTTGGACATATTGAATATGCCACGGGGAGCTTGCCAGGCTCTGCTGTGCAGGCGGGATACTCTGGTAGCTTGCCAGGCTCTCCGAGAGGGATGGAGGAATAGAACCCAGGTCGACCACGTGCAAGGCAAACACCCTATCCGCTGTGTTATCACTCCAGCCAAAATATACATAGGGACTTTTATAAAGATATTCACAAGTACGTTGATTGCAGCACTATATGCAGTAGCAAGATATGGAAATAACTCAAATGTATCCAGTGACGGTGAATGAATGATGAAATTGTGGGGTGTGTGACCCATGGACTACTACTTAACTGTAAGAAAACATGAACTCTGGCCCTCTGCTGCAACAATGACAAAATAAATTGGAGAAGGGCCAAAGAACCCTAGAAAGACAAGATCAAGATAGTGAAGTCATGATATGACCTAATGACACTAGAGATATGCAAGGAAAATGGGAAAAAATTTTGTCTTCTAAAACTTGTCCATGATGCAAACCTTTGAGAAGTTACTCTTCCCTGCCCACTGCTTTCCATTCCTATCGGTCGGAATGTTTGAATACAGGAGGATCTGCGAAAATGGGCTAAGAATGACCACCTCACCCCTGCTTGAATGATAACATCACCTCAGGCTCTGAGTTAAGGAAATATATTCAATTAAAGATAGTTCTGTTTGTATGTTTTGATTTTAATGGCACAAAGGGAGCCTCCCATGGGAATATCTGAAGTAATGTCTTTCTCATTTTCCTACCAAGTAGCCATCATATCTCCTGGGCTTGCACTAGTTCCATTGTCAATTAAGTTTGTTTCATTTGTTTTTTTTTTTTCTGTCCAAGAAGACAAGCTAATCTTTGGTTGCCACTAATCTGAAGACAGAAACAAGGGCAAAGGAGATAATTATATAGCCATAAAATATGTGGCCAAACACACCCACAAGCCACTGTTCTCAACTATTTTTCTCTTTGTCTCTCTTCTGGCACAGAAGGCTTTCAAAGTTGACCTTAACTGACATTGGCATGTGCCAAGGTGTGAGCGCAGGGGCTTCCAAAAGACTGGTTAGACAAGCTAAGAATTAACAAACTTTGGAAATGACTTTTGCGGTTTTCTTAATAAAAACATTTTCAGGCTGGCGTAAGTTCATTCATGTGTTCTCTCTAAAGACTCATGGGAACGGGGCACCAAAGAGGGAGCATGCGGACAGGACCCTTGCCTTGCATATGGTTGACCTAGGTTCAATCTCCAGCACCCATAAGGTCCCCTGAGCGCTGCCAGGAGTGATCCCAGAGCGCAAAGCCAAGATTAAGTCCTAAGCACCACTGGGTGTGGCCCCCAAATAAATAGATACGATAAATAAAGACACCCAGATATTGACTTTTTTAAAGTCTTGAGCCATTATTTGAGAAAAAGAAAATGGCGGCATCTCCTGTAGAGGATTCTGACAGCAAAGACTCCACACACACCACCCAGAGGCAGCGTCCTGAGCTTCTGCCGTCTTCCTGCCTGCACCCAGGGCAATTCCGTATCTCTTATTCTGAAAACACTGGGGAGCCAACTTCGTCCTCCACATGTACAAAAATGATGGAGGAATCCATCTTCATAAATACAGCAAAAGCGATGGGTACTCTTCAGCCATCTCTGCTACAGGCCATGACACCTGATTCTTCTGCTGTTTCTCCTGATGTGTTATTGCCACAGCACCCCATGCCTCTGTGAGAAAAGTTGTTGACCAGTATGACGTTGATAGCTGGAAATGATCATACTGGATAAGAACTGAATGTTGAAAGTAGGTAAAGGGATATACGGGATAACCTTTCAGTGTCTGTTCTGCAAACCACAATACCCAGAGAGAAAGAGAGAGAAAGAGGGAGAGACAGAGAAAGAGAAAGACACAGAGAGAGAGAGAGAGAGAGAGAGAGAGAGAGAGAGAGAGAGAGAGAGAAGAAAAGTAACTGCCATAGAGGCAGGGCAGACTGGTGGAGAGGAACTGGCTGGGGGGAGGGAAAATGGGAACATTGATGCTGCTAAATGTACACTGGTGGAGGGATGGGTGTAAGAACCCTGTATGACTGAAAAACCCAACCATGAACAACTTTGTAATGGTCTATCACATGGTGATTCAATAAAAAATAATTTAAATAAAAATAAAAGGAAAAGTTGTTGAGTATTCCAGAGCACAAAAGTGTGTTTGCTCTTGCCTGCTGCCATGGTGCTCATTAAACTTCCTTTATTTGTTTGTTTAGTTTGTTAGCAACTTTGGGGGATGTGGGACCACAGGCAGACCCCAACCAGAGATTCTCAGCGGTCATTCCTGGCGGTACTCAGGAGATCTTATGCAGTGCTGGGGACTGAACTGGGCTCAGGCACGAGTATTAAATGGCATTTACACAAAATCTCTCTCTTTGCTTCCTCCTAGGGCTGCATCTGCAAAGACAAAGGCCAGTGTTTCTGCGGAAGCACCAAAGGGGAGAAGGTAAATCCACTTGCACGTGGCTGCAGAAACGCTCTAGGGTTCTGAGTAATTCACACTCTTGCTTATTAGCAACAGAAAGAAAGAAACTCCTTGTCCTTCCGTTTTTCCAAGTTCAATTTTAAAGTATAGTCATAAATGCCGGAAACCATATCTTCTCTGAAGCTGCTTATACTTTGTAAATACTGGTGTTATAACTCGCTAGGGCTGAAAAGAAGTAGCAAGTGAGCAAAAAAGAAAGCGCATAAGAAATGTCTATGTATAAATACCCCGTTTGTTAACCACTAGCAAACAGCTGAAAACAAGTTGATTTGCTTACTTTGCATAAGATAAACATTGAAACAGCCTCTTTTCCTGCAGCATTGGTGTGAAAGCGCCCTCTGGTGGTATAATCTAGAAGCAGCACGCTTGACTGAGACCAAAATTCAGTGTTGTAAATTTAAGGTGGGGTGTGTGGGTGTGTGTGTGTGTGTGTGTGTGTGTAAGGGGTGGGTGGGGGAAGGAATGCCATGAAATCGCATAAATTTGCTCCATTGACAGGTAATTTGTGATAACCAAGACAGTCAGAGCTAAGGTTTATTCTTAGTTTCCTCAGAGATAAATTGTTTAGTAACAGCGACGGAAGTCTACTTAGAAATCATTTTTAAAAATTATATTTTAAGTTTTCTTAGATAAGATTATTTACATATAACATACGATGATTATGATGATGATCATATTTAAGTTATATAATTCATGTTAGTTTCCTATTTTCTCCTACATCTATGATATGGTACATTCAGAAGTACATTAGAAAACTGCATTTATTCTTGCCCTGAAGATGCATTCAGTGAACCCCTGACACAGGCAAAATGCTGTTCTAGAATCTGTGATGGTAATTCAATATTGAGGGGAATCTAGAAAAAATATTTCACTATATTTTTACTGCACAGTGTGAAATTACTAAAATCACATTATAATTTAGATTATAATTTGCTTGTTTATGGCTAAACTGAATCAACCACGGACCTTTCCTGTTTAAAGTAGACGCTGGAAGCCGGGGAGATAGTACAGCAGCAGACCCCGGTTCAGTCCTCAATCATACATGGGCCCCAAAAATACTGCCAAGAATAACCTTGAGCACAGAGCCAGGAGTAACCCCTGAGCACAGCTGGATATGGGCCACGCCCACAAAACAGAGTAGTTCCCAGGATCACCTCCAAGGGAGGAGAATTCTTTGGCCAAAGCACCTCCCTCAGGAGACTCACTCACACCCACCTGGTCATTTCCAGAAGGCAGTGACCTGTCAGCAGATTTTGTTTTGTTTTGCTTTGTGGCTGCCCCCCAGCAATGCTCAGGGGTGACTCAGGAATCACTCCTGGCAGTGCTCGGGGACTCTATGGGATGCGGGAGACGGAACCCAGGTCAGCAAAGTGCAAGGTCAGTACTCGCCCGGCGGTACTGTTAGCTCTGGCCCCTGTGAGCAGACTCTAAATCCAGAGTCTGGCGGTGACTAGGCCACTTTTGAGATCTCTGCAGGCTGAGTGACTCATTCCTGGGTAATCCAGAGAGGGACCCAACTCAGTGCCCACATACTGTTCTTTTCAAGCTGCCTACAATAGTGCACATTCCCCAAACATTCCTGCCTTGCCTCCCTTTCCTTTCCACCCCAGTAAATCCAGTTATTAATCCCCTTCTTTCTCCCTGGGCTTTGCCCTTCATTCCTCGTCCCTCCCTCCCCACACTCCTCGGATTGGCTCCGCGCACGGAGACGGTGCCTCGACAACACACTGCAGGGCAGAGACAAACCCTCCCCAGCAGTTCGTTGTGCCTCGCTGCTGAGAACTAATTAGTTTCTAATCCAACACAAAGAAAAGCAAGATGTTGTTATGTTATTTTAAAAAAAAGAGAGAGAGAGAGAGATGGCTGTGGGTGTTTCGTTATCACCCAGTCCTTCTGTGTGTTTCTGCTCTTTTTCTGAACAGGGAGAGCAAGGTTTGCCCGGACCTGCAGGGCCTCCCGGCCAGAAGGGATTTCCGGGTCCTGAAGGTCTGCCTGGACTCCGGGGACCCAAGGTATGTCTCCTGGAAGCTTGGGGAAATCCCCGGCCAGCGTAAACTTCCCGCTCCCATCAGCGCTGCTGCAAACCTCAAGGCCATCCCGCGTGTCCGCCTGGACGTCTTCCCCGCACCCCGCTTGGAGGTCGTGCAAGGGGTCAGCGTCTGCTCCCGGCCCTGCTCTTAGTTCCCAGCTGCACAGTCGCTGTGCCACCTGGGCCTCCCCGCCTAGCTCCCCCCACGAGGCACTTGCCTCTCTTCCCCTGCTCTGGGTCCCTGCGTGAGTCTTCTTCCAGCAGGCCTGGTCCTGCTCTCCTGCTCGGGATATTCAGCTTCCCCTTCCCTGCTGGCTTCTCTTTCCATCATTCAATGGGCATTTTCCACCCCACAATAATGTCCCACTTCCTCTCAGTCTTTCTGATGCTACAACCAAAGGATCACCATGTTCTTCCTGTCCTTCTTTTCTTGGTTGTTTCTTTTAATTTTTAATCTTCCTTCCTTCCTCCCTCCCTTCGTCCCTTTCTCCCTCCCCTCTTTTCTTCCTTTCTTCCCTCCTCCTTTCCCTCCCTCCCTCCCCCTCCCTCCCTCTACCCTTCCTTCCTTCCTTCCTTCCTTCCTTCCTTCCTTCCTTCCTTCCTTCCTTCCTTCCTTCCTTCCTTCCTTCCTTCCTTCCTTCTTCCTTCCTTCCTTCCTTCCTTCCTTCCTCCTTCCTTCCTCCTTCCTTCCTCCTTCCTTCCTTCCCTCCCTCCCTCCCTCCCTCCCTCCCTTCTTTCTTTCTTTCTTTCTTTCTTTCTTTCTTTCTTTCTTTCTTTCTTTCTTTCTTTCTTTCTTTCTTTCTTTCTTTCTTTCTTTCTTTCTTTCTTTCTTTCTTTCTTTCTTTCTTTCTTTCTTCCTTCCTTCCTCCTTCCTTCCTCCTTCCTTCCTTCCCTCCCTCCCTCCCTCCCTCCCTCCCTCCCTCCCTCCTTTCTTTCTTTCTTTCTTTCTTTCTTTCTTTCTTTCTTTCTTTCTTTCTTTCTTTCTTTCTTTCTTTCTTTCTTTCTTTCTTTCTTTCTTTCTTTCTTTCTTTCTTTCTTTCTCTATTCCTTTCTTCCTTTCTTTCTTTCTCAGGTGTTTTTTGAATCATACCTGGAGATGCTCAGGAGTTACTCCTGGCTCTGTACTCAGGAATTACTCCTGGCGGTGCTCTGGGAACCATATGGGATGCTGTGAATTGACCCTGGGTTGGCGCCATGCAAGGCAAACGCCCTACCTGCTGTATTATCGCTCTGGCCTGGTAGTTTCTTTTTAAAAGCAGACAAACACAAAAGCCAGTTGATGGAGCCAGAGAAACAGTACAGGGAAAAGCCAAGAGGCCTTGCAAGAGGCCAACCTTGATTTGATCCCTGTCACGGCCTAGAGTCCCACAAAAGCCACCAGGGGTCACTCTTGAACACAGAGCCAGGAGGTAGTCCTGAGCACCACAGGGTGTGACCCAACCCCCAATACAAACCGCCTGAAGATGCTGGCGGTGGCCCACCCCTGTTTGCTCCTTAGCAGAAGATAATCTGCCCCGGCTCCTCTCCCCTGACCTCACTCCCGCAGAGGTGACCCGTGACCTCTCTGTGGCCTCTGTCACAGTGCACACTTTGTGGCATTGGCGACTTGAAGCCCTCTGCTTTGCTTCCAGCTGTGGAACTCTCTCTTCCAGTTGCACAACTCTGCCTTTGTTTCTGGAATCTTCCTTTCCCTGATTCTCATCTTCACCCCTACCCTTCACCTCTGTCCCGGGCTCCTCTTTCTCAACTACTTCCTCGAACTCCGGGACCCAGGTTGTTGGCAGAGTCTTTCTTGGCAGAGTTTGTGCTCGTGACACACTTGCATCCTGATGTCTGTCATACAGCCGAGGGGTTTTGTGGACATAAACACGCTGGTGGATTTGCCCAAAAGCTGAACCACCACAAGAGCTGCTAACGGGTCTCTTCTGCTGTGGACGTGAGACAGACTAAATCCTGTGTTCTCATGTTCTCTCACAGGCTCACCCCCTGGTCGCTGGCCCTTAGCAAGCTATCAGCTAGTAAGTTATAAAGGATGATTATAGGGGCTGGAGTGATAGCACAGTGGGTAGGGCATTTGCCTTGCACGTGGCCGACCCAGGTTCAATCCCCAGCATCCCATATGGTCCCCCAAGCACCACCAGAAATAATTCCTGAGTGCATGAGCCAGGAGTAACCCCTGTGCATCACTGGTTGTGACTCAAAAAGGAAAAAAAAAAAGCCAGCACCAAACTGGAGTCACTTGCGCTGAGCCCACCAAAACTTAATGTGTATTTTAATTATGGTTTCAACCTTCCCCAGCAATGGCGTCCTAACTAGTAAGTATGAAATGTTCTGGTCAATAGCAGTGAGGTAGGTATTTCCTTTATTCAAAGACAAGAAAATCAAAGCTAAGACCTTTCTCTATTCCCCCATAGGTAGATTCCTTAAGCCTGAAATAATTCCCTCTTACCTCATCTTATTTCTGCATACAAACTCCTTTCATTTGGTACAGTATTTTGGAGTTTCTTTATAGTTGTTACGTAGGAAGCTGCTGGATTCATGAATCATTTATAAGACCAATTAGATCTTTAAAATGTATCTCAGTTGGGTTTTAATTTAACATGTGTATGGGTCACATGCTATTTCCTGAAGCTAATCTCGAAAACCTGTGTGTCGTGTGGACCTGGGGATGCTATTTTTAATTTACCAAAACACTAGCAAAACATTTTTAGTGAAGCAGAACGATTTTTTGTTGAAAGGAGTTTATTTAGAAAACTACGAGGGGAGGAGAGGAAAGGAATACATGTTCAAAGAACAAACAAGCCTGTAACACGAAGAACTCCAGTGACTTCGTCCTGAATGAAAATTTGTTTATAAAGTAAAGCAGCAATAAATAAAAATATAATAAAAATGTGCTTGCTGTGTGGTTATAGAGCTCATATTTTAAAGAATAGCTTAGAGACGTACCCACCAAAGATACTGATGTCAAAGACAGACAACTAAAGATTATAAAAACTGAGGCCAAGAGGTAGGACAGGGGGACAAGGCAATGTGAGCCCCACTAAGAGAGATCCCGGAGCCTGAATATAGCAGAGTAGGGCCCCCCGAATCAAAATAAAAGAATATTTTAAAAAAACCTGCCAAATTTTCCAGACTTATACATTTCCTATCATCAGGTGAGATATTTCCTGCATGATATAATTTAAAGTGGGGCAGTAAAACCTGTAAACCACTCTCCTGCCTTCTGCATAACATAATTAATGCCCTGCAGTGGAGGGGAAGGAGCTGATGTAGGGGTATGGGGAGTGGGGGAAATTCCAGCTGAAGCAGAACTCAGACCTCGGCCTTGGCTGTGGAGTCTCAAAAGACTCTTTTCTCACATTTATCCAAAAAACACCAACGCTAACTGAACCCCCGGGGCGAGACAGGGAAACAGCTCTGAGAAGATGAAAGTGACCCGTTAAAACCATTGTTGGTTAGGGTGATTCCCCAAGACACAAGACCTCCCGACTGTGTTCTTTCTGAGTTCAATCTGCATCCGTCCTGGGACCCAAGCGAGGTAATCTCTAGCTCAGACAGTCCTGACTCGTGCTATGTGTTCATTTGCGCAGGCCAGGCACATTTTGCTAACAAAGTGCTTCTCAGAACCCAGGAATATTGGCTGCCACTCTGGCCTCTCATTAGCCTGCATCCATCATCCTTATCAGACCCCAGCAGCTGTCTGGGTAGTGCGGGACTTTTTTTTTTTTTTACAGAACTATTTTTCAGAGATACAAGAATCTTTTCATCGGTTTGAAACACAGATTGTGAATCAATAGATCTGGAGGTGGGGGAGAGCTGAATTTTGCACCTCTCATCAGCTTGCAGTGCTGTTAAAGATGCAGTTCTTCCCGAAAAGGGAAAAAAAAAAAAAAACGAGAAAGAAGGATATTTCCTCTCCTTGGCCGGCGTGGGGCTATGGCTTAGTTCACAGTCTAGAAACATGGCTGCTACTTTGATTACCTTCAATATTTCAACAAAAAACTCATTATTATTGTTTGGAGTTTCCCCCCAAAGTCAGACCTGCTAAAAAGGAACCGTTTCACATTGCTGACAATTAAGAGATATTAGGTCTTGGATTTCTGAGGTCTATTAAGCAGGTACAAACTTGGTGGCTCAGGAAGAAAAAAAAAGAAAGAAAAAAATTATGTACTTGGAACAGCAGGACCCTTGGGCAGTCTTGGGCCGGGACTGATACCGGCGTGCACTCCGCTGAAATTCGACCCGGGTGGCCACACTTTTGTGCAGCTGCTTTGCTGCTGATCGACTAGGATCCGGAGGCCAACTAGACTACTTTTGGTCCCAGAAACTGCTTGCAGCCATGTCTCTAGACTATGAACTAAGCCATAGCCTCACGCTGGCCGAGGAGGGGAAATATCCCTCTTTCTTGTTTTTTATTTCCCTTTGGGGGGGAAGCAGTGTGGTGTCCGCCATATTATGAGGATTATTAAGCAGGCACGAACTTGGTGGCTCGGGAAGGTTAAAAAAAAAAGTTATATACTTGGAACAGTGGGACTTCATATCTTTTCATTCTCAGCAATGGAAAACTAATTATCAAATGCTTCCTTGGCAGTAGGACTGTCTTATTTGGGGGAAAACAACAACAATAGTGAGTTTTGTGTTGAAATATGGAATGTAATCAAGGTAAAGAGAATATGAAGCAAAATTTATCAGTTATGCAGGCGGGGGGGGCGGGGGGGGGAGGTATACTGGGGTTTTTGGTGGTGGAATATGGGCACTGGTGAAGGGATGAGTGTTCGAGCATTGTATAACTGAGACATAAGCCTGAGAACTTTGTAACTTTCCACATGGTGATTCAATAAAATAAATAACTTTAAAAAAAAGATGCAGTTCTTAGGTCCCCCTTTGGAGTAGAAGGATTTGCATGGATTTGTGTGCGTCCATTCTGGTGATTTGTTTAATTCTAATGCAATGAGCAAGCAAAGTGGTGGAACTGTGCTAACAAGAAAAATCATCCCGTGTGGAAAACTGATGTGTGAATCAGAACAGGACTTGTTGGGGATGGGTTTCTTCTTTGTGCCAAGTAATGTCTAGAGTGTTCACATTTTGTTTATTTCTGTTTGGATCTAGGGCTCTCCCGGAATCCCTGGACTCACGGGTCCCAAAGGCGGAAGGGTTAGTAGTCCGATGACCTCAACCCGGTGGCTTGGTGAGAAGTCTGCACTGTGAGCTTTCCGCAGTGTCAGGAAGGAAAGCATTGCGTCCTGTTTGCTCGGTAGATGAAAGTCAAGAACAGGCAAACAGAGTTATCATGGTAGAAGTACAACTGTAGCTTCGGTTGGGAACCAGGATCCGTTGGGTGGGGAAGAGGAGGGAATTATTGGAGGTGAGCTGGGAGGTTGGGGTGTTGGGGAAGGCCTGCATGTGGTCGATTCAGAATAAATACAGTATGGTCATGTGTACAAGCACCCATAATTTTTTTTTTAGTTAAAAGCTTTCATGTTTGGGATACAATCACACAATGACCAAACACCCATCCCTCCACCAGTGCACATTCCCCATCACCAATATCCCTGGTATTCACCCCTTTCCTACCCCCCCTGCCTCCATGGCAGACAATATTCCCCATACTCTCTCTCTACCTTTGGGCATTATGGCTTGCAACACGGACACTGAGAGGTCATCATGTTTGGTCCATTATCTACTTTCGGCACACATCTCCCATCCCAAATGATTCCTCCAGTCATCATTTTCTCAGTGATCTCTTCTCTATTCCATCTGCCTTCTCCCCTTTGCTCATGAAGCAGGCTTCCAGCTATGGGGCAGTCCTCCTGGCCCTTGTACCCACTGTCCTTGGCACCCATGAAATTTTTCATGGAGGACTGAAGTACTTTAATGCAACTAAGTGTGCCCTTTTAGAAACGTATAAGAGGGACTGGAAGAGAGTAAAGCAGGTAAGACACTTGCCTTCCACAATGCTCATGCCAGTTCAATCCTGGGCACCGCATGTAGTCCTCTGAGTATCACCAGGACTGATTCCTGAACACAGAGCCAGGAATAATCCCAGAGCACAGCTGGGTGTGCCTTCTTCTGCCTCTGCCACTGCCCCCCTAAAAATCTAGTTTTTAAAGTTATGTGAATGTTAGATGACCAATGATCTGTCAAATCTCGATTTTTTTTAGCCAACCCTGAGTTAGTTTTGGGATGGGACCATGGACAGGGTAAGACATTTATGTGTGTAGATTGCTTTTTAAGTGTTTTTCTTGTCATTCTTTCTGTCTCTAGGGGATAACTGGATTGCCAGGATTTTCTGGTCCTCCCGGACTTCCAGTGAGTACTGGAGAAGATGCTTAACTGGGAAAAAGGAGAAGTCAGCTTGTTTTAATAAGGCCGGCAGTATAACACTCCAGATGAACTTGCTACCTATGGAAAATGGTTCCGAGGAAGCACTGAATATATTAAAGTGTGGACTTGCAGAATATGCAGATCAAACCATATTTCCTGAAAAATAAGCAGAATAGCAGGAACAAAAAGGGGGCTGGAATGGAAAACAGAAAAGAATTGCTCTGTTTATTAGCACAGAGCAACCTTCAGAGTTTTTTTGTTTGTTTGTTTGTTTGTTTTCTTTTGGGGCCACACCTGGCAATGCACAGGGGTTTACTCTTGGCTCTGCACTCAGGAATAACTCCTGGTGGTGCTCAGGGGACCGTATGGGGTGCTGGGAATCAAACCCGGGTTGACTGCGTGCAAGGCAAATGCCCTACCCGCTGTGCTATCGCTCCAGTCCCCAGAGTTATCTTTACTCACTTCTTTTTCCTCTCCCCCCGTGCCCTGCTCCCACCCCAGCATATTAAGGGACTCATTTATGTAGAAATACCTTCTCATTTATTTAAAATATCTGTCCTGATCATTTTAAGTGGGTCTACTTTATTTGCTATGGTTTATTTAAATTGCTACCTAAATGCATCGGCTATTTAAATAAGAAAGTGCAGAAACAATCACTTTGTGCTTTTCTTCTGCACCTTGCTTTCCTGTTGCCACCTCATCTAGGATCTAGTCATACTGGCTCCCTTTTGAGACTTCTTCTGTTTTCCAGGGTACCCCAGGCCGTCCCGGACCTTATGGACTTCCTGGTGTGCCGGGGTGTAATGGTTCCAAGGTATGTCCCTCTCACACTGGAAACAATCAACTAAATATTTTGCTGAATGCATAAATGCAGAGGCAGAGAGATGCACAAAGCATTTCTTGGAACATTCTTTTAGTCAGCACCAATGGAATTTGTCTTCAGGGCAAAAATATAATCATTAATCCAGGAACTTTCCAATTTTCCCTTTATATTGTCTTGCTTTCTGAGAGACTGAAGGAAAAATTCTCTCAATCTGCCTTTAAGACAGTCACTGGGCGTTTATTTGCATCTGAAGTTATGAGTGCATGGGAATCAGGAACTAAAGCTTGGGGTATAAACTGGGTTTTTGGAAAACGACTGATCGTTTCAGTGTTGACTCAGGTGCTTTCTTCCCTGGCCTGGTCACAATGCAAGAACTAATTACTAAAGTTCAAGAAAACAGCAATTAAAAAGTTCTTGGCACAATGAGACTTTTGCCATCTATGCAAAATTCTGAGAACTAGCATATTTAAGTTCTGTTTCCAATTATGATAATGGTTTTCTGTCTTTAGTCTCAGGAGCCAGAAGCCAGAGGAATTTGGGCTTCATTGTCTGGCTTGACCAAACCAGGGTTGGAAGAGAAGAGAGAGAGAAGCTCTTTCAATAGGCCTTTCGGGAACAATTAAAACACAGGAGAAACTTTGTCTGTCTTCCAGGGTGAGCCAGGCTTCCCCGGACTTCCAGGAACATCAGGGTACCCAGGGATCCCGGTAGGTTCACATTCGTAACCCTCGTGTCATCAAAGATCAGCTTAGAGTCAAAGGCACACTCAGAAAGGCCCTCTGAAGAAACCCCTCGTGACCACAGGAAATGTTTTAATTCAATATCAAGTGGGAGAATGGATGAATAAATCTATCATGAGTAAATGCAGTAAGTTCAGGTGTCAGGTTGAGGCTTCATTTCTGTCCTTGAGATATCCGTGACAGAGATGTACCGGAGGCTGTTAGATTCCTTAAAGGGAGGGATGAGGGGGCAAAGAGATGGCACAGCAGGTAGGGGGTTGTCTCCAAGAACAGATGACTGGTTAAAGAAACTTTGGTACATCTACACAATGGAATACTATGCAGCTGTTAGAAAAGATGAAGTCATGAAATTTGCATATAGGTGGATCAACATGGAAAGTATCATGTTAAGTGCAATGAGTCAGAAAGAGAGGGACAGACATAGAAAGATTGCACTCATTTGTGGAATACAAAGTAACAGAATGGAAGACTAACACCCAAGAATACTAGAGATAAGTACCAGGAGGATTACTCCA
Source organism: Sorex araneus (assembly GCF_027595985.1). Taxonomy (NCBI): domain Eukaryota; kingdom Metazoa; phylum Chordata; class Mammalia; order Eulipotyphla; family Soricidae; genus Sorex; species Sorex araneus. The sequence continues at coordinate 260,965,013 of NC_073313.1, forward strand.
CAGCTTAGAAGCCAGGCTCATATGCTGGAAGAAAAGGCAGCTCAGATAGAGAAGGGGACACCAAGTAAAGGGTGCTAAGAGGCCCGCTCGGGATGGGAGAATGCGGGCTGAAAGTAGACTGTAGACCAAACATGATGGCCACTTAAATGCAAGCCACAACACCTAAAAGGAGAGAGAGAGCCAAAGGGAATGCCCTGCCACAGAGACAGGGTGAGGTGGAGGAGATGAGGTGGGGGCAGAGGGAGGGATGCTGGGACCACTGGTGGTGGAGAATGGGCACTGGTGGAGGGATGGGTACTTGACCGTTGTATGACTGAAATGCAAGCACAAAAATTTGCAAGTCTGTAACTGTACCTCACGGTGATTCACTAATAAGAAAAATTATTTTTAAATAGTGAGTGCAAAGCAGGGAGTAACCCCTGAGCACTGCCAGGTGTACCCCCAGAGCAAAAACAAAAAGGAAAGGGATGCTAGTGACTCAAGGAATGAGTCTGGGGGTGCTCTAGTGTGTAAGGTAAGGTTCAGATCAGGGAAAAGGAGTCTGCGTCAGGGCCCTGCCACTCCCACCCCTGGCAGAAAAGACCAAGGAGCCCAGGAAAGGGGTGTTTCTGCCCAGAGGAGAGCAGGGAGCACCAGACACTATGCACACCCAGTAAGAGGAGAAACAACGCCTGTCATCAATTATGCAAAGTCATACCAGATTTGGCACTGGACGAGGACAGAGGTGATGGGTAGAGCCAGGAGTCACATGTGGAAATGAGGAGTGAGTGGAAGATGCCACAGAACAATGGGAAGTTTGCCAAGGATTTGAAGGAGAGATGGGAGGCTTGGGAGCAGAGGGAAATAAAGGGGAGACTTGGATTACTTAATAAGAAACTCGAGTTTGCTGAAAAGCCAGGGGGCCAAAGAGATAACACAGGGGTTAGGGCACTTATCCTTGTGTGCTGCTGATTCACGTTAGATTCCTGTTCCAGATTGTTCTCCCAAGCACCATGAGCACAGAATTAGGGAGAGTCCCTGCGCACTACTGGGTGTGGCCCAACTCCTGCCCCTCCAATTCCCAAATTATAAGGAAGCATGCAGTGGGGAGAAAAGGCAGAACAGACAAAGTGAGGATGCTGTGCATGTGTGTGTGTGTGTGTGTGTGTGTGTGTGTGTGTGTGTGTGTGTGTAGATATACCCCGGGTGAGTCATGTGTCTCTTCTTTCCTAGGGTGCTGCTGGTCTGAAAGGAGAAAAGGTAAGTCATCCATGACACAATAGGATGGGAAATCCTTAATTGCACATATGAGGAGGGTTTCCATTTCATAATAAGTTCATGAGGTTTTAAAAAAAAACACTTTACCAAAATGACAATTTTAATAGATAATAATTTATTGTAAGTCATTTCACAGTTGATCAAAAACCACAATTTCAGGTGTGACTAGAGCAACCTCCCGGGGTTCCTCTGTAATGTGCTATAAAGATACAATTTTATATCAGCCCTTAAGGAAATCAGCTCAAGGAGAAAAGAATTGCATTCATGCGCAGAAACCCACATTCAGAAATAGCTGCTAGTATTGGCAGCTTCAGAAGTGACTAAGCATGGGTGTGCCTGTCCATTTTATAAAATTTAAAAATGCTGTAGATTGTTCAAAATGGAGTAGCTACGTAATCCAGTAAGCACATAATTCTCTGAGCACATATTCCAAAAATCTCTCTTATCCTAGAAGCAGTATGCTCTTAAATAAACACTAAAAGAGTTGTGTTTTTTTTTAAGTAGCTAATTCTGTTTGATCAAACTGATTATCTCCTTCATGCTCCAGGGTGAACCAGCTGAAAGAGAAGGTGTCGAAGATGATGGGAAAGGTGACCCTGGATTGCCGGGATCTCCCGGATCCCAAGTATGACCTTCAGACAAGATCCCGAGTTCTCTGTCTCTGTCTCTGTCTCTCTCTCACACTCTCTCTCTCTCTTTCCCTCCCCACCTTTATCTTCTCCCTTTCTCATCCCCTTGCTTCCTTTCTGCTTAAGAACATTCTAATAGGGGCTGGAGTGATAGCACAGCGGGGAGGGCGTTTGCCTTGCACGTGGCCGACCCGGGTTCGATTCCCAGCATCCCAGATGGTCCCCTGAGCACCACCAGGAGTAATTCCTGAGTGCAGAACCAGGAGTAACCCCTGTGCATCGCTGGGTGTGACCCAAAAAAAGCAAAAAAAGAACATTCTAATAGGCATTCACAATTTTCAATTTATATATTTACCTAATTTCATTTGAAGGCATTCACTCTATGATAGAAAAATGCATGCTATAGATTTTTAAAAAATAATGGTAGACTTTTACATCTTTGCCTCTTTAAATCTCAGTCTTCCAAGCATTTTTAAATCTAAGCAGTCTCCACAGAGAGTTATTTTCTAAGTAGCATATATTTGTTGAAACATTTTCTTTTCTTTTCTTTTCAGTAGTAGCGGCAACAGTAGCCAACATTTCAGAGGCCAGACAGTGAAGCAGGGGGCCTGTAAGGAGAGGTCCAGGCAATCTGGGCCGTTGACGGAGCCCTTGGATGTGCTTTGCAGATGAGCTATGCACAACACTGAGCACTGCAGAGGATCAAACAGTGGGCGATTGATTGGTACAAGAAGTGTTAGGTGCCGATGCTATTCTGGGCTGGAAGAACAGCCCAGCACACAAATCTGCCCTCCAAAAATAGTTACTAGAACCTCTTGTTCTCGTGGAGCTTATTATATTTTAGCAATGGGAAATGCCATGGGCGGGAATGTATGAGTACGGTTTGTTGGTTATCATCACACCCAGAAGGAAAATGATGCTGGGAGAGGGGAGGAGAAATTTCTAGGCAGGGAGGAAGCTTGCGGATGTAGACTGGGAGAAGGTCTCACAGAAGGATGCCTTTTGAATAGAAATAAGGAAAGGAAGTGAGTTGTAGAAATATTTGAAGATGGAGTGTTAGAGACAGAGAAAAAACAGTGGAAGACCCTAAAGCAAGCACCCTTTGCATGCTTGCCGAAAAAGAAAGAGAGGGGAAAAGAGTGAGAGAATAATAGAAAGAGAGAATGCATATATATACATATATATACATATATATGTATATATACATATATATATATATAACTTTTGGGGTCACACCCAGCGATGCTCAGGGCTGACTCCTGCTCTGCACTCAGGAATCACTCCTGGTGGTGCTCGGGGAACTATATGGGATGCTGGGAATCGAACCTGAGTTGTCTGTGTGCAAGGCAAATGCCCCACCTGCTATGCTATCACTCCAGCCCTGAGAGAATATTTTTTTTTAATTCTGAAAAAAATCTGCAAAATGTTGTTTTCCTGGACGTGCCACCAGCTGATGGGTCTCGGAAGCTGCAGGCACTTGGAAAAACACATAGTGTCATTGTTGCAATTCATTGGACCCCTACATGGGAGGGTTTGATCCCTCACAACACAGGTGGGCCCTTGAACCTCTCCAGGAGTGATCCCTGAGCACAGAGCCAGGAGTAAACCCTGAGCACTCCTGGGGGTGGGTCAACATCCAAAGCAAAAAAAATTTTTTATGCGTTTAACTAATAGACATTGTGTTCAGGGGCGAAGCAAACTCAAACCCGCTCTGGTTCTTCTCCGATGTACAGGGCTTGCCGGGGCTGCCCGGTTTTCCAGGACCTGTCGGCCCTCCCGGCCATCCCGGATACTCTGTGAGTATGGAGTCAGGGTGGCTCTATCTTCTGTCATCGAAAGAATCCTAGTTCAAAATTTGAAACAGCGTTTTCCAGCTTGTTTTCCTGGTATAATTTTCTTTTCTGGATTTTTCTAGGGCCTTCCAGGAGCCAGAGGACCTCCAGGACCTAAGGTAGAGATTCCAATCAGAACCCCCGAAGCAGTGTGTGTGTGTGTGGGGGGGGGTCACAGCTGCTCTGACCATCCATGTAGGTCACTGCCTGGTCCTTCCTAAGACCCGAGGGTTGTCCCCAGAAAAAAGAGGGCTGTGGCGGCAGCTCTGACCAAGGGCTCCCTTCTCTCTGCACCTCAATAAATTGCCCCCCAGACATCTGAATTCAATCACAGGATCTCCTCTGCAGGAAAAGCGCGGGGATTCCTAGTCCACAGGTTTCCACTGATGACACTGTCACTAATGGATTGCTGTATCCTACCCATTTTGGGGGCAGCAGTTTCCGCAACACCCCGAGAATCTGCCAATCAGTACCAGACAGTTCTCAAGAGCTCAGGCCGGAATTCTACCCACCTTCCTGCTGAAAAGTCTCATGGTTCCTGCCTCTTTCAGGCCTTCGGTGGCACCTCAGCTGTTGATTCAACAAAGGACAGGTTGGCAGGGTAGAAAGATCACTCCTGAGGCCTGGGAGATAGTATCAGGGTTAAGGCACTTGCTTTGCACGTGACCAAGCCTCGTTCGACCCCCAGCACCACCTTTGGTCCACCAAGCACTGCCAGGAGTGATCCCTGAGCACAGAGCGAAGAATGAGTGCTGAGCCAAGCCAGGTGGGCCCCTAAACAGGCAACACACAATTTCATCTGCTCATGGAGCGGGGTTAGGAATGAAACAAAAACCCCAAAGACACCGTCAGACCCAGAGATATGGACACTCATATACCGAGGGACATAAAAATGCAGAAAAGGGAATAGACAGCGGGGAAAGGGTTTGGAATTTCTTGGGCAAGAAATTTTAGGAAGTTAAATAGAGGGATATGGCTGAGGGATACTGGAAATTCAATCCCAGTATTTGCATAAGGTCTGTTCATGCACACAGTCCTTTAAAAAAAAATTATGAAGTAGTTCGAGCATATGGAGAGTGCCGTGAGCATGGCTGTAGCTGGGTTCTGGAGGTCTTCAGCTGCCAGGGCTCTGAAGGGAGCGGGGAGAGAAACTCAATCCGCCCCCCTCCAAAGGGCCCTGGTGAGGACAGCCAGTCATGGGAGTAGGAGACTCTTATTGTCTAGTTCTCCCTCTCAGAGAACTCGGTAAGCTATTGAGAGTATCCTGCCCACGTAGCAGCGCCTGGCAAGCTCCCCGTGGCGTATTCGATATGCCAAAAACAAATGATGGTCTCATTCCCCTGACACTGAAAGAGCCTCCAACGTGACACCTTTGGGAAGGACGAGTAAAGAGAGGCTGCTAAAATCTCAGAGCCAGGATGAATGGAGATTTTACTGGTACCTGCTTGAGCAAACTGATGAACAATGGGATGACAGTGATACAGTGATACAGTGATACAGTGACAGTGATTTAGTTCACAATATTTGATTACACGGGCTATTCAAACACCAACCCCACCACCATTACACCTTCCCACCACCATATTTCGGATGTTTCCATCCTGAACCCCAATCCCTGCCCCAAAGCAGAACCAAAATAATATATTTTGTATTGTTTATTATTAAACAATAACAAACAATACAAAAAAGTGCTGAAAATGCTACAAAAAAGTATCCTTAGAGTAAAGAGTGTGAAGACAGTTGTATTTCACACAGGGGCCATTAAGTCCTTCTATAAGAGATCACTAACATGTTGTTAAAGGTTGAGTCTACTGTGTTTATTTGCATATATATGTGTGTGTGTGTGTGTATCTGTAAAAAAAAAATTCCTCTAAGATTGGTTGCCTCCTACCTTGAACCACATATGCATGCAGTCCTTGCATCTAGTGAGAAATCAGAGTTATTTTTCCTCCTGACACGGAAGAGTGAGTGCCAGCAGCCTCACACGGGGAAATTCAGTCCCAGCATTTGCTGTTCCCCAACTTTCTTCATCTCCAAATGTTCTTCATGTCGAAGGGTGGCAGACTCTGATGCCCTTGTTCATTTACAAGGGCATCTGTTGAGCGAGGCTGAGCCTCACCGGGAAACAAGCCTTAAACAGAGCACCCCCCAGTGCTGTTCGTAGAACCATCCCCAGGATGGGGGGGGTAGAAGTAGGGTTCATCTTTTTATTTTCATAGACATGCCCAACTGCATGTGTAAGCATGCACACAGGCACTTGCACACACATCCACTCAGGCTAACGTGGGAGTGTACATGCATGCACATGTACACATCCACTCGAGTGCACGGCGAGCATACACACCTACACTCACACACTTAGAGACACATACACTTTCCTACACACACTTCCTGAGAGATTAAACTTGACGCCACTGTCAAATCATAAAGTCAGAGCTGAGGCTTAAAGTCTTTTGATTCCTTGAGTTTCTGCGTCTTAAGATTCTGCCTTTCAAGGAATCACATTGTTGCTCCACTTCAAGAAGTACCACACCCATGGGTGGGTGACTCAGCTGCCAAGGCTAGTTTTGAGGCTAATGGGCCATCAGCAGGGAAGGGGTTGTCTGATAAGCTTTCTTCACAGAAGCAAGGATGAGCTAGAGGAGACTAGTAGAAATGATGGACTGGCTGTGAGATGATGAGAGACTATTGACAGATTTGTCTCTTCTCCTTTTCTTTATTAAACTTTAAATTTCAGAATACTGAAATTCAGCAAAACAGCCCTCTCAATTTTTTTTTTACAGAGTTGGTCTTTATTGAATCACCATGTGAAAAGTTACAAAGATTTCAGGCTTAAGTCTCAGTCATACAATGCTCAAACACCCATCCCTTCACCAGTGCCCATGTTCCACCACCAAGAACCCCAGTATACCTCCCACCCCACCCCCACCCCCCGCCTGTGTAGCTGATAATTTTCACTTTACTTTCTCTTTACTTTGATTACATTCAATATTTCAACATAAAAATCACTATTATTGTTTGAAATTTTCCTCCCAAACTTGAATCTTCTGAAAAGGTAGCATTTGATAATTTGTTTTCCCTTGCTGAGGATAAAGAGATATGAGGTTTTGCATTTCTGTATTTTAGTAACTAAGTCCAGGGAAATTTCTGCCAAAAATTGCATCATTGCAAGCTCGTGGGTGCATTAGGAAGTTCAGTAACCATGTGGTAGAATCAAAACCAGCCAGTAACCAAGCCAGAAAACTGTTCTCTGAGCACTTTTCTTCCCCATTCTGGTTAAATCCCTTAACATTAATCCCTGAGGTAGTCCAGGGATTAAGGCATTTGCCTTGCATGTGGCCCACCCAGGTTCAACTCCCAGCACCCCATGTGAATTCCCTAAATGCTGCCACGAGTCATCTGTAAGCAAGGAACCAGGAGTATGCCCTGAGCACCACCAGCTGTGACACCCCCACCCACCCACCCACCCACCCACACATAAGAAAAAAATCTACAATCATTTTTCTAATTCTAAGATCTACCTATCAGTGTTCAGTTACAAATAGTGGGCCTATTTACTCAGATTTCTTTTAAAAATAACCATGTCTTGTGTCTTCTTCCTGCAGGGTTACATGGGCGACAACATGATGGGACAGAAAGGCGAGCAGGTAATGTATTGAATTTTGATTACTTTCAGGGCCAGAAAGATGGGACAGTGGTCAGGCTGTTTGCCTCTCCCAAGACCAACCCAGGTTCTAACTCCAGCATTCCATTATGGCCTCTTTGGATACAGTGTCAGGAGTGAGCCCTAAACACCAAAGGATGTGGCCCCCAAACCAAAATTAAAAGAAGACAAAACAGAAAAATACAGCACTCTAAGTTGTAGTTGTTTTCGTAGGCTGGGTACATTCAACGCTGTAACGATCAACTTAGGCATCTATTCATGAAGTGGCAGGTTGTTTGCTGTGTCTCTAACTCTCAATGGCTCAATGACTTACGGAAGAGGACAAGGGACACTAGATCTCTCCAGCCCTGTGAAAATATGTTGTTAGATTTTCATTTCTGACTTTATTTCTCTTTAGGGTATGAGAGGATTGACCGGACCCCCTGGACCTCCAGGAACAGTGACCGTCACTCTAACAGACACGGAAAACAGAACGGTAACATTCCCATTTCATACTAGGATTGTACCTTCTCTTTCCAGGGATGAAGCTCTGCCAAGCACCCCTTGAATGCCCTTTATAGGTGCTGAGGCAAGCATCTTCCAAGAGTCTTAGAGGTAGAGCTCAGGTCAAATTCTGATTCCTTTTTCTCACTTCTCTTCTCTGGGCCCTAAAGCAGAGTGGACATTCTACAAGATTCCATGGGGGAAAAATAATAAAATAAATGTGTGGCTCCAGTTGGATTGGGGTGGTAAGGTATCAAAATCCAGTGGGACATCTTCAACCATAGATTGCCACCTCAGGCACGTCCCTCAAACCACCAGCACCTTGTTCTTTGGATGTTAACTTTTACTTTTGTTTTCATAGTCGGGTATCTGGAAGGTTCAGATTATGGAACTGAATGGAATGTTCAAAGTAAATTGCAATATCAAATTCCCAACTCCAGACGCCAGTTTGATTCTAGACGTCTGAGAAAAACTTAGCAACCAGGGTCCAGATAATGATTTTTTTTGGTAGAATAAGAAATAAAGATACCATTGAGGCAGACTAGGGGAGGGGGCATAATGGGAGGGAAACTGGGGACACTGGTAGTGGTAAATGTACACTGGTGGAGGGATGGGTGTTGAAATACTGTATGACTGAAACATAAACAGCTTTGTAAGGGTCTATCTCACAGTGATTCAATAAAAGAAACTTTTAAAGAAAGAAAAAAGAAATAAATCATGTACTTTCAACCTGGAATTAATTTGTTTTAATAATAACTCAATAAAGTATTTATATGTGATCACATAGCATAAAATTTGCCCTTCTAAAAGATTTGATTGATGCTGGAGTGTAATACAGCAGGTAGGGCTTTTGCCTCGCATGCGGCTGACCCGGGTTCAATTCCTGATGTCCCATATGGTGTTCGGGGGCAAGCACTTCCAGGAGTAACTCCTGAGTGCAGAACCAGGAGTAACCCCAAGCATAGCTAGGTGTGGCCCAAAAAGGAAAATAAGAAGGTATGATTAAAGTTAAAAGAAATTGCACCAGTTTTATTGAAATATAACTTCCATAAGAAAATTCACGTAGCATATAACCAAATGACTTTCAGTACATTCACAGAGTTTTGCAACTATTACATTTAGAACGTTTTTATTACCCTGGAAAAAAAGACCTCCTAAACCATCACTCCTTAATATAATTTTTAGTGATATGAATTATCAAAAAAACTAACAAAGTTCAGACAATCCATTCATTATGAAATTTCATGTAATCAGCATGATAATTTACACTGGAGACTAAGAAAAAAAAAAGGTTGACCTCAGGAGCAAGAAAATAAGGCTTCTTAAAGGCACGTGCATTGGAAGTAGACAGTCATTTTAGTCTTTCTTCATTTTGGCAGTCTAGTTCTGAGATTTTATCAGCCTCTCCTTGCTCATCCTTCTTAACGCTGCCATATTGGGGGCTCTTTAGGTGTCAGGTAAATGAGGCCCATTGTTGTTACTGTTTTTGGCATATCGAATACGCCACAGGTAGCTTGCCAGGCTCTGCCATGCGGGCGGGGTACTCTCGGTAGCTTGCCGGGCTCTCTGAGAGGTGCCAAGCTCTCCAAGAGCTCTTAAAGGCAATTACCAAAAATAAAATTAAATCATTATAAAACTTTATTTCTAAGTCTATTAAATTATGTCTAAAACTATGTTTCTTTACTGTATGAGAGTTACTAGGAAAAATATTATTGTGGGGCCAGAGAGATTGTACAGCAGGTAGGACACTTGCCTTGCATTCAAGCAGGCCCTGATTCAATCCCTTTGACACCACAAAGCATGCCAGAACTGATTGATCTCTTCACACAGAGCAGCAATACACCCTGAGCACTCCTGTGCGTAACCCCCCACACAAAAGTATTATTTTTATAAAAATCTAGATATGGAAGAAATTGAGTTCAGGGAGAATTTTGACATTGAAAAAGTTCCACTATCAGAGAAAGACTGATGTTAGTTAAAATATGATCAAAAAAATGTGATTAGGGCAAAAGCAAATCTGAGGGATCAAATCACTCAGGAACTAATTGATGGCAATGAAACAGTTCCGATACATTACAAAGAAAAGTAAACTGCATTAGAAATGATCTCCTTACAGGTATAGAATCTGACTCAGGAGTCAATGTACTGCAATTTGATCCAACGATACTCTCCTTAAAAAGAAAATGTCTGTATTGTTTCAATGAGTTTGCAGGTTTCAAATCCAAAATGTGGAACATGACCGTGCAGTAGCAGGAGGAGCAGAAGCCAGTTGTATGCCCATTTATTGACTAGAGAGAGAAGACTTTTTCAAGTGTCATCAGTAAAATTGTGTTTGATATGTTTGCATTGACTTGTCATTGTTTTTTGTCAGGACCTCAAGGGAGAGAAGGGAGATCAGGGTGACCCAGGCAAGTCAGGACCCCCAGGACCCCCGGTAGGTTGTTTATTTAAAGTATTGTTCCCTAGGGCATAACATAGAACCTTACTGCATATTTTGATGTATGATCTGCCTTTATGTCCCTTTAAAAAAAACAATCTATCTTTATGTCTTAAGTTACTAGAAACTGCATCATGTTTGACCAGAACCCATGAATTCTTGCTGGTTACTTTGTGGTCATTTCCAACTGAAGTCTTTGGACTGTTTTATATGCTCTCAATGTTGCACAATTATTGTTTATCTTCAACATCTATTTTTAATTAATACTTATAAATAGGATTTTCCTCAGCTATAACTCCTCATTTGAGCATTTTTGGATAAAAGAGCAGAATAATCAAAAGTAGAAAACTAATAAAAATCAATGTAAGTTCCAATGTGATTTGTGTTACTTGACCCCGCTATAATCCATGCAGGGCCCACCTGGAGACTCTTACGGGTCAGAAAAGGGGGATCCTGGAGAGACCGGAGCACAGGTAAAGCCAGCAAGTCAATCACCTGCACTATTCTTGGAGCTCTTCGATTTGCAAATATAAGCTGCTCATCTCAAACTAGCACAGACTTCTTTTTTTTTCAATTTTAGAGTTTGGAAGTAGAATTTATTTGTTCTAGCACCCCCAAATTTCAAAGCTAAAACAGTCTTCAAGAATAACTTCAAACCTGGAATCTATATGCACAAGGTTTACTCCATTCTCTCTCTCTCCCCTCCCTCTTTCTCTCTCCTTCTCTCTCCCTCTCTCTTCCTTTTTCCCTCTCCCCCTCTCTCTCCCTTCTCTCTCTCTCACTCTCTCTCTCTTTCTGTGTCACCTCTGTGTGCTAGCTTTATTTTCTCCTTTGATAAATCATCTTCTCCCATGTCAGGAATGAGGAGGAAAAAGTGGATGTAGCCACACACAAATTGAGGTTGATGGCATCCAAAGTGTAACCTCCACCCATGCACCCACCCACCATGCCTGTACATCAAGTCCCAGAGTATCACAAATTGTCCTAGCTTGAGTGTTAGATCTCACTCTGGAAAGGCAATTGTGATCAGGAAGACAAGGCACCTTGATTGGCCAGGCCAGTGGGCTAGCAGGGGTGGGTCTGGCAACCCCAACAGAGAATGGGAACAGCAACTCCCCAAAGGAAGTAGGGTGCACTGTGATCAGAAATGGGGCACTAGCCCTCTCTTCCACTCTGCTTCTCTATGCAAAGACTCAAACACATACACTGCTGTAACATGCAAAGATTATGTAACGGGGAAAAAGGTTCTTTTCCTAAGAAATATAACTCTACTGAATCAACTTGAATTTTATCATAATTGTCATTCTAAAAGCTATATGTACTTGGACAATGCACTAAAGCTTCTTAGGTACACTAAGTTATAGGCACATCTGCAGTTCAGGGGATAGTTAATATTCTAATAAATACATTTTCTAAAACAGGTGACATGTCCTTTCTCCTGGGTTTCAGTGCCTCCTTAAACTTAAGCCTTCCAAACTTGTAGGATGACATCGACTCTTATTTAAGCTTAGCTGTCTCTTCCCTCTTTTTCTCCCTTGGACTCTTCCCAATTCCCCATTCCGACTGGCTCCTGCTGTCCCCTACTGACAAGGTCACTCATCATCCATTCCATGATGGAGAGTTTTCCCTGGGAACCCCTGGGTGGGAGTCTCCATAAGACTTTCTTGCTTGAAGCCACAACACCCAAAAGGCGGGGGCGTGGGAGGGGGAAAGAATAGGGGAGGGGGTGGGAAGGGATCACTGGTGGATGGGCACTGGTGGAGGGTTGGGTACTTGATCATTGTATGACTGAAGGGTACTTGATCATTGTATGAATGAAGCATAAGCACAAAAGTTTGTAAGTCTGTAACTGAACCTCACAGTGATACACTTATAAATAAATAAATAAACAAGGCCCTCCTTTACCCGTATGTATCAAGTTCATGTTTATATCTACTTTTGTTTTAGGGAAAACCTGGAAAAGATGGTTCCCCTGGCTTCCCTGGCACCAAGGTAAAGACACAATTTGCTCTGTTAGAGTGAAAAATAACCAGTCCTATTAGATGAGGAAGGATGCTTGAGAGTCACTAAATAATTGAAAATAATCAAAATAGAGGGGGCTGGAGCAATAGCACAGTGGGTAGGGTACTTGCCTTGCACGCAGCTGACCCAGGTTCTATCCCCACCATCCCATATGGTCCCCTGAGCACCACCAGGAGTGATTGCTGAGTGCAGAACCAGGAGTAACTCCTAAGCATTGCCGGGTGTGACCCAAAGAGCAAAAGAAAAAAAAAAGAAAAAATCAAAACAGCATATAGATTTTTAAAATCATACTTAAGAATCACAATAGTAGAAAAATAAATAAATTAAATAAATAAAGAATCACAGTAGTAGCTTCTTGCTGTGAAGAAAGGTCATCTGCCCACTGCTTTTATTTTTTTAAGGAGTCAGCATATTTTCTGCCTCATTCTCTTTCCTTTTTTTTTTTTTTTTTTAGGGAGCCAAGGGCAATAGGGGCTCTCCAGGATTAGTGGGTAAAGACGGCATCAAGGTAACCAACCTCCCACCTGCCCTCACATCCTTAACATCTGTCTTCAGCCTTTGGTTAGTTGGTTAGTCTGGAGGATTTATTTTCTCTCACTTCACCTTTTATCCTTCCCACGCCCCGTGCCCTGGAATTAACTGTAAGAAATGGCATGAGCCAGGATTATGATCTCAAAGGTGTCACCAGTAGAAATCGTCTTCCATACCGTTTGTTTCTGAGAGTACATTACAGATGTTTTCAGATGTAGGCAAAATATAGATTCGAGTTGATTGTACAATAACGTCACTTTCCGGTAGAATCTTGAAATGTCCTCTTGAAATTTTGTAGTTAAGTGGATGGGCATGAAAAGTTTCATGCTGAGTGAAATGAGTCAGAAAGAGAGAGACAGACATAGAAAGACTGCACTCATCTATGGTATATAGAATATCAGAGTGGGAGACTAATACCCAAGAACCGTAGAAATAAGTACCAGGAGGTTGACCCCATGGCTTCGCGGCTGGCCTCACGTTCCGGGGAAAGGGCAACTCAGAGAAGCGATCACCAACTACATTGTAGTTGAAGGCCATGTGGGGGAAGGGAGTTGCGGGCTGAATGAGGGCTAGAGACTGAGCACAGCGGCCACTCAACACCTTTATTGCAAACCACAACAGCTAATTAGAGAGAGAGAACAGAAGGGAATGCCCTGCCACAGTGGCAGGGTGGGGTGGGGCGGAGATGGGAGTGGGGAGGGTGGGAGGGACGCCGGGTTTACGGGTGGTGGAGAATGGGCACTGGTGAAGGGATGGGTTCCCGAACTTTGTATGAGGGAAGTATAAGCACAAAAGTGTATAAATCTGTAACTGTACCCTCACGGTGATTCTCTAATTAAAAATAAATAAATTATAAAGAAAAAAAAAAGAAATGTCCTCTTGAGAAGGTAGAGAGAGATGGTGGTTACACCAGTGGCTCTGGGAATTGTATACAATGCACGGCCTACTTTTCCTGTGCCTCTTGTTGGAGTGTAACAAACCTTGCGAGTGTGCAATGCATGGGGAAGGCCTTTGAAAGCAGCCTCTGAAGGAAGCCCAGAAAACCACAGGAAAATCACCATTTCTTCAGGACCTTATAGATACGATTCCTACTCCAGCTAGATCCTCCAGGAAAACAATCTAGAATCTAGAGTAAATATCTTTCTCATTTTAAATGGATTTACATGTTACATCAAGATAATCTTACTCTAAGCATAGACGCATATTGCTTAATTATGCCTTGTTTTTTAAATGTGAAAATGCTCTTGATTGACATTTTTGTAACTGTTTTTTTTAATATAGGGGTGGAAGGGGGACATGGGCCCTCCAGGATTTCCTGGTCCAGTAAGTATAACTATGGATAAAACCAATATCATGTCTGATCAACTCTCTCCGATCAACTCTTTCAGAGTACCAAGGATATTTTGAACAAATTTTCCTACTAACTCTTATGATGGAGATGATAGTATTTAATGTGTTTCCATGCCAGAAGAGAAAAATATCTATTGTCACTATTTGCCCACTGACCATCGACTGCTGCTGCTATTTTATTAGATTTGGTCTCTACAGAGCACTAGTGATTCCTGTCTCTAGGCAGAAGGAAGGCTGTGTAATTAATGAAGCCTGTGTTGATGTACACTCATGTCTTGAGTAGGGCAGGAAGATTAGCAGTGGCAGACAGCTGGGGAGCCAGGGATGAGGGGGACAGCTCCACCCTATCATGCTCTGCCCGGTTTGGATAACTCTTTCAGGTACCAGTCTCAGTCTCTTTGCCTGGTAAGCAATGGCCAACCACCATAGCACAAGCACAGCAGCCTGGGTTCTGCTCCCCAGCACAGCCTACATCTGATGCTTGTTACTCCTTAACTGCAAATGACTGCATTCCACGTAGTGTCTCTGTAGTGTAGGGAAACGAGTGAAAGGGATCCAGTGAGTGCTAGTGTCCCTTCCACTCCTACTTCAAGAGACAGTGGTTCTCTCCCCTCAGGGCCCCACTCCTGCAGGGCTGCCTTTCATGATGAAGCTGGGTAGACAGAAAATTGATGCTGGCAGAGTCCTTGGGAGAAGGGACCTTTGTCAATACAGTTCTCAGTCTTCTCTGCTAAGTGATCAACTCAGAAACTGGCAGTGAGGACCAGGTTTAATTTAGACAGTGTGCATTTAAAAGCTCTTAATAATTGAGTTTCAGGCGTATAATATTCCAACTTTAATTTCACCACGAATTTCCATATTCCTCCACTGATGTTCCAAGATTCCTTCTAAATCCCCGGTTTTTGATAGACAGATTTTTAGGTCTAATTATTGCAAATTGCGCTTAATTATTACACTTTCAGAAGTGCTGACTCTGGTGGTTTAGATGTAAACAAATGCTCACCTCTAGCCCATCAGTGCATTCAAGGCCCCTGGCCATTACCTCTGTGTTACCTCCAGACCCCTCTTTCTAATTCCACCATCAATTTCTCTCCCTCCTTGGTATTTTAATTTCTATCATCTAGAGCCTAAAGCTTGTTCACCTTTGAAAAATTCCATCTCCTTGTCTTGCTACTCTATACACCACATATTAATGAGAATACCTGGTATTTGGCCTCCTCCTTCTGACTTAACATGATATCCTCCAGGACAAACCCAGACGCCTCCTGTCACTGGCAGCAACTTAAAAAAAAAGTTTCAAGAATTTACCAAAATTCATGTCATTCTTTCATTTATTTTAGAAACGAAGCAGGTCAGTTGTGACTCAGCAATTACCATCAATAAGAGTCAGTAAACACGGATGGATAATCCAAGAGATGTACAAGCAGATGAAATACTTTGAAATGATCTTTTTTCCCCCCTTTTAACATCCATTTCTGGTTTTCTATTTTGGTCTCTCTCTTTTTTTTTAATTTCTTTTTTTTTTTTTTTGGTGTTTGGGCCACACCTGGTGATGCTCAGAGGTTCGTCCTGGCTCTGCACAGAGGAATTATTCATGGTGATGCTCGGAGGACTGGAGTAATAGCACAGCGGGTAGAGCATTTGCCTTGTATGCTGCCGACCCAGGTTCGATTCCTCTGTCCCTCTCAGAGAGCCCGGCAAGCTACCGAGAGTATCTCACCTACATGGCAGAGCCTGTCAAGCTCCCCGTGGAGTATTTGATATGTCAAGAACAGTAACAAGTCTCACAATGGATATGTTACTGGTGCCCGCTCGAGCAAATCGATGAGCAATGGGATGACAGTGCTACAGTGTTACCATCCAAGTTGAAGGGACTTTTGTAGAATGGTTTCCTCATTCCTGTGGCTGCATAGTGTTCAATTGTGTGCATATACCATGACTTCATTATTCACTCATCTGTCATTGCATATTTAGGTTGGGTTGTAGAAATTTGTATCTTGACACAACAAAGTAAATGATTCAGATGCAAGTAGTCCCAAAGTATTTTTAAGGAGCTACTGAAGGGAAGGTGAAAAGAGGTACAGTGTAAGAGCACATAAATGAGATTGGCCATTGTGGATGTTTGTTACATATTAATTATGATGAAAATTATGGACTCTGTACAGTATTTGAGAAAGCACAACAGAAATTTACATTCCCATTTCCATTTTCTTTCTTCCAAGTAAAATCAAGTTGCTAAGTGCACTTTAGGGAGATTCTTCTTAGCATTCCTACCTGACTTTGTAGTTTCTTCTGCTCAATTCTATGTAACTTAGCTGCTGCTAAGTTCAGAGTAAGTTGGGAAGTAACTGATTAAGGAAACCAGCTGAGTAGGTTCACTGAACTTCTGGGAAATAAATTTAGTGCATCATTATGAGCATTTGCCTACCATTTTATTGAGGTGAAAGTATAATACTGTTCTTTACGCTTCTTGTGCATACATGATTCCAACCCTATGCCACAATACTTATTTCCCTCCCAAAGGCCTTTCCCAGTTTACCCCTTTTTTTTACATAAGCTCAGTTCTCAATATATTCAATTCTGATGAATTTGGACATTTAGTCTTTCCTTACTGTGTTGATTTATACTCCATCTATGAGAGAGATTTTTTGTAATTTGCCGTGCAGACAGTGACACTTACACACATGTAGCTAAATAAAACTAAACTACAATTCCACAAAACTGTAAATCGGGAAGTTGATAGAAAAATTTCAAAAGCTATATGTCTTTTCATGTATGCACTTTTTTTGGTGCTTTGGGCCACACCCGGTGATGCTTAGAGGTTATTCCTGGCTCTTCGTTCAGGAATTACTCCTGGCAGTGCTCAGGGGACCATATGGGATGCAAGGAATAGAACCAGGTCAGCCAAATGCAAGACAAATGCCCTACCCACTGTACTCTAGTTCCGGCCCAACATGTATATTTTAAGTGAAAGAAAATAAAATAAAAAATATCAGAGTTGACCAGATGTCAGCATAGTGAGTGGAACCTGATCCATCAGGGCTCGTTAGTGTGATGTTTGTGCTCATGTCAAGATGAGCAGGTGAGCTGGATTCATACAAGAATGTATTTCCAGTGGAAATTTATGCTATCACAATATAATAATTTTTTTTCAATCTTTAAACGTATTGGACTTTATCTGTGGTTCTCCCTTTTCCTGCTAATAACACACAGATTGATGAATTCAGGAACATTTTTTAAAAAGCCATATTTGGGTTCAAAGAAAGAAACGGACTAAACTGCATTTGGTCAACTCTCCATAAATAGCTCTCCTTCCTTTCTCCTTGTTCTTTTTCTTTTAAGACAGAATATTATGATGCATACCAGGCAAAGGGAGAGGAAGGAATTCCAGGCCCACCAGGGCCCAAAGGAGCTCGCGGTCCACAGGGTGAGAATGAACTTTTCCTAAAGTCTCCCCACACTTCCCGTCATCTTGTTGCTGTCTTTCTCCAGCCGTTGAAAAGCTGACCGCTTCCTCTTCCAAGGGACCACAGATGCTGTGTCCAGGGACCCAGCATCTCAGGAATAGAAGAAAGATCTCTCTGTGTCCATGAGAATGGGGTTTTTGGTGTCTCCTGTCATTTCATATTTTCATATGAAGACTTTCTAGATAATATATCATAAAAGGGAATGAAATTAGCTTTGTGAACAAAAGCAAGAGTTTCAACTCTGGCATGAAGACACCATCGGGGGCCTGGTGTTGGAGGAGGGAGGGTGAGATAATCAGTGATCCCATTGAGAACCAAAATGAAAGCAGAGACCCTGACCGCTCTCTTCCATTTGAGCAAAGGCTCACTAACTGTGACAGAGGGTGACTTTGGCTCTCGGTTCCTGATGCCTGGCACCACGAATGAATATCATCTCTAGTCTCCCCATCTCATGGGGCAGAAAGGTGTCTTCATGGCTTCATCGCTCGAGAAGGCCGCTGCACCTGAGCCCCTGGTAATAGCTGCTCAATTTGCATTCAGAACAGAAACCTGGTCATGGTAAAACACTAATACGAACAAGACTTTGAAGGAGGATTTCAGAGTAAACTTTCCCTTCCAGTGTGCATAAACAAATGAATAAATCAGTAGAGATATCATTTAAAAAAAATAAGTCTGGGGATGGAGTGATAGTACTGCTTCTCACTCTCTAATGGTTAAATCAGCTTGTCATGCACCAGCTGACCTGGGTTCGATTCCCTGGCATCCCACATGGTCCCCTGAGCATGGCCCGGAATCACTCCTCAGTGCAGAGCCAGGAGAAGCCCCCTGAGCATTGCTGGGTATGCATGCCCTAAGCAAATAAAATAAAATAAAATAAAATAATAAAATAAAATAAACCACCCTGCTGTGCTTGCTCTAAATTCCTCATATGGAGACAAGAGTTAGAATCCCATGCAATGTAATAAATAGCTAGAAGGGTGTGAGGTGGACCAGGTTAAACTGCAGAGTCATGCAATTTCAAGCTGCTGCATTTCTTGCATCTGAACCATCCAAAGTGCTGAAACAGGGTAGGCGCCCTGGAAAGTGCTTGTTAGCAAAATAAAGAGAAGGCAGGATTCCCTTTGGGCATCAGACTTTTAAGATTACCTTACCTTTTTCCTGGAAGCTGTCAGGTTAGTGAAGTTGTCTTCTACTTATCTATATGAGAGCAGAGAAAAATTATGGAAAGTTAATGTTAATTATTATACTGTTACTCAAGACTTCAAAAATGGAGGGGGAGAGAGAGAGATAAAGTGAGAGAGAGAGAGAGAGAGAGAGAGAGAGAGAGAGAGAGCCACAGAGGCAGGAAATGGGGCAGGGAGAGAAGGAATGGGAAGGAACTGGGAACATTGGTGGTGGGAAATGTACACTAATGAAGGGATTAGTTTGGAACATTGACTGAAACCCAATCATGGACGCTATAACTGTGTATCTCATTGTGATTCAATTAAAAAAAATTAAAAATAGACATCAAAAGCGGAGGAAGGATTCACATTTCTGTAAGTAATTCATTGCTCTTGTGGATTCCTAGGTCCCAGCGGTGCACCCGGAGCTCCGGGAAGTCCTGGTATGTACCTGGTCTAGGGGTACCCAAAGATGCACTAGGAAAAGGAGGGAAGGATGTGCTCTGTGAGTTTGAGTGATTCTGTACACTGCATTACTGCTAATCAGTAGAAAACTGCTTCTCACTCTCTAATGGTTAAATTTTTGTCCCATGGTGGCAAAGTGAAAGCCACCACAAAATGATAAGAAAATGATCTTTGCCATTTTGTCAAGAAAGCAACCAAAGGAATAGCAGAATCACTGATTCATTTCTCTCCAAAATCTGTTAGAGATTTAAACTATTTCATAATTCTTAAAATGAATCCTATTAACATATTGAGGAACTGTGTATACTATAATCCCCTTAAAAAATAGATAAATAAGTGTACTTATTTGTGCATGGGAAAATAGCCACCAAATAATTAACGCTGGGTCTCTCAGAA
This sequence comes from Sorex araneus, assembly GCF_027595985.1. Lineage (NCBI taxonomy): Eukaryota > Metazoa > Chordata > Mammalia > Eulipotyphla > Soricidae > Sorex > Sorex araneus. Next base: position 260,984,709 of record NC_073313.1, read on the forward strand.
CGTTAGAATGGTGCAAAAGAATAGTTGAGAGGTCTAACCAAAGAAAAGAAAGTCTTCCTTCTCCTTGCATGCCCTATAGCCAAATACTGCTTTCTTGAAAAAGCCAGCGAACAGGGTCAGAGAGATACCGCATGGGTTGAGGCATTTCTCTTGATGTGGCTCACTCAGATACGATCCCGGCACTGACAGGAGAGATCCTTGAGCACAGAGCCAGGAGCAAGCCCTGGGCACTGCCAACCCTCCTTTTCCCTTGGAAAAAAAAAGGAATCATTGAGCAAAAACTTCAAAACATTCAAGATAGGTGTCAACCAGATTTTATATTTATGAAAATGAAATCAGAAACAATCAGATTATCTCCATATTGGTTCCTCAGCCCTTGATATGCAGTAGTCCTACTTTTTATTTTATTGTTTAATTTTTATTTGGGGGACTCTAGGCTACTCCTGGCAGAGTGCTCAGGGTCAGACCTGGGGCTCCTGATTCGGTCATGTGTGACCGAACAACCCTTGTTCGGCTGTTTCATAGTTCAGCTGTTTCAAGGAAGACGCCAAAGACAGCGCACTCACCCCATCCTAGTCATTTGGGAAGGGACAACGAAAGAGGGTCTTGCGACACACTGGGGCTTCTCTCCCAGTAGGTGGCTCCCTCCCCCACTGCGGGAGTCATTCCCAGAGCCAGGCAGGAAGCAAGCCCGTGGCCCTGCAGGTAGACATATGCTCAGCTCTGATGCTTTCAAATATACAGGGGAGAAAAAGCATCTGCTGAAAAATTGGTCGCAAAAAAAAAAAAATCAGTTGTAATCCCATAGGCAAGACGGGGACACCAACTGGTGAAATCTCTGCTGGGTGGGCTCCCCGAGCTCGGCTGGGCGTTGGCTCTTTGGCCTGGCTGGGGCTGGATGCGGAGAGGCAGAGTTCCGTGGTGTGATGGTTCCAGCCCTCTGGACCCAGAGTCTCTGCCTCTCTGTGGTCTGTATCGACCTCTGGAAGGAGCAACTTTCACAAATAAGAGTAGGTCATCTTGGGGGCTGGAGCAAGAGCACAGCGGGTAAGGCGTTTGCCTGGCACGCAGCTGACCCGGGTTCAATTCCCAGCGTCCCATATGGTCCCCTGAGCACCGCCAGGAGTAATTAACGAGTGCAGAGCCAGGAATAACCCCTGTGCATCCCTGGGTGTGACCCAAAAAGAAGAAATTAATTAATTAATTAATTAAAAGTAGGTCATCTTTTGCAACTGAAACATATACCATTTGTTCGGTCAAAGACGCGTAAGTCCTAACTCTCATCAAATGATGATTCTTCTCTCAGGGTTATCCTTGCCCGGCGTCAGAGGAATCACCGGCTCTCCAGGCATGAAAGGAAGAAAAGGGGAGCAAGGACCCCCCGGAAGGGATGCAGTGGGGCCTCCTGGGGCCCCGGGTTGCCCTGGATCACAAGGCCCTCCGGGGAAGCCTGGACCTCCAGGCCGTCGAGGTACAGATGCTCAAGGGCTATCTTTGGTCTTTGTTTGTTTGTTTGTTTATTTGTTTTTGCTGTTTTGAGTCATACCCGGCAATGCACAGGGGTTCCTCCTGGCCTTGCACTCAGGAATCACGCCTGGCGGTGCTAGAGGGACCATATGGGACGCTGGGAATCGAACCCCAGTCGGCCGCTTGCCAGGCAAACACCTTCCCTGCTGTACTATAGCTCCAGCATCTGTGTGTGTTGCCCCGTGTGGATCCTTTGCCCGCAGCTCCAGCCAGAGGACTTAGAGGCTCTTAGGAGCTTTCTCTTTGCTGGAGTTTCCTCTTTCCTGCCTGATCTCTGGGATGTTGATGTACTATTTTGCCCTGCTAAAGCAAGAAGGGTTTAGAAACCTCCGGGTTATCCAGGAGGGCACTGCTGGGTAGAGCGAGGCCGAGGGCAGGGGTTAGCGGGGAAAAAGCATTGTTCAAGAATACATCGGTCACCCTCTGGGTTGAGTGAGCTTATGTGGAAAGTAAAGCAGAATCAAAATAAACTAAAACCACCCTCTCCTCGGATTCAGGGTTTTCCCTTGTGGCTGCACATGGTTGCAAGCTGGTATATGCAATTCATACCTCTTGAGTGTTCAGGATCCCAGTGGAGGCCTGCGGTCACATGCACTGATGTAGGGTGGTACCATGCATCAAACCTGCAGCCACAACCGCGCGGCCGCTATTGCGGCCGCGCAGACTCAAAGTCTTCACTCTTACCAATGAAGAGAAATTATTAGATGATGCCTATTCAGCAGGCCTGATTGTTGGGGAAGATTTCCAATCAATAATAGTGAGTTATGTATGGAAATATGAAATGTACTCAATATATAGGGAATAATGGGAATATCATTAGCTACTTAGATGGGGGGTGGGGTGGGAGGGGGGTGTATTGGGGTTCTTGGTGGTGGAACGGGTGCACTGGTGAAGGGATGGTGGTTTAATCAGTATTTGACTGTGACTTAAACCTGAAAGCTTTGTATTTTTTTTGTTTTCACGGTGGTTCAATAAAATATTTCTTTAAGAAAAAAAAAAAACCTGCAGCCACTCTACAACTGAGTCCTTTCCTCAAGTCCTACAGCAGGCACTGCAATGACTCCTAGTCCTCCACTCTCTTCAAGGCATGGTTTCACAGCCTCATTTTATCAATGTCGGGCTGGCTGTGCATGACTCCGTTTGCTAGAGGCAGGGATTGGACCCAGGCTGCCAGTAATCAGAACCCCCCTTCCTCTTCCGTGAGAGATGGTTCTAGTTCCCATCTTTTAAGCCATACCCTCTCTTTGTCTAGTTACCGCTTCCAGTCCCACAGGAAACCCGTGTCCTGTAAGATTCGGGCTTCTATTGTTGGTAGAATCTTCAAGCTGTCTTGTCTCTGTCTGTTTCTCCTATCAGCATCAAGGTTCTCTGAGGTCAAGGATTAATGCTTGCTTTCTTTCCTTTAATCTCAGCCTAGAGCTCAGAAACATTATACAGTCTCAAATATTTGTTACATGATGCTTAAAAAATTATGAGTAACTATAAGTGTTTAAGAGTACTTCTAAGGGGCTGGAACGACAGTACAGCAGGTAGGGCATTTGCTTTGTATGCGTCCAACCTGGGTTCAATCTCTGGCATCCCATATGGTCCCCCGAGCACCACCAGGGGTAATTCCTGAGCCGAGAGCCAGAGTAACCCCTGAGCATTTCTGGGTGTGACCCAAAAAATAAAAAAAAAAGAGAGCTTGTAAGAAGGGCCTGGAGAGATAGCACAGCAGGTAGGGCATTTGTCATAAACCAAACAAACAAAAAAGAGTACTTGTGAGAACTACAATAAGCATAAAGCTGACCTCAGATTACACAGTCTAATGGTCACTCTCTGGTCATCGTTATGATGTGGACACTGCATCTGGCACAGACATCGCTTTTATCGCCAAGCAGCTGTGCTAATAATGAAACACAACCGGCTCCACTAGATGAAATGTTTCCTCTGCTGGAACTGTGGCTTTGAAATCTGGGCCAGTGGTAGGATCTATTTTTAAATATTTAATTTCATTAGTGTTGCTTCCCACCTGTATTTGCAAAGTCAGAAAACTAGATCAAGAATAAAACAGCTTAAGAAAATTTGCTATTCATAGGAACAATAGGGGAGAAGTATGTGGCTGATTGGGAACAGCCTTCTTGAATTGCTGTTTTCAGAAAGGCAACTTGGTAAATATGAGCAGGTGAGGAGCAAAACACAAAGTTTTTCACTCAGGTGTTTTAGCATCTATAATGTATCAGGAAAATACAATATTTTTAAGAAGCCCAGAAGAATTAGGTATGACTCTGAAAATGCTGAATGGTTAGTTTTGGAGTAATTTGAAACAAGGATGATTACATGGGGAAATTACATGGGGATTTCATGGTTGATTACATGGGGAAAAGCACAGAATGAACTTTCAAAAATATGGAGATCCATCTAAAAAACAGAAATAGAACTACCATATGACTCCTTATGACTATTACCAAATACCACTTCTTGGCATCTATGCCAAAACACAAAGATATTCATTCAAAAGAATATATGCACACCTGTGTTGATTGCCACACTTAGTACAATAGCCAAGATATGAAAACAACCCAAATGTCCAAATATGGATGAATGGATTAAGAAGTTGTGGTATATACACACAATATAATACTATGCAGCTTTAAGAAAGAACAAAATCAAGCAATTTGAGCAAAACACATGGAACTGGAGGATATCCCACTCAGTGAAATCAGTCAGAGAGGGATGTGTATCTCCCTCCTAGGTGGGACCTAAATATACACAGATAGTACTAAAGGGCCAACGACAACATAATGGGACAACTGACACACAGAATTGAATTTGGGGTTAGGAGTGGTGTGGGATATTGGGGTCCTTGTGGTAGGGAGTTGGGTACACCAGTGATGGCTGTAATGCTGGAATTACCTGCATGAGAAACCATAATTAATGATATTGCAAATAATGCAATCTCATTTTTTCTTTAAAAAATTATATAATCATGCACCAGTGTCAAAAAATAGCACAAGGAAGAAACGGTTAGTATGCATCAGCCTCAGTACCTCCTCTAGCTCAATTTCCAAAATAAAGATGGGGCAGTGCAAAAAAGACAATATAGGGCTGGAGCGATAGCACAGCGGGGAGGGCGTTTGCCTTGCACATGGCCGGCCTGGGTTCGATTCCCAGTATCCCATTACGGTCCCCTGAGCACGGCCAGGGGTGATTCCTGAGTGCATGAACCAGGAGTAACCCCTGTGCATTTCGGGGTGTGACCCAATAAAACAAAAAAACAAACAAAAAAATCAAATAACAAACGGCAACAACAAAAAATACTTACTGTTAAAACACATGTGAATTTCAAAGGACAGTTAATGCACTTATTTTGTGTTGTTTTTTGTAGGTGATGTTGTTTTTTGTGAAGGCCCACCTGGAGAGCAGGGATACCCCGGCCACATTGGAGCTCCTGGAATGCCAGGATTGAAGGGATCCAAAGGTTAGTTGAATCAATTGTGCTGTTTTACTTGTTACATAAGCCACCCTCATCCACAGCATTAGTCCTGATTTTTCCTGCTGAAACAATGACCTCATATAATGGTCAACCAAGTATAGTTCTTTTCCACCAAAGAACTCACTTGAAATTCTCATTTATCTGTGAATCAATCCCTATTTAGCATTTATGCAAAAAAATCACTTGATATATCTAAAAAAGTGGGTTTTATTTTGTACTCAAGGAGAGAGACACCAGCTTAGTGGATGTTTGGTAATTTCTTGGGGTTTTTCTCTCTAAGAACACTAAGAAGCTCAGACAAATAAAGTAAGCATATATAATCAGTGAATGATTTGTTTGTGTATTTAATGTATGATGATTTTTGTAAAATACTAAAGCACGCCGGTGGGCGTGTACACTCTTGGGCTCTCTGAGAGGCTCTGTCTCACAGCCTGTGTTTGGTGCTCTGGAACCGCTGTGTGTGGCTGTTGGTCAAGGGCAGGTGACGGAAGCAAAAAGGCCAAACTGGTTGCTCGATCAGTTTATTTCATTCTCTCTCTCTACTTCTCTCCCGGCCCTGGATCTCTCTCTGGATCTCTGGATCTGGCCCCCCAACCCACTCTTACAGCCTAGTTAAATCCCCGCCCCCCAGCATAAGGGGCTTGGGGTGTACACATAGGTGTGGTCACAATCAATAGGGGTAAGGTTCCTTTCCCTCAGGGGATGTTTCTCCTAGGACTTAATTCTCTTTCAGCTGGAGGATCCGCCCAAGGGCGGAGTCCCATGAGTGTGTTTCTCCTCTCCTCATCCAGCAAACATATAAGCATTCATAATATTAATCATTTTGTATGGACACAATAAGAAATGCATTAAAGCTTATAGAATTGCTCTCCTGGGGCCATCTTGATCTCAGACTACAGTGCTCAGGCCAGATCAGTCTTTCCTATCCCTAGCAGTGTCCTAGTCTCGTCATTACTTTTGGATCATGACAGCATTCGTCCATGATCAAGCCCTTAACTTATAGTTAAGAATTAGGAACTTTGGCCAGGCCCATCTCAATGCCAGGGTAGCACATAACTCACCACTTGCCCTGGATCCGTCCTGTCCCTCGTCGGGACCCTGCTTTGGGGCTGCTAGGAACTGAGGGCAACTGAAGCTTAAGTGGAGAAAGCAGATGCCCAGGAATGAATAATATTCAATAATATTCAAAGCCAATTAAGTCCCAAGCTTAATTGGGACTTTACAAAAGCATAATATTGTCTTCTTGTGTCTATACAAAAAGGACATTGCTTTAAAGTAAATTATTCAAAAGGCATAAGGAGAGGAGAAAGGCAATATTAACTTATAAGTTCAGTGTCCTAGGAAGGTCTGACCTTACAAATTAGCAGAGTCAGATTAGGGGGAGAAGCTGATTAACTGTTTGGGGGAAGAGAGCATAGAGAAGTAGTTACAACTAAACAAAGGGATGGGAGTGATTCGGGAACACCTTGATGGGTGTGACTGGGGTAAACCTAAACTCCGGGAAAAAACAGGACAAGCTCCTTGTGGCAAGCAGGGAGAGGACAGAGTAATATCATCCTACAGATTTTCACTACATGAAAAAAGAATTTATCATAATAAGTGATTGTGTTTACAGAGTGCCTTTATATCAGGGCTAAGGCACTTGCCTTACCCATGCCCAACTTCGACTCAATCACTGGCACTGCATATTGTCCCCTGAGCACCACCAGGAGTGATCCATGAGCACAGAGCCAGAAGTAAGCTCTGATCAAAGTCAGTTGTGACCGAAAATTAAAAATAAAATAGGGGGCTGGAGCAATAGCACAGCAGGTAGGGCATTTGCCTTGCACACAGCCAACCCGGGTTCGATTCCCAGCATCCCATATGGTCCCCTGAGCACCGCCAGGGGTGATTCCTGAGTGCAGAGCCAGGAGTAACCCCTGTGCATCGCCAGGTGTGACCCAAAAAGCAAAAATAAATAAATAAATAAATAAATAAATAAATAAATAAATAAATAAATAAATAAAATAAAAACACCTGTTCTTTTCGAGGACCGTGAGTAACGCATGTGCTGTCTCTGCAGGGGAACCAGGCCTGCTGTGTACACAGTGTCCTTGCGTCCCAGGCCCTCCCGGCTCCCCAGGACTGCCAGGATTGGATGGTGAAAGAGGACTTCCAGGTACAGATGCAAGGGGTTTACAGGGGAACAAATGACCACTCACGGGGTAGTTCAAAATAACACAGAAGAGCAACTAGACTGGGATTTGGCCAGCTAATCTTATAAGTATGTAGTTGCGTTTATATGCAACTGGAGAAAAATTCAAGGTGAAAAATAGAATTTTAATTTGAAATCTCTTTAAAATGAAATCAGTTAGGGCGTCAGAGCAATAGTACAGCAGGTAGGACACTTGCCTTGAAAGCAGCAGACCCAGGTATGATCCCTCCCATACTCCATTTGGTCCCCGAGTCCACCTAGAGAGATCTAGACTACAGAGCCAGGAATAAGCCCTGAGCACTGTTGGGTGTGGTCCCCAAACAAACAAAAAATTAGATAAATTAGCATTTGGGGGCTCTCAAGCTATTCTCAGGGGACTCGGGGACCACCTTAAGAGACTCTCTGTCAAACTGGCAGAGGATTCAGGGCTAGACCTGAAGGTGGTGTTTCTTGGCCCCTGTAGTGGGGGAGGGGGTACCAAGGGCCGACCCCAGTGATGCTGAGGTCTCAAGAGTTCCCCATATGATACTCAGGGAGACTTGTGTGCTGAGCATCAAACGTGGATCTCCAGTCTGTTAAGCCGGAACTATTGGTTCCCAAGAGGCTAGACAGACAGAGACACTAACTCGGTAATGCAAACACAGTAGGAGTTTTATTCTAGTTAACTGGGTCAACTATCTCACCCACAGAGTGGTCTCTTGATAGCGACCCCGACCTTCAAGTGCAAGCAGTTTATATAGGGTTTGGTTACCTAAACAGTAACATGCCTTATTGTTCCAGAAGAAATCTTACTTATTTTTTACAAAGGTGTTTTGGCAAGTGTCTAGGTTAACAGTGCTCAGGCAACAATTAAACAATTATTTCCAGTCACAGTACCAGTTTCATGATTACATAGGCTACTCATTCTTTTGGGGTTAACCAAAAGCAACTTCTGGAGCATTGTGAGAATTGATTGATTAATTGAGCCCACTTGCTGAGAGCATGAACTTTCCCGTGGGTTCGAGTTGGCCAGTTGCACATTGTTTCATTGCTGGGAGAGACTGAAATTGTGTTAGTTTTCATATCTGGACCTGAGGCCTAGTTGGTTTTGCTGATTTCTGCCATATGGCATGGCGTGAGTTTCACCCTTACACAGTCCCCAAGCACAATTTTGATACGGACTTTTGCATGGATTATCTTTTCGATTAGCCATGAAATCAAGTTGTAAAGGAGCAAACATTTCACAGGGGACTATCCTGAGAGCTAACTAGGGACGATGTCACCTTCCTCTCTACTTCTGGATCAGTCTCAGGCTCCCAGAAGCACTGTCACTCCTGACACGCCTTCCCTCTGGGTAGATCTGGTGTAGACAGAATCTGACCTAGAAAAAGTCTCTCTGAGCACTTCTGAGTGCTGGAATTCTTGATTTTTTATTAGTATTTTTCACACCAGTTAATTTTTCTCCATCATTTTCTAAGACAGAAATTGTCTTTATTTACTCAGAACACCCTATCTTCTTCATGCACTGGATTATCCTGGAGTTCAGACTTGAGAGTCAATAAATACTTCATTTTGCTTTGCAGGAGGACCAGGGATGGCTGGGGATAAAGGAAGCCAGGGGCCCCCAGGAAGCCCAGGTCTTCCTGGGTTCCCGGTAAGAACAATTTCCTGGTTTTGAACACTTTCAGTTTGGGAAATTAAAGCACGGTTGGGTATCTGTCAAGAACAGGAACTAAGTACATAACTTGCTGATCTGAGAAGAAATGAGTGATGTATGAAGAAATGATCTCATAATTATTTAAAATGGTATCAGAGACAAGCAAACTAGGGGTCTCCTGGGGCTCTACTCTGGAATAGAAATGGGCTGCGAATGAGTATGAGAGAATTGAAGAACACATGGAAATGCCACCACTGGATTTTGGGGTGATTGTGGCCTCAATGTAGGAAATAGCTAAAAAAATTGGATTAAAGGCTTACAATTTGAATTTTTTGTACTTGTTTTGTAATTTTTTAATTTTAGATTGTATGCCAGTAAAGTTGTTTAAGATTTGAAATTTTTAGGGGGTAGAGCAATCGTTCAGCGGGTAGGAGGCTTGCCTTGCACGCAGATGACCTGGGTTCAATCTTTGGCATCACATATGGGCCCCCAGGCCCGCCAGAAGCCTGTCCCTGAGAGTAGATCTGGGAGTTAGCCCTGAGCACCAGGTATAGCCCCCAAATAAACAAACAAACAAACAAAAACACAAAATAAAAATAGAATTTTTATTACCATAAATCAAAGTATACACAGATGTGCATTAAAATGTGACTATTCTAACACTATTTGAATGATGAAGATGGCAGTATATATTGAACTGATATCTATTTGATTGATGAGTAGCATGGAATAGTGCTTACTGAATTTCTTTCCAGTCTGGGAAGCAAAAAAAATTAAAGAGCTTAAAGTTATATCACTGTATCACTGTATCATTGTCATCCCGTTGTTCATCAATTTGCTCGAGTGGGCACCAGTAACATCTCCATTGTGAGACTTGTTGTTACTGATTTTGGCATATCGAATATGCCACGAGTAGCTTAGTTATATAGTATGCCCAAAAAACATGCCTAAAGAGAAAAATAAAATTCACATTCCATAAAACAGAAAGGTTCTTGTTGATGGGGAGTGGGGAGGGAGACAGGATACACGTGTGGGCTACTCTCAGCTCTATGCTCAGGGTTTTTCTCAAAACAAGAGCTTCTCTCCCCAAATCCACTGCAAACTCTCCTCTGTGCCACCTAGGGGTTCCCAGGCCCTCCGGGTGTTCCGGGCCAGAAAGGAGAAAAAGGTGAAGAACCAAAACCCAAGGGACAAGCAGGAGATCCAGGGGATCCTGGGCTCAGAGGACACCCTGGAAAATCAGGCGTCGATGGGGTCCCCGGAACCCCAGGAGCAAAAGGATTTCCAGGACCGAAAGGAGAACCGGTTGGTATTCAGTCTTCTTTTTCTAGTTACCCTCCATGTAAATGAAGAGTTCAAGAGGTGAAGGGGGTTCCTTTCAAAGTCTTGTTTGGCCACTGGGCACAATTCAGCTCCTGATTACAGGAAGAAGCATCTTCAAACTAGGAAGTACGTATAGTACTTTGACAAAATAAATAGGTAGTGCTCAATGATATGGTTAACCCCAGTAAACTTCGACACTGCAAATGACCTTGTCACTTATACTAGGAAGAATTTGATAGTTGTGTCAAATAAACTTAGGGAAAAGTTCATAAAACGATTAATAATGGAAAGTTTTCATTGATATTTAGCACTGTAGCACTGTCATCCCGTTGCTCATCGATTTGCTCGAGCAGGCACCAGTAACGTCTCCATTGTGAAACTTGTTACTGTTTTTGGCATATCAAATACGCCACGGGTAGCTTGCCAGGTTCTGCCATGCGGGTGGGATACTCTTGGAAGCTTGATGAGCTCCCCGAGAGGGATGGAGGAATCGAACTCGGGTCAGCCACGTGCAAGGCAAACGCTGTACCCACTGTGCTATCGTTCCAGTCCTTCACTGATATTTGGTGAAAATATTCATTCTTTTAAGTAAGAACAAGTCATAGAAGGACAATATTTAGGGGAATGGCAGGTGGTCAAATAAAGAAATCAACTGTTTTGCCATTTACAGTAGTTAGGCTTAAAATCAACCTTTTTTTCATAGGACAAAATCTCTTATAGCATCAATGAGATGTTCCTGCTAGGACCTACTTTTAAAATGAGGCGAAACACCTCTCCCAGTGCTTCTGTGCAGGGTTGTGAGGGACACAGTCCAGTCCCATCCAGGAAGTCCCAGCTTCTCCCAGAGTTAGTGTCAGCCAAGAAAATGAGCCCCACCCATTTAAAGGTTCACTCGAAGATCCTTAAAGATCAACGTATGATTTGTGAATCCCCCTGGTTTATGTCTTAGAAATTTTATTTACTAGTTCTGTTAAAGATGTGGCAGAAAGCAAGAGAAGACCAGGATGAATTTTTCTGTCCTATATCCCAGCATTATGAATGAAGTAGTCGGACCACTTAGCCAACTGATACTTCACAGCTGTGAAAACTCTGCTCATATTTATTATTTGGGACCATGTTGTAGAGGAAGAAGAACTTTGGTTATTTTGTCAACCTCTTTAGAATATATACCTTATTTTTAAGTTTTTAGCTAATGAAATTTGAAAAAAAACATAAACTGTGACAAGAGAGGAAATAGTATGGAATATCTCTTTTGTAATAAAAAATACTTAGAGAACAACTTCCAAATAAAGGTTAGTTGTCTTGGTTTTATTTCAAAAACATCCCATTTACATGAGGACTGTGTCGAATGCTGTTTGAACACTTGGCCAGCCTGCATCAAGTTGAGGGGTTGGGAACTATTATTATATGGAAGAA